>NC_081841.1:93914558-94514558 GCF_963259705.1 Myotis daubentonii
CTAAGATGCAAGTCTCTAAAAAGAGAAAACCAGACTAATTTGCACTTCCCAGGGGGCCAATTATGGAAACACCTACAAGTTAGGTGCAGGAACTGCAGCTCAAATTAGTGTTCCAGCTACACAGCAGGCCTTGCTCTGGTGCACCTGTCAGTAGGCACAGTCATAGAAGCCACCTGACAAATGCTTCTGTAAAAGGACAGAAGAGCCACAGAGTCCTGGCCCTGGAGGGCCAAAGCGGACCAACCCTAGATTGGAGCTCTAGCCAACCACCTGTCCAGGGCAGCAGCCCCTGAACCATGAACACAGTACAAACAGGGACTCAGCAGCCCCTTAAAGCTTATCTCCATCATCAAAGGGGACTTCCTGGCTTCCCACTGCCTCAAGGGACCATGACTGGTACTCAACTCCTGGCTTGCACGTAATGTGAGTTCTACAGTACAACAATGTGACTTGAGCACCTGCCTGCACCACCTTAGCACCACATGATTCCTTTACAAGCAGGTGTTTGGGCCTTGTGGTTGTCAAAGGATGGTCTCTTAGAACATCAGAGCTCATTTTGTAAATAAATGAAAAGACTGATTATTAAAGGCAAAGGCTCCCTAGAACCCAGGACTCCAAGTCCAATGTTTTTCTACTGCCCCACATTGAGTCACCGCTCCTGCTTTTCCCAACAGACTGCACTCTGCTCTTTCTTGGCCACCAGTTGGGTTTCTATCCCCCTCCCCATCTCTACAGAGAAATCCCTAGTTGTCCCCATGACAACTTGCAGACACCCCCACTCCCACATCCGTCTTGCTGTAAATGACAGCTTGGTCCTGTCTTGTCACCCTTTCTGGAGTCCATCAACCAGCTCTAACTCATTACCATCCCACAACATAACACACTTCACAGCCACAGAGGTTCCAGCTTTCCAGCCAGCATTAAGGAACCAGTTAGGTTGCAAGTTGAAGGTCACCTCCATGTGTTCATTGAATGCTACAGCTGAACAGATCCTGAGCACCAACTTACCCCTCCACACCCTCCATCACACCTCAATTTACAGGTGAGGACAGTGAAACTCCCCCCAAATGAGATGAAGCACTGTCATCAAGATCACATAGCTGGTCAAAGGCAGGACTAAGACACGAACACAACATGGTAGCCTGGCTCCTGGGGTGTTAGAGCTGGTTATGGTCTTAGAAGTCAGTGTAGTTCAGGCCCTCAGGTCCCATGTTATTGTGTAGCCTCTTCTATTGGAATTGACTCCTTGTGTCTCTACCTTCCCTCGACTCTCCCTCCCATGGACTTATCTGCTTCCTGGGCCTGCCTGTCTGAGGCTGCAGAAAGAAGCACCAGTACCTGGCAGGGACTCTCACCAAGCTCACCACAGCACAGAACCTGTTTTTTTACCAGCACTCCTTGGTCCACCTCACTCTCTGCAAGATAAGCATCCTGTCCTCCAGCAAAGCAATCAGCCAATGAGGTAGAGCTCAATCATAAAGAGCTGAGACCTGTCTGCCCCTCTGCCTTCAAGCCTTTCTTTCCACCAAGAAGAAGGCTCTGTCCTTGGGCTTCCCACCCTGGGCTGGCTGGTTTCAGATTAGGCCCTGGAAGTGTGTTGACAGTGCTGGCATTCTCCTGAGTTGTTGCCAGAAAGTAGGCAGCCCCTTCAGTCTCCCAGAGTATACACTGGGGAAACACTTCCACTTTTGGCTAAGAAGAAAGCTCACCTGGATTCAGCTCCCGGTCAGTTGTAATCCATTTGGATGGAAACACTTAGCCCTGGACTTTCCAGATGAAATGAAGCTGCCAGGTGTTTCTGTGCCCAGGATACTGGTGAAAAAAGAAGAATGAGCCTCAGAGCTGGGTTTGCAGCACACTGCACCTGATGAGCATGGGGGAGGCATGCCATCTCTGGATTCTTGTTTCTTTATCTCTCATTGGTGTGGTGGGTGGGGTGGTGTGCATATACATATCTGTATGCATGTGTATGTATGTGCATGAGTATGTGTCACCGGGGGAGCACTGTGATGATGGAGAGATAGCATATGAAAGTTAGAAATATCAAGCATTCTACCAATGGGTGAAATCACTCTTTTCTCTACCTAGAAAATGTACTGCTCCCTCTGCCCTCATCTGCAAAGCACAGGGCCTCTAGAGTCATTCTAGGGGTGACGACTCTCCCTCCTCTCCCCCACGCACGTGTCCATAATGCACTGGCCTTTGCCTGGGGACAGTGGCTGGGATGATCTTTTCCATTGACTGCCTCTTTGTTGTCTGTTTTGTCACTTCTATCTTTTCCATGCAAGCTGCTATTGCTGTCCTCCCTGAGCCCTCCATGGTGAGGACCTTAGAAGCTGGGCCCTTTTGGAGGTGGTATAGGATGCCCTCTGTTTCCAAGATTTGATACCTTAAGAGGGAAAGACTTTTTGAACCTCATTAAGCATTTGTGAACATTCTTAAATGATGGCGAGAGAGGAATGTCTGTTATCAAAGAACTTCTGAGGGCTGCTGTGGGCTCAGAATGTGTGTACCTGAGCTTGCTCTCTCTCTCTGTGGTCCATGACTTCAAGTGGGATTGCAGCGTCAGAGAGACCATTGCGAGTGGTCCAGTGGCTGGGATTAGGAGTTCTGATGTTGCCTCCAGGGTGAATGCTGCCTTTGATTCCCTCCTTCACCCTCTTCTCTTGTAGCCTTTCCCCCACCTGCCACACCTGCCTGTCCTCCTGCTCCCCCTGTTCCTCCTCTGGCTCTGTCACATACATTTGTAGTGGCTGATGGAAGTCTGAAAGTATGATCCATACCCAGGGATATTTGAACTTTATTAGGGGAACATTGAAAATGATTTTAGGGAGAAAGAAAGGGAGGGAGGGAAGGAAAATGGAAGGGATGAAGGAAGGAAGGGAGGAAGGGAGGAAGGAAGGAAGGAAGGAAGGGAGGAAGGAAGGAAGGAAGGAAGGAAGGAAGGAAGGAAGGAAGGAAGGAAGGAAGGAAGGGCAAAGGGAGGAAGAAATTTAAGGACAGTCTTTTCTCCTCCTCCATCTTTGTGGTAAGAGAGTAAATTCATGAATATAACAATGTCTTTGCATTGGCATATTGCTTTTACATTTGAACCTGATTGTAGTATCCCTAAGGAGGGTATGGATTATAGTACAGGGAGGAGCCTGCAGTTCAGAGTGGTTAAGTGATTTGATAATAAGTAGCAGAGATAGAATCAGGCTCCACACCTCCCTGTCCAGTGCTCTGTCCATTTCCCCACATCGCCTCCCACGAGCTACACAGGAGCTGTCATCCTTGACCTGATGTGATTCCAGACATATTGGGGCATCATGCTCTTATTTGGAAGTAACAGGCCTGGTCCACTTTGCAGGCATCGATTACCGTGTGAAGATGGTACATGTGGGTGACTCTCAGGTGGCCCTGCAGCTGTGGGACACGGCCGGGCAGGAGAGGTGAGGAGTCGTCTTGATGTAACACTGCCTCCTCCATTCCCCCCGGGGGCCGAAGGTTTGGGTTGCAAGGGAGGGCTGTGCTTCCTTGACCTGTGGCCCTTCAATGGCAGGTATCGTTGCATCACCCAGCAGTTCTTCAGAAAGGCCGATGGTGTCATCGTCATGTATGACCTCACAGCCAAACAGTCCTTCCTGTCGATCCGGCAGTGGCTGAGCAGCGTGGAGGTGAGCTGGTGACCTTCCTGGGAGCACTATGCGGGCCTCTTGCTTTTCCCTCTTCTCTGCCCATCTCCTGCCTGTTCCTCTGCTCTTTCAAAACCTTCTCCAGGAACAAACCGATTCACACATTTGTTTACCCAAGTGGCCAGTACCAAGCTAGCTACTGGGGACTCTAAAGTGACCAAGACAGATACAGTCCCTGCTCCTATGGACATAAAAAAATAGAGATTGTACCAATAATTATATTATTATGATTTCAATAAGAGCTATAAGTGAGTAGGACAGGATTAGAGGAGGAGCACAGAGTACAATGTCAAGGAAGGTGTCCCTAAGAAATGGGTGTTTAAACTGAGTTACAATTGTGCTGTTCCCCTACTCTCACCACTGCCTCCTCAAATCCCTGCATTTTCTATCTTCAACTGGCCCAGCTGTGCCCAACCCAAAGTGACACCACACAGTGTTTTGAGGCCTCTGTCACAACCCTTCACAGGAGGGGAGGTTGACTCACAATATGAGGGCCCCAGGTTCACCCCAAAGTCACCCTAGGTGGGCCCACAAGCAACAGCACTCTTGTTTGAATTCTAGATTATCTCTGAGACACTACCTCTTGACTTATACTTGTGATATGTCCCTTTTAACTTCTTGACCATCTGCATACTCTTCCTTTACCACTTAAATGCAAACTTTTCAAGGCCAATGGCAGAGTGGGCAAGCCACTTACTTCTTTTAATAGGGCCTTGCTGATTCATTTACAAAGCAATCAGGTAGGGTGTCCCATTTCCTTCCACCAGCAGAATTCATGCATTGTTCACGTATTTGTTCAAAACACTGCCAGCCACTCTCCTAGGATCTGGGAATTAGAGCAGCAGGTAGATGAAACAATGTCCTTGTCCTCACGAAGCTTACATTCAACCTCTATTCAAGCCCATTAGACCTTCCGTGGACCCCTTACTTATTTACCACACTGACACATTGCTGTAAAGGACATAGTTCCCAGCGTGGATCTGTGCTGCATGCACTCTGTGCCCCCTGGGAACTGAAACTGCATCTTTGTCATAGTAACAAAGTGCTTGCAGGGGGCCCCACAGAACTAGAGCTCAACCCATGTTGGATGCCTGAATGGATGCTGTATCGTTGTGCAATCAGAATCCTGGAGTTGTTCATTTATTCATTCTTTTGGCCCTAATATCTATGATTCCTCCCACCAAAATCTGTTGCTCTTATAGTTTGGACTGGCTGTGCCACTTCTTTCTCTACGCTTTTAGTTCTTTCTTCTTTCTTCTTTTTTTTTTCTAAGAGAGAAGGAAAGGGAGAGAGAGAGATAGAAACATCAATATGAGAGGGAGACATCGATTGACTGCCTCCTGCAAACCTCTACTGGGGCTCAATTCTGCAACCTAGGTATTGTACCTTGGCCAGGAATTGAACCAAAAACCTTTTGGTGCATGGGATAATGCCCAACCAACTGAGCCTCACTGGGAAGGGCTCCTTTATCTACTCTTAATCCCCATCCTTCTCATTTCCCCCAAAATAAAGAACAAGAATGGAAGTCAGATTCTTGAGTTTCTCAGAAATTTGTTTAATACAAATTATTTCTTAAAATCTTTGAGCCTAAAAACAGTAATAATAGAGAAAATGTACATTTTGAGATGTAGTGAATGGCTCTACACCAAGCTATTAATGGAAACAAATGGTATGGGTCATCTGGAAGTGGATCTTATTTGAACTTTGGGATTTCAGAATGACTTTTCTTTGACATCACCAGTGATTTATCTTCCTCATTGAAGTTAAGCACCAGAGACTTTAGTGCTTACCTGATACAGTGGTTTTCAAACTTTCTCTGGTGGAACCCTAGAAGTATAGTGACACTCCTAGGGACAGAGGCAGGGCATGGAAAGGTATAACCATCACAGTTCTGGGCCCTTGTCCCCTCTCTCAG
Organism: Myotis daubentonii; assembly: GCF_963259705.1. NCBI lineage: Eukaryota > Metazoa > Chordata > Mammalia > Chiroptera > Vespertilionidae > Myotis > Myotis daubentonii. Next base: position 93,920,148 of record NC_081841.1, read on the forward strand.
TCAGAGCCACTGTAGTTCTTTCAGTTTGGTATATTGGAGGTGCTGGTACAATTTTGCTAGGTAAGAAGGTTTCCCTTTGAAAATCACTAGTCTAAGACAGCCATCTCATTTTCAAACTAAGATGTTGAGGATATGCCTTGGTCAGGTGGCTCAGTTGGTTAGGTCATCGTCTCATACACCAAAAGGTTGTGGGTTTGGTTCCTGGTCAGGGCATATATCCAGGTTTTGGGTTCAATCCCAAGCTGGTGAGAGTACGGGAGGCAACTGATCACTATTTTCTCTCACATAGATGTTTCCCTCTCTCCCTTTCTCTCTCTCAAAATCAATAAGAAACATATCCTCAGGTGAGAATTAAAAAAAAAAGAAAGAAATTGAGGCCATAACTTTGGGGGAAGAGGGGGAAGGTCAGCCATTCTTTTTTTAGCCACAAACATTTTTTTGATATTTTAGTTTTCCAAGTACAGTTTACATATGATATTGAATTAGTTTCAGGTGTACAACATAGTGATTAGACATTTATATTTCTTAAAAAGTGATCATCCTGATAAGTCTAGTACCCACCTGTCACCACACATAGTCTGTTCTCTGTATCTATTAGTCTATTTCTGTATTATTTGTTTGTTTATATTGTTCTTTAGATTCCACATAAAAGTGAAATCATATGGTATTTATTTTTTGCTGTCTGATTTATTTCACTTAGCATAGTAATACCCCCAGGCCCATTCATGTTGTCTCAAATGACAGGATTTCATTTCTTTTTATTGTGTCTGAGTAATATTCCATGTATATACGTACCACATCTTCTTTATCCATTTGTCTCTTGATGGACACTTAGGTTGCTTCCATATCTTGCCTATCCTATATAATAAAGAGGTAATATGCAAATTGACTGTCATGCCCTCACACAAGATGGCTGCCCCCATGTCATCACAAGATGGCCGCCCCATGTGATCACAAGATGGCCACCCCATGTCATTACAAGATGGCCACCACAAGATGGCCATCATGGGAGGGCAGTTGTGGACAACCAGGCCAGCAGGGGAAGGCAGTTGGGAGCGACTGGGTGGGCAGGGGAGGGCAGTTGGGGGCAATCAGGCTGGCAGGGGAATAGTTAGATGTTGATCAGGTTGGCAGGGGAGTGGTTAGGGGTTGATCAGGCTGGCAAGCAGAAACAGTTAGGGGTGGTAATCAGGCAGACAGGCAGGTGAGTGGTTGGGAGCCAGCAGTCCTGGATTGTGAGAGGGATCGGGCCTAAACTGGCAGTCAGACATCCCCCAAGGGGTCCCAGATTGGAGAGGGTGCAGGCTGGGCTGAGGGACACCCCTCCCCCAGTGCTGAATTTCATGCACCAGGCCTCTAGTTATAAATAATGCTCAATGAACATTGGGGTGCATATATTCTTTTGAAACATTGGGGTCATAAAGAAGTTCCATTTTTAATTTTTTACAGACCCTCCATAATGTTTTCCACAGTGGTTGCACCATTCTGCATTCTCACCAACAGTGCACAGGGGTTTCCTTTTCTTCACATCCTCACCAATGCTTGTTGTTTATTGATTTATTGATGATTGCCATTCTGACAGGTGTGAGGTGATAGCTCATTGTGGTTTTAATTTGCATTTCCTTGATAATTAGTGACATTGAAGATCTTTGCTTTTGTTTATTGGCCATCTGTGTTTCCTCTTTGGAGAAATGTCTATTCAGGTCCTCCGCCCATTTTTTTAACTGGATTGTTTCTGGGTTTTTTTGGTGTGAAGTTGTATAAGTTCCTTATAATTTTTGGATATTAACCCCTTTTCAGATGTATCATTGGCTAATATCGTCCAGTAGTTTGTCTTTTTATTTTGTTGATGGTTTCCTTTACTGTATACGAAAGTTTTATTTTTATGTAGTCCCATTTGTTTATTTTTTCTTTTGTTTCTCTTGCCCAAGGAGACATATCCAAAAAAATATATTGCTAAGAGTAATGTCAAAGAGTTTATTTTCTATGTTTTCTTCTGGGATTTTTATATTTAAGTCTTCAATCCATTTTGAGTTTATTCTTATAAGAAAATGATTTTCATTATTTTGCATGTATCTCTATCCAGTTTTCTCAACACCATTTATTGAAGAGACTGCCTTTACCTCATTGTATATTCTTATTTCTTTGTCATAGATTAATTGACAATATAGATGTGGATTTATTTCTGGGCTTTCTATTTTGTTTCATTTCTCTGTGTCTGTTTTTGTGCCCGTACCATGCTGTGTTGATTACTGTAACCTGTAGTATAATTTGAAATTAGATAGTGTGATACTTCCAACTATGTTCTTCTTTCCCAAGATTGTTTTGGCTATTCAGGATCTTTTGTGGTTCTATGTAAATTTTAGGATTATTTGTTCTAGTTCAGTGAAAAATGTCATTGGTATTTTGATAGTGATTACATTAAATCAGTAGCTTGCTTTAGGTAGTATGGACATTTTAACAATGTTAGCTCTTTCTGTTCATAAGCATGGTATATGCTTCCATTTATTTGTATCTTCTTTTATTTCTTTCTTCATTATCTCATAATTTTCTGAGTATAGGTCTTTTACCTTCCTGGTTAAATTTATTCCTAGGCATTTTATTCTATTTGATGCAATTATAAATGGGATTGTTTTCTTAATTTCTACTTCTGATATTCATTATTTGTATATAAAAAATGAATCATTTTTGAATATTAATCTTGTATCCTGCTATTTTACTGAATTTATTTATTAGTTTTAATAGGTTTTTCTGGGTATAATCTTTAGAGTTCTCTAGGTATGGTATCATATCACCTTTAAATAATGACAACTTAACTTCTTCCTTTACAATTTGTATGCCTTTTATTTCTTTCTCTTGTCTGATTGCTGTGGCTAGGACTTCTAATACTATGTTGCATAAAAGTGGTGAAAATAAACATTCTTGTCTTGTTTCTGATCTTTAAGAGAAAGGTTTTGGCTTTTTATCATTGAGTATGATGTTATCTGTGAGTTTGTCATATATATCCCAGCCACAAACATTCAATTGTTCCTAAATATGTATATTTTGATATATACTAGAGCTGGGTAGAGGAATTTTAAATAGTCTGGGATTAATAGGGATAAATGGAGTCAAATTCATGGAACTTCCCTCTCTGCCATCATTAGGAAGGTATAGTTACTAAGTCTCCTGTTTAGCACAGAGGGCCTGTGACTTAGCAGGAGAATTAGAAGATCAGGTTGAATTTGGTGCTGATGGTAGAGGTGAAGAAATATTAGAGGGCATAATCACAGCTTGAAGTATAAGTTCAGTCATTCTTCAGAAAAACTATGCCATGTGCTGTTCCTTATGGGGTGGGGCTGAAAGCATTGTCAGCATGGACCTATCAGGAGTCCCCATGGAGCCCCGGTGCCTCTATGGGCTCAGAAGCCAAGCTGAGATGGCAGTTCTTTATGTGGTTAATTCAGAATTATCTGTATGTGGATGGGCCTTTTTGTACAATTTGTAGTTTGAGTTCTCCTTTTTTAAAATTAGCAAAAGATATAGCTAAACTCTCAATGACTATCCCAAACCTAGATGAACATCAGGATCACCTGTGGAGCTATCAAACAAAACAGATGTCAGGGCCTTCTCTCCCAGAGAGAATGACTCAGGGTCTGGAAATGTAAAAATAAATAGATAACACCTTCCCAAGTGACTCTCAGCCATCATGGTTCCCAGCCTGACAAGTGTTTCTCAAACTCTAATAGGCCTAGCAGTGTCCTGGACATCTTGTTAAGATGCGGAATCTGACTCAGCAGGTCTGGGCTGGGCCTGAGATGCTGCATTTCTAACACATGGTCAGAGGAGGTTGATGCTGCTGGTCTAGGGACCACACTTTGAGAAGCAAGCCTCTAAATCTTATTCAAAGATGTTCATGCCCTTCAATGAGAATTTTCTGAGCTTCTCCCAAATGTCCAGCACCCAGGAGGCACTCCTGAGGACTCAGTATGAGGCACCCAGCTGGGTGGCCCAGGGTTTTGAGAGCAAGTGCAGAAGGCTGTGTCAGATGGCAGACAGCATGGTGAAGGTGTGGTGCAGTAGCATCATAAATGTGATAATTCTCAAGATTCTTGAAAAGCTAACTCATTCTGCCGTGGCAACCAGCAATCAGAGGTGTCAAGCGATAGATTAAAACTTGACACATAATTTGATTGGAGAGGAACTGAAGATAACAAGTACTTTATATTTGTGGAGCACCTTATTTTTCCATGGAGCTCCAAGCACGCTGCCTACTCCCTCACCTGGGGAAGGGAGCTTTAATAACAGGCTGCAGGTTCTAAAGCCGTATTATTAAGTGAATGCTGGCCAGCTGTTCTCAATGCCCCTTCCTCCCACAACCTGAAAAGCAGCACAAGAATAAAGGGCGAAAATTGCCCCAGATTATACAAAGCAAAGACTTACTCGTGGAAGAGGTTCTGTGGTTGGGACAGACTCTCAGGGGAAGTATGGAGCTCCCTGAAAAGGAAGGTCTTACCATCCCAGCTCGGCCATTTCTGGTCATGAAACTGTGGCCAGTCACACAATGAAGGAAGGAATCAGAGTCTCCGAAAGGTCCCTCCTGGCCCCACATTCTACAAAGTATGACATTAGACTCTCTGGGGGCCACAGGATAGGTCAGAAGTGTTTGTGCATCAGAGGGACCCTAGAGGATCCTTCCAGCCCAGAGGGAACCAAAGCCCTTTGGCTCAGAGAAGCACCTTGCTTTATGAGGTGGGAACATCCTGCCGCTGTGACTGTTCTCCCCCCGCCTCACTCTCCCTCATCCTCCCCACCTGGACAGCTTAACCCAGCCCGAAGGCCTTCTGCAGAAGAGGCCCATGCCGGGCCCAGTCACACTCTGCTCTGTACTGATACTCCTGCCCTTTTACATTTCCTACACACCTTATAGGAAATCAAAGCAGTTAGTCATTCCTGCCAACTCAGCATTCCCAACCCTCCCTACCTCCTTCTCATCTCTGCTCCTGGGACTGGCTTAACCAGTCCAATCTGAACAAGAAACTGGTTGAGCTGTAAGGGCCCCACATTTAGACCATGGGACATATCAGACAGAGAAAATAGGATTTAGAATGAGCTTAAGTGGGTTGGTATTTCCCCAAACCCAGATTTTTTGTCCTAGTGTCTGCATGTTGAACTTTTACTTTAGATCTTTTTTGTCATTCTAGAGCGCTATATTGTTAGATCTATAAGTCAAGGAAATGGAATATGACTGGTATCATTAAGCCTTTGAGCTGGAAAAAAAGGGGAAATTAATCCAATGCAGCCTCTTATTATAGAGATGAGAAATCCTGAGATCCAGAGAGGAAGTGACTTGTCCAAAGGCACTCCGGCCTGTGGGACAGCACAGCCAGAACTAAAATCTAGGGCTTTGCCACTGCGTTATGTTTCTCTCTCATCACATGGCCCATGGTTGAAATCTGCTTCTGAGAAAGAGGTGTTCATTTCTTTTTCAGTCCTGCCAGCTCTGGTCTCAAAGCAGAACCATTAGTTCTTCAGCAGAAAGGGGTCAGGCCCACTTTCTTCCCCTTTTGTGGACTGTTGGCTAATTCTCATTCTGTGATCTTTGTCATTGGTGACAATGTGCAACACAGAGCAAAAATAGCAGATTTGTTCCCCACATTGCAAGCTGAGCTTGAAGTGCTGGCAGTTTAAACGAACTACACAAATAAATCTTGTTTTGACTCATAGTCAAGGGGGTGGATAAATATGGAAACCCCCAAGATATAATTTTACAGTCATTTTTTTCTTAGCATAACTGCAAGCTTTAATGTGCTGAGAAATTTTTGTTCTGGCTCCAGAAAGATAGCAGCACCCTCCCAGTTAAGTGCTTTTCTTGCCTCCCAGCAAATAGATGCACGCGCGCGCGCGCGCGCACACACACACACACACACACACACTACAACCAACCAAACCCAACAGCTGCATATTTGGAGCTAAATGTCAGTCCGCTGCTCCAAATTGACAGCCTTGTTATTTAAAATCAGAGATGCATAATCTTTTGAATTCCAACTAGTCTGTCTTCCAACAAGCTCAAGTTCACAGAAAGGCAACTAAAGTGATTGGAGGTGTAGAGAGGCTTCTGTATCTAAGTCAGAAGAGGGAAACCAGTTCTAGAGGCCTATTTCACAGCTCAGAGCAGAGAGGAGCGATTGGGGCGGGCCCCACAGGACAGCAGAGCCAGGTCTCCTACAGAGATTGTGTGCACGGCTAAGGGGCTTCAGTTCCCTCTGACCTGGCATGCCTATGGGACTTAACCAACAACTGTAGAAACATCAGCAGAGGTTGGGGGACGTAGACTTGTTCTTCAGAAGAGGTGAACTTTGGACTTTTAAAAGGAAATGTTGCTTCATCAGGTGGATAATTATGAGTATCTTTGTGGCAAGCGATATATAGGCTGAAAACCTAGTTATGTGTACAAAAAGGGTGGAGTTTAGTCAGAGGTTAAAGTGAGAGAGGACCATGAGACACCCACCACAGCCCAACCCCTCCTCGTGGGTGGCCCTGTGTCAGAGACTGACTTGGGGCTGGAGTGACGTCCACTGGCTGCCCATGGTAGCACACTCTCCAGTGTTATGTGTGGTCTCACTTATTTTTGCCACATCTTTGGAGAGAAACCGAATTCTTCTTTATCAGTGGCAGGCCAGGGCCCCTGAGAGGGAGTGAGTTGTGCAGAATGTCTGTGAAAGAGGAACAATGCAAAGAGCAGAAGCCACGGCTCCAGATGGGGACTTTCTGCCCCTTCTAAGCTCTTCTATGTTTATGTCCAGGAATTTCTTTTAGAAAGAAGACTTCCCCTTCTTTTCCCAGGGGGCACACTGCTGTGTGTGGTGCACAGGGCTCAGATGTGAGGCTTAGGACTGTTTCCTACCTCATCCAATCCCCTCCTTCAGTACCCAGCATGCCCTTTAAAAGGGAGGAAACTGAGGCCACCATTCATACCAGATTGGGTTAGACTCCTGGGATTTCAAGTCTGATGCTCATATTTTAAGAGTTTCCATGTCAAGAAATCCCACAAGCTTTAGTCATTCCTCACACATAACTCTACAAATATCTCTCCTGTGCTCCAAGCAGCAAGCCCTTTGGCCCATCTCCTGCCTTCCTCCTCTTTTCTTCTTTTTCTGTATAAAACTCTTTGCCCAGGTTTCTGCGGCACAGCACAGTCAGAGAATGGGGGCATTCCCATGAACAACACAGCATTCTTTATGTGCCATAAGTGGGGTTTTCACTTGCAAATTATTAAATGCAATCCACTTAGCACATCAACTACAGTGCACATAATTGAATCTATTTTGATGGGTCAGAAGACAATGTAAGTTCTTGTGCCTTTGAGTCACCATTACCAACATTATTTACCATCTTACCATGGATATGTGGAATACTGCTTTTAGAGAGTTATAGTTAATGAGACACTGAATAGCAGAGAGTTTATTGGAAATCAGAATTTAGAGGAAAACATTAGAGAATTGTGGGCCCTCATAATTCAGTGACTTTGATGTTGAATGTTCTCTTGGACTCTCTGAGCCTCAAAATTCTCAGTGAATAAATTTTTTCCTGACTGAAGAGCAATAAAATTGAATGTATAGTTTAAGGAATCATTGAGGCTTAATCCTATCTAATAAAAGAGAAAAATGGTAATTGGTGTACGATGATACCCTTTTCATTGGCTAATCAGGGCTATATGCAAATTAACTGCCAACTAAGATTGGCAGTTAACTGCCAACAAGATGGTGGCTAATTTGCATATGTAGGCACAATGCAGGGAGGCGAAAGGGAAAGCAGGAAGAAGCCCCCTGCCACTGACAGTGATCGGAAACCCAGGGGAGATCTAAGAGCTGGGGGGCAGGGCTTTGCCCTGCCCCCCCCAGCCATGATCAGAGAATCAGGTGCCTTTTCTGCCCTGGCCAGTGATAGCAGGAAGTAGGGGTGGAGCCAGTGATGGGAGCTGGGCACTGTCGAAGCTGGCAGTCCCAGGAGCTAGGGGCCCCTTGCCTGGGCCTAAAGCGAAGCCCACGATCGCGGGGCCGCTGCAGCTGCGGGTCCCCGCTGCCCGGGCCAGACGCCTAGGCCAGAGGCGTTAGGCCTGGGCAGGGGCGGAGCCTGCAACCACGGGGAGTTGGGGGTCCCCTGCCCAGGCCTGACACCTCTGCCGGAGGCCTCAGGCCTGGTCAAGGGGCCGATCCGGTGATTGGTGATGGGAGGGTGATGAGGGTCAACTCCTCTGGCCGAGGCATCAGGCCTGGGCGGGGGGCGGAGCCAGGGATTGGGGGGATATGATGGTCCCCTTGCCCAGGCCTGAAGCCTGGGTCAGAGGCGTCAGGTTTGGGTGGGGGGGTGGAGCAAGCGATCAGAGGGAGATGGGGGTCCCCTGCCCAGGCATGATTCCTGGGCCAGAGGCCTCAGGCCTGGGCGGGGGCCAGAGCCAGTGATCGGGGGAGATGGGGGTCCCCTGTCCAAGCCTGACACCTCTGGCGGAGGCGTCAGGCCTGGGCAAGGGGCCGATCAGGCAATCGGAGGGTGATGGGGGTCTATGCCTCTGGCCGAGGCATCAGGCCTGGGCAAGGGGCAGAGCCAGCAATTGGAGGGGTCTGGGGGTCCCCTGACCAGGCCTGACGCCTGGGCCAGAGGCATCAGGCCTGGGCTGGGGGCAGAACCAGTGATGGGGGGAAATGAGGGTCCCCTGCCCAGGCCTGACTGAGGCGTCAGGCCTGGGCAAGGGGCCGATCCTGCGATTGGAGGGTGATGGGGGTCAACGCCTGAGGGCTCCCAGTATGTGAGAGGGGGCAGACTGGGCTGAGGGACACTCCCCCCCACACACACACCCCGTGCACGAATTTCGTGCACCGGGCCCCTAGTTTCAAATGTAATTGCATTTAAACTTAAAAGAGGTGTACCTATTGGATGAGCTTTGGACATTTATTTGGAATGACAATGTAAAATAGCTGAATTATTGGCGAAACTATAACTGTTAGCTTCTTCTCCCACAGCCCCTTCTCTTTAGTACATTTAGCTACAATGAATAACTATTCTCTACCAAATTATGATCAAAAGCCCCTAATTAAATATCTCACAAGTAAAAATAGCAACCTGCTTAAATGTGAACATTACCCTATGTCCTTACTAAATAGCTGTGTGGCCTGGGCCGTTTGCCCTCAGGAGAGGGATGGACGGTGCACCCACTTCACAGGGAGGATGCCGAGGCACAGGGAGGACCCACAGGCACAGGGACTCTGGGTGCACAGGCCCCTGCTGGTCTGCTGCAGCCGCAAGAGGAGTAAATAGGGTTGACCCCTTGAATAATCCTGTCACTTCTGGCCCAAGAGGTGCAGTTGCTATGGCCACACAGTTCTTCCCACGCAGGGCTTCCTTCAGACCCAGAGTACCCAATGACAAGCCTCTGCAGACCCACGTGGTGACCTCCATGAGGCACACAACAGTCATTTTCCAGGCACCGTGGACCCAATAGCATGAATCAGATTTGGACCCAACCCTCAGAGAGCTTACCTGCCCAATATGAAATGCCTGGAGATGCCATTTCTAACCCAGAAACCCCTAGAACAACCCCAAACCACATTGCATTAATTCTTTTGGTTCGTTCTTGTTAAGACTAAGTCTGGTCATGTAGGAATGGCCTCAGGGGGCTGTGAGCCCTGGAGAAGGACACATAGTTCAAATGTGCCCTCATCCTGATACCCACTCTCAGCACATCCAGGGGGTCCGCGTGTTCTGTCCAGCAGCCAAGGAGAGTGGCAAGGGGGAGGTCACTGCACTGACAGGGACTGGGGGCACCCAGAGGCACCCAGAGGTGGGCCTCGGGCACCTGGCAGAAGTCTTGTAAACAGAGGCTTCCACAGAAGGTGGGTCTCAATTGTCAGGATGCCTCTGCTGTCACCTGGCCTATTGCAGCAGCAGGGCATTCGCAGCCGGATGTGTCTTTCCATCCAGCATTCCAAGCCTGCCCCCTGGTTCTCCCTGTGGATGCTTCTCTGAGTGGGGATGTCTGTTCCGCAGGAAGCTGTGGGGGACCGTGTTCCTGTACTTCTGCTGGGCAATAAAATTGACAACGAGAAAGAGCGGGAAGTTCCCCGGGGCCTTGGAGAACAGCTGGCCAAGGTAAGAGCAGGCATCCCCATCTCTATGGACCGGGTGGCACCCAACGCAGTTGGGCATGTGCCCCAGAGCCTTGGGGGGAACCTTCCCTGGAAGCCCGCTGGGAAGGAAGCTAGTGAGCAAGATAAGCGTCCAGCTCCTGTGCATGTGGAACTTTCCATGGGAGCCTCAGATTGTAAGTGGGAGTTGGCCAGGGATGACTAAGGTGTGGGGAATTTTCCCAAATTCTTTCCCTCAGAAGTCAGAATTAGAAATTCTTAGATAGTGAGAAGTTGGTTATTTTAGTCCCTATCTGATGCTCGAACCCCATCATCTGTGTTTCCACTTGACCGCCTCCCGGGATGGAACACTCACTCACGGCAAGACTGGTCCTTCTTTGGACAGCTCTGTGGAGAGTGCATCCTGTCTGTCAGATTGAGCCTCAAAGCTGTGAACTTGAGACAAATGCAGGGCACACACTGGATGGCCTGCCATCAAACAAGCAGCGACCCGCTTGCCCAGGCCCAGAACCAACAAGGTTGGACGGAAATCAGGCAGCAAAACATGCCGTGCTCTCCCTGGGCTGCTCCAGCCCTCAGCGTAGTTTTCAGGGCATCGTGTGTCCGGAAAGATGGGGGAGCTGTTCAGCCAAGGATTCATTTTAGTGTGCTCAATCTAAACAGAGGCTCGTGGCTCAGAGGCTGGGAAAACGGGCACAGGTGGTAAGATCCAAGGAAAAAGAAGGAAGAAGGGCCCAGTAGGTGTTCCTATGGAGGGTGACCAAGCAGCTACATCCACAAGCCCTCATCCTCAATTCCAAAATCCAAAAGGCTTTGAAAACAAAGAGCGGTTTTGACTTCATCTGGCAGAAGAATCTGACCAGAACTGACATGCAGCTATTTATGGTCTCTGTGTGCCACACTCTGAATGAATATTCAAATGTTTCACTGAAGAAATATTAATATGCTTGGTTACAGGATGCTGTCCCAGACCCACTGCGGGTACTATTTGATATCGTGTATACATGCATTATCTTTCTGAAACTCAAAATTTCTGGATTCTAAAATACAACTGGATTCAAGGATTTTGATTAAGGAACTGCAAGACCTATATTTTTATCATCCCATTTTCTTTTTCTTTCTTTTCTTTTCTTTTTTCTTTTTTTTTTTTTTTGTCAGTGAAACAAAAACAGGCTCAGAGAAATTAAGTGATTTATTCAAAGTATCACACAGGTTCTCAGTGGTGGGGTCTGTAGTTGAGGCTGGAAGACAAACGGTGTCTTCCAATTTCACGCCCTGTGCACATCCCCCACCTCCCCATGAAACCTTCGTTCTTCACAGACTGGCCAGGAGTCAGGGTCTGACTGAGGCGGGAGGGGAAGGGGTGAAGAGGCTGGAGGACAGAGCTGGGTCCGTGGGGTGTGCAGCAGGAAAGCTGAATTGGAAACAAGCATTTGCAGAGCCTCTTGATCTGCAGCCACAAAAGAAGTGTCCTCACTCAACTGCCTGCATCCCCACAGGACATCAGCCTCCAGGGCTCAGTGCCATTAGCACTGTCATGAGGAAGCAGGACAACTATAAATGGGAGTGATAAATAGAAAATGATGAGCCTTGGCCAAGGGCCCACTGTGCTGTGTGTGCAGCCCAGCCTCTGCCTGGTGAAGGGATGGACAGCTGTCCATGCACCAGGGCTGATAGCCACACCGGAGTGCTAATTAACTGTGTGAAGGAGAATTCCTATGGGAGCCCTCAGTGACATCTGCCCCTAGGCCATGGCATGCCTGTGTCCTGGGAAAGGTGTGCTGCTGGGAGCTCTACCATTAACTAAAGACAGGGCTGGAGCAGGCAGGCCACTTATACCTTCTCTAGCCTCGGTCTTCCTGCCCATGAAGTGGGAAGAATGTTGCCCATCCTGGCCTCTGAGTCTCTGCCTGTCTGCATCACAGGCTGGTGTGAAAAGGAAATGAGTACACGCTTTACCAGAGAGTAATTAGAGGGAGTGTGAAGCACTAAGGCAGCTTATGGTTTTGTTGCTTCACAGTTGTTACAGCTCACCTGGGAAATGGTTACAGAACTTGCCTGAGATGACAGAAATCAACCTCTTAGAGAATGGCGAGGGGTGGAGGAATTGAAGGGGACTTGGAGAAGAAGCAGGGGTGTTGGTAGATGCAGACAGGGTGCTCTCCCCTACCCCACAGTTCCCTCCAGCTCCCCTCCTTTTATCCCCTCTGTTTCATGATTCTAGGAGAACAATCTGATCTTCTATGAATGCAGTGCCTATTCTGGTCACAACACCAAAGAGTCTCTGCTCCATTTGGCCAGGTAGAGGACAGCTCCGCGGATGGGATGGATGGGTGGGATGATGTGGCTGCTTTGCGGGTCTGACAGGGACCACTGCATTCACCACCACCACCCACACCCCCACCTGCGACCTCACTGCATTCACCAACCCCACCTCCTATCCCAGAACTCACTGCACTCCCCACCACCCCACTCCCCACCTGCTCACTCACCACCACTCCCACATACCCCTACTCTCAACCTCACTGCATTCACCATCATCCCCCACCTCCCACCCCCAAGCTCACTGAATTCACCGTCATCCCCCACCTCCCACAGACCTCTGGTCTGTTTTCTATGTGCCTGAGCCTCTGGGTAAATGGGCTGGTGGCCTGGGCCTTTGTGTGTGATTCCAGGGGTCAAGGGCAGCCTCTGAAACACACACAAAAAAAAGCCAAGAAGGAAGCCTCCCTGCCTGTCACTGGGTCTGCAATCTTCTCTCTTAAAGGCTGCCTTTCCCCAGGAATTCTTTATTTTTATTGCTAACACTATTATAGCTGTCCCCCATTTGCATACCCCCTTTAGCCACCCCCTAATTCCCCCCCTCCCACCCCCATCACCACACTGTTGTCTGTGTCCTCTTTTTAAATGCAAATGATCATGGGAAAGGTCATATCTTAGGTCCCACAATCCTGGCTCAAGTCTTAGCAGGGATTAGTTGCCAGCCAGCTGGGATCAAGGAGGGGTTAGGACTCCTAGGGAGGGGGAGAGGGAGGGGGAGCCCAGGAGAGAAGGGCTGTGATGGGAGACCAGAGGCAACCAAGGTGATGGCATTCCAAGGGCTGGTCCCATAGAAAGACACTTCCATAAACCTCTGCCTATATCACAATTAAGAAAACGCCACAACACACAGGGCCCTATTTTCCATACTTGAACATGCACTCCTTCATCTATTCAGGCATTTATTTCATTCCATCCATGCACCAGCTAACAAATATCTAATAGAACTCATTTGTGCTCAGCATTCATTCTGGGGCATCTAAAAACATTTTAGGTGAGTAATTAAGAGCCCAGAACAAGTTCTATGCACTGGCGAGGTTGTAGAGCGATGGAAGACCCTGGGGAAAGTTTTAGGCTTTTCTCCGCACTGATTCTCAGAGCAAGTCACTCTGCCTCTGAGCTCTGCCCCTAACGTAGGCACATCAATCATACCTTCCCTGCCCACCCCCAGGTTGTTGTGAGAATCAAAACAGGTGCTGAAGGTGAAAGCACTTTGACAGTATGAAGAGGGATAAGATTCTTAACACTGTTTTTAATCCTTCCTTTCCCACATTTAATCTGGAGTTGTGGCCACATGGGACAGCCCTTCCATAGAGTTAATAACTAAGAAACATATTTTCTGAGCCTCTATGTGTAACGGGTACTGTGATGGGCTGCAGAAATGAAGAGACAAACCGTAGTCTCTGCTCTCAGCAGCTCCTTCAGTGCTGAGGGAGCGATGGGGTTTGAACAGAAGGGTCAGAGTGCTATCCTCGCACTACACCACCTGGACGGTCAGGGGAGGCTTCCTGGAGGCGGTGGGAAGGCTCACTATTGATTGAACTCTGGCTTTACACATTATACTCATGTGCCTGTAGTCCACAGGGGGAGACTTGGAATACTCTCTCTGATGCTCTGGTGAGGTTGCGGCCCCTCAGTATTACCCAGAGGGTCTGTAACCCAAGGGCCTAGCAGCTACCCACTAGTGATGCTATTCCTTCCCTCCTCCAGGATCCTCAAGGAGCAAGAAGACACAGTGAGGGAGGACACCATCCAGGTTGCCCGCCCTGCCAAGAAAAAATCCTGCTGTGGCTGAAAGGCACCGCCTCCGCCTCTCCCCCAGGCCTGGCTCACGGGGCCCACCTGAACGCTGCACGTGGCTCGGCACAGGTGCCCCCGCCGAGGCCGGCCCAGACCTCTGTCCTTGACAGGGACTTGCCTTCCCCAAAGAAAGGGGAGCACCTCCATTCAGGAGAGCTGCTCTTGGAGCACCTTAGAGTCTTTCCTCTTCCTTCTTTCTCTAGATCCCAGATGCCCATTCCTTTCCCTCCCTCCCCCCACCTCCAGCTTGGCTTCCTGGGGAAAGAAACAGATGGGCTTTCCCAGAGAAGCCACCACGTGCCTTCTCCACCCCCCCTCCTCCCCCCAACCCCCTTGCCTTTAAGAGCCTCAGCAATGCAGTTGCCATGGTAACTGTGCAGGGCCGACTTGCTGCTTCCTGCAGGCCACAGATACAGCACCTGGGCAATGAATGCCAGGGTGGCTGGTCAGGCTTTGGCTCCTGTTCTCTGGATGCCAATGGGACACTCTTGGCATATCTTCATGGACCTCAAGGTGCCTGTGTGGTGTTCAGGGGAGCAAACCTGGGCACCCGCATCCTATTCCTCACCCCACATCCTCCACCCCCAGGGGTCCTGCTCCTCCCCAGGCTTCAGGGCCCAGCCTCTCTCAGCAGCCACTGGCCCATGGTATTTGCCCCACGGGTTCTCAGAAACAGTGCCTTATAAGAACCCCAGCCTTTTCTCCTCACCGCCCACCCACAGCCAGGACTCCCAGGTGGGCTGGGGTGATAAATGGGTGCCTGGGGTTAGGGAGTGGGCTTACTTCCTGCTTCACTTTCAGAGATGAAAAGAAAACCAGGGGGAAAAAACCATCTGCTGCTAAACAGAGCGACCATTTCTGGAGGGTATAAATAAACTACAGCTATGTAAAGACATTTTCTAAACGTTTCTCAAAATAGCTCTCTGAGAAATTGTACGTGATGATTGACAGGGTAGCTTGACATGCAGGCTGTGAGGCCCAACACCAGGTCCATCATTACTGACTTCATTTTATTTGATTTGAGATTTTCCAGAAGACCGTGTGTGTGTGTGTGTGTGTGTGTGTGTTTTAAGTGTGGTTGTGATGGTGACATTTTGCTGGTGTTTGTCAAGAGAGTGTAGCTGCTGGCCTGGGCACCGTGACTGCAACAGCTCAGGGCATTGGAATGAAGGGAAGGTCTGGGTCTGGGCCTGTGGTGGCCTCTGGCCTGGGTGCTGATGAGTGCCCAGCCCTGGCTGGCTGGCAGCGGAGCTGGCGAGGGCACTCTTGCCCTGGAAGGGAAGTTGGATGAAATGACCATAAAGATCACTGCCGATGACCATTCTCGGGCTGTGGGCCCAGGCCCGCAGGAGAGGAGGTGGTGAAGGGAGAGAGGCAGAAAGTGCCCACACGCCTCTGAGAAGATGACTCAAGACAAATGCACACAGTCAGCCAGGCTGGGGAGAGGCCACAGTTCCCAATGCTCCTCCTACATCCTCTCCACAAACCCCCAAAGGGGTCAGAGCCCCAGGAATCTCCAAGTAAATGCCCAGTTCTTTTTGCAGACTCCTCTCTTCTCTGTCATCCAGCCTTCAGAGGCACCAGGGAGCCTGTGAAGGGTGTAGAACAAAAACCAGCAATGAGCACTGCAAGGTGCCCCTTGATCTTGGGCAAGCCGGCTCCCTCCCTGAGCCCCCGTCTCAGCAGTAAAGTGAGCAGTGGGCTATTTGATGCTCCAGGCTCTTCGCCCTCAGAATGCTTTTGATGACCTGCTCATTTTTCCACTTAGGCTGCTCTGGCCCCACTCAGAGTTTGAGGGGAACTCAAAGGAGACTCCATTTCCTAGGAGAGGACAATGGTGGTGGTCTCATTCGTGGGATGCGTGGGGGACGGTCACCCGGCGGTGGCCCTCTTATCTGGTGTGTTGCTGTGTGAATGTATGTTTTATGTGTATGGAGTGCAGGTGGAAGGTAGGGATCGCCAGGGAGAAAGGGAAGCAGCTGTCCTGCTTCTGATGGAAACAGGATGGCAATTGGGATTTATGGGGCAAGCAGGCTCTCCATGGGGTTCCCTCAGCCACAGATGCATCAGTCCCTGAACACCTGACCCCTGGCTCGGGCTGCATTTTTTCCATTTAGGAGAAGTGGATTCAGGACTTAGAGCAGGGGGGGATGACCCTAGTGCCTGGCCTTCCAGTGTGTGGGGTAAATCCCCAGGAACCCTCAAAGGTCCCAAGAGACAGAAGGGCAGAAAGTGTCTTCAGGCCTCTGCTGTTCCCTTTTCCAACCTCACTTGAAGAAGTGTGGAGCATGAGGACTTCAGAGAGACTCTGAGAAGTTCTGTGTCCCCACGTCTCAGCCTTCCCTTCTCTCCCCCTCTTCTCTCCCATTCCTTTTAAGGAATTTTTTAAAATATATTTTATTGATTTTTTACAGAGAGGAAGGGAGAGGGATAGAGAGTTAGAAACATCAATGAGAGAGAAACATTGATCAGCTTCCTCCTGCACACTCCCTACTGGGGATGTGCCCGCAACCAAGGTACATGTCCTCGACCGGAATCGAACCTGGGACCCTTGAGTCCGCAGGCCGACACTCTATCCACTGAGCCAAACCAGTTAGGGCACTCTCCCATTCCTTTTAAACCACCACGGTGATCAAAGTCACCCAGGGATGGTCAGCCTGGCCCCGAGCCAGCAGTGCTATCAGAAAAACCTCTTCTCCATCCCATTTACATTGCTGTTATGATCTTGAGCAAGTCACTTCACCAGGCTTCGTGTTAATCTGTAGATTAGAGGTTTCAACATCAACCTCTCAGGGACATTTAAACTAGTAAATAAAGCAATGTATGTGAAGTACTTAGCACAGTGCCCAGCACAGGAGGCGCTAACAAATAGGGGCTATTACTGTTGAGCTGCTGCCCAGACCCTTTTCCTTGCTTCAGTTTCAGATAAGAACCAACTAACACCAAGTGTTTACCCCCAAACTGGATAAATCCCCATACCCCAGTCCAGTTACCTGGCTGATGAGCTTGTATCTGGCTTTGCCTCATGGCCTTTGGCTTTCCAGTCAATGTCTGTAGTCTACCAGTGTCTGTGGTCTGATTTCAGCCCATAGCCCACTCTCCCTCCCTGTCTGTGGTTCTCCAGGACTCAGATAGCAGCTCAGACCCGGTGCCAACTCCTTGGTGTTTACCTGGGAATGACCTGTGCTCGTTGTCATTCCTGGATCCTCACTTGTTGCTGTATTCTGCTTCCTTGTGCTTCTTCTGGGGTCTGCTGCTGCCCTCAGCCTTGAATTGCCAAACCATGAGCTCTGGCACCAAAGCAATGCCCCATTCACTTTCCTTTCACAGACTCTTTGGGGTCCTTTCTGTTTCTCTGTGATACCCTAGCTTTCTTCCACGTCTTCCCATCCTATACTCTTTCTCTATTCTTTTTAAAAAATATATATATTTATATTGATTTCAGAAAGGAAGGGAGAAGAAAAGAGAGCTAGAAACATCAATGATGAGAGAGATTCATTGATCGGCTGCTTCTTTCTTGCCCCCTTCTGGGGATGAGCCAGCAACCCGGGCATGTGCCCTAACTGGGAATCAAATCATGACCTCCTGGTTCATAGGTCGATGCTCAAACACTGAGCCACTCTGGGGTCTTTCTCTATTCTTAATACCTCCACCCAGTCTTGGACTCTCCTCCTTTCTACTCACCCCTGGCCTACTCCAGGCCACTCCTGTTCGCTCTATCTAAAATGTCTCAGCCTTTGTTTCTGTCACAAGAGATCACTGCTCCAAAAGATCTTAAACCAATTTCTACTAAGGTGTTAATACAAATGGTGGCTTCAGGGCTATATTTACATTTTAACAAAGAACTCTAAGGGAGACCAAAACTTTAACCCAAGGAATGAACTCTTAGTGGTAGACTATTAAGCACCATAATGGGTCATGGGCATCAAATATTTACGACAGAGCTGCCTTCTCCTAGACTGCTCTTAAAGACCTCAGTTTTCTCTATGTATTTTGGAGCTCTATTTCTAGGTTCATATATGTTTGTAGTTGTTTATTTTTTCTTTATGAAATAGCACTTTATCATTATAAAGTATCCTTCTTTGTCTTTATAGCAATTTGTATCTAAAATCTATTATTTATGATATTAGTATAGTCACAACAGTTCTCTGTCAGTTGCTGTTTGCATGGTGTATTTTTCCATTTTTTAACTTTCAACCTATTTGTGCCT
This sequence comes from Myotis daubentonii, assembly GCF_963259705.1. NCBI lineage: Eukaryota > Metazoa > Chordata > Mammalia > Chiroptera > Vespertilionidae > Myotis > Myotis daubentonii. The sequence goes on from NC_081841.1 coordinate 93,938,601, forward strand.
TTGAGTCTAAAATGATCCTCTTATAGACAGCATATAGTTGGATAGTGTTTTAAATCTATTCCTCACATCTCTGCCTTTTAATTGGCAAGTTTAAACTGTTTATATTTAATGTAATTAGTAAATTAAGATTTATGCCTGCCATTTTGCTATTTCGTTTTTATATTTCAACTAGAGGCTCGGTGCATGAAATTCATGCACGGGGGGGGGGGGGTTCCCTCAGCCCAGCCTGCACCCTTTCCAATCCAGGACCCCTTGGGGGATGTCCAACTGCCGGTTTAGGCCCAATCTTGGGAATTGGGCCTAAACTGGCAGTTGGACATCCCTCTCATAATCCTGGACAGCTGGCTCCTAATTGCTCACCTGCCTGCCTGCCTGGTTGCCAACTGTCCCCCCTCTGCTGGCCTGGTCACCCCTAACTGCCCACCCCCCACCGGCCTGGTCTCCCCATGCAGCCTGCTGTTCAGTCATTTGGTCATCCCTCACTAATCCCCCTGCTGGCCTGGTCACCCCACACAGCCTGCTTGTTCAGTTGTTCTGTCCTCCCTCACTAACTCTGGTTGTAGGCAGCCATCTTGTGAGGGTGTAAGGGTTAATTTGCATATTACCTCTTTATTATATAGAATGTCTTTTTTTCCTCTATCCCTCCATTACTGCCTTCTTTTGTCTTAGTTATTTTCTAGTGTGCTGTTTTATTTCCCCTTTTTTTCATTTACTATACTTTTTTAAACTTATTTTTCTTGGTGGTTACCTGATGTTTCTATTAATATCTCATTTATAACAAACTAGTTTAGATTAATACCTACTTAATTTCAACAGTACACAAAACTGCTTTTGTATAGCTTTATTCCCCCTTCCTTATGTTGTTATTGTCACAAATTGCATATTTATACATTTTGTTTCCATCAACATAGATTTACAGTTATTTTATGGAGTTGTCTTCTAAATCAAACAGGAAAAAAAGGAATTAAAGCAAAAATACATTTGTACCATTTTCTATATTTAATTATATAATTGCTTTTACCAGTGCCCCTTATTTCTTCATATTGATTCAAGTTACTATCTAGTGTTCTTTCATTTCAGTCATATTTATTATAGAGCAGGTCTGCCAAAGACAAACTTTCTTAGTTTTGTTTATCTAGAAATGACTGAATGGTAACTGTAAGATATAGAACTTTTGGTTTATAACGCCCCCTACCACTTGCCAACTTTCCCTCCTCCCCCCACCCTCCTTGCACGTCCTTCCCTGTTCAGTCAGAATGTCAGTACTTTGAATATACTATTCCATTGTTTTTTGGCCTCCATGGTTTCTGATGAGAAATCAGCTGCGAATCTAATTGAGGTTCTTTTGTATATGATGAATTGCTTCTTGCTGCTTTGATGTGTCTAGTTATGGATCTCTTTAAGTTTATCCTGCTTGGAGTTGGTTGAGCTTCTTGGATGTGTATATTAATGTGTTTCATCAAATTTGGGAAGTGTTTGGTCATTACTTTGTTAAATATTTTTTTCTGCCCCTTTCTCCTTCTCTTTTCTTTCTAGGACTCCTATTATGCCCATGGTGGCATGCTCTATGATGTCTCATAGGTTTTGAGGCTCTGTCCAATTTTCTTCATTCTTTTTACTTTGTGTTCCTCATACCAGATTATCTCAATTGCCTTATCTTCAAGTTCACTGAGCCTTTCTTCTGCCTGCTCAAATATGCTATTGGGATCCCCTAGTGAATTTTTCATTTTCATTATTGTACTTTTCAATTTCAAAATGTCTCTTTGTTTCCTTTTTATAATTGTTACTTCTTTGTTGATATTCTGTATTTGGAGAGACATTGTTTTCATACTTTCCTATAGTTCTTTAGACATTGTTTCCTTTAGGTCTTTGAAAATATTTTTAAAAGCTGATTTAAAGTTCAAAGAACTGATGTACAAATCAAGCTCTGCTTTCTATCCCTGCTTTCTTCTTTATATTCCATACCACATAGCCAGAACTCTGAGTTCATTTGTTAGCCCTACCTCTAAGCTCCTCCCCATCATATTTTATCTCTTCTGAATTGGAGGGAGAACATGAAACTCAGAAGTCCTTCAGATCTGAGAACCCTCCTCTCATGAAACTCAGAAGTCCTTCAGATCTGAGGATCCTCCTCTCCATTTTGAGCTTCTGGGTTCTGTGCTAGAGATGAGCAGCCCAAGGAGGTATCCAGTTCCTTGGAAGTGAAGAAGGCCAGACATCCTCAGGCAGCTTCTCCTCCTGCCAAGAATTCAGACATTCCACAAAGCTTTGGTCAAAAGGTATAAATGATAGAAGACTGCAAATCAGAAGCTTTTTTAAAAAAGCAGATTAATGACTTCAAAATAATGAAATCACAGTACACAAACATACAAAACCTAAGACTTAAATGCCCTGTTGCTGAGTGGCCCTGTGAGTACTGCCATCTCTCCTCCTGTCATCTGAGGAATGGAAATTGGTTTATACAAATTCTAATCAGGTTCAGTCAAAATTCATAGGATTTTACATTCTTATCCTGGGGTATATAGGTTGTGGTGGGGGATATTGATAATGGTTAACAGGATATAGGAGGTTTCTAAACCTCCCCCACTTCCTAAATCTATTAATGTGTCCATTAATAAACATGTTAATTATCAGCAGTAGAAGTAACAAAGAACATCATAACTCTAACCTTGAACAAAGGTCAGTGGAGCCAAGTTCATTGAAGTGTCCTACTTAGGAAAAAGATCTTGCTGGAAATGCTGGAGGTTGGGAAACCACATAACACTTGGCAGAGGACCTGGAATCAATGTGGAAACTGAGGAGCATTGGCGAGGTGGGTCATTCATCACCCTGCGGCAGGACTGAGTCAAGCCCAAGAACTGACCTATCTCAGGCCTGGGACTTGATCAGGGCTTTGGCTCTGATTCAGAAGTGGGACTTACAGGCTCTTGTCATAACACCAGGAGATTCTTCTCCCAACAAATGAGAACTCATAGAGCCAGTGAGGCCTGTGCTATCATAATGAGTTAATTGCTTGATCCATCTGACCTATAAAAATAAATGCTACCCATAAAAACACCACACTACCAAGCAAAAATACGGAAAGAATGAACTTTTTTTAAAAAAAACTTGGAAACAGAAATTGAAACATGTGGACTTCAAGGGGCCTTAGAATGTTTGAGTAATGTGACTATAGAACTAGAATTCATTAAGCATGTGTAGCACTAGGTCAAGGGCAGAGTGTCAGGGGCAATTCAATATCTGGCCCATGAACTCCCCAGGCTATTCTGTAATGATAGTGTGCAGTGATTATTTATACACACTGCCCCAAGGGCTCTAATGAGCAAAATGCACTGGATTGAGCTCCTGAGGCAGAAGCATTCATCTCTGTCACCTCATGTTTAGCACAGTGACTGGCAAACAATGCTTGCCTAAAGGAGCACTCAGAGCAGAGCTTCATTTCTCAAGAACAAGGCTCACCACTTGGTGAATTCACTCCCCTGGAGCCCCAGGTCCCAAAGGCTGGACCTCTGGGCCTGTGACCTGGTAGACCCATGGGGTTTGCGTCAGTGCTTCAAATGAGTCAAATGTTTTAAAATGCTTCTGGTTTTTAAAACAAAGTGTTGAGGAGCAGTCTAGCTGCTGCAATTTAATTGCCTTTCAGACAGTGTGATGCCCATCAGAGCATTCCAGCTCATCACCCTGCAGCCACCCCAGCTGCCACGAGCAGCAGCAATCCATTACCCACAGGCAGCTCAACAACTTAATTTGACTTGAGCTCCATGCTTCTGCGCATAAAAAGACACTTGTCTGCCCAGTTCTCCTTCTTCCTGGTGTGGAACCAGCCATCTTTACCCAGGCTGTGCTCCCCACAAATTATATGACCTTGAGCAAAACCTGGAACTGCATGATACTGTGAGCCCCAGCTTCCAAGTCTGTACAATAGTGCTCTCTGCCCAACTGCCCTCACGGGGTAGTGAAGGTCAAATGAGAACTCTGAGGAAAGGGCTTAGTCAACTGAAAGTCTGTAGACAAATGTGAGTTATTAAATTTGTGCAAGAGACCAAACAAAACAAAATAGGAAAAAGAAAGAAAAGCCCACATTTGGTAACTGGGATAAGCTGAGGCCTCAGGTAAGAGCAGCTCCCATTTCCCTGGGCCAATAGAATAAGGAGAACTTGCATCCTTTCAAGCTAGAGACTTTTATCTAAGAAAGCTTTGTACCCTCACTCCGCTTTGACATTGGACAAGGCCAGCATCGCAGATGATAAGGTTCTCACTGGCAGGGCTCTGGACTCAGTATTGTACTTACTGGGGCCTGGTATGTAATAGATATGAGGCAGTGGATGGGTGGGTTTGTTGCCCATCAAGACTTTATATAGCACATTCCTAATTAAACCACCTTTATATTAGATTTATAAAACACTTTGGGATGATGCAAAAGTTCTGGAGTTGGAGAGTACTGATGGTTGCACACAATCTTGTGAATGTACTAATGCCACTAAGCTGTACATTTAAAAATGGTTAAAATTATAAATTTTGTTATGTAGATTATACCTCAATACATTTAAAAAAAAAAAACTACCTTCTGAAACGTTTATATTCCTTGAATGAATGAAGGATGGATTCTCTTCAATGCCCAACAACTGGGCTCTAAGATGCTCAATGTTTGTCTCAAGTTATATCCAGAGGTGAGGGAGCAGGAAAGGGTCCTCTGAGTACTTGAGGAAACACCTAGAAACCTACAGTGTACATTAACATGCCACAACAATGCCATGGCTCTCCTTCGCTGAAGGCCCTCGAGCCAACCTCACCCCACACCCACTCAATGGGGGAGGGACTCTCGGTCCTCCTGGCTTCTCTTTGGGAGCTTGGCTCCCCCTGTATATAAGGTACTGGGCAGGACCTTCATATTCCACATGCCAACAGGAGCACCTAGTCGGACCCCAGAGTAGGGGCTCAATGAGAGTGTGTTGAATGACAATAAAAAATAAATGACAAATGTCTTTTGTTGTTCCTGGAATTTTGTTGCATTGACTACAGCTGCAAATACATTCATTAGCACCCAGAAATATTTTGGTTTTACAAGATTTATGTTGTAATAATGTATAGTAAGGAGACTGGGAACCAGCATAGACGGATCAGTGTGGAAGAGGGACGGGCATATTGCGTTCAGGGAGGGCTGACTTTGGTGTTACACTTGTTCTGAGTGACTCAAGAGAGCTGGGAATGCAGACAGTGGGGACTTGATTTATCGCAAGGAAGCTTATCCCAGTGAACATGGTCCAGCAATGGAATGGGCTGCCTCACTCGGTAGTGAGCTCTCTGACACTGGAGGTGTTCAAGCAGATGAACTCTTCTTTTCGGAATGTCAGTGAGAAACTAGATACAGTGAATTACAAGGAACCCACCTCCACTTTCTCTCCTGGTCTCCCCCTACTGTGCCGGGCCAGCACAGCCAAGGGTTCGGTGAGCCTGGGTGGGGGGAGGGGGGGCAGCGAAGGATGTAGAAAAGACAGACAAAGAGAATAAGCTGGGTCTAGGTGGATCTCCCGTGCCTGGCTAAGGCCACAGAGAGGGACCCAGACAGCAAGCTGATGCTTTATTTTATAGCCAGAGGTAAACAAGGTAGTGGTCACCATAGTTACAATGTTCTTGTGAGTTTCACTTGGTTTAGCAGCACTTGCTGTACCTCCCCCAGCCCATTAGCTACCCAGATAAGATCTAGGGAGCATCATAAGGTCAAGCCTAATTATGCTAAGAGGGCTGTGCCCTCTAAGCTGGGACTTGTTTGTGGCTTTGCCAACAGGTCAGCCCCAGGCTTAACCCTATAGCCGCTCCCTACACCCTACTTTCCCTCCCTTTCTTCTTTTTCTTTATCTTTCTAACTCTCTATCATCCTCTTCACCTCCCAACCTCCAGCCTGTGCTCTCACATCAGGGATTGGAAAGCACCTGGCCTAAAAGTCAACCGAAGAGGTTTGGGCTTCACAGCTCGTCTGGCATGGGGAGGGGTGCTGAGGCCTCACCAGTGTCCAGCCAGCTCTCTACTGTGCCAAGTGAAATTACCAGCTTCCCAGTGTGGGTCTATTTAAATCAGCCTCTCATGTCTGATGGATTTAAAAATATGCTAGAAGGTAGCATCTTAAATACAAGAAACACAAACAAGCAGATGAGGCTGCATTTTCCTTCCTCTATGTTCATCCCTCTCTCTTTCTCTTCCTCCCCCTTCCCTTTCCTGCCCCCTCCCAGAGTAGTTTTTATTCATGAGGGCCATCTCCTCCCTCTCCCCACCCCTTCTCTTCTCTCAGTGGCATGAAGTTTGCAGCCTGAGCAATGGCTGGGAGGCCCTGGGGTCTATCCGGGTTCCCTCCTTAACTTGGTGAGAGACAAGTATGACCACCCTCATGAGTGCTGTGCACCCTTACTCCTAGCTCACTGCCTGCCTAACCACTGGTCTTCTGCATTGACTATTGTGTGAAAATGCAGAGCTAGACTGATCCCAGAGCAGGCTCACCAAGCTCCCCTGTGCTCATGCAGGAGGAGGGACTTGCCAGGGTCTCAGGTCAGTGAGCAGCCATGCTGGCTCCTGGCTGTCTTGGCGTCACAGTTGCCTTTCCAATTCTATATGCTCTGCTTGCTGGGAAGGTCATTTGCTACCCCTAGTTCCTCTGACGATCAATAGTCCACCTGTGAGGGTTTCACAGGCTCCTGTCACAGCAGGGTTCCCAGTCTGTCCCCTGATATTTACTGGGAACTGGTTCTGGGGCCTTGGCCCACTTTGGTTGATCTAACCCAGTGGTTGGCAAACTGCGGCCCCTTGAGTGTGTCTCTTCCACAAAATACCACGTGCGGGCGCACACCTACAGTGTGATTGAAACTTCGTGGCCACACTCAAGGGGCCAAAGATCCGCATGTGGCTCGTGAGCCGCAGTTTGCCGACCACTGATCTAACCCAATTTTCTCCTGCTGTGATTCAAGTCATGTTCCCTCTAGTCCCTGAGCATCATCTCTTGGAGACTTGATAAGTAGGCCCTGCCGCATGCTTCCTATCTTGTGGGTGGTGGCCAGCTGCTGGGTTGCAGTGGTTGAAATCAGAACTGCTTCACCTGAAACAGCAGCACCGCCTGCCCCACACCACGGAGTGATTTTAGCTCCTGCACTCAACCTTCGCTGCTCATTGGAATCACTGGGGGGAGAGGGGAGAATAGGGGAAGGATTTTTCTTTATTTTAACTAGTTTATTTCTTCATATTTATTCCACTTTTAATTGTTTTATCTACTTTATTATTTTTTAAAAATCTTGCGCTCCCCTCCTACCATAAATTCTGATTTAATTATAAGTTAAAAGAGTTTAAACAATTGTTTAATATTACCATTATTATCAATAATAATGGAATGGAATAATAGAAAGTAAAAAATCTGCTTGTGTGTGAACATTTTCTTGACCTTGGATCTGCCCTTGTGTGCCTCTGTCTTTGCCCATGCTCTTCCCTCTGTCTGGATTCTTTAAGGGAATTTCAATGACTTGTCTATGGTCCTGCAACAGGTCTTTAGTTAAGCAGATGGCCAACAGGATTGAGGCCTCCCTGGTACTGTGGACCCTCTCAATTATCAGGCCGTAGATAGCAGTCACCTGATTCCCTGTACTCAGGAGGAAATGTTGGGGCTCAGGTGCCACACAACACACACACACACACTGATGAAGCCACACATTCTACCCATTTTAATTTTATCCTTGACTCCCTCCCCAGTTGTCCTACCATTTATGACTTGAAATACATTCCACAAAAGTTGCAATATATGCCATTACACTATGCCCTTGGAACATAAAAAAGAACTAAAAAAAATGAAGAAGCTCAAAGTCAGTGATGGAGCTATACTAGCAGATGGAGAGACTATGAGAGACTGCAGTGTAGTATGGGAAGTGAGACTTTAGCAGGATTAAGTTGCCCCTGGAGTTGGAGGGGGAAGGACAGGGAAGATGGGTAGAGGCAGCCATGTCTTAACAAAGGATTCAGTGATGGTCTGAGAAGTGAAATCAAAGGGAAGCCCTCAGGCAAAGATGGAAAGAAAGGGAGTAGCTCAACAGTCAGGAATACCAAGGGGAGAGAAGGGCCCCAGGAGAGTGAGCTGGCTTGGGGACCCACTGGTGCTGGGTTTATGGCTGTAGCAGAGTGCAGGGTGAGGAGTCTGGGGTTGGCTGAAGCTGGGCTTTGAGAGTAAGTTGGGGATGGAAACAGAGAAGCCCAAAACTTGAGAGCTGCTCTCCTGCATCAGAAGAGTTTAAATGTCACCCTGTAGATGACAAGGAGCCTTTAGGCAGTGGTTCTCAACCTTCTTAATGCTGCGACCCTTTAATACAGTTCCTCATGTTATGGTGACCCCCAATTTCATTGTTACAAATTGAACATAATGAAAGCATAGTGATTAATCACAAAAACAATATGTAATTATATATGTTTTCCGATGGTCTTAGGCGACCCCTGTGAAAGGGTCGTTCGACCCCAAAAGGAGTCGCAACCCACAAGTTGAGAACCGCGGCTTTAGAGGGATGTTAACAGGGCGACAGGTCTGCTTTACAATTGTGCCAAAGAGAGTGGAGTGGAAGTAGGAGGCAAGACTGGAGTGCAAGTGAGAGTGGCCCAGGGTGTGGGGAAGAGAAGGAAGAAGGAAGAACTCATACCAACCAATCTCAACTCTCAGTGTGTCCTAGGTTTGTCTATGAGCCAGGCCATATTGTATTCTTGGCCTTCCCTCTCTGCCTTCCCACAGTCCAGTGAGTTTTCAGACTACCTGATGCCTCTCCACCCCATACTTTAAGTCATTACATCTCAAACACTGAGTTTTTTCCAATTAAATCCAGAGCCTTAGGAAAGGGGATTTCTAAGAATAAGGTGGGGACTTAGGGATTATGCGTTGCAAATCTCACACCAAATAAAATTACATTCTGTATAATCCACTACTTTGAATTCTCCAGGCCATAGTTTCCTCCATGAATAATCAAAGCTCGCTGTGCTTGTGCACTGGGAGGGAGCAACAGAAAACCCACAAGTGTAGGCACGTTAGAGTTTTAGAGTCTTTTCCTCGACACCCTCTGTGAATCATTTTCTCTGTGTGGAAACTGAGGCTCTGTGAGCATGAGGACCTCCTCTAGAGCAGGGCTGGGGAGCCAGGACTTCTCTGGCCCAGGACCCTTAAGTCTGAGGCTGGAGCCACTGTGGTTAGACACAATCACACAGTTTGCCCACAGCTTCCATCTCTCCCAGGGCCCCTGAGCCTGGACACCCACTCAGCCCTATTCCCCTTGCTCTTCCCTCACCTTCCTCAGAAGCCCACATCTCCAAGACCCACTCATGAGAAACATTTGGGAGTGACACATGAAAGGAAATCTAATCAGAGATAATCAATATGCAATATTAGCAGAGCCAAATTAACTCCCTGCATGGACAAGTCACCCAGCCCGCAGCCAGCCCGCAGCCAGCACCCTTAACTCCATTTCCTGACAGCTATTAAAATGATTTTCCAAGAGATAGTCCCATTTCAGCAGAGTCACAGACTGACAAAGTACAGTCAAGCTCCCCCTTTCTTCTGGCTCCTCATTGGCAAAGCCTCCAGAATTCTCTGTTGTCCAGGCAGGAACTTCATTTCCTCCTCAAGCCTTTCTTTCTCAGCCTGATCCCTGCCCCTCCAAAAGCCCAGCAGCCATTCTACTCTCTTCCACTGAAAAGCCAGGATCTTCTTGGAAAGTTCTGAGTTCAGGTTCATCAAATAAGAGCTGTGGAGCTACAGAGTTAGAAAATCACAGATTCTTCATGCTGGCGAGGACCTGCGACCACCGTAAGCTAAGCACCGTCATTTCGTAAATGAGAGCGCTGAGGTCTAGTAGGAAACAGGCCCCTCAAGGCCACACAGTAGGTCCCCAAGTAGGAGTAGCAGGCAGACCGACAACTGACAGGAGCATCATGGCAGCAAGCCATCATCTGCTCACCGGGCCAGTGTTCCCTGAACACCTACAATGGACCGGGACTGTGCTGGAACCTGAAATACAAACCCAAGTGAGACACAGAACCTTCCCTCCTAGACATCACAGTCGGGGGGAAGATAGACACAAAAACAGATGCTGATACCATGCTTGGTAAGTGTGGGCACAGATATCCGCTCAGGGGCACAGGGAGACACCCGTGAGGCTCACAGGGGCTAACGTGGGTCAGGTCCAGAGGAACTCACAGCCTGGTATGAGTCAGAGCCTCAGCCTGTCGTAGTAGTAACAGCTAACACAGAATGCTGCCCTGGTCCCAGGCATGGCTGGTATTTGACCCTTACCACCTTCCTCTGAGGAAGATCATATAGGATTACCTTCTATTTACAGGTAAAGGAAACTGAGGCAGAGAGAGGCTAACAACTTGCTCAAGGTTACACAGCCAAGCGTGGGAGAATTGCGCTTTGAACTCACTCCTTCAGCTCCAGAGAGCACACTCCACCAAGCCCTGGCTCCTCTGCTCCAGAGTGACTGCGAGTCCTCATTAGGACACCACGGGAAGCCTCCTGCCGCCTGAGCTCTGCACCACACACCAGAGGGTGGCCTCAGGCCCCGAGTCATGTTTAATGACCTCAGGTCGCCCCTGCTCTGAGCTCCCGCAGCCTCGAATGCCGGTATCCAAGACCATCTTCAGAACCATTTCTAAGCAATAGAGGATCATGTCTCTTCACTTTGACTCCACGAGGCAAGCTTTCCGACTCACTGTGGGCAGACACACTCCTAGAGTTGCCTCTCTCTCCCTCCTTGGTTGAGCCCAGAGGCACCTGAACAGTCTTGTTGGGGCCTCTGTGGCAGAACTGGAAGCTCCGTTTACATGCAGCGGTGGGACTGTGCACTGCTTTCTCACCTAACACTCACAGCAACCTGGGAGAAAGGTGTTGTCATCCTCGCTGGACGGGGAAGAAGTCACACAGGAGCAGGGAGCTCCAGGAACTTCGTGCAGGTCTCAGAGCCTTTGGCAGGAAGCACCAGGCTTCAATCCCAGGTCTGTTTATCCCCAAGGCTGGCTGGAGTTTCCAGGCATCATCTGTGACCGTGAAACTGAGCAGTGAGCCTGTGCAGTCTGTGTCTTTGGCTTCAGCCGTGATGTGCTATCCAATTGGGCTAACCAACCATGGCCAGAAAGCAATTGCCATAATATCAGAAACCCATTAGGCTCCGTGAAGCTTCGGAAAGACTCTTCAAGAAGACATCTGTGAGCTGAAAATGATGCCAAGCACTATGCGCTCTGGAAACAGCTGCCTGGGGCCCGAAGACAGCAGAACAGTCCTGAAATGCAGACCCAGCCTCGCCCAGACCCTCCCAACCACCTCCCGCCTCCCAGACAATAACATGCTCAGAGCCCAGAGGAAGCCGCCTGTGGGAAGAACAGGTTGAGGTGACACGGAAAGGGTAATCCAAATTATCTCTGAGTTGTACAGATTGCCCATTTGCAGATTCCCAAATGGTGAATGAGGCAATCCTACAATGAAGCAGTCTGTATTCAAGCCATTTTCCACAACAGCCACCCAAGGAAGCCTCCATCTCCATCCTCCGCAGTGACTCTTAAAAGTTCTGCGGTTTTACATTTATCTTTCCTGTAGCTGATTTTCTGAAGTAGGAAATGGGTTAAGTCTACTGTCATTTTCCTGGGGAAATGACTGCCAACTTGAGCTCATTAGATTGCGAGCACGTGTGGCATGCTATTCCTGTCCTGTCACTTCCCTCACTAAAAGCCGGCAGTCTTCTCACTGCCCAAGGAAAAAGTCTCCTTGATGCAATTCACAAGGCTTTTGACCGTGGTCCCTGGCTACATCTCAAGCCTCCCTCCTCGCTGCTCTCCCCAGGCCCTCACCTTTTCCTGTTCTCTGTTCTTCTCGAAATTTCAGATCGGCCACACTCTCTAGACTCCTTTGGGCTGGGCCTCAGCACATGCCATCTCTCCCTCTGAGGTACCTCCCCCCCTCTTCTGCTTTCTCAAGTTTATGTTTAAACTCATATCTTCACAGAGTGTCTCCATCTCCTACCAGTCTCTTATTTCCTCAGCCTCTGTACCTCCTCTTTCATAATATTTATCACTCTTGTTTAGGGTCTGCTCCTCCAGCACCCTGTAATTCCAGAAGGGCAGACTGGTGTCTGTTTTGTCCCAGTGCCTACCACAGTGTCTGCCACACAGAAGCGCCCTGAGAAATATGAATGGATTGGAGGAAGTTGGGAGAGACAACTCACTTACCTCTCTGGTTCCACCTGAGACCAGAACTGGAGCCATTGTGCTGAAGACAAATCCCACCCCATGCTTAATCTGAAAGCCATGCCCAGCCTCCAGATAACAGGTGGTGAGTATATCCTCATCCTAGATATTCCGTGTTTCACGGTCACATGCTCTCCTAGACCACAGCACTGTGGTGCAGCACAGGATTTCCACATCTCTAGGTTTTGCTTCTTCCTTCCTGCACAGATGTTCTCTTGGGAAGCTCAGTCCTTGCCCTGCACACAGAAAAGGATCCCTACTGTTCTGTTCTTCTAATGCCTTCTGACTCACAATGCCACAGTGACATGTGCCTCCATCACATTGATGACAATTTTTAATGATAGGGGACATTTGGCTGGCTATTTCTTATTAAATGTAGCCAGACATCTCTCAAACATCTATGTGGCTGCCATTGCAGTCAAGATGAGGTTCTCAGCTTGGTCCCTAACTCATCCCTCTTGCTGATCCCCAGAATGTGCTTCCAAGCCATTAACTCTGGCCATCAAAGAGATTAGGTGCTGAGAGTATACAAACCCAACATGTTATTGATCAAAACCAAATATGACAAGGGGGAAATTCTCCTGGGAAAGACGGCATGTTTGGGATTTCAAAATAAAGTCAACTTTGGGTTACTACTGCTCATCTCCACAGGATGCAAACAGGCACTAGACATAGACACTAGGCTCCGTCTCAAGGTCACTAGGAAGTTCTTGTGATTAGCAATGCAGGTCAACAGAGCCAGAAGGGGAGACCCTGCCCAGAGAACCCCATGTGGGGGTATGGCATCTCAATAACTGAGGCTCTTTTAGTTCCAATGAAAAGTCATGTGCCAGGATGCCAGCCAGCTGTTGCCTTCCCGAGGGCTTGGAGATAGGCTTTTTAAAAATATATATTTTATTGATTTTTTACAGAAAGGAAGGGAGAGGGATAGAGAGTTAGAAACATCGATGAGAGGGAAACATTGATAAGCTGCCTCCTGCACACTCCCCACTGGGGATGTGCCCACAACCAAGGTACATGCCCTTTTCCGGAATCGAACTTGGGACCCTTGAGTCCATAGGCTGACGCTCTATCCACTGAGCCAAACTGGTTAAGGCTGGAGATAGGCTTTAAGAGCTCTGCAAGCCACTTGTGAACCAGAGCCATGATATGGGCTACCTTTGCCCAGGGCTGTCCCCAAACTCTGAGCCAAAGTTGGTGGCCCTGGGGGCTGACCAGCTGCTGACTGAGGCTGTGATGGCCACTCCTGCTTCACCCCAGGACCGTCAGAGGTGCAGGCCTCAGGCACTGGCATCCAGTGTGCTTCTCAATGATGGGAGCTAGAGTACAGGGTGGAAATATTATTGAAATAGCTTTATAACTGTGATTTCCATTGTACTTTATAGATTCCAAATGTGTTTTGTATTTTTTTCATTTTATCTGAGTTACCTCCTTTTGAGTTTCATGGATGTGGAGGACTTGCCCAAAGTCACAGAGTAAGCAGCAGAGATGGGGTTTGATTTGGTCCTTTGGCTCCAAATCTCATGTCATGAGTTGTCCAGTGAATGTCACTTGCCTTCTGAGGTAGGGACAACAAGGGGCTGGGTCTAATGAGCCAGTGTCCTGGGTGTTTTCTCTGCCCAGTTTGCTATGGCTGCCCTTGGGACTGAGGTGTTAGCTACAGCCTAGTGGTTGGAAAAAGCACTTTTCACTTCTGCTCTGAGAGAAATGACCAGGATAAAAAGGGGTCTCAGACCTCCTTTGAAAATGGCCAGCTTGGCCCTCCTGTGGAATTTGTAGACAGTGGGCTTCTGTTTCATAGGTTTAATGACTGAGAGACGCCAAAGAAGCTGCACACCTCACCTCCAACCCTGACACAGCTTATGTCGCTGAGCTGGGCTAAGAAGATGGATGGCTCACTGGGTGGGACAGGTAGGGTTGGGTTGGCTAGGGATGATGGCTGAGGGTCCGCACTTCTCAATATTTAAGTAAGAGCAGGCCAGGCCTGCCCAGAAACTGACACCCAGGCAGTGTGTGCTGTGAGGGCAGGGACGGTGCTTGCTGATGTTGCTGTATTGCTATCTCCTGCGCAGGACCTGCAGCCCATTAAGTATCCAATAAATGCATGTTGGCTGAACTTCTGATCACTGAGCATGTTGTGTCTGAGCCTTGGTTAAATATGGACCAGTTGCTTCCAACGGACCAAGACAGGCAGCCTGGGAGTCTCCCAGATGTGGAGCCAAGTGCATCAAAAGTGGTCAGACAGGAGTGAGGAGATGACCCATCCTCAGGAAATCAGGCCTTTCCTGGCAGTCATAAGACCACAAGCCCAGGGCTCAGACACAACATGGGACAGCCTGGGGGTCTAAGGCAAGTTAGGGTGCATCACAGAAACCAGGTGTGCAGGGAGGTGCCATTCAAGACTCCAGGCAGGTAGCAAGGATCCAGAAAAATCTGTCATTAGGAAGAGGGCTCCAGAAAACCAGGCTGGGGATCTTCCATGTAAGGGAGTTGGGGGGGGGGGGCGTTGCATCACATAGGACCTGGGACTTAAAGATCGGAGATCAAGGTAGGGCAGGTACCCAATAATCAGAACTGGCCAGACACCTGGCCAGGTGACCACCCCAAGGCACCGGGATGGGCTGAGGCATTTGCTTAACTTTATCCTGTTACTGAGGTCTGGAGCCAAGCTGGGCCTGGAGATGGTATGTCAGGTGTGGTGCCAAGAGAGAAGGTTTCAGAGACGGGAAACTAGGCAGCACCTGGCAAAGGAGTGGCTTTTACGAGAAAAGAAAATGTTGGCATGTCCCCAGGGCACAGACAGGAAGGACAGGAGCCAGGTGGTCTGGGACATGTTCCCCAGGAATCAAGCTGGTCAGCTCTCACCTGTGATCTCCCTCCTGCACCCCCAACTCTGTTCAGGGAAAAACACAGGCAGAAGGAGGCAGGTTCCTGCCCTTGGAACCTATGGTCTAGTGGGGAAGAGACCATGCATGCAATGAAGCTCTGAGCAAGCACAGGTACCAACAAGCCCAATTAAGACCACCGCAGACACACCACCATTGCAGGTCTGGGGGAAGTAGGGAACTAAAGGGAGATGTTCCCCAGGGAGGGAGAAGAGTGACAGGGCCTAGTATAGTCTAAAAAAAAGTCAGATTGGGGGAACAAACAGGTTCCCTAAGTGAAGTCATTTTTATAGCATCTCTATCATCATGCTGAAACCTCATCTGACACACTGACTTCTCTTTAGAACATGCTCCAGCAGATATTGCTTATTTCCCACCGAATCAGAGAGAAATGACAATTCCCACTGGAGCTTTCTTTCCCAGGGCAGGACAAGGCGGGAGGCGGGGGGAAGGGGGTTGTGGATGCTTCTTCATGCCTCCCAGGCTTCACTCTGTACCCCAGGAGCAGAGAGAGGGGGTGGTGTGGTGGGGGCCACAGACCCAGGGCCAGGGCAGGCTGCGGGGTGACCCTCTTCTCCTCTGAAGGCAGAAGATGCCCAAAAGACTGCCAGGCCTTGTCTTCACCGACCTCCTGTCCCCCAGGAATGTCAGGGATGCCTACAAGTCCCAACACCTGAGCTCCTGGGAGATCGTCATCCTGGTTGCTCTTCGCGTAGTAGGATTTTGCCCACTGACCATGGGTGAAATTCTCCACAAAGTAGGAGAGCCTTGCTGTTTGAGGCTAGGCAGCATCCAGGGCTCCTAACTCCCACCACAGTGAAAATTCCCCGATGAGTTCCCCTCGGGGGCCCCAGCCCAAGTCCTTCCTCAACCCCTCCTTCTTCTAACACAGTCACTGTTGTCTCCTTGAAGTTTCTAGACTTTTCTTGTTTAATACGTGTGGACAAAAAGCATTTCGCGGTTTTCACTGTATGTGTCTCTAGGTACAAAGAGAGGCCCTGCTGGCCGAGGTTCAGAGGACGAGCACTATCAGCAGAGGCATGAGGAGCAGGATTGGGCCCACTGCCCAGCTCCACTCCTCCTCCCCAGTCTCAGTGCCTCGGCTGCAGCACGGGTGGGGAGCACTCATGCCTAAGTCCCACGGCTTTGGGGAAGCCAACAAGCAAGCAGATGCCTGAGAACCATTGCCGCTGAAGTTCGTTATCATGTTTAAGGCCACACCAACCCCCGGACACCCACCCTCAGGCAAGCCGAGGCCTCCTCCACACCCTCCCATCCTGGGCCCTGTCAGCTGGACCACTTCCTCTAAATGGCCCCTTTGCCTTCCCAGACCTGGAATGTCTCCCCAAGGAAAAATGCTGACACAGATGAGACTGCCCTGCCCCAAAGCTAGAGAATAACCCAGACAAACCAAATGAAAACACTTCACCAGTTCTGGCAAAGGACATGATACTTCATCCCCACGAGGTGTCTGATGGAAAACACAGGCTCCAAGGGGCCCGGCCTGCTGGGACCCTGCACAGAAGCCGGGCCAAGGGGCAAGTGAAACCCACCAAGCAGAGCAGCCTCAGAGCTACCTGCTCCGCAAGAGCCCCCTCCCCCGCCCCGCTCTGCCGACAGAGCCTGTCCCCCTTCTGAGTGAGGATGGAGAAGATATTGTGGAGCGGATGGGGCAGGAGATAACAAAGGTGCAGGTGAGGGAAAATGTGGTTCTAGGCCAGGTAGTAGGTGCCACTAAAGACCCAAAGGCTCTTTGGGGCTGTAGGAAGTGCTTTAGGTGAGGCTGCCCAGGTCTGCTGGGCAGGAGGGAAGGGAAGAGAGAGTCCCAGATAGCCCTGACTTTGGAGTATTAGGACTGTGAGTCACCTACATAAGTCATTTTCAAAGGGGTTTGGTTTTGGTCTTGGTTTCTTTACATTTCTTTGTTTTATTTTCATTTTTAGTAGAATTCTGTCCCCCTCCCCCCCTGCCCGCCTCAAAAAAATAAATAAATAAAAACAGAGAAAGGAAAAATTGTTCTTTCTGAAGTTGGGGGGTTGCCCCTGGCACCTCCCACAAGTCCTAGAGCCCCCAGGACACAGTGTGGAAAACACTCACTTGGCTCAGCCCCCCTTCTTTCAGTGGTGCTACAGCCCCAGGTGCCTGGCCCCTAAACCAGAGGCGGGCCCTCCCCTACCTGGCAATTGAATATTCAGGGCAGCTAGGCCTGGTCCCTGTCCACAGGTGACGCTCCCACCTTTTCCTCAAGTAACAGTCACAGCCCCAGGAGTCTTTCACCTGGTTCTGCCTCTCTGTGATGGGACTGGAGTCACAGAGGTGGCAGGATGAAGAAGTTGGGAGGACTGGAAATTTATCCGCCACACTGTGGAAGGGAGCTGTTGTGGGAAACTGCGTGCCACCTCGAGGACCACGTGTCTTGCTTGAGCTCAGTGAGAAGGCCCCGTTCAAGATGGGTGGGCTCCTGCTGATGCGGAGGCTACCAGGCCAGGCCAGATACTGGCCCAGGAGTGAGGGGCAGGGACGAGATGACCCACCAGCACACCCAGCAGACTCTCAGCACCCTAGACAGGGAGTGTCCCTTGCTGTCTACTGGCCTTCCCCTCAAACCTTGCCCTGTCTCTCTCCAGTGACTCAGAACCACAAGCTCAGTCACCATCTCCTGCTTTCCCCCAGCCCTCCCGGCAGCAAGCACATCCCAGCTTCCTGCTCCCGACCTTGGCTTAACTCCAGGACACATGTGGCCTCCCATTCTAGAGCATTCTCAGTCAGCTCATGTCCCCCACTCCAGCTCCAGGACCCTCCTCCCACCCTGAGAGTCTGCGGGAGGTGCCTTTCAGCCAGTCCTGACTTCACAGCTGCTTCTACCCAGCAGCCTCCCTTCCTGAAGCAGGAAGCGAGCCAGGTGCTGCCCTTTCATTTCTGCTCCAACGCGGCCTTTGCCTTACGCTTCCCCACCTCACACCCTCCTCCCTTAGAGCACCAGGAACACAGCCGTCCCATTGCTTCACTCTCATGTGCCTTTATTGAGCTCCCACAGAGTGTGTGGTACTATGCTCCAGGGTTCGGAGCCACGGTCTAGTCAAAAGAAGACCAAAGCTAGTACAGAGAATGTTTCATAGCTGCTTACATCTGGTAAGGGGTGGGGGAGTGGAGAGCTAATCACAAAACAAAGTCCTATTCCAAAGCAACAAAATCTCCTCTGGGAGTAATAGATATTCTACGCACGCGCACTTGCACACACGCCCTGGATGGACACTTGGGTGCACCCAGTGGTTGTATATGCATGCATATACAGTGTTGTGGGTAAATAAGCGACTGTATATGCTGTCCGCGCGCAGGCACGCACACACCACCGCACAGACAGAATCCAGCTTATTCTATCAAAGACACTAGCCTCCAGGTTCTAGTGAAGCCTCTGCCCTAGATGCCTGCAGCATGCAAAACCTGGAGATCGGAGAGTCACAGTAAAGGACAATAGGTATACATGAGCACTTCTGTCCCCGGGCCCAGCCGCAGCACTGGAGGTCGCTCATGGTCAGCGACAGCAAAGACATTGTGAAGGGCTCACAGAGCAGAGCTGAGCAGCTGGAGGTCATCTGTCCAGTGTCAGGGCCACCTGAGCCCTGGCGAGTCCCCCAATCTTCAAGGCAGAATTTAAAACTCTGGTTTTCGAGTGTGTAGTCCTGCAAACAGTATTCTCATCACAGTGCCGCAGATCGAGGTGAGGGTTTTTCTCGCTCGCTCTCTGCAGCTTCCCACGTGTGCTAACGCATTTTGTAGTCATTAGATACAGATGTTTCACACAGCTGTCCCTTGAAATCCAAGTCTACTGTGAAATCGAGGTCTCGCTGCAGAGAAGGAGCAAAGGGTCGCAGCGTCAGTGTGGAGGGAAGTGCCGGCCCCATGCCCCTCCCTACAGGCAGATGGATGGGTAGCTACTCTGCTCCTAAGGTTTGCTAGCTAAGGAGTTCCCACCAACAGCCCTCGGGAATCTATTCTGGTGCCTCATTATCTTCACAGGAAGTTCTTTGATTCCTAACCTAAATTCTTCCTGTAATAATATAAACTGTTTCCTCTGATTTCATCCTGGGAGAATAGAGAGTGGGATGGGTGAGTCTCCTGTGGCATATCCCACAAGGCATTGCCTGCAGCCAGGGTGGCTCAAACAGAGAGAATCACGCCATCTCCAACCCACTTGGCCCACTAAAGAAATGCAAAAACTTCTTCTGGGCCACCAGAAACTTATTTCCTGGCTCAGCTCGTCCTAACTGAGGTGAAACCCATGGCAATAGCCTCTGTTCTCAAAACCCCTCTATGAAGAGCTAGACACTGTGCTCCAGGCTGAGAGTCCAGGTGGGGAAGGAGGGGCTAGAAAAAGCCTCAAATTCCCGAGCATTACGAGCATTACCCTGGAGTCCTTCAGTAATGCCTAGTTACATCCAAGCCCAACTTCTGACTGCCTCATCTGGTAACTTTCCTGATTGTGCACAAGGCACTGAGTTGCCTGGGTGAGTGGACAGTGGGACCAGCACTGTGGTCCCTTCTCTCTGACCCTTGCCCACACAGAGGCCATTTTAGCACTCACCACATTTTTGGCATTTGGCTTCATGGAGATGGACCCATAGAGCTCTTCCCCCCTCCGGACGGTGAGGCAATCTTCCAGGTAGAAGACAGTCTGCTTCCAGTGGGTGTAGGGGGCATCAGGGGCTGAGGGGCAAAGGACGGGGAGGTAGGACGGAACAGTCAGAGAAGGCGTCTTCCAGAAGGGCTGAGGCTGGGACCCTGCCTACAAGTCACTGGCTTTCCTCTGGGACTCTGATGCCCACACAACACTCTTGTTGGGTCACATGCCAGCTCCAAGCCCACACCAGAACTCCTCAGTCTCAGGGACCCCTCCTTCCATCAGATCCCCACCCCTCAGGGCTGCGGGTCTTAGCTGTGGATCATAAGAGAACAAGCTGATATTACAATTTCATACTAAGCAGTGGAGGATGAATACCCTCTCACCAACTAAACTTCCTAACACAAATGAATCTCAGAATGCCAGTGTGTGTGTGTGTGTGTGTGTGTGTGTGTGTGTGTGTGTGTGTGTTTGTATATTTGTTTTCATTAGTTCAACAGAGTGAAGACTTTCCAACAGTGTAGGGGAGAGATTCATAGAGTAGGACATCCTGTTTCCCCTTAAATGACATCATTTATGCAAACTCCACAGCTAACCCAGTTTCCCCACTTCCATTGCCAGCCCAGTCCTACAAATAGCTTTCCCTTCCTGCCTCTCTGCCCTAGAACCAAAATTAGTACCCTTGGCCCAGGCTCACCAGGGGTCTCAGCTGTGCTGACCAACTGGCTCAAATAGAAATGAGGGATGATTCTATTTCCACAGCCCCAACACTGGGCCAGAGCCCACACCTCCTGCATGAACCAAAGCCACGCTGATGCTTGCACCTCCTCTGTATTTGCCATTAAATTGCACACATCCCTCTCAGCACAGTACAGATTCCACAGCCCCCACAGGAGGCACAGCTAATGGGCCATCTTCCTCAGCAACAGCCATCCCTGGAACACTCTTCCCCTGCTCCCTGCTCACCATGCTCTCTCTCCCTCATCCTTCAAGGTCACTTCCTCTGTGAAGCCCTGCTTGACCGCCCACTTGGACTAGGACACCCTGAGCCTGTCATGCTGCAGCACAAATGTCTTTTCTGCCCACTTGTATGTGTCCTCCCCAAGACTGCAATCCATGAGGGCAGGGACCATGCCAGGCCTGCTCACTGTTATATCTTCAGTGCTTACCACCTCACTTAGTAGGCCTTTAAGCACTGAACAAATGATTTATTTGATATAAAACCAGACTAGATAGACATCCCATGAAGTTTCAATGTACCCATAGATGCTCAGTTACACTGAGGGCTTTGAACCTAAGAACAATAGAAGATCCCATCTTTTAGTCAGTTTCTCTTGGCCCTTCAGGCACTTATATTCCCCACCAGGATACAGGACTCATTAATGCTGATTTCCTCTTTGCTTAGGACCAAAGTTAAAGATAAGAAGACTTGGGGAGAACGTAAGTGCTTTTTAAACACTACAAAAAGCTGTCACATGGAAAAACTCATGTGTGACCTTTGAGGCAGAGCAAAGGTTAGTCGGTGGAAATTACTAGAAGGCAGCCTTCAATTCACCATAAAGAATTAGAACTGTATCACAAGCTTACAAGCTACCTGGGGTCCACTGACTTGGTATTTATCATGAACCAAGTCAGATCAGGTGGCCTCTAACATCTTTCAAGCACTATTTGAATGGTGATGAAGACTTTGTCTTTCTTTGCCCTTTGCAATGAACTGGCTTGATCAAATGTCAGTGGTTTGGATTCAGACTTGAGTAGCTTTCAGTGTGTGCATGTGGGAAATCGATGCAAACTCAAGGTCCTAGAGGGGAAGAGCAGCCTGAATATTTGGAATGGCTTGAAGGAGGATCATGGGCATGCAATCTGTGACTCTCCGATCCTCGATCCTCAAACACATCCAGCCTTCCTGTCCTCTGGTCTAAGGCAGTACTATACTAGTACTGCTGTCTACAGACGAAGTGTGCCTGCTCCCAGCATCTTCCCTGCCAACTACATCTAAATAAATTGTCAAAAGACAGTCTTCAGTGTGTGTGTGGCGAAGAGCAGTATGTGACTGACAGCACTCTCGCCCCCCACTGCCACCTACAGCAGCTCAGACAGGTGTCTCTCCAGTTCTTATAGACCTTCAGGCAAGAGGATTCAGGCACCTTCTTTCTTTTACCTCGTCAGATGCTTCATGAGAATCCCAGAGACTTCACTGCCTCAAATTTGCCAGTCACCAAGCCTAGGAGTCTGACTCTGATGGTAGCCCCAAAATATGCCCACATTGGGTTGGAGGAAAGTGATCTCTCCCCCTGACATCAACATCAAAAGGTTAAGAACTTCCCCAAGGTCTCATTTCCATGATGGGTTCATTAGCTACAGACTAATTAAACCAGTCTTCTCAGTCCTGATCCTCCAACAATATGTCCAGAAGAAACTTATTAAAAGTCAACTGTTTTTACTCTACTAGGGATTTGAATTCAGTATTTCTGGCGATGAGAAGGGAGCAGGTTTGCCAAGACTTAAAAATCTCCCCCAGGTGATGCAGATGAACAGCCATGGCTGAAATCGCTGAGCAAACCTAATGGTTCACATCTGATAACACCTTTCGGATGGGTGTCAGTGGGAAGGACTGTGAAGTGGGCACAGCAGACCCAGTTTCCAGCTTCCACTTTGCTATGTATTTGCACATGACCCTGGGGCTCATTTTCTACACCTCCAGACCATGGGGCTCTGTGAGGATTAGATGGGATGAGAACAGGGAAAAGATACACTAAGGATGACCAAACCTGTTGTGCACAGTTTACTTCTGTTTTCCTGGTATAATTATTACTAGCTCTCTCTCTCTCACTCTCAAAGATTTCCTTAATTGAAAGATAAATTATATGATCACCCAACCTATAACATAGTCAGCCTATGTTAGGGTGTTACTAAGCATTAGGTGGCTATTTCATAATTATGGAAAGTGATATATCATTTTACTTATCCATAAACTATGGCTCTGGGCTGCAAATGTGGGCTTCTCGATTCTCGATTCTAGAGTGTCCTGGGGAAGCATCCAGGAAGTTGCAGTGCACGAGGGCGAGCACTCACCACAGGGTTTTGCAGCTTGTGTTTTGTATTTTGAAGTGATTGTGACCAATAGTGCCTGCAGGATTCCAAGTGTATATGCATGCATGCATCCATCCATCCATCCATCCATCCATCCATTGATTCATTCAACACACATCTATTCAAGATGCCTCTGATGTGCCAGTTATGGTCCTAAATTTGGGGATCAGCAACCACTACAGCCTTACCCCCTTTATATCCTATCCCCTAAGTGAGAAGACAAGTCTGGCATGAGTTGTGACCACAGGGGCCATGGGAACAAACAGCAGGGGGTTCACAAGATTATTCCTGGTGCTTTTGGAAAACTAGTGGAATCCTGCTTTCTGTTTCACTTCCCAATGGTTAAGTGGAACCTAAAGCTCTTTCCATCTGTAAATTTGTAATGATATGCTCTAGGGCAGTGGTTCTCAACCTTCCTAATGCCGTGGCCCTTTAATACAGTTCCTCATGTTGTGGACCCCCAATTTCATTGTTACAAATTGAACATAATTAAAGCATAGTGATTAATCACAAAAAAAATATGTAATTATATATCCGATGGTTTTAGGCGACCCCTGTGAAAGGGTCATTAGGCCCCCAAAGGGGTCGCGACCCACAGGTTGAGAACCACTGCCCTAGGGGGTTCACAAGCTCTCTGAAGAATTAAAGACTATGCACCAAGAAGCTCCTTTGACCTGAGAAAATGACTCAGTGTCAAAGGACAGCAAAACTAAAAAGGGCTGCCAGGCCACTGAAGTCCAATGGTGTGATTTCACACATAACAAACCCAAGACCCAGAGACTAACTTGCCCAAGGTCACTATCAGCACCTGATCATCCTACTTTGCTGAAACCTGGGAATACCAGGACTCAAATCCAGGCTTGCTCATACTCAGCCTACTGCTCTTATATCTACTACACAGCAGCCCTGGGGCCCCAGGTCCATTTTCCTCCCTGTACCTGCCCAGGATGTGCCAAAGCGGTGAATGGGGCAGCTAGGCCTGTTGGCTAGCACAGCCTGGAAACCTGGGCGCCTGTGCCCATTAGGGCTCCTGCCTGGAGCTGCAGAGAGGAGGTGGCAGGCCATTAACAGGGATTGTTTTCAAGCTGCACAAGACTCAATGTGTTCTGGAGTGGGCTCCCCAGTGTCAGCTGCTGCTGATGGAAGCACGGTTGGAGGTTGGTGAAGAGGGACCACATAAGCAGGCTGCACTTTGCAAGAAGTTCAAAAATAGCTGAGACCAAACAATACGTTGTTGAGGCCTGCACACACATGTGATAAAACTTTTCTAAAAGAGAAAAGCAATAAGGAGCACAAAATTTAGGATAGTGTTCACCTAGAGGCGATATGGGTGGGGCAGGGATAGTAGAGCATCCAAGTGGATGGAAAGGTACTGGTAGCATTTACGTGAATGAGTTAGGTAGTGAGCTCACATGGATTTATTATGTGACTATAAGTTAATTTACTTACACTTATGATTATAACCATATTTATTAATAATGGGTTTCTGGTTAATATTTCATATTCTAATAATTTATTTCTTAGCTGATGTATTACATTCTAATAACAATAATAGTCTTATTTCTAGTTACTATTTATTTTATTCTCATTCCTGAGTTAGGTGGTGAACTCACAGGTATTCATGATATTTCCCATATAATAAAAGAGAAACATGTAAATTGACTGTCCCTCTGCTACACTCACCAGCCAAACGGAGAGTATGCAACTCAACCCGACAAAGATGGCAGGTTAATTTGCATATGCAGGCACCAAGCAGCCTGGGTCCCAGGAACATCCTTGGGACACAGGCCACTCTTAGCCTGTAGGCCCACACATAGGCCCTGAGCAGCTGGGGTCCCAGAATGCCCCTGGCCACTCTGGGCCTACAGGTGCAGGCATCAAGCGGATGTTCCTGCCCCATGGCAGCTTGCTTGTGCGCGCGTGCCAAGCAGAGGCCCGGGTCCACGCCCCCCAGCCTGGCGCCCATCGTAGGGCAAACAGGCCAGGCCTCCCTGTGATCCCAGGCGAAGAAGCTGCTCTGCTGACCAGCCTGCGCTATGGACCTGTTCGGTGGGTGGCACGGAGTCTGGGGCCTCTAGCCTACAGCCTCGGGAAGTCTCCCTCTCCCCAGAGTTAGGAGCACCAGCCCAGGTCCACCCAGCTGCCTGGTCCTGACTGCGGGGGTGAGTTCCTGCAGGTTGGGGTTTGAACCCTAGGCATTAGCAGTAGGAGACCAGTGCCTTTGTTATTGCTGTGTGTCCGGGTTTTAATTGGACAAATGCCCGGTGGTCCTGGGCGCCTGCTTAGCAAAATATTTTAGGAGGAGAATTCTGTCTGGGTTTCCTCAAATTCCCTCAGCCGCTGCTCACCCCTCTGTAAAGGCACAGAACAAGTGGGGCCCCTTAAATAAAAATCAGAGGTCTCCAGCAACGGTGGGCCTCTCTCATCACAGTCATTTGGACTGGATGGCATTTGAGTATTTATCTAGGCACCATGACAGGGAACACACAAACTCAAGTCATGATCTCTGCCCTTAAATAATTCACAATCTTATTAGAGTGAGTGGATGATAAAAGCACAGTAATGACATCACAATGTAAGGCAACAATACAGAGAGGTACAGAGGCAATTGCTAGAATGATTTTCCAACAATTAGTACAAAGATTATGTGCTGTGAATTAAATAAAAAAAATATGTGTGGAAGTAGCTGCTTCATGAGCATGGGATTCCTTCCTATTTTAAAGGAAGCTGAGTTCCATGTGAACTGTGTACTATGCTATGATATTTGAGGCACAGGACAAGGGAGGCCCTAAGTATACTATGCTTTGATATTTGAGTCATTCTTTATTGTTCAATGTGATTCATTTCTGCATGCCTCAGTTTTGTAATAGTTAAATTACTAGAATAATACATCTTGCTATAAAATATTACTAGAAGATTAAATGATAAGGTGACATCGTTATTTTCTATAAAAGAACACAATCTCTGGTATGCTAAAATGATAGGTATTATAGAAATATTCAGATAGGGAGACCTACAGGCTTGATTACAAGTGAGGCTTACTATCACAACCCAAATTTATTGCTTAAAATAAGCATGGAGCCAACTAGAAACTGAACCAAATATAAGCCCTTGAAAGGCAAATGTAAATTGGATAAGCTTTGCTATTACAAGAGCAAGAAGAAAAAATTCAGATGCAAGAATGAGAAGCACATTGCATCCACTCTAAGTTGCTGTTAAAGAAGAAGAATGATATACTATGAAAATACTTAATACTAAGCTAGGTGGTGAGCTAACTCACCAGATTGTAAAGAGATTTGTTCAAAGAGGATTTCCTAGAGTAGGTGGTATTTCAGTTAATTTTTTTAAATGTGAAGAGGTTAGCTTGATAAGAAAAAGGTGTAGGGGTCCCAAATTGCAGAGGGTGCAGGCAGGGCTGAGGGACCGCCCCCCCCCCTTCCTCTCTGCACGAATTTTGTGCACTGGGCCTCTAGTTAATAAATAAATAAGCAAAAAGTGAACTGTGCATGACCCACCTATGACAGTATGTCATAAACCAAGAATTAATTTTGATCCAGTTCTGTGCATCTGGGATCCTTAGAAACAGAAAGGAAATCCCCCTTGGTGTCAAAGTGCAGAGGGTCTGTGTAAAGCCCACTGCCAAGCCCTTGCTAACTGGTAAGGACATCTGCTATGTACGGGAAGCAAAACCCCATGCTGACATCTCAGGGTGTCTGAGAAAGCAGCTAAACAATTTAATTTCCCCAGATCACTATGCATGGGGAAAGGCTGCAGCAGGAGGGATCTGTCAGCCAGCAGGCATGCAGTCAGCAGGCATACCACAGTCAGGAGATGGAACTGCCTTTCCAGAGGACGTCAGCACTGGTGAGGCAGGCTTGCACAAGGGCAGTGGTTTTCAACTTTGATCATGCATCACAATCACCCGCAGAACTTAAGGCACAGATTCCAGGGCCCCACCCCAGAATTACTGACTCAGTAGGTTTGGGCGGGGGGGGGGGGGGAGGCAGAGAATTTGCATTTCTAACATTCCTAGGTGATGCTGATGCTGCTGGTCCATGGGCCACAGTTTGAGAGCTTCTACTACAAGACACAGGAAAGGAGGACTACAAGAAATCCAAATGTCCTTTCAGAACCTAAGTTCCTGGGATTCTGTGCACAGGGGAGGGGACATAATGCCAGGACTGTGAAAGACAAAGAGGCCTGCTCAGACCTTGAACTGGACCCAAGGTCTTTGAGCTTATAAAACATACTCGTTATCCTCTTTCTCCTAGGGGCTTGTGTGGGACTATGGTGGGTGTGTCCAAGAACAGGAAGGAAAGAAGCTGTGGTTGGAGACTTAGCACTTGAAATTCTCACCAATTCCTAGGCAGCCCAGGGCTGACTTCTTTGATTCTGAACTTGAATTTAACCAAGACTCCTGCTTGTGGGGGGCATCAGGAATGTTGTCCCTGACACCACAGAGCCAGAGAGCCATTTCTCCAGGCTGTCTGCTTGACCTCAAGGACCCCAGATAAGACCTACACAGCTGGAGCCCAGGCTTTCAAAAGCCAGAATTTTCCCAGACTGCCCCTTCCTCAGCACCTGCAGCAGGGCAGGCCATCATCCTGGTCTTGGAGGAGGCAGAGCCACCCTCTGTGACTCCACTCCTGGCCTCCAGTCACAGCCCTGGTCCCCACACAGGCTCCTTATCCCTCTCACTGCCCCCACTCCTCACTGAGTTTTCTCAATTTGCCAGGGTCTAGGTAAAACCTCCCTGCTCCATCCTGGCTGTCCCTACCCACCAAGAAGATGAGCTTGCAGGTTGCCCCTAGAAGGGTAACCGCTGTATCCCAGACTGGACCTCTGGTTTCACCAGAGCGGGAGTGCCAGCACTGGCCTGGCTGATGGAGATGAGAAAACCCTGGCATTGGCAGTTGGGAGACACTGGCTCTGGGAAAAGCCCTTCTGTGAGGGATTAGATAAGTCGCTTGCTCTCTCTGACAACAAGTAAGAGAGGAGCATTGTCACCAGGTCTTCTGAAGTGAATAAATCACATCCTTGAATTCTGGTAGAACCCACCAATTCCTGCCACATGCACACTAACCCCAACTGCGTGCTCCCAGGTCCCAGGGTGACCCCACGTGAGTGGTGACTCTGAATACATCCCCATAGATATTTGTTTTTTCATAGAGATTTGTTTAGGATCTGCTATGATCCAAGCACTGCCATAGAAGCCAGGAGAGCAGAGACTAATGAGATGTGATACCGACTCATTGGGAGACCAAAGATTGAAAAGAATGAGTGGAAATGTTGAGTAAATGATGACACGCCTTACATTGAATTTCTGTGTCATTGTTTAAAAAAAGAAAGTAGGTATCTCTGTGAGGCTATGGAAGAACCTCCAACACATACTGTTAAATAAAGAAAAGGTAGCAGAAGGTAGTGTACGGTCTGAGCCAACCTGTGTTTTTTTAAATGCTGTAGTTTGATATTGTACTCTAGTTATGTAAGATGCCACCAATGTGGGGAGCTGGGCATAGGGTCCACAGAACTCTATGTGCTATGTTTGCAACTTCCTGTGAGTCTATAATTATTTCAAATAAAAAGAATAAAAAAAGGTGTATATAGATGTGGATGTGTTTGTTGTGAGAATAAACAAATCATCTTTTCTGTCAAAGAACAGTGTAGACAGCCTCCATTTTGGACTGCGTGACTTGGCAGCTACCATGTTGGCCGCATGCCTTGCAGCTCCCTGGGGGCCACCACCTTGAAACAGCAAAGGCCAACCCCTCCCTTTGAATTAGCCAATTGCGAAAGACTGTGCGCCTGAGCTCCAATCAAGAGTGAGGGACGGGTCATGTGTGTCAGGGATTATAAAGCCAAGCAGACTGCCTGCTCAGGGTGTGCGTGCTTCCAGACCATGTGTGCACACCCTTTTCGTAGAAGTAAAGATGTTTGCCTTGCTGCCTGGCTCCTGAGTATGTTTTGTGTTCTACCAGGACCCCTGACTTGGGGGGCTCATCTTATTTCTAACATTGTGCACCATTGAAATTTTTTGGAAGGATACAAAAGAAATCCTTAACAATATATGCCTCTGAGGTGTGAAATTGGGATGAATGGGGAAAGGACTTTTTATACCTTTTGGTTCCTCTTTGCTATTGTGTATAAGCATCACTTTAAACATGGCCA
Organism: Myotis daubentonii; assembly: GCF_963259705.1. Classification (NCBI taxonomy): domain Eukaryota; kingdom Metazoa; phylum Chordata; class Mammalia; order Chiroptera; family Vespertilionidae; genus Myotis; species Myotis daubentonii. Next base: position 93,967,617 of record NC_081841.1, read on the forward strand.
TGACAGATCTAAGCCCAGGGTGTTAGGGAGCCTGAGGAGGACACCTAAGCTTGACCCAAGAGGGAAGGAGGGGATCAAGTAATACCGAGCTGAGAGATGAGACCTCTGATGGGGTGGGCCAGGTGAGAAGGTGGGGACAGGGGAGGTGTTATGGGCTAAATTGTGTCCCCCGCAAATTCACATACCTAACCCCAATACTTCATAATGTGACTATATTTGGAGCTGGGCCTATAAAGAGGTAATTAAGTTAAAATGAGGCCCTTATGGTGGGCCCTAATCCAACCTGGCTGATGTCCTTTTAGAAGGAGATTAGAACATACACAGACACCAAGGATGTGTGCACACAAAGGACAGGCCACGTGAGGACACAGGGAGAAGGCAGCTACCTGGAGGAAAGGACATCACAAGAGCTTCTGACATAATGTAAAGACCCTCTTGCTCCCATGGCACACTGCGGTGGACACTGAGTTGGGGTATGCGAGGCAATTCCCAGAGACTTAAGAAGCCTCACTGAGTTCAGGGAACTGCAAAGTGCTTTGTGTGAATGGAATAGGGGTAGAAGGCAAAGCTAAGGAAGGGCAAGATATGAGGTTGGAGGAGTGGGCTAGGGCCAAGTCCCTGAACCCCCACTTACCGGGCTAAGACATTTGGGCTTATCTGCTACAGGCAGTGAGGCACCTCTGCAGGAGGGCTGGGAGGGAGAACGTGGTGGTCTTTGGGGACCACTGCCAGGGAATTATTGAGGATGGACTGGGTGGACATAGTGAAGAAAGCAGGACACATAGAGACGCCACTTGTAGTCTACTGAATCTGTAGTGAGGCATGGAAGGGGGCGAGAAACCTAATTCCACTCTGTTTCCTTACCCCCTCATAAAATATGCTCTAGAAATGCTGAATGAGCAAATGTGCGCTTGAAAAGGGGCCCAAACCCCTGCTCTCTTCACTTAATGCTCTCTCAGAGCTCTGGCCATGGCAGCCACAATTTTATTTACCTTCTCCTTGGGCAGCCAAAATTTTGGTGACATGCATTTTTCTCAGATTACTCCGCAGCTGCAGAAGGCTTAAAGATGCCAACTAAGGGCCCCTGGCTAATGCCCAGGTCCTTCCCCCAAGTTGGGGCCAGCCCTGTGTCACTCCCCACAATGCCTCAGTATGGGGGAAGGGAGGATCTGGAATGCCAACAAAAGGCTCACCTGTGGAAAACCCCATTTTCTTGTGGCACTTGGTAAATTCAATATTAAAATAGGTGACCAGGGCGTGGATGTAGTCATTGCGCTGGATCTGCAGGCAGAAGGCAGACGTGAAGGACAGCTCTTCTGTCTTGACCGTGTAAATGTCCACCTCCTGCAGAGAAGAGAGAAGGCCAGACACTTAGCACTACCACCAAGGCAGCTGCATTCTGCAGGGGACTACCTACCATACACACTCCAGGGCGTCATTACTTAAGAGTGACTCCCCAGGCCCACCCCACCACCCTCCCTATGACCCCCTCCATCCTTTCTAGGGTGGAACAATGATACAAACAGATATGAGTCAGCACCCAGGGGGAACAACATTAAAAGAGTAAATCTGCTGGGGGTGTGGGCTGTGGAGGGGGGGAGGGAGAGAAAAGAAGCTTCAATCGACAGAGCAATCCTAAACCCAACCCGAATGTCCTCAGAGTGGTCCACCTCAGCATCGTATGTTCATCTAGTGCAGTGATGGCGAACCTATGACACGCGTGTCAGAGGTGACAAGCAAACTCATTTTTTGGTTGATTTTTCTTTGTTAAATGGCATTTAAATATATAAAATAAATATAAGTCTTTGTTTTACTATGGTTGCAAATATCAAAAAATTTCTATATGTGACACGGCACCAGAGTTAAGTTAGGGTTTTTCAAAATGCTGACACGCCGAGCTCAAAAGGTTCGTCATCACTGATCTAGTGGTTCTCACAGTGAGGTCCCAGAATGACAAGTGTGGGCATCACCTGGGAACAAATTTTGAGGGGAGGGCATCCTAGCCCTACTTAACTGGAACAGCAATCTGTGCTTTATCACGTCCTCCCAGTAATCTGGGGGAACCAGACTCTCATTTCCCAGATGTTTGATATTTAAGTGCCTGGCAGTAGGAGGCATCAAGTATTATCCAAGAATGAGGACCGGAGCCTCCCCACAGTCACTGACTGAGCTAAAGGAAGTCCTGCTGAGCATTTATAACAAGTCTGGATAGGGAAGGAAGGAAGGAAGGAAGGAAGGAAGGAAGGAAGGAAGGAAGGAAGGAAGGAAGGAAGGAAGGAAGGAAAAAGAGAAAGAGAGAGATAAAGGGAAAAGGGTAAATAAGAAGTGAGAGATTTTCAGTGCTGGCTGGAGAATGAAGAACTAATAATTCTAACAATTTCAGCTGGGAAGTGGCTGAAAATCAATCTTGTGTGGGGAGCAAGTGTAATAAAAGTTTGTACTGTGCAGTTCTTTTCTATGTGAAGAATGCTGGCTGTTGTTTCCTGGCTCCAGTGAGACAAGGCAGACTGTTCAAAAGCCCAAAAGGTATCCAGGCAGCTTTCAGTGAGGTCTAAGGGAGGACTTCCCATGGTCGGAGTGTGTAGCAAGGATCTCTGTCCTGAGGACTGCAAGAGCCAGACACGTGTGTCTGGGATGATTCCTAGAGGAGCCATTGGGAATACGTGTTGGGAATGACAAATCCTGTTGGGAATCATTAGGACAGGGGTCTGAGGGTGGGGAACAAGTGCAGGCAAGAGACAAAGTAATGGTAGCAGAAATGCCCTTATCTCTACATATTTCCAGGGTAAATAAGTGAAAAGCAGAATTTATGCACCTTTAAAGAGAAGTCCTGCCTCCAGGGGACAAGGAGGAGGAGGTGTGGTCAAGGGAGCCAGCCATCAGAGCCTTGTGGTGTCTGTGGTGAGCAGCTCTAACATCCCCAGGAGAGCTGAGCTCTGACTTATTAGTTGGGAAGAGGTGCTACAGGTTTAAGGGAATGTGGGAGCCCCAGTAAGGCTCAGAACTAAGGGAATGATGAGCCCTGGGTCGGGCATGCAGAAGTAGAAAGCCAGTCCCCTGAATCCAATGCAAGAGCCCCTCGGAAGCATTCCCAGGAAGTGGCACCTGGTGCTTGCTTGAACACCTCAGGGATGATGCATTCACTACCTACCAGGCAACCGATTCCATTTCCTAACACCTCCAATCGGTACCAGTCTGTAATCTCCACCCACAGAATAAGCTGGATGCTTGTTCCAGCTCACACCAAAACCTTTTCTTCCCCAACTGCCTCTGTTTTTCCATTTGCTTCTCCAAAGTCATGCTTTCTGACAACTTCACCAGCCTCTGACCTCAAAGAGCACACTGCTGGCTCCTCCTACATTTAGTCGGCCAATCCCCTCCCCCAACTTCATCCCTCTCACAATCCTTTGTCCTTTCTTCCTGGGGCCCAGGTGCAGGGGCCCTCCATTACATGTCATTCTGTTAGTTCGGGCCATCACCCCCATTCAGGAAGTCTGTTTAGACCCAGTGCCTGTCAGCCTTCATGTTGATCATTATCCTTCCTGGCCACATGTTGTCCGCAGGTTCCCACCAGCTCAACAACTCTTAGAGCAAGCTGTGCTGACTGTATTTGTATTAATGGCATCAGCACAGTCCACCAGGTTCCCAGTGCCTGCACTCACTGACTTTTCCATCTCCTTCTTAATCAGGGCCAGCTAGCCAGGCTCCAGGCTCTTTCCAAGGTCTGTGGCATTTTTTCTCTGTCCCCTCTGCCATGAGCCTAGCCTGGTCTTTTTACCCTACTTCTGGCTCATCCAGCAGCCTCACCACCTTTGTCTTGCCCCTGCCATTGGACTGGAGCTCTGTACTGACAGAGGCTACACCTTACTGGTCTGTGTACCCTCGCTGTGTGACATAGCACCTGACAGGCCTTCTATGTGACAACTGTCCTCCCTTTCCCAGGTCTCTCTCCTTTATACCAACTGACTAATCTCTCAGATCCATTCAGACCGTGCTGCTCCCTGCATCCAAAATCTCCCATGAGTCCTCATGGCTTAGCTAAAAATACCCAAACCTATTGGCTTGAACATAAGAGGGGAGAACTGGAAAGTGGGCTCTGTGACACATCTAGACTTGGCTCTTTTTCCTTGTCACTCCCCTCACTTCACACACACACCACCCATCTATCAGGAATTCTACCACTATAGGGTCTTGCTCTCAACTGTCCATCAACCAAATGTCAACTATCAACAGTATTAGCTGACAGTGTTCACTAGGTCCTGCAGACATTTGCATCTTAATGGGGACCTACGAAGGAATAAAAGCCTCCGAAACAGAAATAATGGAGCTATACATTAAAATGATGCCAGTGGAGGCAGTGGGTCTCTAGGAGTGGGGGTTGGGCCATCTGTGAGAGTGGGATCAGCTGTGGCTGGGCTTCTGAGCCACGGACACCCACTGAGCTCAGCTCCACTCTCTCAGACCTCAAGTCTACAGAATCAAACGCAGTTATCCTGGCTCCCCCAAAACTCAGACCCCTTTGCTGGAAGGTTGCTTTCTTTTCACAGCAGCAACAGCATCTCTGAGACCCCTGGGAAATCCCATGGCTTGGCCTCAGGTGACCCCATTAAGTGGAGGGCTCCGCAGGCATCAATTACTCAGAAGAGCCCCTGGTTGCTGCTATCCCCACCACTAAATAATGTTACAAATGGTTGTCTCAGAGCAGAAGTCTGGTCAAAACAGAGTCTTAATTATAATAAAGTGTCACACTCTGCAACGTTAATAGCATGAAAATAGCAATTAAGTGTGTGAATAAGGGCAAGTGTTTTCCCAACAGGCTCAGCAAGACATTGCTTAGCACATTAGCAAGATAGCTGCTGGAGGGGTGCTCCTGGTGGAGGAAGCAACAACAGCCAGTCCCAGCCTTCCCAGAGGTCAGGGAGCAGGGCGGGGAGGGACAGGACTGCAGCTCAGAGCTCCAGTCCTGACACCTCCTCACAGCCTCTCTGTAACAAGGTGGTAAGGAGCTAGGAAAAATTCCAGAGCCGGAGAAATAGGGAAACTGAGACAAGAAAATTAAATAAGTTTGGACAGCTTTACAGACAATTTGCAGCAAGATCTTATCTTTCCCAGTCAAGGAGCTTGAGAACAAATGACTAATGTCTCTCCTCTCTAACCAGAGAATACATAGCTTAAATCAACCTGGAAGTGCTAAGGCAGGAGGGGGAAAAGGAAAGGAAAGAAGGGAGAGTTTATCTCACCCACCAAACAAAGAAGTCAGCCATCTCAGGGAAGGGGGAACGTAGGGGGAGTTTTATCTCACTCCTTAAACCAGGGGTAAGGAACCTTTTTTCTGTGAAGGGTCATTTGGATATTTATAACATCATTCAGGGGCCATTCAAAATTATCAACTTAAAAATTAGCCTGCTCTATTGGGTCAAACATTTAATTAATTCAGCCCCAATGCCTTGGCAGGGCCAGACCCAATGATTTTGGGGGCCTTATATGGCCCTCAGGCCGGATGTTCCCTACCCCTGCAAAGCCAGCAGTCTCGGGCTTGTCAAGATAAAACTGTCAAATGTTTCTTATAAATTCTAGGAAACAAAGAAAAAGGGAGCCCTTGAAACTAGTCTGTACCAAGATATCCAGCAGAGGAATTTAAAAACCGGTAGACAGAAAAGCACAAAAAGCCGAACCTCTACTAGGCGGGGCTCCTCAGATTAGCTGAGGGCCATCTGTGCTTCGTAAGCCAGTGGTATTTTGATAGACTTGCTTGCCTTGAATCTTTAATAAAGTTACTTGCTTTGTTTCTTTAATTTACCCGCTTTACTACTACACAACTGTCCAGGGTCGCTCATTTGAATTCTTTCCTATGAGACTGACAAGAAGCGAGGAGGGGACAGTCCTCCTTCAATTCAGGGGGCTGTTCAATAGCACCTTTTCTGGTGTTTCTGGTGCCTGTAATGCCTCCTTCACTGAGCCTAGCTGCTGTCCCCTGGCTGCACTCAGTTGCTATCAAAGGGAAGTCCCTTGCTGGGTCCTGATTGGAATGAGGCAGAGGAAGGAACCTGGGTACCCGGACAGATGGAAGCAGGCCAGTCCACAGTGTGACCAGCAGATGTACAGTGTCACACCAGCAGGTCAGGGACAGAAAGCCACCTGGGGCCCAAGCATACTGAGGAATTTTATCACCAAGCTCAAGACATGCCAAACAGCTGCCTAATGGTCAAATAGAGCTGCCCCATGTCATTTTGACAAATGTAGCTGTACAGTGATTTCTATCTATTCCACAGTAGTTTCAGAAATGTTTTGCACTATGGTGAGCATGTTTCACAGTATACTTTCCTGGTTCTTGTTTGGGACACCCGAAGGGAGAGGTTTCAGGGCCAGAGGGGCTGGTAGGAAGAAGTTAAAGGACACGTTTGACCACATCAATCCTGCCTGGACTTGGAACTGGCCGCATAAAGTAGTGAGAACTGTATCAGTGGAGAGTCTGAGACTTAGACCCAAAGCCAGACTTCTTAGATGGAATGTTATGAGAGGGAGACAGAGCCTGTTGAGACCTGTGTGAGGCTCATGTCGTTTTATTTGCTCCCAGAGGTTGTTCTAAATGCCACAGTGATGCTATGAACCAAGGGTTGTGGTATTAGGAAGTCCGAGTCTGGGGACAAAGCACATTTCTCATCTGCCAAATCAGCATTAGTCCTTCAGAAACTTCCTCTCTTCCCCAGAGGCCCTGGGCCCCTTCCCCTCATGCGCTGTAAATGTCCCAGTCCTCCACACCAATATTTCCAGAAAAGAGGTGATATGTACAGGACAGAGCAGGCAAGTATGTTTTAGCAAGATTAGGGCTGAGTGGGCTAATGAATACTTACATAAATGAATCCGGATTTTTAAATAAAAAAGTCAGCTTGAACCATATGAAATTAATGTCTTCCTAGCTTTTAAAAAATCACATATCAATAGTTTATATGACTCAACATAATATATTAACATATATGCATGCAAAGACTTAGCAAAAGGACTGGAAAGCTCAATCCAATGTGTGAATAGAGGTCCCTCTAGGAGGAGCATGCGCTTGAAGGGAGGGGAGGTCAAGGGGAGCTTTGTGGTTTACTCTATCAAATTTGGCTTGTTTGGATATTCAATGATAATGAGAACACACTAGGGGTTGATATAATGGGGATGCTGACCCATTCAGGAAGAGGTGGGACTACAGAGGTGGGACCACTGCATCTGCACTGAAGAAAGCTTTGGGGGGGGAAATGTTAGATCATGTATGAACAAGAACACTCAGGTGGGCATTGCTGTCTGGACGTCCCACGTGTGCTAGGACGTGGGAGTGTAATGACAATTATGCAGCAGATTTCGGTACCAGATTTCTTTTGTAAGAGGGCCATTCACCTCTGAATAGAGTAGTTTATTCAACCCTGAACAGACCCTCCTGCCTGCAGGATGTCCTCTCCTCTATTACCCCCTGCCCCCAACACCACCAAGGGACAAGTACTGTCTCCTTCCAATCAGCTGTGCCACTGTGGACTCCAGTTTCTCTCCATATGATTTTTTGACTGGTCATCTTGTGATGCCAAAGGCTCTGACTAAGGTGTTTTTGACACCAGGCCGGGGCCGAGCAGGAGCTGGCAATGCCTTACTCCAGGCCCACCACTCTCCAGGGTGGCACAGCTGGGTTCCCAGCATTCCCACAGGGTGGCACAGCTGGGTTTCCAGCATATCCAGGCCCATGAAAGATGAGTCTGCAGACCTTTATTAAACAGGCATTGGTCACCACTTGCTTTGGGTCCACGATGTCCACCAGGGGCTCCTTCATGGCAACGTCCCGGATGCAGCTCATGTCAAAGCCATAGACATTCTCCCACCCTGAGGGAACAGAGCAACACATGAGGGCCAGCAGCAGGACCCCCAGAAGTCTCCCAGACCCTCCCGAGTACCAGAGCACGGCATGCCCAAGAGGGTGAGGGCCAGCCCGTGCTCCCCTGCATCAGAATAGCAGCAGAATGGCTCCTCTGGGTGGAGAGCTTTGCAATGTGCCAAATGCTCATTCACACTATCGTATATGTACAGGTCCTGCTTTATGGTTAGGAAAACTAAAGCTCAGAGAGGCTGGGAAAGTTCTCTAGGGTCATACAGCTAGAATGCTACAGGCCTAAGAATAGAATCCAAATTACCTGTCTTCCTACACCTACTTTCCTGTCCCCATCTCTGAGCTAGCAGAGTCTCCTTTGAACTCTCTTACTGGCACCCACATTTCTATGTCAGTGCCTTTGCTCCAGCCACTCTACACACCTAGGATGGCCATCTCTCTCCCTTCTCCAGTCCCCACTCACTGAACCTTCAATGCAGCAGAGAGAAACATGGGTGTATAAAGTGAAAGAGGCTACAGTTTGAATCTCAGCACCACCACTTATTGGTTAAGCCTTGTGCAAACTCCCTAACGTCCCTGAATCTCAGCTTTCTTAACTGCAAAATGAGGGGTTGTCCATGAGAGTCTCTACCTCTCTCACATGCCATTATGCTCTCACTAAGGAGCTCTCCTATAAGAAATACCCCCCAGGTGGGGCACACACCATCCCAGTGGTGCTCGGTGGCCCCTTGGGCAGCTCATAAGATGCTTTGAAAGAAAGTTTTAGGGTTCAGGATTGGTGAGTAAATGAATGCAAGTTTGATGGCCTAAGACCACCCTTAAATGATGATAATCATTGTGATCATTGAATTACCACCAAGCCCAGGCCAGATTCTTCACTTCAGCTCCCCGGAAACCCCATGAGGATGGATACTTCTATATGTCAGATGAGGAATTAGGACTGGAAGAAGTTGGCATCTGGCTGACATGCAGTATCAGGCCCAGTGTCACTCATCAGGGAGATAGTGGCACTAGGGGACAAACCCAGCTTGTCCCCTGACTGTTCAGCTGCACTGAGCCAATGTGACAGCACTGGGAATACAATTTCCCCTCCGCACAGTGCAGAGGGTGGCCTGCAGAGGCCTCAGTTACTAGGCAGCTGAACTCTCCGTTTACAGACGGGCTTAGAAATGCATTGAAGGAGAGATGCTTTTTCCTAAAATCTTTCAGGATTAAATTTTTTAAAATGTTCATTAAATACATAGTATCTTAGGGAACTATGTCCCTAAGATATGTTTGGAGGAGGGGGTGTGTGGGGAGGGAACAAAGAACAGCCAGTGAGAGCTGTGTTCCTTTGACTCATGCTTTTCTAAGGCACATGAAGACCTTCCACAGGGAGAAGAGGCAGAGAACATCACCGTCTCCCAGAGGGTGAGCACTTGTGAAAGTCTGGCTTGAGGATAAGATGCCGGTCAAACCCCATTAAATCACCCGAGGCTGGTGCCAAATTCCCAATTGAAACCTGCATTTGGGAAGGAAGCTGCTCGGTCGGCAACAGGACATGCGCCAGACTCCCCTCTAGAATCTGGAAATACCTACCCATCCTCTCCCCAGATGAAACTTTCTCACCAAGACACACTGCCTTTGTCTAGAATCCTTCCTTAAGAGCCTGCGCCACACTCCTGCTCTTACTCCCTCGCGGCTGTGGCATAAGTTGAATTTAGTGCAAGTGCTGGGCAAATGCCTGAGAGAGTCTGTGCATGCAATAGTTAAAAGGCTTGGGCTTTGGAGTTCAAATCTGGGCTCTGCCATTTATTTGCTGTGTAACCTTCACAAGAATTTAACCTCTCAAAGAGCTGCTTTCTTCTTCTTTAAAATGAAGATGATGACTTCAGTTGTTATGAGGATTAAACATGATAATAAACATACAGAGTGTAAGGTAGTGCCTGTAGAGAGAGGTTGACAGATGGTGGTTGTCACTATATGGTTGGAGCGTTGGCTTTGCCACCATCAGAGTTGTGTGACCATGGGCAGATCAAGCTTTTCCTTGAGCTTGTTTGTAATATGAAGAGTTTGGTTCACTAGTTCTGTGTTCCAGAATCATCTGGGACACTTTTAAAAATACAGATACCTGGGCCCAAACCAGACCTACTGACTCAGAACCTCCAGACTCAAAAGCTGTAACTTTACAAATCTATACAGGCAATTCCAACCACAGTGTGGAAACTTTGTGTTAGATAACCTTTAAAATTTCTCCCAGTCCTTCAAAGGTGAGCTTGAAGTCTCACGGCCTTTAATAAACCCTTTCCAGCCATTCCCCACCATGGGACCCTCCTGTATCCTCAGTACTTACTGTGTAGCTTCTGGCTCAATACAGACCCACATATAATGCTCTTTCATTCCCAAATATTTAGTGTCCATACTGCTTCACAATATCCTATGTTTTAGGTGTTTTGTTTTGTTTTCCCCCAGGGGTTAGTTCATGTCTTATGTCCACAGCTAGACTATACTACCTTCAGTTATTCAGGAGGCAGATCAGCCAGGACATTAGATTTTTCCCTCTCCTTTCTGCCGATCATTCATTTCCCAAAACCTCCTTGAACAAAGTGGAGCAGGGATGGGAGATAATGCAAATCAAACAGATTAATTTTTATTGCAAGTCTATCTTATCTACCAAATGAGTGAATGTGGAGTAAGGTCCATTTACTACCAGAAAATATTGCTATTAATTTTCTGGCGATTTAAAAAATAACATCAGAAGGATCTGTGAACTTTTGTTTAAGGATTGAAACAAACTCTTTAAAAGAGCTGCACCAGGGTGCCATGAGTATAACTGAAGCAGCAGTGAAGCCCAGGCCTACCAAAACTACATACTAAGTTGACTCAAATCACCACTTTAGTAACTCAGTGGAGAAAAAGATCTATTCTTTCCTGGGAATACATATTATTCATCTATCTCTGCTATTCTTTTGGAAAATGAACAAAAAATAGATCACCCAAGATCAATGAAACAATACCTAACAACTTCTAACATATGTGTAATTGGAGTCCCTGAAGAAAAGAGAGAATCAGTCAGAAAAAAAAATATTTGTAGAGATAATAGCTGAAATTTTCCCTAAACTAATGAAATCGTCAGCCCACAGATCCCAGAATTCCATGGAACCCCAACCCGAATAGAAACAACTAAAAGCACACCTAGGCACATCAGAGTCAAATTGATGAATATCAAAATAAAGGGAAAATCTCAAAAGCAGCTGGAGGAGAAGAAATGTGAAGTGCTGGAGAACAAATTTCACATTTCATTGGCAAGAGCTGTAGCTCCATCCTCCCTCCCAACTCTGGCCCAGCAATCTGAGTTTCTCTGCTGGGGCTAATGGGACCGCCTCAGAGAACAAAGCAAATGTCACCAGGTGGCACTGACAGCTTTCTTCTCTAGACAGAAGAAAAGGTGTTTACAATAGTTTTATATATTTTAGGCTCTTAGGAACAAAGTCAACTCCTTGTTTAAATTAGGCCAGAGCCAGAGGCTAGAGCTCTGGATTTTGGAGGTAAGAGTGGAGGAGAAACCATGCACAGCAACCGAGCCCTCCCAGAGGTCCTGCCCTCCACCCCTGCAGCTGCAGGCCCCACTGGCTCAACAGGAGGCCTTCCTTTTCATCCTTTTCTCATAAGCCAGGAAGCGAGTATCCATCCCGCTGACTCTCAGCAGTTTGTAGATTCATGTATTGGTTGGGATTCATGTACTGGGTAAGAATTCAAACAGAATACTTACCACGGTTCCTTCAAAATTTGAGAGTCTATAACTCTACTTTTGCCAAATTATAGTAGAATTTTTTAAAAAATAATCACTCCTTTCTCAAGTTTAAACAGTATGCCTTCCATATTCCTCTGTGGTTTACTTTTATGCCTTCATTTGTTTACTCATTCATTCACTCAACAAAATATGTATTGTGAGCCTAGTATAAGCTGTAAGCCAGTCATTTGTCTCACTTTCTATCTTCTCTAGTAGTTGGTAAGCAAACTGAGAGCAGGTTCTATATTTTACTCATTCTTGTGTTCCCATGTTGCATGTGGTTGAGAAAGAAGAAGAGAGGAGAGGAGAGGAGAGGAGAGGAGAGGAGGGGAGGGGAGGGGAGGGGAGGGGAGGGGAGGGGAGGGGAGGGGAGGGGAGGGGAGGGGAGGGGAGGGGAGGGGAGGGGGGAGGGGAGGGGAGGAGGGGAGGGGAGGGAAGGAGGGGGAGGAGGGGAGGGGGGGAGGAGGGGGGAGAAGGCGAGAGGAGAAAGATGAGGAGGGGGAGGGGAGGGGGGAGGGGGGAGGGGAGGGGAGGGGGGAGGGGAGGGGAGGAGGGGAGGGGAGGGGAGGAGGGGGGAGAAGGCGAGAGGAGAAAGATGAAGAGAGGAGGGGAGGGGAAGGGAAGGGAGGGGAGGGGAGGGGAGGGGAGGGGAGGGGAGGGGAGGGGAGGGGAAGAAAGGCAAGGTGGGGAGAGAAGGGGAGAGGAAAGGAAGCTGTTTTCCTAACAATTTATTTTCTGAAAGGACTGGGCATGTTTCACTTTCCTGCCCCACTTCAGATCTTTCTTTTTTAGCTGGTTCTTAAGCCAAATGAAATTTGCTTACAATTGTTCCCTTAGCAACCAGCAACCTTTGTGCTTTACTTTTTATTTAGAACTCAGAGTAACCAAAATCTTCATTTATTTGAAACTGATTTCTAAATGGGTTTGCCTGCTTTACTAAAAACAAAAGCATATCATTTAAAAGCACATTTAAATAGAAAACTTAACTGTATTTTAAATAGATTTTAAATGTGTGTTTAATCTTTGTTTCTGCTTTGTGTGTGTGTGTGTGTGTGTGTGTGTGTATTGTGTTTTTTTTCTTCATACTCCAGAGCAAGCATTCCACAAGAGAAAATGGGGCTGAGTTTTTTTTTTTTCTTTCCCAGAAGCTATGAAAATTGCAACAGACAGTGCAAAACTCAATCACATGATCTCCAGTTCTGGGCTGGCACCTGGGTAGCCATAGTGCCCCTAGTACCTCGCAGGGCCAGCCTGGTCCTCTTTTGGCCCCACTTGCTCATTAAAAGGTGCACATGCCAGAGGTCCCCAAACACCACCGAAGGAGGAGGAAAAGATATGTTTGCTTTTAAACCACGTGAAAGTTCCTTAAAGAGCTGTGCCCAGGGTCGGAGGTCAATAAATACTTAAGTGCACGTGAGAATGAAGACTGCCCTGGGGGTCCTCCTCAGAACACTGTTCGGTGCAGTCACACAGCAAGAACTCCAAGAGCAGTGTCATAATGCAGCTCCAGGGCAAAATGTGCCCTATTTAGACATACATTTGATCAGTACTCACTGTTGAGTTGCTTCTGCAACCTACCATGAGAGCACATTTGTCCCAGATTCTGAGCCACTGGAGGCCAGAAAGCTTAGCAGTCAGCCAGAGCCAGGAGCAGAAAGGGGCTTAGTGAGCGACAGTTCAGAGACTAGACCAGTCTGGTGCCACAGAGCACCAAGAACTGCTGTGTCCTTCAATATGCATCATCTCACTTTATCCTCATGACAGGTCTACGGGATTGGTGATATTCTCTCCAACTTGGGCTCAAGGATGTTAGGTAATTTGTTCAAAGTGACCCAGGGAGGATTTGAACCCAAGGCTGGCTGACCTCAAAGCATAACCATCTAACCTAGGCCACCCTACCTCTGAATCCTGTCAAATGTTAGAAATGATGCCAGACTGGCTGAAGAGAGAGGGCACAGAGCCTCAAACAACCGTCCATTTCTATCTTCTCCTGAATCTCAACATCACGCTTTGATGTTATATTTCCAGAAGGGTGTGAACACACACATTCCATAGCACAGTCCAGCTGTGGTCTTAGCACTAACAGCTATTAAAGGCATTTTGTGAATCAATTAGCCGAGCGATTGAGTCTCAGCCTCTCAGGGCAGGAAGCATTTACTCCTCTGCTCAGTTTGTGACCCTCCACAGTCATCTTGCCAAAGAGGGCTGGACCACTGGAGGGGCAGGAACTGCTGGCTTCGTCGGACTTCTGGAGTTTCTGCCACGTGCTTTGGGCTGAATTATGTGCGTGTTACTTGTATGAGGGGTGCTTTGCTGCTGGTGTTGTGTTTAGTTCTGGTTGGGGAGATGTGGCCATTTCTAACCTTATGAAAGGTTAGGAGGTTTGGTATAACCTCATTGAGGACCAGGATTGTGTCACTGAGAAATTTTATCCTTTAAATTAAATAGAACAAAACAGTCCTTTTTGGACCAGATAAAACAATGAAGGTATTTTTTGGCTTTATTTTAAAATCTAAGAAAACAAGTTTTCAGCTGATAAAGTATTATGAACACAGATTTGGATATGAGACTCTCCCACCACACACACACACACACACACACACACACATGCGCACAGGCACACATGCATGCATGTGCACACGTGCAATCTCCATCTGTTCCCACCCCCACTGCTTCCCCAAAAGAACCTCAGAGGAGAATACATATTGTACTTAATGAAAGAGAGTGGATATCATTTTGGTAAGTTTGAGTAGTATGACGGCAGGAGTCAGGATGATTGGCCTGGCTAGAGATCTGGCATTTCTGAGCCCTGTGGTGGACTTTGGGGATAACTAACCTACTGACTTCCAGCCACTTGGCCTCTGTTCTTTGCAAAAGCTCAGCTTCTATGGTTTTAACTTATTTTTCAGTAACATTGCATTTGTTCTCTCCCCCAGGACATTTATCTTACACCAGCCATATAGTTTATTTTCTCTCTGCAGACCTGCCACCTTTGGGACTAGAGGAAAACATTACAGAGAGAAGAATCCAGAAAGACTCAGGTGAACTCCACACAAATAGCAGTATGCTTATAAACTAGCTGCTCATCTCAGGCCCCCTGATATGCCTCCCACCCTAAACGTAGAGGGGTGGGGTGGGGGGAAGCCCAGCAGAGAACGAAAGGAGACTTACAGTGGATTTTGAAGTCCTTGTACTGTCTGTCTTCAATTGCTACCACGTACAAAGCTGCCCGGTCTGGAAACATAAGCCCTCCAGGTTTCTGTTGATGAATTGTGGGGAAATGGGTGTCGTAATCTATTCACCTGACAAAGACATCACATTTTGAACTGCACATAGAGTTACCAGACAGGCAGCCTCTTGCCAACACTTCTCAGTCAGCAGACTGTCACCTTGGCCATTTAGGGCTCAGCTGGCAATGCTCACTTTTTATTTTGGAGTAAGGAGAACTGAGGGACCCAGATGGAATCAATAGAGCAAATAAAGTGGGAGAAGGTAAGTCCACTGGGAAGCAGTGGAAGATGGTATGACCTTTCAGCCTGGAGAAGCCAAGGTCAGAAGCAGTCTGGGCTCTCTGGCAGCCT
The DNA here is from genome assembly GCF_963259705.1 of Myotis daubentonii. Taxonomy (NCBI): domain Eukaryota; kingdom Metazoa; phylum Chordata; class Mammalia; order Chiroptera; family Vespertilionidae; genus Myotis; species Myotis daubentonii. The sequence continues at coordinate 93,982,831 of NC_081841.1, forward strand.
TGCAACCCTAAGTATTTGTTGACTAGAATAGACTTTTGTCTTGACAACACTAAATGGGTTTCAATTGTGGTGAAAGAAGCCAAGGTTAGACCTACAGAAGAACATTGTGACAGTTAGACATATTGGGCCCAGGAACCATCATTCTGTCCCCTGAAGCAGACCTGGTTTAAAGAGGGGTGACTGGAAGAGCTTATCTTCAAGGCCAAGTCCTCATATTCTTCTAGGCTGTAGGTCAGGGCTAGAACGGCAAGATAGCCAGAGACCAATAAGGGGAGAGCATGCAGGACACTTACCAGCCACTTGTCCCTGGCAAAGATGACCGTGTTGAGCATTGACTCATAGAAGAGACAGTAGCCCATCCACTCGCTGATGATGATGTCTACCTTCTCCACAGGCAGCTCCACCTCTTCCACTTTACCTTTAAATATGGTGATGACTGGAAAATATGAACCCCAAGGCCACACTTTGCAGGGCTCAATCTATGGGTTTTAGCCTGGTTCTGATTCTACGTTTAGGGTGGGACATACCTCACCCTTCACCATGCTAGTTTATACTAAGTGAATTGAAAGCTACTTGCAGATTTTCTCCCTAAAGTGTATTGAGCAGTTACTATGTGGTAGACTAAGCCCAGGACATGCACCATATTATGTACTAGTAATCCTCCCAACAACTCCATGAAGTAAACACTTTATTCTTATTTAGAACTAAGAAAATTGAGGCTTAGAGAAGTTACATGTGGCCATGGAAATAGGGCCCAGGTCTGATATGCCATGACTCTAACACTCTTCTCATGACCCCCACCCTGTGTTAGACTCCATGATGATTCAAACCCAGAGAAGGTTGGGGGGACTCCTCTATTGCTCTTGCATCTGTTCACAACCAGATTCACCCCCTCACCAGTTCATGAGGGAGGCAACATAGTGTTTTGACAAGAACATGAGCTCTGCAGTCAGAAAAACCTGGGTTTACTGGTAAGTCCTGGATATTCTCATTATTAGCTGTTTTACTTTCCACAAGTTACTTGACCAAACCAAACTCCAATTCCCCAAAGAACAGCCCAAAAGAACATCTACTTAGTGGTTGTACTGATGAAATGAAATAACACGTGTGAAGGCCAGGCTCAGAGCCAGGCCCCAGCAGAAGGTAGACATTTTCTGACATTTCCCCCTTGCTGACCAGTCCGTAGAGAGGCGGAGGGGATGGGCCGTGACAAAGCCCCTGCTCTAAGAGGCTTTTGCTAATGAGTCACTTCCAAGACTTTCCAAGACTTGTGGCAGGAGAAACTTCTTAGTTGGGTTTTTGATCATTTGACATACACATACATCTAATTTTGGGGTCTCTTTGCATTCATTGTTATAAAGATCAAAGCAAAAGCTCTCTTAGATGTCGCTGAGAAGTTGACAGGGTGATGTATCGGTTGGTTGGTTCCATCTGAACATTTCCTCTGGAAGGTTACCCATATTCATGCTCTGAAACCCTCTTTCTGCACCATCTTCTGAAAAATTACACAGTGCCTGAGCTTTGCTGTGAACATTGAACAATGACCTGTATTCGGGAGTTATAAAAACAAAATCCAGACTCACATCTGTTCTGAATCTGAGTTTCACAAAAATTAATTTGGCTTGGAGGCTTCTAGCTGGCAAAGGGCACACAGGTCACTGGTTTTATTTCCTGTCTTGACAGTGGATAATGCAGGTGGGTGATGGAGTGCCCATTAGCAACGTCTAATGATGTTCTACTTTCCAATATCTGGTATTTAATTAAGGCCTAATCAGATAAGGCCTCCTCCATAAAGAATCAGACACCTGGCAGATGTACACTGGCCCAGGTCATTCTCAAGTGGGGCTCAGGCTCATGTGATCCTCCTGGTTACTGCTCAGAAGCCCTACCCCTAAGAAGTAAGAGCAGGAAGGGCAGGACTTCTCCAAAAGGTTAGAAGGGGTGGAAGGAGTAGGCATTAATATTCTGCTTCTCTGGGGGCTCTGGGAGCTATGAGCAGGAACTCCGCCCAGGGAAGGGCCCAGGAAGCACCAAGAGAATTCACAAGAAGACAAAGTAAAGGGCTTTTGAAAAATGCAAATAGAGTGCCTAATTTATTCCTTATTCTAAAAAACAAAAAAAATAACAAATATGCCTGATCCACCTGCTTAGTTATTTGTGTGCAAAGCCTCTCTGGTCTTATTTTTTAAAACATTTTTAAGGTGTTTCAATGGCCTCCCTTTCTTTTCTCTGTGCACATTTCTTGAAGATTCTTCACTATGTCTGCACATGTCCATGGGCACAAACATTCAAAGATTGTGAATGAATGAATGAATGAATGAATGAATAAGTGAGTGAGTGAACAAGTGAATGCGTTAGATCATAGTCTTCCAGTGGCCCAGGAAGATTTCTGACTGAGGTGTCCGATGACCTCCACCTAGTGCAAGGTTCTCCAGGACTATTCCATGGACTAGACTCCAGCAGGACTGCAAGCAGCAGAAATAGACAAGGACTTATAGTTTACTCCGACAGATAGGTATGTATGGGACATTCCTTGGGTGCCCCCAGAGTGAGTGAATGCTGCCCCTGTTCTCAGCACTAGCCCTCTTAACCATTTGCTCCAATAGATACAAAGATGCAGAAATACGAAGAGACAGTAGATCACAGAACAGCAAAAAGCACTCTGTTTCTGCTTACAAAAAGGCAGAAGGAATCAATTAACCCATAAAACACTCAGCAATCTGGGCCTCTGTTCATTAAACATTGCCCTTCTGCATCCAAACATTTCTCAGAGCAGACGCGGCCTCCACTTGGTGCAGTGAGGGGATGGTCCCTTTGTGAAAGGAAAAAGACACACCTCCCTTCAGTCCAGCTGTGGACTAGATTTCACACCCCAGTTATCCCCTCACCCAGTTGCTTTTGTGCAGCGCCCAACCTGCACAACCTTATACTGAGTCCTGGAGGCAGACAATTTATGCTCTTGTTCCAGCTGACAACCTTGATTAAAGTTTCTCTTTGGGGGGGCCTTGATTTCCTCATTGGGTGCCTAGTGCAAGGTTCCCCAGGACTATTTCATGGACTAGACTCCATGGAATGGACTTAATGAATGAAGGAGGAAGGTTGAATCTAAAAATCCCTGATATTTTGCAGCTACAAAATGCTTTGATTTTTCAAATATGTGTTGAGTATGTGTAAGGTATTCGGAGAGTTTGGGGAATAACTGACATCAATAAAGAACCAGTGGCTGCAATGTCCAGTTTGACTTCAATTTGCATCAATTTCAAGCCTGATTTTTTAAAAAAGAGGCCACATTGTTTCTACGGACCCAAATACAATTGCCCACTGGTGTCATCAGGGGTAGTCTCACCCAACAATTACTTAAACTACTAGATTCAGTTTCCCAATCTGCAAAATGCTACCCCTCTATGGCAATTAATTAGGAGTTACTGGCCAGTGTATGGTATGGGGTTGACTCAAAGAACTGTACATGTACACACAGCTACAGGTGTCCTGCTTCATGGCAAGCCTTTCAAAGGGGATCTTAGCCGCTGATATTAGGGTTCGGAGCAGCAATGGGCTGCAGAGCCCCACTCCTAATCTGGATCCCACATCACAAACACTGTGTCAACTCAAGGTTGCTTTGAGGTCACTCTCTAGAGCTGTGTCTTTATTCCGTAAGGATGATGGAAAGTTTGTTCCACTAGCTGTGACAGAACCCTGGCTTGTAAAGTTTAGAATGATTAATCATAATTAGATGCACAACAGGAGGCAATAAACTCCAATAGGGAGGTTTCCCCCCTGCAACTCCGAGTTTACAAATTAGGCATCCAAATTTTTTTGTTGTTGTTGTTTTTAGTGAGATTATGTTTTCCTTTTGTCTTTAGTGGTTATTGCATAAATGTAGTCATTCTAATTCACGGTCATTGGTTTAACCGTTTAGGTTTATTTTGTTGTTGTTATTGTTTTGTGATGCTTTTGTTGTTGTTGTTTTATAAGCCAGGCTAGCCTGATCTCATCTGGGCCTCCAGCATGTTCATGAGAGTCAGTGGACCCCCCAAGGTCCATCTGAGTGGTCTCCCCACTGTAGACTCCTTACTGTTTCCCAAAACAGATCTTGTCCCACAGAAGAGTGAGCATGAGGGTCTTGAGCGGGAGGACAGGGAGCACCTGATGAGGCAGTGGAGCCTCCCTAATGCCACTCCCATCTCAGCACAGCCACCCGCTGCCCTCCATGCCCTTGCCATGCTCCTTACACACCTATGTTGGCAACAACCATACTGCCTACCTCGCTCCTTCTGAGGGCCTGACTCACCTCTAGCCTATGGTCTCCTCTTAGTAGTATTTCAGCTTCCTATTTCCAGGATCTAGCAGTGCACTTGACTTCTCACAAACATTCAAAGCTTGTGAGTGAATGAATAAATGAATGAATGAATAAGCAACTTTGGGAAAAAAAGGGTATTGAATTCAGAGACAAAAGATCTTTAAACTAGTCCTAATTATGATAGCAAAAAAATTATCAGTATTTGAATAGAACCTTACACAGTGATTTTACATGCATTGTCTCAATAATCCTCACAGGAACCTGTGAGATTGATTTCATTGTTCCATTTGTCTAATGAGAACTGGAGTTTACAGAAATCAAAAGGTACAAGTCACCAGCCTCCCTGAGATTCCCTTCCTTCATCTGCAAATGATCAGACTATCCAACTCACCATGGGATTGCTGTGCATGCCACAAGAAATCAGAGAAGGCCAAGGACAACCCATTTTCCCCCTAAAGGCTGGTGGGGCTGGTTCCTAGGGTGAGGAGAGGGGGAATCATCATAGAGATAGAACCCATCAGCTCGCCTTGGCTTCCCACCCTCACCTTCTCCAGGGTCCAGCTACATGGATAAACCCATTACAAGGTCAAACCCACCCATATTCGTAAGCCAGTGATGATGGAAGAAATAGAATACCAACATCATTACCCTCAATATCTGATGGCACTTGGGATATATCCTGCAGGAAACAGACCCCGTAATGGAGTGGCATCAATGAGGCCTAGGTGCTAGGTATACTCAGTATAGTAGAAACTTAAATATGGTTCCCCTCTCCCTTCCCAAGTCCTCTATTCACACAAGAACATAGGGCTTGAGCTTCTGCCTTGTCGGGTACATAATCTGTCTGCTTCATGTCCTAGCCTGCTCTGGCTCCCTTGAGGGCTGAGAGCCCAGTCGGCTCAGCCGGAGCTCTCAGCTTTGGCCAGAGCTCCTGCTTGGCACATCTGCTCCCCTAGGCACTGGCTGTACTAACACTCGGGTAACCAAACCCATGCCAGGACTCATCGACCCCAAGTTATCATCGACCACTTAGAACCCCTAGCATGATACAGCTGGGGCAGATCCCTAACACACTGGCCACATGCAGATGATTTTGTGGGCTGGGCCAACGTGGAGGAAATTAAGAAGGGAATGGAACTAGACGGAGTGGTTGAAATCAATGGGAATGTAGAAGGCAGCAAAGCATGCCAGCTTTCACTCACTAATTATACATGGGACGGGTAGAACGTGTCTCCCACCCCAGGGAATTTGTACCATCAATCCTTCTGTGTAAATACTCTTCCCTCTACTCTTAGCATGCTGACCTCTCTTAATCTCTTGGGTCTCAGCTTCAATTCCTTACTCAGAAAAAGGTCCTCTTTCCAGTGCTGTGCTTTTCCATGTTTAACAACAGGCTCTGTGAGAGGGGAAAAGCCCTGATTTTTAGTGTTTGCTGATGTCTGTGGTGCAAATACTTCCACCATGGCTGATTTCAGCTCTCACCACAATGTCCCTCACGGCAGGTTGGGAAGAGAGGCACAGAATCGCTCACAAGGTGGGGTGAGCGGTTCCAGTAAGCCACTGCCACCATCCAATGAAAGTGGATGCCCCATTTTTCTCAACAACTCTAACATGCTTCTTTCTAAGTGCTTTCACTATTTTAATTCTATCTACACTAATAAAAGAGAAAAATGGTAATTGGCGTACGACGATACCCTTTTCATTGGCTAATCAGGGCTATATGCAAATTAACTGCCAACTATGATTGGCAGTTAACTGCCAACTAAGATTGGCAGTTAACTACCAACAAGATGGCGGTTAATTTGCATATGTAGGCACAATGCAGGGAGGCGAAAGGGAAAGCAGGAAGAAGCCCCCTGCCACTGACAGTGATCGGAAACCCAGGGGGGAGCTAAGAGCTGGGGTCAGGGCAAAGGCGGCCCTGGGCCGCCTTTGCCCTGCCCCCCAGCCATGATCGGAGAATCAGGCGCCTTTGCCGCCCTGGCCAGTGATAGCAGGAAGTAGGGGTGGAGCCAGCGATGGGAGCTGGGCACGGTCGAAGCTGGCAGTCCCAGGAGCTAGGGGTCCCTTGCCTGGGCCTAAAGCGGAGCCCACGATCGCAGGGCCGCTGCAGCTGCGGGTCCCCGCTGCCCGAGCCGGACGCCTCAGCCAGAGGCGTTAGGCCTGGGCAAGGGGCAGAGCCAGCAATCAGAGGGGTCTGGGGGTCCCCTGCCCAGGCCTGATGCCTGGGCCAGAGGCATCAGGCCTGGGCTGGGGGCAGAACCAGTGATGGGGGGAAATGAGGGTCCCCTGCCCAGGCCTGACACCTCTGTCAGAGGCGTCAGGCCTGGGCAAGGGGCCGATCCTGCGATTGGAGGGTGACGGGGGTCAACGCCTGAGGGCTCCCAGTATGTGAGAGGGGGCAGGCTGGGCTGAGGGACACTCCCCCCCCCACCCAGTGCACGAATTTCGTGCACCGGGCCCCTAGTTGTGATATAATTTGTTCCCTTGCTTTGATGTTTGCCTTCTCTGTGAGACTCTAAGTTTCATGAGGGCAAAGATCTTGTGTCTCCTGTTTGTGTTGACCCCTCCTACCCCCACCCCTCGCCTGGCACAGGACCTGGAGACTTGCACACTAATGCCGGAAGGGATGGGCGCAGGAAACCCAGTCCTAAGACTGTGAACTGGCCTCTGGAGCAGTTTGGAAAAGAAGTCACAACTGCCAGGAGCACTAGTACAAGTTCATTAAAAACCATCACAGCTGACTCATCTCATCTTCTGTTGACAGGGTTACTGGTCAAGTTAATAAATGAAGTAATAATAAAAATACTCCACATTTATTGGCTGCTTACTGCCCTCTGGATACTGCTGTACTGTACACAGTGGTATGCTCATAGACAATTAACAACGGGCTCTCCAGGAAAGAAGCCCTGATTTTCGCATTTGCTGATTTCTTAGTGTAAATACTCCCACTGTGGCCAACTTCAAAACACCAAAGTGACTTCATTCATCCCACAAATTTAACAATACTGAAAATTTAACAACCAGTCCTTAGGAGCCTGTAGAGCCCACTCCAGTACACCACGGTTTTACATGCAGGGACGTTGTGCCCCTCACAATGACCCTATCAGGTATGTGCCACTATAATTCCCATTTCACAGTTGAAGAAACAGAGACACAGAAAGTGAGTTTGACCAGCTCCCACCTCCATGATATCTTTATGAGAAAGGTGACAAATTATTGTGTGCGTTCATAACTGGCTACCTGACTGAATTCCAAGGTTCAGATTAAGAGCTGAGTGAGAACCAGCCTGAAGAAGCATCCACATCACCCCTGGGCACTATCCAATATACGAGTAACACCAAGCAGGGAACAATGACCTTAGGAGAGTGATGCTCTGTAAGGAAGGACCAGATCTAACAATGTGATGTTTAATAGACATAAGAGTGGGACTCAGTCTGGGTTCAAAACATCCACGGAGCAGATACAGGTTGGGAGCTACAGCTTGCCAGTAGGCAAGTGTAGTTGATTCCGACTCTGTACCAGTGTGACATGGCCTCTCCCGTAACTGCTAATGGAACTGGAGCCACATTGTTCCAAGTGCAGCATCTGGGCCAGGCGCCTGGCTGTGCTTCTTAGCCTGACTGTCCAAGTGTGAGAGAAATACCGGAGACATGGGCAGAAGAAAAGGTGACTCAAACCAGCACCAAGGGTAAAGGAACTGGGGGAGGGGGGTTACTCAGAGATATGGGAGGAAAGCAACCATGTGAAGGAGCCTCCTCACTCCATCTAGCTCCAAAGGAGCACCGGGAAGCCCCCAGGGAGCAGAGTGCCTCTCTGTGGAAGGCAGTGCTTTCTAACAATCACAGCTCTCAGAAGACGGGGTGAGGACCCCGTCTGAGGGATCATCCCCAACTGGATGACTGCAGAGCACAGAGGCCCGCTGCAGAGCAGAAAATTCAGGCAGCATCTATAAAAGCCGTGGAGCTATGTGGTCAACCAAGACCAAAGTGTAGAACATTAAGCCTGAAAGCACCTATAGTTCATTTTTGTTAATCCCCTACTCCTCATAAAGCCCCATATCTCTAATCCCTCAACACCCCTGCAAGCTGTTCATGGACATATCTCCTCTACATGGAGCAAGCGGAGAAAGGTGAAGCAATGTGCCAACGCCCCCCTGACATTATGTAGCAAGGGCCTCTCTGTCCATTGCCATTCTGGTCATGCTACACTCAGGCCCCTTCCATCCATGACAGGTGTGTTTTAGGACGTGCACCAGTAGAAGAAGAGGAAGAAGAGATACGCTTTCTTTCCTTAGTTTTCTGAGAAATAAAAAGGGTCTATTTATTTTGTTTCTAGAACTGTAAAAATTGTATCAATCCCTGAGCTCCCAAGTCAACATTCACAAATGATTCTACCTTTTTAAGCATGGCAGCAGCCCACTGGTTTCCTGGACAGAGAAAGAGAGGAAATAATAGTTGTCAGAGCCCAAGTCAGAGAGGAGGCTGTGGGCTTGTGTGGGGGCCACGCATGTGGAAGCAGCCATGTGAGGGCTGCATGGCCACTGCACAGCTTTGTGGAGGTGCGTGGCTGCATGCTTAGAATCCATCCTGAGGAGCTGTGCGGAGGTGGAGAGGGAGCGAGATTGATTGATGCTGGGTGGCAGGTATTTTATGTCCTGTGTTGTTATTTATGTCTTTACACCTACACTCCAGAGACACACACAAATGCTGGCTGACACAGCATTTCAAAAGCATTTCCATGGAAGCATTTGTGCAGTTAAGCTGTCCTCTCTCTAGTTCACATGCCACGGCTGGACGAGCTGTGCAGCTGACAGGACCCTGTGTGTGAGGGGCAGGAACACGGACGGGGCACCGGGCACAGGGCTAGCTATTCACTTGAGGACAATGGTTTGTCCTTCTTAGCCTTTGCCTCAATGACAGAATCAAGTGTGAGCCATCAACATAGGAAGTCTGGAACAAGTCCACCCTAAAGCCATCACGTGGGGCTGAGCGAATCAGACCTCTGTGCTGCCCCGGGAGGAGTTGGGTATAGATGCCACAACAGTCCAGCGTGAGGTGTTGAGGCTTGAGCAGAAAGGGCAGCCAGCACAGTATATCAGAGCCAGAGTGGGGTGAGCAGGGAACTCTGGTGTGGGAGGGGGACTGCAGGGCCCCAACTGGAGCCTGAGCAGGGAAGGGAGGGTGCCCCGTGGGCAGCTGCCTGGCACAGGGTGTCAGAGTCCAGCACTGGGTGACAGAAGGATCTGCAGGGGCAGGAGGTGCTAACAATGGGAGGTTGTTTACACAAAAGGGTTTGATCCAGGACATAAACACATGCAGAATAACAGGAGCCAGAGTTTTCACCCTCAGAGAAATGAGGCACAAGCATGGGAACGGGAAGGGCAATACAAGCTGGACACTGTGGTGCTGGATTAGAAGTGGAAGTGATAGGTGGACTCATGCTTGACAATATGTGCAGATAGATGTAGAAATGCATGTTCGGTAAGGGTGTATGTACACACACACACACACACACACACACACACACACACACACACACTAGTTCTTTCTTCTGAGACAGCCTGGGAGCATCCGCACCCTGAAGTCAGGAAGCACACCTCGCCCCGAGTCCTCATTTCTAAATGCCACTGTCCACTAAGTGGAATCAAGGCTTGGAGAGAAGGCTGGTTCTGGAACAGAGGCGTGGAAAGTACGAGGTGAGCCTGAAACATCGGTGCCAGAAAACGAGAACGCTCACAGGAAGTGAAGGAGGCATGTCAAAGGGATTTAGAAACCAGCTTGAAGATGCTCCAGTGACCAAATCAGGGACAATTTGAGAATCAAAGTAAGTACTGACAATAATAGATACAGCCTATTGAATAAAATGGGAAATGAATGATGAGGAATGAAATATTTACATGTTTTCGAAGTACCTGTCCCAGAAAATCTTACTGACTACAAAGGGGGAAAGAGCAGCTTGACCATGAAGAAGCGTGGCAGACTTCGCCTGAACCACATGGTCAAAGTCAATGCTGTCAGGAACCAGGAACCCCAAACCACATGCTCCTGCCAGTGCACAAGGAGAACCGGCGTGGGCTGCTGCTCCCGCAGGTGAGTCGCCGAGGAAGAGCCACACACACAGCCCAACCGAGGGGCATGCACAGAACACGGCCTGTGGTCGAAGGCCACTAGATGGAGTAGAGTCTGTCCCAGCCTGGAGTAAAGAGAGACTCGCTGACAAATGCAGCGTGTGCCCAGAACTGAGTCCTTTTGCTGTGGGTGTGATGGTAACAACCGGCAGGATGTGACGAGGATCTGAGCACTGGATAATGACAAGGTATTCACGTTACCCTTCTGACTTCAATGATTGCCCTGTGCTTACATAAGAAAACTAGGGGCCCGGTGCACGAAATTCGTGCATTGGGTGTGTGTGTGGGGGGGAGTGTCCCTCAGCCCAGCCTGCCCTCTCTCACATACTGGGAGCCCTCAGGCATTGACCCCCATCACCCTCCAATCGCGGGATCGGCCCCTTGCCCAGGCCTGACGCCTCCGCCAGAGGTGTCAGGCTTGGACAGGGGACTCCCATCTCCCCCCGATCACTGGCTCTGGCCCCCGCCCAGGCCTGAGGCCTCTGGCCCAGGAATCATGCCTGGGCAAGGGACCCCCATCTCCCTCTGATCGCTTGCTCCACCCCCCGCCCAAGCCTGATGCCTCTGACCCAGGCTTCAGGCCTGGGCAAGGGGACCATCATATCCCCCCAATCCCCGGCTCCGCCCCCCGCCCAGGCCTGATGCCTCGGCCAGAGGAGTTGACCCTCATCACCCTCCGATCACCAATCACCAGATCGGCCCCTTGACCAGGCCTGAAGCCTCCGGCAGAGGTGTCAGGCCTGGGCAGGGGACCCCCAGCTCCCCGCGGTTGCAGGCTCCGCCCCTGCCCAGGCCTAACGCCTCTGGCTGAGTCGTCCGGCTAGGGCAGCGGGGACCCGCAGCTGCAGCGGCCCCGCGATCGTGGGCTCCGCTTTAGGCCCAGGCAAGGGACCCCTAGCTCCCGGGACTGCCAGCTTCGACCGTGCCCAGCTCCCATCGCTGGCTCCACCCCTACTTCCTGCTATCACTGGCCAGGGCGGAAAAGGCACCTGATTCTCCGATCATGGCTGGGGGGCAGGGCAAAGGCGGCCCTGGGTTTCCGATCACTGTCAGTGGCAGGGGGCTTCTTCCTGCTTTCCCTTTCGCCTCCCTGCATTGTGCCTACATATGCAAATTAACCGCCATCTTGTTGGCAGTTAACTCCCAATCTTAGTTGGCAGTTAATTTGCATATAGCCCTGATTAGCCAATGAAAAGGGTATCGTCGTACGCCAATTACCATTTTTCTCTTTTATTAGTGTAGATGTCCTTGTTTGTAGCCATGTGCATTCATATGCTCAGGGGTGATGGGGCACCATGTCACAACTTACTCTCAAATGGCTAAAGAACCCACAGTTGTATTTGCACCTCTTTTGTCAATTGGAATGTTTTGCAGGCTACAAGAAAGAAGAGAAAAAGGAAGGGGAGGGGAATTTTAAAAGTTATAGGAGTCTGAGGCAGGGAAGGGAGGTGGGGACCATGAAGTGTGAATCAGAAGGGGTGGTTAGGAGATGAGCAGTTCCTTTCCTGGCAAGTTTCAGAGCCAGACCGCTCTCCTCCCAAAGTTGAGGGATCTCTCTGCTTCTTCTAGTCGCTCCCACCCCACATTCTGCTACCAACGGTGCAGGGCAGTGGCCCTCTGCCAGCCAGTGCAAGGAGGTGAGCCCAGAGGCTGCAGTTCAGACTCCAAGAGGTGGCGGCAATAGAGACAGGTGAAGAGTAAGAGGCTGGGCAGGCCCTCAAAGGGCAAGAATCCCTGTGCAAGTGAAACCTGGGCAGAGTAGGGGAATTGTTAAATGTTCTTTGAAAGTTCCTCAGAGCCCAGAGCTGAGACTCAATAACCCTGACAGGAAATCCGCCTCTACATCTATTTTAATTTTAATATTCAGAATTGGCAGGCACTCATTGAGCTTCCACATTGACTTTAGGAAAGAGTACAAGAATGAGAGCTGAAACCAAAGGCTCTGCCCCACGTTTCCTGTCCTCAGTCTCCACATCTGTCAAATGGGAAACCACCTGTCCTACTCACAGAGCTGGGGAGAGGGAGGTCAGGTGAAAATACGCGGATGGCAGGTTGCGTCACCTTTGCAGAGAAAATTCACCATTTCCTTTTGCCATCTTTAGTAGGCCAGTAGGGAGGTCACCTCTGTCCTTGCTACCCAGCTCAAGTACTTCCCTGAGGCGTGTACAGAAGAGATCTGGCCCCTAACTGAACCAAGACAGGTTGAATGACCAGCCCTAGGACAGGGGTATTGAATGGCAAGCCCTAGGTCGGTTTATCTGAGCAACACTTCCTCTACTCAGGCTGGAAAGAGGCCTCTGGATGTTGGCTCTGCTCATGGCCCCATAAGTGTTGCTCACACACCAACCCTAGCCTTTTCACTAGCAGTCACCCACCTGTACCCCATTCACTTTCTCACCTCCTTGTTTACCCAGCGCAGATTTCAAGGCTCATTATTGTTGTAACTCTGTCTCCTCCCTCCCTCTGCTGTGTCCTCCCAGCAGGGCCCCACTCAAGCAGCTGTCCCCTCCACTGCACCCAGGCTGCTGAGCACAGCAGGAACACTGAGCTCACTGCATAGCTATGTCCACACACCTCTAACAAGGCTGCCGGCCCCCAGCCATCCCCACTACCCATGGTGTTTGCTTTTCCCTCCCTCCTTCTAAAAGACCATTCTATTCCTTCTCATCTCCCCAAAACACTTAACACCTCTCCCCTTCTGTTCTTTTCCACCAATGACTGTCTCATTCTTCATTGAGAAAATAGAAGCAACAAAGCAAAGGTTTCCCACCATTGGCCCACTTCCATTTGGACCCACACTCCCCCCTTTCCCTCTGTTACTGTGGTTAAACTGTCTCTACTCCAAGAGAAAGGTCAACCCTCCATCCGTGCTTTGCATCCCAGGCCCTCTTACCTTCTCAAGGACCTTGCTCCTGAATTTACTTTTTCCTGTGTCTGCAATTTTGTTCTCCCTTTCTACTGGACCATTTAATCATACACATGTTTTCATATCTCCTGTCCTTAAAAAAACAACTCACTTCCTTGATCTCACATTTCCTTGTAGCTCCTGTTCCATTTGTCTGTTCCCCATTACAGCAAGAAGACTTATTTGTAGTCCTCACTTCACAGTCTCTCCCTAACCTACTCTAAGTGGACTTCGGTCCTTATCCCTACACTTAGTCTGCTCTTGCAAGAGCACCAGTAACCTCCATGTAGCCTAATTCAGTGGCCACTTCTCTGTTCTATCTTACTGGATCTCTTAGCATCCCCTAAGAGACAGTTGACCACTTCCTCTTTCCCTTGGTTTCATGGTACTCCTCTTTCCTAAATGTCCACCAACCTCACCTAATGTATCTTCTCTTCTTCTCTGCTTGATCTCCAAATGTTGAAATGCCCAAGAGCCTTATCTTGGGCCCATTTCTTTCCTTCTCTATCCCTAAGTGACCTCATTGTGTAGCTTTAAATAAAATCTGTATGCTGAGGACTCCCAATCCATTTTCTATAGAAAATGCTTTTCCTTTGTTTAAAATTCTCAAAAGGCCTCCATCATCCTTAGAAACTTGTTTTCCTAGTTTGTGAACCCTACATGATCTGCCCCACTCAACATGGGGCCTGGCAACTAGATCTCCTTCTGCTGACAGATAACTGATAAAGGATACAGGACACCTTCTAATCAGGGGCATTTTGGGGCATGAGTGTGTAGAAGATGTGCTCCAGAGGGAAGGGACTGGAGAATGCTGTGATGCATGGGAAAGGAGTAGGGAAAGGAAGGAAAGGAATACACTTCTATAATCAGACGCCAGCTTGGAGAAGGTCCTGCTTCCATGGACAACAAATTGCTAAGGCAGCCCCATCAGCAGCAGGGTCTGTGGCAGTAGAAGACCACATCCACTCCACTGGATGGGTGATGGAGAGAGATGGGGGCTGGGTGTTGTAGAGAGAGAAGAGGAGAAGGAGGAATAGCTGCCATTTTGCAAAATTCAATCGACTGCCTATAGCTGGGGCCAAGAGAGGGCATGGCAACCAAGAATTTAGTCACAAGCTGAGCTCATAAGAAGTTGATCTGGGACAAATGTGCCTTGGCTGACATGGCAGAGATTGGGAACCTCAGAACCCCGAGACCACAGCTGGGCTCCTTCTCCCCAAAGCCAAGTGCTCTGTACTCTTCTCTTATGCCACCCAAGTGAGGAAATAAAAGCCCCCTCTATCCATGGGAAAACACATGGAGGTATGTCTTACTGTTGTCCAAGTGGTTGGCCTTAATGATCTTCTCTGAGTAGTCAGAAATACTGGAGCATTCAATCTAGAAAGGCACAGAACAAAGGAGCAATGCATCAAAAATACAACCAGCACCAAGTTAAGGAACGGAGAAGCTGAGACCTACAGGGGTGCAATAACATGCCCGCAGCTGTCACTGCTAACCTGTGGCAGATTAAAAACTATAATGCAGCCCTCCCAACTTCATTGGGACAATGAAGCCCGTGTCTAAGTTGGGAGATTCGGGAGGCGCTGGCAGACCTCACTCTCCTGACCAGGAAAGCGTTGGATGAGGTGGCACAGCCACTGTCCTCCTGGGAGAGCATGTAGGGCCAACCAGAGGTGCTGTGAGCCTCCCTTGATGTTATCTTCCCACCACCCCCAACCCCCAGCCCTCACTGGTTAAACTTGGAAAATTCCAGGATAGGGAATATCTGGAAAATGCCAAGTCAGGGCCTTGGGGCCAGTATCTCTCTCCATTTCTCTCACATCTGTCTCCCAGTTTCACTGTCTACATCTGCTGTCTCTGTCAATTTCCTCTCTCCCTCCCTATCTCTCTCCCTCTCTCTCTTCCCTCTCTCCTGCCATCCCAGCTTCCCTACTGGAGAAGAGCTGTGGGTGGAAGGGGGAGCCTGGCACAGGAGAAACTGAACTGTGAAATGAGCCAGCCTAAAAGAAGCCCGGCTAACTGTGGCGGAGCTGTTTATAAAAGAGCTGTTATAGCAGAAGTGCGGGAGGCAGCCAGGTTGGGACCAGTCACCACAGCTGGAAGGCGCCTGGTAGGAACTTCCTGACAGCTCCTTGGCCGGAGCCCCTGCCAACTTGGAAGCCCCAGCCGACTTGGAAGGCAGTGACAGGTGGCCCTGCCTCTCCCTGTGCAGCCCTCCGCTCCCCCGTGTCTAGCAGAGACTGGGGCTGAATCAGGGCCTAACTCAGCACTGTGAGGAAGGCGCTCCGGGGTCAGCATGCAGTCTCACCACTCTGTGGCTGTGTGAGCTCCTTGGCAGTGGAGTCTGCCACGGACAGGAGGCCTCCACCTGGTGAGCGGGGCCTTGTCAAGGGAAGCCGAAAGGTGGGGAGGGCAGTACCTGTGATGACGACAGGCCTTGACCTTGGGCATCAGATTGGCCCCGTACCCTAACCACATGCCTCAGCTGAGTGCATTATAGCTTTTCTGGTCCAGGTTTCCAAAAGACCCTCTACAGCTAAGGACCAAGTGCGTTCTGGGCCAAGCATGAAGGAGGAATTCTGTTCCTGCTGAACGGGGTTGGCCAAGGGGATTTGGAGGGTCCTACTCAACCCAGGAGCCTGGGGTTCTCCGGACAGGCTTTCATGACCCAGCGAAATGCACAGAGAATCAGGCCCCACTGAAACCTGCCCAGCTGCCCGGGAGCCTCTGCAAAGGGGCCGCCTGTGCATAGGCTGTGAGTTTTTTATTATAACTTGAATTTCGATTAAGATTAATTCTGATTTTCCACTTCTAGACCCACTGCATTTTTTCAATGTCAGCCAGCAGCATGGATCCCTTTTTTTCACAGAGGAATGCTAGGAGGCTCCCGGAGGGTCAGCCTCCACCTCTAGCCAGAGAGGCTGCAGCAGCCGGAGCAGCAGACTTTAGATCTACCAAGTTGCCCTTTAAAGGACAAAGCAGGAGGTTTTCTTGTTGTTATCTCCTAGGGCCCTATCCCGACTATCCTAATAAACACTGAGCGTCTGTCCTATGCCGGTTCTGTTCTAAGCTCCTTACCTGTGTATTAAACTTTTCACGCCTCACAATGACCCCATGGGCAAGACACTCTTTTCATTTCCATTTTATACATTGGGGAAACTGAGGTACAGAGAAGTGAATTGCCCACGGTCACACATCTCATGAGTAGAAGAGCAGAGATTCAGGCCAGAGCTCACACGTGTAATCATGCTGCACTGCATCTCAAGCATTGTGAGGCACTGATGACACTGAATGGTTTCTGAAAAGTCAAAAATCCTCTGCAACTGTCAGTAGTCGCCAGGGCAAGGAGCAATGCCCGGGTGACGGGGAGCCATGAAGACTGTCCTGCCTCCTGAGGGGCACACTTGATTTTTCCCTTGAGTGTGTGACCTCAGCAGAGAGGTAGAGTAGGGTTTGTACTACTAGGAAGGGCCGAGGCCACCGCGAGGGGGATGAGGGGTGGCATACTCACCCCAAACACCTTCTTGGCCCCTGCTTTGGCAGCAAACATGGAAAGGATCCCGGTACCACTCCCGACGTCCAGCACCACTTTGTCCTTGAACACGTGCTTGTTGTGGTACATGGAGTTCCGGTAAGTGAGCGTCCGCACCTCGTCCTTCAGCATTTCCTGTATGGAAGGAAAGGAAAGTTGGTGTCAATGTTTTCAAGGTACTTGGGAGTATGCCAGGGTCACGGGCCCCAGGACTGTCCCACCAAATTCTTCAAGGATCTTCACTAGGCATGCCACAGAAGAGTACTGTGGCACAGCTAGACCAATGGCTACCTGCATCATTACAAACAACTCCAGCCCTAAAACTCTGCTCAAGATAGCTTTGTACTATCAAAGAAGAAACTCATGTCAAAACCTGGGGAAACTCCAATTTACCAAGAAACAAAAGAAAGCACTAGTAGGATGCAGCATGAAAGACTCAAGTTATGCCTGAAGCAGAACTTTCTGCCATGGTAAGAATTGTGTCATTGAACAAGTTGTTAAAGGAGGCTTTTGGTGTGTATATTATTTTTGTTTGTTTTTAGGAAAAGAAAACATATTCCTTTATTTAACTGCTTTGTGGTAAGGAAGAAACTAGATTACCCATTACAGCTGCCTCCAGCCCAAGGAGAACATGGTTAATTTGTGTATGGTGATGAGGTAGGGGTCTTCATGTATTCTAGGTACCAGCAAACACTCTAAGTCATCACCAATAGAACTGTAATTTTTTGGTATAATTTTAGTATAGCTTTTAGTATAACCTGCGTACAATAAAAAGCCTGGATTTCAAAAGAATAACTAAGTGCAAGAGTTTTTACAAATGCACACCATAATTAAGATACAGAACATTTCCATCACCCCAAAAAGTCTTTCATGGCTGTTTGCAATTAATCCTCACTCCCACTCCAGACAACCAATGATCTAATTTCCATCACCAAAGCTTCCTTCTGCCAATTTAAAACTTCATATAAATTGAATCATACAATATGTACATTTTTGTATCTGTTTCTTTTGCTCAAAGATTTTGAGATTCACTCATTTTCTTGCATGTATCCAAGGTTTGTTCCTTTTTTCTTGTTGCTACGGTTGTCATTCTTATTCTTGTTCTTGTTGTTGTCTAGTATTCCATTGTATGACCATATCCATTCACTTGTTGATGGGTATTTGGATTGTTATGAATAAAGGTGTTACATTTTCACATAAGCATTTTTGAAGATGCATGTTTCTATTTCCTTTGAGTAAATACCTAGAAGTGGGGTTTTGGGTCTTAGGGTAGGTGTTTAATTATAGTTAAAATTGCCTAACAGTTTTTCAAAATAGTGGTGCCATTTCATGATCCCACCAGCAATACATGAGAACTCAAGTTGCTTTACATGCTGACCAATTAGACTTATCAGTCTTTTTAATGTTAGTTATTATAGTGCAGTGACTTTCAACCTTTTTCATCTCATGGTGCACATAGAGTAATTACTAAAATTCCGTGGAACACCCAAAAATATTTTTTTGTTGATTTTACAAAAAATAGGTAATTTTGATTCATTGACACTGGACAGCTATTGCTGTGTTGGCTCTTGTCATTTTTTTTATTTGACAATCTAAGGGAACAGAGGTCAGATACTGCATGCTTAAAAATTCTTGTGGCAGCACACCAGTTGAAAATTGCTGTTATAGTGGATATAAACTAGTATCTCATTGTAGTTTTAATTGCATTTCCATGATGGCTATTGATGTAGATAATTTTTTTCATGTGTTTATGGACTCTTCATATATACCTTCTTTTGTGAAGTGTCTTCATTTTTTTTTGAGCTATTTGCTTTTCCTTATTGAATTATAGGAGTTTATATATCCTGGAAATGAATCCTTTATCAGATGTACATATTGTGAATGTCTTCTCCAAATCTTTGATTTTAATGTTGTCATTTGAAAAGCAGTTTTTAATTTTGATAAAGACCTTTTTTTTTTTAGTTTTTTCTTTCTTTAATTTTGTTTTATTGCTTAAAGTATTACATAGAGTATTACATATGTCTCCTTTTGTTTTTTTCCCCTTGACCTTCCTCTGGCTTCCCCTACCCCCCAGTGTCTTATGTCCACTGCTTATGCTTATATGCATGCATACAAGTCCTTAAGTTGATCTCTTACCACCCCCCCTCCCCGCAATCCTCCCTGGCCTTCCCACTGTAGTTTGACAGTCTGTTCCATGCTGCTCTGCCTCTGTATCTATTTTTGTTCATCAGTTTATAAAGGTCTTTATTATCCATAAATGAGTGAGATCATGTGGTATTTTACTTCAGCATGTATGGAACTGGAGAGCATTAGTTTTTTCTTTTATGATTAGAATTTTTTGTGCCCTGCCTATTCTTTGTCTACCCCAAGGTCACAAAGATATTCTCTTATGCTTTCTTCCAGAAGTTTCATAGTTATGGCTTTTACTTTTAGGCTAAAATTTATGTCAAACTAATTTTTACACATAGTGTAAGTTAGAGATGTGAGTTCATTTGCTTCATACAAGTAGATGGCTTGAGCACCAGGCTTCATTTTCCCCACTGAATTACATGGAGGAGATCCTTTGGAACAATCCTTTCTTTGTTTCAATTATGCTGCCACCTTTGTAAAAGTCAATTGACTATATATGTGTGTCTTCTCTGATTTGTTCCATTAATATACCAGTTCAACACTCACTTGATCACCGTAGATTTATATTAACTTTGAAATATAAATGTTAGTTCTCCAGCTTAGGTATTGTTTAACATGATTATTTTGTTTTTTCTAGAACTTCAGCATTTTCATATAGATTTTAGAAGCAGTTTGTTAATTCATACAGAATAGCTTGCTGGAGTTGGTTGGGACTGCACTGACTCCTGTAGAGCAATTTGGGGAGAATTGATATCTTAGGAATATTGAGTCTTAAAATCCAAGAACACAAATACAGCTCTCCATTTATTTAGGTCTTGTTTAATTTCTCTTGGCAATATTTTATAGATTTCAGTATAAAGGTCTCATATTTTTAAACTACTAATAAATTTATTCTTAACTATTTTATGGCACTATATACAACATATTATAATTTTTACTTTCCAATTGTTAGTTTATATATTGGCCTTGTACTTTGCAGCTTTGCTCCTTTACATATTAATTCCAATAGGATATTTTGGTAGATTCATTAGTTTTTTTACGTAAAAAAATCTTGTCATTTGTGAACAGAGACAATTTCACTTCTTTTATCCTATCAGTATGCCTTTTATTTCTTCCTTCTTTTTTTTTTTAATCAAAATCTGTCTTTATTAAAGTGAACAAATCATCAGAGTCCTACCCAAACTTAGTGAGCGATGCTGAATCTGCTCCCCTTGCCCGCCTTCAACCAGGCCAACTCCAGCTCCCAGCTGGCCTAGCAGTCCAAAGTAGGGAGTGGCTCTGCACTGTCACGCAGCACAGACACTGCACATTTCAGTGCTTTCAGTGAATTGGTGTCTTCAGTAAACTTTTTCTGAGCAGCAAAGACAAGAATCGTTTCCAGAAACCTTAGAATTGGATATAAACATTGGCAATAGACACAATCAATAAATATCATACCATTTCCCAAATGAACAAGACCCCCCAATGAGAGTTCTTTTCCTGAAGACATTCAAACACCCTGACCAGAGAGTCTGTCTTGGTCCTCCAACCACACAAGGTTTCAAATGCCCACGTGTGGGGGTCAGGCCTTGAACAGAGGGGGGTGTGATGAGAGGCCAGAAAGCAAAGTAAATCACTTTTTTTGTTTGTTTCTTTTTTTTTTTTTTTAATTTATTGCTTAAAGTATTACAAAGGGTATTACATATGTGTCCATTTTATCCCCCCCCCCCGCCCTAGACAGTCCCCTAGCCTCCCCTATCCCCCAGTGTTTTATGTCCATTGGTTATGCTTATATGCATGCATACAAGTCCTTTAGTTGATCTCTTACCCCCCTACCTCCTGCCCCCCAACCCTTCCCGGCCTTCCCGCTGCAGTTTGACAATCTGTTTGAGGCAGCTCTGCCTCTGTATCTATTATTGTTCAATAGATACTGAAGAACTTCAAATAAAAGGAATCCTGCCACATGCACATCCCTCATTGGCAGCCACAGGGACAGCGGAGACCACAGCAGCTATGCCCTGGACCCTGCGTGTATCCCTGCATCCCCGTTCCATCTTGCCTTTTATTTCTTGTTCTTTCCCCTTGCTATATTGCACTGGCAAGGATGGCCATTCGGTAATATGCTAGGCATCCTTCCTTTGTTCTAGTGACATACAAATGTCACCATTAAGTATAATTTTAGCTGTGGCCTCTCCATAAATGTCTTCTACCAGACTGAAAGATTATCGTCTACACTTGATCTTAGCCAAAAGGCCAAGAAGGAATGACAAGTTATCTTCTATTTCTAATTTTCTGAGAATTGTTATCATAAATTGGTGTTGAATTTTGTCACATACTTTTTCTACATTTTTTGATATGATTACCACTTCTCTCCTTTATTGTGTTAATGTATTGAACTCTAAAGATTGGTTTCAAATGTTGCATCAACTCTTTGTCATGATGTATTACCTTCTTAAATATTGCTGGGCTTTATTTACTAATATTTGGTTGCAGATTTTTGTATCTGTATTTATGAGAGATATAGAATTATAACTTTCTCTTATCTCCTCTGATTAGTATGCTGAGCTAATCATTCAAGTCAGGAAATGTTATCTCTTTATACATTTTCTGAAAAGGTTTGAGTGAGATCAATGTTTTCCTTTTTTAAATGTCTGTATAATTCACCAGTAAAAACATCTGGGCCTGGAGTCTTTTTTGTGGGGAGATTTTAAATTATGAATTCAATTTATTTAATAGATAGAAGGCTATTTTCATTTTCTATGCATTCTTACATCAGTTTTGGCAGGGTGTTTTTTTTCCAAAGAATTTATCCATTTCTGCTAAGATGTCAAATTTATGGACATAATCCTATGTAATAAAAGCCTAATATGCAAATTGTCCCCTTCGACTGTTCATTATGATGTGTGCTGACCACCAGAGGGCAGCACGGACCATGACCGGCGTTGGTGACATGGTGCTGGCATCAGGCAACAGTGGAGGCACTGCTTGCCCCAATGGACCCCGACGAAAGCCTGGCGGGATGGTGGAGCAGATGAGTGGGCAGCACCAGGCCAAGGCGGGTGGGAGTGGGGCCTGATTGCCCTGCCGATCACCCACAGGTGGCAACCAGCAGCAGCTCTAACACTTTCATTACAGAGAAGGGGCAAATAGCAATATTAAAATATTTCTTCTAATTATTTTCCTTTCAATGTATAAAAATCCGTGCACCAGGCCACTAGTATTGTTATAATAGTCTGTAATGACTGTTGGGTGTCTTTATGATCTGTAGTAATGTCCTTGCCTTCATTTATTTATAATCTGTGTTTTCTAAGATTTTTTTCTTGATCAGTCTAGTTAGGTGTTATTGATTTAATTAGTATTTTCAAAAACCAACTTTTGGCTCTGTTGATTTTCTTTAATGTTTTATTTCTACTTCATTGATTTCTGTTCTCATCTTTATTATTTCTTTCCTTTGACTTATGTGGATTTTATTTGCTCTTCTTTCTCTACTTCATAAGGTGGAAGCTTTGATTATGGATTTTATACTTTTGCTTTCTAATAAAAGCATTTAAGCTATACATTTTCCTCTAAAGATTTCTTTAACTGCATCCTCCAAGTTTTCATATGTTGTTTGTCTTAGATCAGGCTGCTATAACAGAATGTCTTAGACTGGGCGGCTTAAAAAAACAAACATTTACTTCTCACATTCTGGAGGTTTGGAAATCCAAGATTAAGGTGCTGCAGATCCGGTACCTGGTTTGCAGGTGGTTGCCTGCTCCTTGTGTCCTCACATGGCAGACAGAAGAGCGAGACATGTGTCTTCTAAGAAGGGTACTAATCCCATTCATGAGGGCTGGCCCTCATGCCCTAGTTACCTCCCAGAGGCCACACCTCCTAATATCATCATACTGGGGGTTAGGATTTTAACATATGAAATCTGAGGGGACATTCATTTCACAGCATTGTTTTCATTATCATTCCATTTGGAATATTTTCTAACTTCCTGTGATTTCTTCCTGACCCTGTTCTCAGTGCTGCTTAATTTCCAAATATTTGGAGATTTTCTAGAAAATGTATTGCTTCTGGTTTCTAATTTAATTCTATTATGAAAAAACTAGGGGCCCAGTGCACAAATTCGTGCACCTTGAAAGGAACTGTGGGCCGTGAGGTTGTAGTAGGCACAGGGGCAGGTCTCGGCCCCATCCTCTGTGCCCATGCCTGGCCCCTCCCACTGTGGCCCTGGTCCCCTGTCTGCCTGCAGCCCTGTTCCTGCTGCCACCACTCCCATATGCTGATAGCACTGGCCCCACTCACACCCACTGACAGCGCAGAGTGATTGGGGCCGGCGCCAGCAGTGGGTGCGAGCAGAGCCGGTGGCATCAGCAGGTGCAAGTGGCAGCTGCTGCCCTGATCACCCCTCAGGAGCAGGTGAAGGTGAAGAAGCCTTCAGGGGCAATTGTGGCTTGCAGCCACCACTCGCACCCACTGACGGCACCGAGCCATCAGGGTCAGCACCAGCCACCGGCAGCAGGTGCAAGCAGTGGCTCCAGCGCCAGCTGCAGGTGGGAGTGGGGCTGGCGCTGGCAGCAGGTATGAGCACTGGGCAGGACCGTGGCACATTGGAGCAAAGAAATTTCAGTAACCACTAGAGGCTCACCCCGATGACAGCGACCAGCACCCCACCTTGATCTGGCACCCCTGCTCACCTGCTCCACCATCCCGCCATGTTCCATGCACGCCCCCTGGTGGTCAGTGCACATAATAGCAACCAGTTGTTCGGTTGTTCCACCGTTCAGTCTATTTGCATATTAGGGTTTTATATAGAGAGATATATACTGTGCATAATTTCAACCTTTTGAAATTCATTGAGATTTGTTTGTAGCCCAGCATATCTATCTTACTGAATATTTCAATCTGCCCTTTAAAAAAATGTGTATTCTATAGATTGGTGGTGCAATGTTCTAGAAATGCCAATTAGGTCAGATTATTTGATAATATCAGAAGATTGTTCAAATTTTCTCCAGCCTTACTGATTTTTTTTTTTTTTGGTACATTTGTTCTATCAATTACCAATAAACTAGCATTAAAACAAATCTTTACTTCTGGTTGGGGATTTGTATTTTTCTCCACCTAGTTCTGTAGATTTTGCTTTATGTTTTTAAGCTCTGTGCACACATGTTCAGTGGCTTTGTAACATGTCACCTTGGCCACCTGAACTACATTTTACAGAATTCTCTTTCCATTATATTTCTAGTTAGGAGAGGTTACAAGAAATACTCTTGTGAGATTTAGAAGGCAAAAAGGAGGCAGGAACCATTTTATAATGCACATATGTCATTGGCAGATGTACAATTGTTCTGCCTTCAAAATCAGCTTCTCTAACTCCTGGGCCAGGTGCGCATTTCCGTGGTGAAACACCCCAGGCTCTATAGGATATGCTTGTCACCAAGGTCAAAGGCAATAGAATGAATACTTGTTTCAACCTGTTGTAAGGTTCAATCTTGTGCTTATGGGTTCTAGCTGCTCCTGATCTCCCCTTATTTTATATCCAAATTTCTTTTCTAGCTACCTGTTCTGTAGACTTAAAGCTCCAACACCAGACATGGATATATATAAAAAATCCTACTGGATCTGCTTCCATTGTTGAACCCTGACTGATATAGAGATTGGTACCAAGAATAGTTCCTAAGGAACAGAACCTGAAGTTGTGTTCTCTGAATAAGTTCTGAGTTTTAAAGGCACTAATAGCTCTATTGCCATTGGTAAAGGGGGTACTGGTAGTCACTGGCATGAAATGGCAAAGAAGTTACTCAAGTTTAGCTTGAGATACCTGTAATAAAGTATCTATAGAAGACAAGACTGGGTGGCCGAGCATTTGCTACCTTAGCACATTTTGGTCAAAACGAGGAATAATATAATGGAGTGGCCGTAACCGGTTTGGCTCAGTGGATAGAGCGTCGGCCTGCGGACTGAAAGGTCCCAGGTTCGATTCCGGTCAAGGGCATGTACCTTGGTTGCGGGCACATCCCCAGTAGGAGGTGTGCAAGAGGCAGCTGATCGAAGTTTCTCTCTCATTGATGTTTCTAACTCTCTGTCTCTCTCCCTTCCTCTCTGTCAAAAATCAATAAAATATATTTTAAAAAATATATATAATGGAGTGGGTTAGTTGGATGATTACTACTAACTTTGCTAGAAATCTTGGAGAAAACAAATCATGAGCACAGGATTTAAATTTTCCAGTTCAGGGTCTGAATATAGCACCTAGAAGCTTCTATAAGTTCTCAGGGCGGGGGTGGAGGGGTGAGGCGGGGGGTGAGTGGGCAGCGGTGGCATTTCCTGTAGGTGCAGGGCTAAGATTTCTGCAAACCAAATCCGAAGTCTAATCCTGCAAGTGCCTAAATTATAACACAAATTGAATTCCCATCCCTGCAGAGTCTCTTTTGTTAAAGTTGAGGCCTCTATTGGGAAGAAATGGGATCTTGAATTTTGGAATTGGAGCATATGGTCAAATTCTAATGAAGTTGAACCTCAAGTCCCTAAATGACAGAGTTTTCTTTGCCAGTAGAAGCATCTTCTATCCCTGCCTGAGGGAGGTTTTTTGTTTGTTTGTTTTTTGTTTTTCTGAAGAATCACATTGGCCTCCCTTGAGGAACTTGCTAGCAAGGTACTGCTGATTTCCAGGACCTACCCCCACCAACCTTATTGGCTGCTACCCCTACAATTATATTAAACTCCAAGCAGTCCCCAAAGGGTATAAAGAGTGACTCATTGGGAGATGTGATACACACGAAAAGAAATGCATGATAATTTTTATTTATATAGACTGAAAACTAGGGAATATATATGGAAATGTATTTTATTTTTTGTTAATCTTCAACCAAGGATATTTTTTCCATTGATTTTTAGAGAGAGTGGAAGCCCGGGAGGGAGATGGAGAGAGAGAGAGAAAAACAGTGATGTGAGAGAAACATCGATTGGTGACCTCCTGCACGTGCCTGACTGGGATCAGGGATCAAACCTGCAAACCAGGTTTGTGCCCTTGACCTGGAATTGAACCTGTGACCCTTCAGTGCATGGGCTAAGACTCTAACCACTGAACAAACTGACCAGGGCTGGAAATGTATATTAAGAGTGTGAGATCAACATGAATGGAAAATAAAGCTGGACGGGCCAAGTTTATTGATATAGGACCACTAGCCAGAGATTCTGGGTTCACCATTTTAGCTTCAGGGGCTCGAAATGCTCCTAACTATTCGTTTGGTTTGTTGACTGAAATATGGACCCAACATTAGCCTACATTAAATGAAATTTAAATGTCAGAACTTTCTCAGTATGCCAAAGAGGGGGGTACCCAGAGGTTCAGGGAAATCAGAAGGTTAGTGTGCAATTATCGTGTGAGACCTACTCACCAACACCAGAGAGCACACCTTTCACCACAGCTGTGTGAAATAAACTTGTGAGAGGAGGCCAGCATCCTTGAAGAGCTCTGTGGTGGCTCTTCTCTATAAGTCAGAAATTACAGGAGGAATTCTACCACTGAACTGAGATCCCTGAATACTATGGGGATAACATCAAACTGAGATCCTGAGGTAGTGGGGGTTAAATTGCAGCACGTAATCACCAAAGATGAGGTGGGCATGGTTACCATGAAGGATATGGGAGCCAAAGATTTTCAAAATAGTTTGAATTGCAAAGATCTCTGATGTTCACTGCTTGATTATAGTATTTCAGAAGAGAATCATACTAAATTCTTGATTATAGTATTTCAGAAGGGAATCATACTAAATTCTTGCTTAATATGTTTAAGCAGAAAAGTTATACTAGTAGATCTGGTGAGCAGAAGTCTAGTTTGAATCACCAGAGTCAGAGTCCCTCCATGATTCCCAAACTTGAGTTAGTTTACAGAACCCCTTGAATGAAAGAAAATCCATGTCCCCTGGGGGGAAATCCTGTTGCACTGCCAAGAACTGATGCTGTTAATCATTCTCCAGCCTTCCCTACGAAGGCTTGCAGCCATTTATTAGGGTGATAACATTGGAGAAGAAAAAGACAGAGTTTTGAGGATTACTGGACACTGGCTCTGAACTGACACTATTTCCATGAGGCCCATCAGTCCAGGAGATGAATTCCCGGAGACCCACATCCCCATTCAGTGTGCCTATGTGGTCGATGCAGAAGACAGAGATGGATCTTAGAGAATGACCAGGGATTATCATAAACATAATCAGGTGGTAATTCCAGTTGTTTCAGATGTGGCTTCATTGCTTGAGCAAACTAAG
The DNA here is from genome assembly GCF_963259705.1 of Myotis daubentonii. Lineage (NCBI taxonomy): Eukaryota > Metazoa > Chordata > Mammalia > Chiroptera > Vespertilionidae > Myotis > Myotis daubentonii. The sequence continues at coordinate 94,010,065 of NC_081841.1, forward strand.
TTTTTTTTATCACTTTTTGAAATTTATCTGCCTATACTTTTTCCAATATTTTTCTTTCCTATTCTTTTTCTTCTCCTCTGGAACTCACATGTTTTACCACTTGTTTCTGTCCCACAAATCACTGAGCTTGTTGTCAATTTTTTTCTCTCTTTATGGATGATTTCTACTGATCTGTCCTCAAGTTCATAGATCTTTTCTTTCTATGTATCCTATTTGCTATTAATCTTATCCAATAAATATCTGGTTTAGATCTTATACTTTTATTGTAGAATTTCATCTATTATATACATCTTCTCTTGGAGATTTTTTAAAAATCATATGTATTATAGTTATTTTAAAGTGTTTTTTCTGGTAATTCCAAGGCCTTGGCTGTCTATAGGTCTGTTTCTATTGATTAATTTTCCTCTTGACTATGAACCAAATTCTCCTGTTTCTGCACATCTTATAATAATTATTTTATACTGTAGATAATGTGTAAGGAACACTACCAGCTGTTAGTTTTTATTATTGTTGTCTTTTCCAAAAAGTACTGTTTTTTCCTTTGTTCACTAGGCAGCTAGAGTGATGGGCTAGTCAGTTCAATCCAATCAGGAGTTGAGCAAGTTTGGGATGGGTTTGTGGCTTTAATCCTTCTGTTAGGGAATTTAATCACAGGGACTAAAAGATCTTGTACTATTTGCTTTTCAGCAGAGCCACTACTTCCTGTGTTGCCTCAGAGCTCATATATTTGATCATACTAGAATTTGAGTATGGAAGGGTTTACTTAGATTGAGTTTACTTTTGGCTTTAACTTATTTGAAAGTGAGCTCAAGCCCTTCCCTCCCAGAGATGTCTGGGACCAAACACTCCAAGACTTCTAGACATCAAAACTGCAAGACCTCACAGTGAGACTACAGACTGCAGATGGTTTCCCCAGAACCAGGCACAGGGCATGGTGCATAGCCCATGCTCTATAAATAGGAATACAGTAGAGTATAATGGAGCCAGAATTCCTACAATCAAATCATAGCTCTAATGCTTTTGAGCTTTCTGATCCAGATCATCATTCAGCCTCTGTATCTCAATTTCTCCATCTGGAATATGGGGTAACTAGAGGCCTGGTGCACAAAAATTTGTGCACTGGGGGGGGGGGGGATCCCTCAGCCCAACCTGTGCCCTCTTGCAGCCTGGGAACCCTCTGGGGATGACCACCTGCTGGATTAGGCCCGCTCCCTGGGGGATTGGGTCTAAGCTGGCAATCAGACATCCCTCTGAAAGCCCGGGAGCCCTTGGGGGATGTCCACTTGCCAGTGGGGAGCAGGCCTAAGCTGTAGTCTAACATCCTTAGTGCTGCTGAGGAGGCGGGAGAGGCTCCCACCACCACCGCTGTACTGGCAGCCATCAGCCTGGCTTGTGGCTGAGCAGAGCTCCCCCTGTGGGAGCGCACTGACCACCAGGGAGCAGCTCCTGCATTGAGCGTCTGCCCCTTGGTGGTCAATGTGTGTCATAGTGACCAGTCATTCCCAGTCCTTCTGCTGTTAGGGTCAGTTTGCATATTACCCTTTTATTATATAGGACTAGAGGCCCGGTGCACAAAAATTTGTGCACTCAGGAGTGTCGGGGGTCCCTCAGCCCGGCCTGTGCCCATTTGCAGTCCAGGACCCCTTGGGGGATGTCCACCTGTTGACTTAGGCCCACTCCCTGGGGAATCAGGCCTAAGCTTGCAGTCAGACATCCTTCTGGCAGCCAGGGAGCCCTCAGGGGATTTCTGACTAAAGGCTTAGGCCCCTAAGGGATCGGGTCTAAACCGTTAGTTGGACATTCTTAGTGCTGCCACGGAGGTGGGAGGGGCTCCTGCCACCACCTCTGAGCTGGCCAGCCATGAGCCAGCTTCTGGCTGAGTGGCACTCCCCATATGGAAGTGCACTGACCATCAGGGGGCAGCTCCTGCATTGAGCGTCTGCCCACTGGTGGCCAGTGCGCATCATAGCAACTGGTCATTCTGCTGTTCAGTCAATTTGCATATTAGCTTTTTATTATTTTTATACAGGATGTCCCTATTTCCCCCCTTTTGCCCCCTCTACCCAGCTCTTGTTCCCCACTTCTCTCTGGCCATCACCATACTGTTGTCTGTGTCCATGGGTTGTGCATATATTTTCTTTGGCTAATTCCTTCTTTAAATTCACTTCTTTAAATTTTTATTTTCAGATAAGTGCTTATAATTGCACTATTATATATTTGCTATTATATCATTTAGCACAGAGGTCCTCAAACTTTTTAAACAGGGGGCCAGTTCACTGTCCCTCAAACATTCCACACATGTGCACTGTGGGCCCGGGACGAGTCGGCTGCTAAGCAGGACAGGCAGCGGCAGCAAAAACACCCGGCGGGCCGGATAAATGTTTTTGGCAGGCTGCATGTGGCCCGTGGGCCATAGTTTGAGGACCCTGATTTAGAATTAAGATATCTTTTAATTGAACCCTTGTAAATTTTAGCACAATTTAATAAATTATGCTAGAAGCAATTAGGAGATTTTTCATGTAATGCAGATACATTTTAATTAATATTTTATTAATTTTTAATATTTTAATTTGAAATAATCTCATACATGTAAAAAAACTATAAAATACTACAGCATATTATATGTACCCTTCATGCAATTTCTTAGGTGTTAATAATTTAAACATAACCATTATACAACTAACAAAATTTGAAATATATTTTTCTTATAATCTCTTTAATGTTACCTAATCCATTTACTTTGTTTTTGTTAATCTTCACCCAAGGATATTTTTCCATTGAATTTTAGAGAGAGTGAAGGGAAAGGGAGAGACACATTGATTGGTTGCCTCCTGCACATGCTCTGATAGGGACTGGGGATCAAGCCAGCAACTGAGGTACATGCCCTTGACTGAAATCGAACCTGGGACCCTTCAGTCCACAGGCTAATGCTCTATCCACTGAGAAAAACAGGCATATATTCATTTACTTTTAATCTATATGTGTCTTTATATCTAAAGTGGGTTTTGTTTTTGATTCATCCTCATAATCTGTCTTTTAATTGGTGCATTTATGCCACTGACTTTCAGAGTGCTTACTGATAGAGTTACTGCCATATCAGGTGGCTTCTGGGGCTTCTGGGGCCGGCCTGCGACCCGGGATCAGATCCATCACGGGTGGCAGGCAGGCAGCTTCTGGGGTCGCACATGGGGGCCTGGATGGCAGCTCGCACTCACACTGTCCCACCCTGCCTGCAGTATGCAATTAGCTGCCATCTTTGTTGGAGGTTAATTTGCATATTGTGCTGATTAGCCAATGGGAGTCATAGCGAAGGTATGGTCAATTACCATGTTTGTCTATTATTAGATAGGATAGAGGCCTGGTGCATGGGTGGGGGCTGGCTGGTTTGCCCTGAAGGGTGTCCTGGATCAGGGTGGAGGTCCCTGCTGGGTTGCCTGGCCAGTCTGGGTGAGGGGCTGAGGGCCATTTTTAGGCAGGCCAAGCCCCCAGCGACAGAAGCTCCCAGCCTCTCCTTTTTTTCTTTTTTATTCTGAGATTTATTTACCTTCTCTAATTGAAACTTTGTTGCCTTCAATGGAGCTCAGAGCAGGCCGCGGCAGGCGGGAAGCTTGGCTTCCTCCATTACTGGGGCAAGCAAGCCTCCTGCTTGCTCCAGCTCCGTGGCTGCCGGCTGCCATCTTGGTTGGATTAATTTGCATATAGTTGCTCTGATTGGCTGGTGGGCGTGGCTTAAGGTGTAGTGAAGGTATGGTCAATTTGCATGTTTGTTTTTTATTAGATTAGATAAGAGTGCCTACTTCATAGGGTTGTTGTGATAGTTTAACAAATATAGCAAGTATTATATAAGTGTTAGCTCTGGCCTTGTGTGATGATAACCCCTTTCATCCCTGTAAAGAAAATTGTTAGAGGTGAGCAGAGAATGGAGCAAAAATAAAGGCAAATATTTCAGAAATCTCTCACTCACAGTTATGATTAAAAATCCTCACAGCCTTTCCTGATGGAATTAGATTGGCCCAATACCTTTGCAGATCCTATTGTTGCTGAAGCAGAGCTGCCCAAGTGCCTCCTCCCCTTTAATTCATTGCCTTTTGTCACTTCTTTGGTCCCTTCTTCCCTTCTTTAGGCTCCAGATCACCGGAGTTAGGTTCGAAGATACAAGTTCTTACAAAAGGAAAGTTGTGACTTAGCAAATCTTCCTCCACTCAGCCTGCCCAAAGTAAGGGCTCTTCCTTCTCCACCCCTGCTTTAGTCATCCCTGGGAGAGAACGACCCAAAGAGGCCTCAAACGTTTCAGACAGAGCATGCCACTCTGGTGAGAACAATTCCCAGCTCCAGCTGTGGATGACTTTGTCTCCCAGCTTTCTTGCCTGTTAAACACGTGACAGCACATTGACTAATTGCTGAGAAATGAGGTCTTGAAGAATGTTTCAAAAGAAACTGCAGCAAGCTTGTCAAAAGAACTGAGCTGGCCAGGAGTGGGATGGGCGCCCAGGGTGCAGAGGCTGGCAACACAGCCCCACTGGCAGGCAGCTGAGGCACCACGCCCAGCGCCTGTCAAAGATGCTGAGAATTCAGAGCAGGGCTGCGGGAGGTCACAGAGCTGGCCCTCTCCACTCTGAGCAGAGGCCTCAGTAGGCAGACATCTGTCACTTCTGTTCCTGTTCAAGATTCCATTCTTCTCAGAGAGGCCCTGTGACGGAAGGCCACAGGGCCCTCTCCCTCTTCCCACCCTCTAAAGGTTGAGTACAGAGTCCTTTCTGGATGGAGTCATGAGATGGAAGAACAGAAGTGTCCAGACCACCTCCTACTGTGCTCTCTAGACCCCAACAGTGTCCTTCCCCAAACCCAGCGCTTCTCCTTTGTATTTGCCGACTCATCAAACCCAAGCACCATGTTTCCTAAACACTCACTGATCACTATTAATCAGCAAGCTGGCAGTGCTGCTGCCTGCCCTGTGAGCATCTTGTTAATGATGGGAGAAGACTGCCAAACGGCCAGCTCTGCTCCGGATGGTGAGATATGGGTCTTGCCCAGACTGAGGAGGCAAAGGCATCGCTGTGAGCCGTCTGCCACAGAACTGAGATCTCTGGCATTTGATAACAAAAAATGAGCAGGCCCTCTTTCTGCGAAGAACAATGTAAAGAGTCCATCCACTCATTTCCTACCAGAGACCAAAAACAGGGTGGAGGGAAAGCTTCAACTAGGAAGAAAGGCCAACTAGCCACCCCTGCATTATAGACCTTTGTGTTTCCCTGAGGCCAGGATCTAGAGATGGACAGCAGCAGCAGCATGAAGGACTTAAGCTAGATGATCAGAAGTACTTTCTCATGTGAAGGATTGCTAACTATTCTAGGGTAGGTTATTAAGGAAAGACATGTTATCTATGACCTGCAGATCCCTTACTCCAACTTAATTAGCTCAGTCTACATTGTTTATATATGTTCATTTACAAATTTGATTTTTCTATCAATAGATGAAATTGAGGAGACATGCTATAATATTTATTTGATGACCTTTGGTGTCCCCTCTCAATGGAGAACGTACCCTGCTGGATGCCTGACCGTGGTGCTGGCCAGGCATTACCTGAGTGATGAAGCTAGCAGGCACGTCAATAAACCTTTGCCAATCAGATGATGTGCCAAACACTGGTTAGAGGCTGAGGAACCAAGACCTGAAGAATTACAGAGATTAACAGTAGCCCAGGAGAGCACATCCTGGGTGCCTAAGTGTTGCCCAGCAAGAACTTAGCAATTCAGAGGGAGGTGTCGGAGAAGTCAATCAGAGGAGGCTCCGTGGGGGTCGCAGCCTAAAGATGGGTGGGGAGTTGAATGCCCATCGTGGAGGGTTGGTTTCCGTCAGGAGGGATTTCGGAAAGCCCCAAGGGGAGCACATCAGGGCCCCTGGGACTGCAGTTTCTGCCCTGATATAGGTGCTCAGAGCCGTGGGCCTGTCAGAATTGACCACATGGAGGGCACATCCTTTAATTAGCGCCGAGGGACCTTGAGGAGCGGAGCTCTTGAAGGAGTCCTTTCTGCCTCTCAGAGCCTCTCACAGGCCCAGGACAGGGCTCCGCACATGCACCATCCCAGTCCTGGGTCCCCCTGAAAGAGGATCACAATAGGCACAACTCACCCATCTGCCCTGAGAGGGCATTCGATCCACCAAGAGAGGCAAGCTTGACTGCCCAGGCCTCCCTGGGCCAGGCCCGCACCCCAGGCCGGAGCTTTTATGTGGAAAGGAGTTCTCAGGGGGCCAAGCCTTGTGCCTCCCCAGGCTGAGCGCAAGTCTAATAGTAACTGAGGGACCCCACATCCACTCTCTACCACCACGTGGAATTGCAAAGGAGCCAGCAGGAACAACGTCAACATTTCTGGTAAGAGTGAACTGTTTTAGAAGCTGTATGGCTATGTAGTTAGGAATGAAACCCCTGAGCCCCAAATGTGAAGGTTTAATTTCTAGCTTTGCCATGTATTAGCCTATAACCTTGTGTGCGAAGGAACCAGCAAGGATGAACGAAGGTCGATCTGATGCTTAAGGTCTTTTATCCTCATCTATAAAATGAGACAGATAATAATACCAACCTTATAAGATTGGCCTGAGGAATAAATGAGCTAATAATATAAAATGCCCAGAACAACAGCCAGGTTGTTGTAAGCACTCAAGAAAAATGCTGGTTATTATTACTAAATACGTGCCTGGCAATGGCAGTGCAGCCTTTTCGATACAGGAAGGGTTTACAGAAGCATCTAATTGGAAGGCGGAGCTTTGAGACATACAGACCATGAGGAGATAATAGAAATATTTTCTTCCTAAGGTTCTTAGGAAGGATAAATGAAATGATACATATACTGTGCTTAGAAGAGTAAGCACGCAGTTAATATAGTCGTTTATTTGGAGTGGCTTGAAAGTGTTAAAAGGCGATGAAGGCAGGGCCAGGGTTACAGGTATCAGAAAGCCCTTTGTCAGGAAGCTCTGTTCTATGCTGCAGCTCAGAGAAGTCTTCCCTGCTATGGATGAAGACAAGCATTTACACAAAGGAATTTCCTGAGAATCAATCAGGGTGCCAGACCTGGGCCAGGTTTCCATGGACACTTGCTGCATTTCTTCCCTGGAGGCACTCATTGGTCCAGGACAAACCTAAGGACTCATGTCCATCCTTCCTGAAGACCAACACCATGACCTCCAGAAGGCCTTTGGCTATAGGACCCTAGCTGCAAAGCATCTGAGCACCTGGAGTGAGGACCAAGGATGTTCAGTCCACCTGGACCACCTGAACTGAGGACCGGGAAGAGACACAGGTGTCGGGCTGTAAAACGGAGGCCCTGAGCTCTCCTTGCTCACCAGCCAAGCAACACAGACACACACTTTCACCTACTCACCTGCTCCAGGCCTGGCCCTGACCCCCTCCCAGGGAGACTCGTGGATGGAGAGAGAATCGGGGGCCTCGGACCACTGGGAGAACTCACTTCATGACAGTGGAGAGTTGAGCACATGCTGCCTCAGAGAACAGTGATGGAACAGCAGGGCCAAGCTTGCCCCATTCGGCCACCAGCTCAGGATGGTTTACCTCGTGGATCCCAAAGTGGGCATAGGAGTCGAAGTAATAATCTCTCGAGGTCATCTCCTCTGGGTTCAGCAGCTTGGACATCTTGCCCCGTCCTGGACAGCTGGGTTGAGTGGACACATGATGGACACATTGCACAGGCTTGGATGGGACCACAGGCTGAGGGGGCTGAGAGGGGGTACTGCTCACCTGAGGGCGAAAAAAGGGAGCCTGGTGTGAACAGTGGCAGCGAGGCCCTGCCCTCTGAGATTTTTCCCTTCCTCCCTTCCTGGTCCCTGAGGCCCACTCCAGTGATCCACACGGCCACCGCTGAGGGGTGGGTGCCAGTCATCCACACGGCCACTCCTGAGGCATGTGGTGCCTTCCAGCTTTCTGGCAGTCACGCTGATGGCTGAGGTGCCATGCTACTCAGGAGCCAAACAGATCTGGTTTAATCCAGCTCCATCTCTTGCTAGTCAGGTGACTTGAGCCCATCCAGGCCCCAGTTCCCATCTCCATTAAATGAGGACAATACCTTTCTTCAGAGGCAAATAGTAAACATTCAATAAAGGGGAAGATGTCCAGCATGGTGGCTGGAGAGGAGATTCCAGGGCCAGTCTCCCCGAACATGAATCCTGCTCTGCCACGTACTAGCCGTATTACCTTGAGCAAAGTGATTAGCCTCTTGGTGCCTCAGTTTCCCCACATCTAAAGAGGGAATAAAATGGTCTCATCACCTAGAGTTGTCCTGAGGATTCGACACGTTGGTGTCTGTAAAGTGCTTAGAAAAGGCCGGCGCACTGAGTGCTTATTAAGTTAAAATGAGTCCCACCTGCCCCCTTAGGAAGATCACACCCACGGGCCTTTCTCCACCCAACAGGCAGCACTTGGCCCCCAAAATGCAGGTCTCCTGGGTTCTGGGCCTCACACCTGCTGCCTCCCACTCTGGCTTCTGGTTCGTGGTTGCTCTGGACTTCAGCAATTGGTCTGAACTGTGAAGACCACACCTCGGTGACCTGCCCGGGCACCACCAGCACCGCTCTTTCTGGGTTCCCAGTCCTGACACCCGGCCCAGCTGCACATCCACTGCTGCTGCCCAGCACTGACTGCCGCCACTCCCACAGGCCACGGGGAGGAGGGAGAAGGAGATAGAAGCTTGGAGAACTTCTGGGCCCAGAAGTTTAAGCCTCACTACAGAGGCACAGTCTGCCAGGGGAAGATCCTCCTCTCCCTGGAGGGGAGGAAATGCAGGTGTGCACAGCACAGCACAGCACAGGCCTCAGAGCGGAAGCATCTTTAAAAACAGAGGGAGTCGTGTGCAGTGGTTGGTTGTCCGGGGCTGAGAATCAGGGCTCCTAGATCCTACCCGGACTCTAGTAAAATGAAAGAAGGCATTGAGAGGCAGACAGCACAGTGCAAGAATGCAAACCCTGGGGCCACACTGCCTGGCTTTCAAACCCTGCCCTGCTACTTGGCTGACAAATGACCTTGGGAAGTCATTTTGTCATCACTGTGCCTCAGTTTCCTCCTCTGTAAGCAGAGATCAAAATAAAAACTACCCGATGGAGCTGTCCAGAAATTTGGATGAGTTGATATGAGTAAAGATATTAAAACACCGCCTAGCATATAATAAGTGTTTAATTGTTATTATTATTAATATTCAGTTTTCATAAACATGTCCCTGTTCTCTGCCTCATTTTTCTCATCTGTGAGCTGGGTCACCTCAGACTTCCTACCTCCTTTCCTAGGACAGAGCAAGATAAAGAAAAAACTAGTGGCTTCTTCCCTTTATCATGCTGTGGGCACAACCCCAAGACCGCCAGGGGCTGGAGGGGAGTCAGCAGGGGGATGTGATGGTCCCATTTTCCTGGTGTATCTAGGCTACAGCCTCTGGGAAATAAGCAGGCTTCCCAGTTTAGCAACATCGGATTTCAGGTCGGCGAGATCCCGGGCTGGCACAGGCAGTCAGGCTGCCTCATTAGAATGCAGCAGGTGTGCCCACCCTCAGCTTGGGATGTTGGTCACGGTCTCAGGGAGGCTAAAAATAGACTGTCAATTGCACACTCCCGTGCTGGCTGCAGAGTCACCTCTAAAGCTGAAAAATGCTCTGTGCACGAAGCTGACCCCAATCTTGACTCTATTTAAATATATTAAGAGAAAAAGTCCTAGTTGGTCCAGGCAGCACGTGTGGTCAAGGTCAAAGGGGCCTGCCTCTTGCACCCATTAATTGCCATTCAACTCATTCCAAGGTCTCCTTTTCCGTGGGGTCCCTGAGACTCCCCAGCAGCCAATTTACAAAGCATCAACCACGTGCACCCATCACATTCATGAGGGAAAGAAATGAGTAAATATGGAGGGTCATTCAGCTCAATAACTACAGGTCATGGGAACAAAATGGTAACTGTGGCCCTGTCACTGGTGTTACAGGCTGTCAGCCTCCTGCAGAGGGGTCTTGCGCTCTGCCCATGAGCTCAAAGCTGTGCCATCCCAGGAGGCTGGGAGTGGGGTGGGAAGGAGCAGTGGCCCAGGATGCCGGGGCATTCAGCTACGTGGGTGGCGCTTTTCATCCCACAGATACCTAGTGAGCACCTGTTGCGGCGAGGCGCCGTGCGGGTCCTGTGGGAGAAGCAGATGTACAGGACAGTGCCCTCAAAGCACTCTGCTTTCTAGCAGGAGTATAAGACCTTTGAGGCTCCACTGGACGATGGAATAAGGTTTGTTTTACAAGAGAAGCTCAAGTAAATTGTTCTGGGGCCTCAAAGAAGAGAGATTCATTTCCATTTAAAGAGCCAGAAAAGCCTGGGATGGCAGCAGTGAGGTGGGTGGGGAACTTTCTGAATGAATTTTGGTAGGTGGAGGTGGTGGGGAAGACTCTGGGAGGAGGGGATGGCTTGAGCAAAGAGGTAAAGGGGAAGGAAAGCAGTGAGCTTGTTTGGGGAGCAACTTGGCGGAGATAGTGGGAGATTCGGCTGAAGGGAAATCACGGCCAGGCTGTGATGTAATTAAACAAACAGGACGGTGGGGAGCTGTTGGCCACTTTAAGCAGGGAGTTCTATGTCCGAGCTCTACTTTAGGAAGATGAATGTGAGGCAGCGTCCCACAGGGGCAAGGAGGAGAAAGGGGGAGTGGCAGCCCTGGCATTGGGGAAGCAAGGCATGAACTTACGAGACTATTTGCAAAGTTCAGTCAAAAACTAATGGGGATCTGAAGCACTGTTGTGTAAGTAGGGCTGCCTGCCGGAGAAGCCACAGAAAGAAAAGCTCTGGGAGCTGGCCACTGATGGCATGTCAGGAACCAGAGGTGCCTCCAACAGTTCCAGCCTGGGGGACCGGGAAAACGGTGGTGCATCAACAGAAACAAGCCAGCCGGCAGGAAGGGCAGGGTGGCCAGGGAAATGATGAGTTTCAATTTCAATATGTGAAGTGTGCGATGCCATTGCATCATGTAAGAGAAGATGTCTAGCAAGCAGACAGCAGTGCAGTCCCAGTCAATAAAGATTACAAACCAAATTAAAAGGCAAGTGGTAAACTGAGAGTACCTTTCTACCACCCCCGACAGGCAAGGTTAATATCCTTAATATGGAGAGCGCTCTTACAAACCAACGAGAGAAAGAAGAACATCCCCGATTTAACACTGGACAAGGAGCTTACAGCGAATTCACATGAGAATAAGCACAAATGGCAAGTTGACATCTGGCAAAAATATTTAACCTGTTTAGAAATCAGGTAACTTTAAATTAAAGTAAAAAAGTTGTAATTCTTAAATACCAAATAAGCTCAGCTCCCCCCAAAACTGCTAAAAACTCTATTTTTAATGGCTGCAGGAAAAAAAATAAGTACTTTCGTACAATTCTAGTGAGAACTTTTTGGAGGGTAGTTTGATAAAATTCAGTAAAAGTGAAGAAAAGCAGAAATCTGTTAGCCCAATAATTCCTTTTTTTAAGGATATCCTAAGGAAAGATTCATGGATAATCACAAGCGTGTAGCTATAAGAATTTTGTGAAAGCAGTATTTAATGGCAAAAAATAGGATTCGACTTAGAGGTTCCACAAAGCACAAGTGACTACATGAACAGTGACAGAGTGCAGGCTACACAGCCTTTTAAATGTTGTGGAAGAGTGTTTAACAACACAGGAATATTACCACGATAAGCTGTGGGTTGAGAAGAGCACGTGGGAGTAGAACAGATAGAGCGATTGCATTTTGAAAATTAAAACCTATTCATGCTTATGTGTGATGAAGAGGGATTCGGGGACTGTCGTGGGGTGTTGGACTGTCAGCAGCTCATTCTTTCCTTTCTTGTGCTTGTTTGTACTTCCTAAAATTTATGCCATTAACACCTACTGCTTTTGTAAATAGCAAATGGTAATAGTGGAAAAGGAAAGGCAGTGCGATCCCAGAGCTCTGGAGGGAAGCTGAGGCTGGCACTCTGGATTTGGAAACCATCTGCACTAGATGGCGGGGGAGGGGAGGGATGAGGGGTTCACGTCGGGGAGATACCCCAAAAAAGAAGGCATAGGGGGATGAGGAAGGTCCAGGGAGAGACGCTGAAACATTATCCTTTGAGGACCTTGGCAGCATCAAGGGACCCAGTTCTGCTCCAGTTCTGTGACTGTCCCTCCTCTGAGGACATGCGACCCTCACAGTGAACTCCAGTGACCAGGCACTGGCACCAAACATTGACAACTGACGTCTAGCGTTGCACATCCACGTGGATGCTATGCTCCGGAAGCTGTGCAATCATAGCTAAAGCTGAAAAAGGTTCTGTGCACGAAGCTGACCCCAATCTTGACTCTATTTAAATATATTAAGAAGAGAAAAAGTTCCAGCTGGTCCAGGCAGCAGGTGTGGTTCCAGGTCACCCCTTATCTGCCATTCAACTCTGATTCCAAGGTCCCCTTTTCCATGGGGCTCCCTGACACTCTTTCCCCAGCAGCCAATTTATAAAGTGTCGACCATGTGCATATTCATGAGGGGGGAAATGAATAGATATGGAGGGAGATTCAGCTCAATAACTACAGGTCATGGGAACAAAATGGTAACTGTGGCCCTGGCCCTGATGTCACAGGCTGTCAGCCTCCTGCAGAGGGAACTTGCGCTCTGCCCATGAGCTCAAAGCTGTGCCGTCCCAGGAGGCTGGGAGTGGGGTGGGAAGGAGCAGTGGCCCAGGATGCCTGGGCATTCAGCTACGTGGGTGGCGCTTTTCATCCCACAAATACCTAGTGAGCACCTGTTGTGGCGAGGCGCCGTGCGGGTCCTGTGGGAGAAGCAGATGTACAGGCCCTCTAGGTCCTCGTGTAGGCATACAGGAACCCATAGGAATCCAGACATGTCTCAGGAAGCCATTTAAGATGGTTCACCCACAGTGGAAGACCCTTGGGAGGGGCTCTGAAAACTCAGTCTTGGCCCATCTGCCTGGCCTCCTATGGCCCTGCAAAGACTCAAGACTCATGTAAGGGCTGGGTCTTGAAGAATGATGGTGGGCACATCTGTAAAGTCTGAAGTCCTGACTCCTATATAAGCCTCAGTGGGCAACAGAGGCTCTGGGTGAAGGCAACCTTCAAACATCAACCAATCTCATATATGTTGGCTGAGAACTCAGCAAAATATTGGGAATCACACAGGGGAGGAAGCCAGATATGCATCGCTCTCTTCCTCCCCACGTGTGCTTACCAGATATGATTTAAACTGTGGTCCGTGTCGTTGATAATCACATAGAGTTAGCTCTTCAAGCACTGTCTGTCTGCCTTTAGATATGGACCTCAGCTTCACCTGAAAGGGGGACATTCCAAGGGCAGAAAGTCAGGCAGCAGCGAGACAAGCAAGGGCTCTGCTGGGCATTGGGACCTCTCCTATTGCCTATAAATATACTAGAGGCCCGATGCATGAAATTCGTGCATGGGAGGGGGCTCCTCAGCCTGGCCTGAACCCTCTCCAATCCTGGACACCTCAGGGGATGTCTGTCTGACTGGCAGTCAGACATCCCTCTCACAATCCAGGACAGCTGGCTCCTAACCGCTCGCCTGCCTGCCTGCCTGACTGATCACCCCTAACCGCCTCTGCCTGCCAGCCTGATGCCCCTAACCGCCTCTGCCTCGACCCCCATCACTGTGGCTTTGTCTGGAAGGATGTCCAGTCTAATTAGCATATTACCCTTTTATTAGTATAGATAGCTTTCCTGTCTTCTTTGACCAAAGACGGTTCTAGTTCCATCCTCATATCTACTCTCCTGCTTTCATGTCCTAGCATCTGGACTAAAAGATGGGACCCAGCAAAGCAATACTGAAGTCAGCCTGCCCAGAAAGAAGTGCTATGCTAGAGCAGATGGCCCTAGCTCCCTGCTGCTCATCAGGGGTCGGAAGTCTGCAAGTTTGGGTGTGGGGAGAAGGGTCTAGATGCTGTTGGTCCTGCAAGGTGGTGTGGTCTGTATGCACGCACCCTCCAGGGTCCCTGGCTTGTTCACTTGTCAACAGATATCCTTGCATGTCTCACTAGCATTGGCTTTTTAAAGGCACAGACACACCAGATTCCCCTCAGGCAAGGCCAGACACGATGCATGTTACAGAGTGTCAGCTACTGTCACCCATTGAGACCTTCCTGTTTTACAGTGTCCCTGACTGTAACTGGCTACTTGGCAGAGCCCATCTCCATATGCTTTTTTATTGCCATAAGTCTCAAGCCCCAACAAGGTTGTGCTCCTGGGATCCAACTTCCCTTGGGTCCTGTCACTCACCATTCTCAGTCCCCATCCTCCCACTGGGGAATGCTGCCAGGAGACCTGCCAGGACCATGGCTGAGCCAGGGCTCACAGAGGGGTCTAGGGCAATGGTTAGCAAAGTGTAAACCCCAGACCACCAGCATCAGCAGCACTTGGGAATTTGTAAGAAATGCAAATTTTCCCTGGCTGTTGTAGCTCAGTTGGTTGAGCATCATCCCATACACCAAGAAGTCACCAGTTCAATTCTCAGTCAGGGCACATTCATTGATGCTTCTCTCTCTCTCTCCCTCTCCCTTCCTCGCTTTGTAAAAATCAATTAAAAAAATTTTTTTTAAAAGAACAATGAAAATTTTCAGGCCTTACAGAAACCACCCACATCACCATCTCTGGGTGGGGCCCAGCAGTGTATTCCAGCAAGCTCTCCATGTGATTCTGATGCATCACAAAGTTTGAGAAACTCCAAGCTAGAGCTGCATTTTCCTACATTGTATTCCACAGAGTGGTACTCAGTGGTGGATTCTATGGTGAAGTGAGTTTGGGCAAATAGCTAAACAGATATCTTTTCTTTTTTTAGCTTTATTGAGGTATAATTGACATATAATATTGTGTAAGCTTAAGTTGTACAAGGTAAAAATTTGATATATGTATATATTGCAAAATATAAAGAGAAGGGATTTCTTAATTGTAATCATTTTAAGCCTTTAATTTGCTAAAATGAATTGTGAATCTCCAAGGGGGAATTGGGGTATATAGTTTTACCAAATTTATGGCTATGACACCCTTTTCTCCTGAGAGATCTATAAACATCTCTAGAAATTAATGTTCTGAGGGAACCATCTGGGGATTTAGGACAGTAATTTAGGACAGTGTTTCTCTATGACAATCTGTGTCAATCTCCCTAAAGTGGGTCTCAGGCCCCACACCAGACCAACAAAATCAGAATCTGTGTGGGTGAGACCCCTCAGGCTGCATGTTGAACCAGCTCCCCCAGGGCTGCCGATGAAACCCTGGTCCAGACAGAGCTGGGGACAGCTACGTGCCTTCTCAGTTCCTCTCTGACCCCTGCTGCAGCCCTCAGAGGCAAGCCTGGCACTGCCTCAGTGCTACTGTGAATCCCAGACAATGTCCCAGCAGGGCCCAGGACACCAGGAGGGAGAGGCAGGGCCCAGGACACCTGGAGGGAGAGGCAGGGCCCAGGACACCTGGAGGGAGAGGCAGGGCCCAGGACACCAGGAGGGAGAGGCAGGGCCCAGGACACCAGGAGGGAGAGGCAGGGCCCAGGACACCTGGAGGGAGAGGCAGGGCCCAGGACACCAGGAGGGAGAAGCAGGGCCCAGGACACCAGGAGGGAGAAGCAGGGCCCAGGACACCTGGAGGGAGAGGCAGGGCCCAGGACACCTGGAGGGAGAAGCAGGGCCCAGGACACCTAGAAGAGTGGCAGCCACCCATTGCAGAAAGCACCTTAGTTCTCACAACCAATGAGCTGGGATTGGGTTTAGTCTCTGCCACCTTCAGGCTGGGTGACCTTGGGCCAATCCCAAATATGCTGTCACTGCCAGGGCACCATGCAGCTCAACACAAAGGGCATTGTGCCCCGTGCTTCCCATCAGCCCTGACTGTCTCTTTGTGGTACAACAGCAGTGCCTGCCTCAAATCAAAATGGCATTACATCCTCCCAGCCCTCCCTCTGGCTCCTGGATCAGGAATTGTTAGGAAGGAATCTACCGGATTTGTTGGGCCTGACCTATTTTTTAAATAAACTGGGGCTATTTCCCAGCTATTCGTCACTTTTCTCCCAAGACTCTACATATTATATTCTCTTATATCCTCAGATATTTTGGCTTCAAGAGATGTCAGGTTAATTGGATACTTGGCCCATGGTTCTTCCTCCTTAATAGGCTTAAAAGCAGACTTCCTCTCTTGTCCTCCCACTTCCCTCCCAAGTCAACAGGAGCCTCTTTCTCTCCTTTGACTTGGAGGATGTCACAGAGCACTTGACTTCCTCTCCACCTTCCTTTCCAGCAGGTGTGCAGAAAGACCTGGCCAATCCCCACCCACCTGCACTTCTCCTGGAGCCAGACAAGTTTTAGTCCCAGATTTGAGTTAAATCTGAGGACCTGAGCTGTGCTCAAGACTCTCCACCCCAGGCTGGGTCATTGGTAGAGTGGAGGGTGCCAGGCAGATAGAGCACCTGTGGATTCTGATCTGGGTTCCTTCTTTCTCTATTCAGGTCACTATGCAAAAGCCAACCAACCTTTCCTACCCTCAGTTTCCTCTTGTCAAATGACAAATGTGTGCCCTGCCTCTTTCACAGGCCTCCTGTGATGACTGAAAGACACTGAGTGTGTAACTATTTGGAGAAAATTTTGAAGTGTGGTACAGGAGTATGAGACTTTCATTTCTGGAAATGGGACTCTAGGCCCTGATGCTATTTTTGGATGCTTTCTGGCCCTTTACTGGCACTAGACACAGTGACCTTGGCTGCCCTTAGCATTCTATTCTGTTCACTGTTTGACTCTGGTCCTCACCCTCCACATCATCCACTCTCTAGGCCCTGTCCCCCCCCCCCCCGGCCCGCTTCCTCAGAGCCTTTTAAGTGTCATGCAATTAATATCTCAGGAATGTGGCCGTCATGGGAAGTCAGTCATTTTCTCTGACACCTGGTCTTTCCTGCTCCTATGGCCTCTGCAATTGGTTATAATTTGTGTTGTTTTGTTGGCAAACGCTTTCATTCTAATTGACTCACAATTGTAGGTGTTATTTCTACAATGAAGTAATAAATTCTTCAGACCAGTAACTAGACCTTAGGTGTCATTGTTTCCCCCTCAACACTTGGCCCAGAGCTGGGGCTCATAAAGATATGTTGATTAGTTTCCTTACTCTTCAGCTGAATCAATGTTGCCCATTATAAATACACTATGAAAGTGAAGTGAAGGCCATGCACTCAGAGACCTTTCAATCCCCTGAGAGGGTGGGGAGGTGGCAGTCAGAAAGACAAAACTGAGAAGAATCACCACCAGAATCCTAATAATACTTAACACTATGAAGCGTTCAATGGCACTCCAAATGGTTTTACCCAGATGTAAAATTTCTGGAATGTCTACAAGAAGAAAATATCTTGCAAATATCAAATATATTTACTAAGCACCCATAATTCCATCCATATAGACTTCTGGTGGCTTTAAGTACAGATTCAAGGTATTTGTTAGACATTTTTCCAACAATTTCTTCACATCCAAATAAAGCAAGGCCAGAATTGCAGCTCACGATTCCATGGCTCTGAGAAGCTGACTGACTGACTTAACCCATACAGCAAAGCGGGTCAGGACCCAAGAGCTGACCCCTCTGACCCAGTCTCTGACCCTATCATCTGTCCATTAAGCCAATGGCTGGAGAAAAACATTCTATAATGTTACGTTACAAGTAAGAAAGAACATCACAAGTTGTTGGCTAAGACCAGAGCCGCACCAGCTTAATCTAGGTTCTCATCTGGTTCCCATGGACTCCTCCAGACACTTTCCTTCTAGTTCTAGCAAGTCTATTTAGTCCGATAAATAGATTTCCACCCCAGATTCTTAGCAGAAGTGACTGACTCTTTTAATCAGAGATTCTGATGTAAGTAGTCACTGAAAATACTGACACTCCAGGTAGAAAGAAATGTCAGCCATCTGGGAATATTCAGGTCTACTCCAAAGGTGACCTCACATTAGCCAACAGCATATTCTAGGTAAATGGCTTGTCAAAAGCTCTCCCAGGCAATTCGGGTGATCTGTTTAAAAGAAAAAAAAATGCATACAAAATAACAGTGTTTGAGACATTAGACATCAGGCAACAAAAACCCATGTCCCTGAGAGGTGACAAACAAATAAGGTGAACCCTATGAAGGCCCAGTTTATTGCCTGGTGTGAGTACTGAGCAATGGTGTAGGGAGCAAGAACCTAGAGAGAGCTAGGAAAATCTCTTGGTGGAAGAGACAGAGGTAGGAATTAGGACACCAAGGCAACTAGACTTTGCAAGGCAGAGTACAGAAGCCTATACAGACAGGGGCTTTGTAGAGAGTGGAGAGAGTGGCCTTCAAGTCTCCATCTGAGACTGACCAAATCATGCATGTGAAGAAACTACCCGAGGCCAGGAAGATCACTCCTGAAAAGATAGAGGGACTAGCCTGTGCTACCCACACAGGGCCTGACAAGGTTCTTGTGCCCCCAAGCCAGAGTGGAAAACGCAGAAGAGGTGTTTTCTTCCTTCACTTGTGGAAATTAGTCCTAGATTAAAAACTTCTCTGACTCCACTAAACGAAGCTTAAAAGTAAGACCTGGAAGAGTTAAACTCTCCAAATCATTTAACTGTATCCAAGAACAAAGCTTAGAAATACAAAATATCCAAAAATATCCAGCACCAACAAGGTTTGGATTCCACAATGTCTGGCATTCAGTCAAAAATTATCAGGCTTACCAAAAAAGTGGGAAAATACCACCTCTTAGGAGAAAAAAAAGTCACTCTACATCAACCCAGAGAAAACACAGATCATGAAATTAGTAGACAAGACAGGGTCATTAAAATTGTTATTATAATTTGATTTCATATGTCCAAGAAACTAGAGGAAAGATTAATCATGGTAAATGGAGATATGGAAGATATAAAAATGACCCAAACTGAACTTCTAGAGAAAAAAACTGTATGTGATGAAAGATACATTGGATTAGATTAACAGCAGGTTAGACATTACAGAAGAAAAGATCAGTGAACTTCACACAAGAAAATAAAAATCTATCCAAAATAACACATGGGGAAAAAAGTTAAATGGAACATCAGTGAGCTGAGCAACAATCTCAAGTGGCTTAGTACACTTGTAATTGTAGTACCCAAAGGTAGGGGAAACAGAAAAATATCTAAAGAAATATTGGAATGATGGCTGAAATTTTCCAACTTGATAAAAACCATAAACTTACAGATCAAAAAAGTTCAATAAACTCTGAGGAAAAGAAATGGGGGGGAGAAAACTACACCATTCATGTCACAATCAAATTGCTTCAAACCTCTGATAAACAGAAAATCTTAAAAGGATTCAGAGAAGGGATAAATACAGGCTATATGCAGAGGAACTAATATAAGAATGACAGCCAACTTCTTATAAGAAACAACACAGGTCAGAAGACAGGGCAGCAACACCTTTAAAGTACTGAAAGGAAAAAAATGAAACTGTCAACTTAGAAATCTATATACAGCATAAATATCTTCAAGAAATAAGGCAAAGGAAAGATTTTTTTTGAGATAACAAAGCTGAGAGTTTTCCTTATCCACAGGCCCTCACTATAAGGGATGTTAAAGGTCATCCTTGGGGCAGAAGAAAATGACACCAGATGGAAATCTGGATCTATGTCACGAATGAACTCCCAAATCAAAGACTGGGGCAAGGTTGGTAAATACAACACACTAAGCATTTGTTTGTCAAATTAATCCCTTAGTGTGAACTCATTCTCCGGGCCCTTCACTCCCTTTCACTCCCGAAAGGAGGAAGAAAGTACTCCTCTCATTTTAATAATTAAATTTCAATAATAATGGGAAAGAGGGAGAAGACAAGACCCAGAGGCTGTATTCCCAGGGAATACCTGTGAGTCCTGGAGCCTGAGAAAGGTCATATCTGGAAGCCCAGGGAGGCCGTGTGCCAAAGAGAGAAGTAGGAAGGCCAGAGTCCAGCTGCCATCCCCTCAGTGATCTGGGGTTCTAAACTGTTGTTCCTGACTCCTGCATCTTCTACATGCCTGCGAGGCCCTGCAACCTCTCCAACCCCCTCCTGCTAATCAGTCTCTGGCCTTCATTCTGTTCCTTGTACACCCCCAAAATTTGTTCCCACCTAGGGACTGTGCACAGCTGTTTCCCTATGTATTTGACTGGTTCACTCTTTCACCTCATTCAGTTCTTTATTCAAATGTCACCTTTGCAGAGTGGCCTCGCAAGATTACTCTATCTGCAAATACCACCACCTGTACCTCTTTCTATTCCCTTACCTGCTTTAATTTTCTTTAGAACTATTATCGGTACCTGACACTAATTCATTTATTTCTACATATCTGTCTTCCCCTTAAAATGAAAGCTCTATAAATGTAGGCAGCATCAGGCTCTACTATAATCCCAGCTTCTAGAACCTACCTGGCACTGAGTGGGAGTTTAATAATCAGTGGAGGGTATGAATAAATGAGCACATGAATAAATGAATGACTTCCTTAACATGGTACCTGGGGCAATCATGCAAAGAATGGGACTGAGAAGCACAGGCAGTCAGTCCTGGAGGCCCACTCTCAGTCCCACAACAGGCAGCTCCGTCCCAGGGCATTTCCCCAGCTATCCACACTTGATGATCCCCCTCTGTGCTGGCTCTAAGATGCTCACCTCCCCGCCGCCCCCCCCCCCCCCCCCCCCGCACAACAAGTGGCCTGCCCCACCCTGCTGTCTCTCTGGGGAGGCTGAGCACTCCAGAGTCCAGGAAAGCTGGGCTAACTTTGTCCATTTGGCCAAAGTGTAAGCTGGGGCTACCAGATTCCTTACAGATAAGGTTCAAAGTCACTTGCAAGGCTTACCATGGTCTGCTCCCCACCATGATCTGGCTCTTGCTCCCTCCTCAGGTTCCCTCCTCAAAGGCTGCTCCAGTCCTACTGCCCTTCTCTGGGTCCCCTCATTGCACTGTGCCTGTTCCTCCCAGCACTGGTACCTGCTGTTCTTCTGCCTAGAATCACCAGCTCCTCCCTCTCTCCTGCCACCGACCTGCCCAAGCCTACACGAGGATAACTCCAGTAAGTCTTCAGCGAGGCTCAGATGTCATTCCCTACAGCAAGTCCACTTTGATCACCTTCCTGCACCAAGTTAAATGCCCTGTTGAAGAAATCAGTCATAGAACATGTAATCTGCCCGTTCCAGAAAGATAGATGTCTCCAGAATGACAGGACCTCAGTGCTTTGCCAGGCCCTTCTCTAAGGGCAGCCTTTTGAAGTTGCTAATCAGAGGGTCCCAAGTCTCTTACTAGGTGTCGTGGGATTTCCTTTCCATGATGAGTGTCACAGTCCCTTCCACCCAAGTGTCATGAAATTCCCCCTCCTATACATCACACCAGGGAATTCTCAGAAGAGGGCTTACGTTTCATCTCAGTATAAAAGAAAGCCTGTATGTGCTAAGAAATGGAGGGAATTGAAGCACGCAACCTTCAGAAGGCCTTTGCCTCTCGTCTTCCTGCATTGCAGCTCTTAGTAAATGCTGAAGTCTTATTTTAAATTATTAGTCTTGTCTTTTTCCCCAACAACTGCCTTCTGTAGGTGCTTCCCTGGCACCCTCCTATTGTCTTCACAATGCCCCTGTAACTGCCAGTGTACTCTCCACTCCCTAACAAAGCATAAGTTCCTCAAAAGTAAGGACTGTTTCTTACTCAGACACATTCCCAGGGCTTATCCTAATACGTGGCATGGGGGTGACACATCGTACATTCTCATGCTTCCTGAAGGAACGACGGAGTGAATGCACAGATGGATGCATGGACAACAGCTCTGCAGAGGAGACTGAGACTCAAAGAGTTTAAGCGGCTTCCCCACAGGTCCCTGATGTCAGCAAATGACAGAACTTGTGGTTTCCATGCTGCCAGGGTTGGCCTTGGCAGGATTGCTGAGAACTTGGAATGTCTCTTCAGAATCCAGTTTTCCTTCCACTCCCCAAGCATCTTCCAGAAGATGGGGGTCCATGTGTCATCTCAGCTTCCTTAGGGCTTAACTTTGATATGCAAACAAGGTCTACTTTTCTGAATGCATCCAGGACAGGTGAGCATCTAGCAATCCTAGTCAGCATCACAACCACAAACCAAACAACAGCACCATTTGTTGGCCAGGCTCTACGGTAAGTTCATTATTATTTCATTTGCTCTTCATACCAATCTTTTGAAGAAAAAATACATGATTCCCATTATATATATATATATATATATATATATATATATATATATATATATATATATATATATATATATATATAATGAGCCTCAGAAAAAAAGTAAGTAACTGGTCCAAGGTCATAGCATTAAAAATTGGAAGAACATGAAATCAAGCCTACAGGAAGCTGCCTACTATATTTTAACACAGATTCATGTTGCTCCAAGGTCAAGATCCTGAGGTGTAGGTAGCCAATAATGATAGACACCACCCCCTAAATGGTTCCCAATCAAAGTCCCCAAGGTGTAGCATTCTGGACTATCTCTTAAGTACATCACCATTTTCACAATTAGGCACAAATATTTGTCTCTCTCCTGAATCACCCAGTACAAACTGGCGAGAGCTTTCCTTTATTTGGCTTGAAAAAAAAAAGACCTTGAAGAGGAAAGTTTCTAATTGGGCAGTCTGAAAAGGCTCAGGGCTATACAGATCCTCGGCCTCAGAGCCGGGACCATGTGATGAGGAAAGACCCATACTTGGATCCCAGAGCTCTTATTCTGGTCCCAACTTTGCTACGACCTCACTGTGTATCATTGAGTCACCTAGGCCTTCTTTGGCTTTTGAGTCCCATCTCAGAAAGAGAATGGACTGGATTCAATACCATGGATTGAACAGTCATATCTAAAGGGACCAAGCTGGTGACGTGAACTGGTAGAGTGAATGACCACAGGTGATGACAGCCACCATGGGCAGCAGGGGGACTGTGGCAGGTAGCGAACAGGCACCTGCTCTAAGCAGTGGCCAATGTCTCATGCAACATGTTATCTTCTGATTCGAAGATCATATGTAGAATACCAGAACACTACGAAGAGGGTCTTCAGACATCATTTGATCTACACCCCAACATGAGAGGTCGGAGTTGCCTAATCTAACTTATACTGGTGATCTCCAATAAAAGAGCTGATGGATTCGGAAAGGCTCCCCGAGTCTGGGTGAGCAACTCCTCTCCCAACCACATCTTACAGCCTGATGTACCAGTCAAATCCCAACACCAATCTGGTCACAGATTTCAGACCCGGCCAGAATTCTGACATTGAACCAACCAGGCACCAAGCTTGGAGGAAAGTGAACTTTAGGGTTTCTGTAGGGGACAAAGACAATATTGCAGGGAGCAGAAAAAACAGGCTGACTTTAGCAGAGACTGGAAAATAAACACAGCAACCTGACTCATAGGACCATAAGGGCTGAGAGCCTGGCTTTGGTCCTGAAGCCAACTCTTTGATGTTGACAAAGTATCTCTCCACCGAGCTCCCCTCTCCAAAAGGCAGTTGTGATCGTTCCTGCCCCCTTCCTCCATCCAGCACCTCCTTATCATTAAGGATTTAGGGCCTGGAAACAGATTCCAAGATGTGCTAGGTCACACAGGGCTACTTGAAGAAAATCAATGTAGCAATACCTGACTTAATTGATTATTCATTATCTAAAATTGGACAGAATGAAGTACTGCAAAATAATATACTGTAAGGAATGGATCTGCTGAGACAACAGATGGAACTAAAATTGTTAGTAAACATTTTCCCAAGACTACTAACTTTTGATGCCCTCTTTACTCAGATAGTGGCTCTTGTTTCCAGAGCCCTTAAA
The DNA here is from genome assembly GCF_963259705.1 of Myotis daubentonii. Lineage (NCBI taxonomy): Eukaryota > Metazoa > Chordata > Mammalia > Chiroptera > Vespertilionidae > Myotis > Myotis daubentonii. Next base: position 94,033,882 of record NC_081841.1, read on the forward strand.
GTGACCAATACTCTGCATTTCCCTGACACTGACGGGGAAAGTAACATGGGAGAGGCAAGTTTATCATGGAAAAAGAAGATAACATGTACTCTATTACAGAGTACAATCATATTCACTAAATCCTGCAATGGGAACAGTATAATTAACACCTGAAAACCCAAAAGGGACCTCAATGAGTCACATGGTCCTGTCCCCTGGCTTCAGGTAAGCTGCTATTAACCAGGCCCAAAAGGTCTACGGGACTTACTAGGGGACCCCAGCCAGCTACTCAACTTAAATATAAAACCCCTGCTAAAGCTAAGATATAAAAGAAATTAAACAAGAGTTAGCTGTTCAATAGCACATACCATATTTGGTTTAGGAGTCAGAGATCTGCAAAGAGGCTTCCAGAACCCCCAAGACCAAGCCCATTGTGTCATTAGAGACAGACAAAGAAACAGGGCATGGAAGCCCACATTAGAATTTCTGGGAGGACTGGGTGATGCTGGGGGATTGAATAATGTCCCATAAGGAACTACCAGGACATCTCCTTGTGGATTCAGACACTTCTCCTGGTTGACTCTCTATCATAATCTTTGTCCTTTTTCTCATGAAGGGTAATGCAGCTTGGTAAGTGCAGAGCAACTGAGAACCTCAAACTCCTTCATTCTTGCTTTTGCAGTGCTCTCAAGGTCAAATTCAGCCTCAGAAAAGACTTGTCTCATAGTAAGCAAGTTGCAGAGCCTGGACTATCACACAGGTCTCCTAAATCCCATGAACTGTATTCTAAATGTATTTATTACTGAAGCATCTCCACTAAGGCTAGATGAGGTGGAGAATAGTGATCCCAATGTTAACTCACAATGACAACCAGCTGCAGACAATCTCCCTGCATTTCTCCTCTGAGCAAGTAATTGCTACCCACGACTCAGTCATTCATTCATTCATTCATTCAACCAGCATCTACTGAATCCTCCTGGAACCCAAGCATCATGCTGCAGTAGAGAATGGACTGACAGTGCGCAAGAGCAGCAGCTGGGAAGCCAGCTTCCATGGCCCAGACAAGAGATGATGAGGGTCTGACCTAAGGCTGTGGGGATAAGGAGAAGGCAAGGAAAGCAAATGATGCTGTGAAAGTAGAATTCACAGAATTTTGATATAAATTATCTGGGATTGGAATAGGAGAGGTGAGAGTAAGGGAGGCTTCTAGTATGATTTCTGATTTCTGTCTAGAGTGAAGGAGAGAATGGCAATGTCCTTATTGTAGGCAGGCATACAAGGAGAGGAACAGATGAGCAAGTGTGGGTCCTGTGGAATTTGAAGTGCCTGCAGAACACTGAGGAAGAGAAATCAAGCCAGAAGTGCAAGTCTGGGTGTCAGAAGTCTTGAAGAGGATGAGATCATCCAGGAAGAGTAAGCTGGAGGCAGCATCATTCAGAGGTGGTCCAGGAAGAAGGATCCACATGAAAGCTTGAGAGGAAACAGTTATCAGAGATGTGGGAGAAACAGGAGAAAGTAGGACTTAGGATCCCAAAGAGGAGAGAGTTTCAAGAAAAACGCAATGCCCAGCAGTGTCCTATGCCTTTGGCTGCTCAGGTGAGATGATAATCCACCACAATGGGGAATAAGGGGTCTCCAAGGCTGATGGCCAGAGCATGTCAGAAGAGGGTCATTGCAAGGATAGTCATAGAATCACCCTCCCTCCAGCCCCCCTCCCCCACCCCGGCACCAGTGTGGAGCTAGGCTGCTGCACCTGGCATAGTACCCAGTGGAATACAGCATCCTGGCATGGTCCTGTATCCTGGGAGATTCATCAGGTCCCAGCACTTGAGAAAGAATGGTCCAGCATGCTCACTGGGGAAGACAAAGAAGTGTGGCTTTAAGAGATTTGAAACTCAAATCTTCCCTTTCTTTTTCCTTTATCCCTGCCTACGTTTGGAACAGGCTGGACCCGTAGCACCTGAGTGAGGTTATGCGTCAGCACCTGCTCAAACAGGCATTGAAGGAGTGGCTGCCAGGGATTGAATTCTCTCCAACATGCAACATCCAGGCCCACAGAGCCCAGAGCCATGAATCTGGGGCTGCCTCCCCTGGCAGCTGAATAGTAAGCTCTTCACAGTCTTTCCTGCCTGAGAAAGAAAGAACCACGACTCTTAGTAGCACAGAAGCCCATGCCTGGGAAAGTGGGAATGAAAGGAAGAGCCTGAGCCAGCAGGGGGAGAGAAAAACAAAAGGGGGAGGGGGAAGTGGCTTCTGAGGAAGAGTCTTTCCCAGATAAATACTTGCCTGTAACCTGCCTACCCTACATCCTTTGTTCAAGTCCGGGCCCTAGAAAAGGTCAGCTCCCCATGAAGCCGACGTCCAGACTGGTGCCACCTTCCTGCTCACCCCAAACATCATTCTCTGTGCCATTCGCCACCAAGGGGGAAACATCTCCCATCTTCAACAGCACAGATTCAGCACATGTGGGCGTGTCTGGATGGGAGGTCATGTGGAGGATGGCTATGAGCTTGTTTCCAACTCCACTGACAACTCATTGAGAGGAAACGGGCACAGAGTCGCTCTGGGAGGCGCTTGAGACAGCGAGGGAGTGACAGCAAAATGTAAGACGCGCATGTACCTCCCCCCTTTTCAATCGTCCCCATGCCCGTTGACTCCAGTTATTTCAGGGCACCACCATCACCTGGGGATCACATCATCCGTTTCCATAGGGTAACAGAGAGTCATAGAGCGCAGCTGGCAACAGAGTCAGGGCCTTGGGTTCTGCCTCTCGGTTCTGTGCACTTTCTACACTGAGGAACTGGAGTGAATAATCAAGGCAACTTGAAGCAGCTCCTCCTTGGGGCTCAGGATAGAGGCCAACTGTCCTCACCTGCAGCGGTGGGAGAACGAACCCAAGGAGCTCTGAGACTCTGGTTGCTAACGCTGAAGCGGAACTGGAAGAAGGAAGAGAGGTGGGCGCAGGCTTGGCAGAGCTTCAGTTAAACCTCCAAGAAAAGCCACCAGCCCTGGCCTGCAGACAAAGTCCTAGCGCCCTGCAGCACTGGCAGCCCAAACCCTTGGTTTGGTTTTCTTCACGTCCTGAAATACAGAGCATTTTATTTTTAACCTTATAAACAGGAGAGTGGATGGCAGCGCTGATCCAAGACAACTGTGAATAAAGGAGGCCTGGGCGAAGCTAGGGGCAGAGCGCCTGGCCCACAACAGGAGCCTGGAGCCCGAAGTGCCTGTGGTTCGGAGCCAGAGCCTCAGGGCTGCTCAGCCGCCTGTCTGAGGGCACCACCCACCATGTCTCCTGCTCAGATCAGTCCATGATGATGTGTCAGGCCCAGTGGGAAAAAATATGATCCAAACTCCAAAACTCCCCTGCCTCAAGCCAGGGTTTTCATAGGAGACTCTACAGTCTCATGGCCACCTCCTGCTACTGCCAAAGTGCAGGGAACTCCGCTGCCCCAGGCAGAGCCCTGACTCCCAGCCCTTTCTAAGACTTATGTTGTGCCTGCTCAAGAGGGCATTAAACTTATACTGTTGTTTATCCAAAAGTCTCCTCTTATCCAGTGTGCACGGACTATAACCATTCTCTCTGCAGTTTTGGTTTTGTCCCTTAGCAGCAAGCCTCTAACTGGAACAGCCTAACTATTTGCTTTGGGTTAGGGCAGTGGTCAACAAACTCATTAGTCAACAGAGCCAGATATCAACAGTACAACGATTGAAATTTCTTTTGAGAGCCAAATTTTTTAAACTTAAACTATATAGGTAGGTACATTGTTATTAACTTAATTAGGGTACTCCTAAGCTGGCCTTTGCTAAAAACGTCCTCAATCTGAGGGGTCAACCTCAGCGAATGTACCCCCACTTCTTCTAACACCACTTCTTCAAAATAGACTCGCCCAGGACGAAAATGACTTCTGCGCATGGGCCACAAAGTTTCAATCGCACTGTGTGTGCGCGCCCGCACGTGGTATTTTGTGGAAGAGCCACACTCAAGGGGCCAAAGAGCCGCATGTGGCTCGCAAGCCAAGGTTTGCCAACCACTGGGTTAGGGGGATGATGATTATGACCACAGGGATTTCCTCTCACAGTGGATCCTATGTGACTGACACAGTCTGAAGCAGTGGATTAGAAAGGAAGCAATAAATAGATATTCATTTAAACACTAGCATTCACAGGGCATTTTCATACAGGAAAGATACATGCAGTGTCACTCATTGAACAAGTGGTTTTAAACCTCTAAGAAGTACCTGGCCCTGTGGTCGGTTCTGGGAGTCAACATGAAGCACACAGACAGAGTCCCTGCTCTCACAAAGTTTCTGGTAGACTTACAGACAAGGAAATCAGCAAATAAAGTGCAGCGCGATACATGCTGTGGCAGAGGATGCACAGGTACTATAGGATCACATAGGAAGAAGAACTAAGCCAGACTGGGATAAGGGGGTGGTATCAGGGAAAGCTTCCTAGAAGAGGTGACATCTAAGCTGAGACCTGAAGGAAGGGTGGAAAATACCAGGTGGTGAGGGGAGGTAAGTAGTTGAGTATAGCTGGAGCAAATGGGAAGGACTTACAAGAAATGAGGGCAGAACAGATCAGGGGGTATGATTGGGCAGAGCCTTTTACACCATGCTAAGGAGGGGGCTCTTTCTCCTAGTGCTAATGGAAAAGCCACAGAAGGGTTTTAAGGAAGGGCTTAGTATAACCAGATTTCCACCTCAGATGCACCTTCAAGCTGCCATGGGAATCAATCGAAGCAAGGAAAGGGAGGGTTGTGGAGAGCATCCTGGAGGGTGCTGCAGAGATCCAAGCAAGAGATGGGAGGATGTGAACTAGGACAACAAAAGTCGGACGGCAGCCCTGGCCGGCTTACTCAGTGGTTAGAGCGTCGGCCTGCAGACCGAAGGGTTGCGGGGTTTGATTCCCAGTCAAGGGCACATACCTCGGTTGCAGGTTCTCCAGCCCCAGGAAAGGCGCATATGGGAGGCAACCAATCGATGTGTCTCTCTCTCCCCCACCTCCTCCCTCCCTTCCACTCTCTCTAGAAATCAATAAGAAAAATATCCTTGGGTGAGGATTGAAAAAAAAAGTCAGACTGAAAAGAAAAGATCAATTCAGAACAAAGGGGGAAACCCTTGAGACGTAGAATCATCAGGTCTCACTGTGGAGAAAGGAGAGAGGGGGCTTGTGAGTTTGGAGACTTGGTACTAAGCAAGGTGGGATGCAAGAGAAGGGCGGATTGGGAGAAAGGATGACATTGCAGAGGAGTTTGAGGTACTTGTGAGACATCTGAGTGGCCATGTCCCGAAGGCAGTCAGACATGCGGGTCCAGGCACAGAAGAGAGGTCTAAGGATTAGAAAGATTCTAACAAAAGGAGGTTGGCATAGTATATGTCTGATGTACAGGCTTACTTCCTTTTATTCATTCAATAAATATTCATCAGCAGTTGAACTAATGCACATTCACAGAGAACATTCCTTAATTGGCATCCTATCTACACCTATGATGGGCTGTGATCGCTTGTGTGGGATTCTCTGAGGGGCTCCTTAGAGACCTGCTGTCATAACTGCTCGTCAGGGAGTATCGAAGGCCTTGAGTGTAACTGTCTGTGGGAACGGCAGTCTTTCATTTCCTGGCAGGCCCAGTCTCGAGAGCCCACCACTTCTCTTTACTTCAGCTAATAAGAGTGTATCTTTCACAACAGGGCTACAAGTGGGACCCTAATTGATGAATTTGTGAATAGTCATTCTCTTTATAGTGGCACTAGCCCAATTTGGTCTTAGCTGTAACCCCCCGCCCCCTCCCGGGTCAGGCCTCACACACAGTGAATATATTCTACTGGATTTAAAGCCAAGTGGACAGGGTGTTTAGCTGGGTGATTAAACATCTATTTGGCCATGTGAGCCTCTCTCTCCCTTTCCCTCAGTGGGAACATGGGAAATGGTCACCAATCCATCCAGTAACCAACAAATAGGAACTGTGCCCTTTCCAGGGGCCAGGCTTGTGAGCGGCACAGAGGAGACTGGGACCCTGGCTTTCCCTCAGGAGGGCTGCAATCCAGCTACTCTCCACCCCCCATTTCCCTCACATTGGAAGGGACTCAATGAGGTTTCAGTTTCATTCTCTGGATGTTAAGTTCTAGATCGCAGAGCTGAATGTGAGCTGGGAGGCAGATAGGCCAGCTCACAGAGAACCCGATTCTTCCTGTACCTGGGGCAACTTCACATAGGGACTAGTGGCCCCTGGGCAGGGGATGATAAAGAGCCATCATCGGTCTTTGTGGCTCTGGTTGGCTGACCTGAGAGTGATTGAACCAATGATTCAGTGATTCAATGACCTGCATTAAAGATGTCTCCCTTGGCTCTTCTGCTCCAGCTATTGCCACTAACTTGTTAATGTCATCAGTAAAGGCCCTTTATTCATCTGCTCCCACATAGAAACACCACTTGTCAAGCCCAGATTACAAATAATAGCTAATCTTTCTTGAGCATTTACTGTGTGCCAGATCTGTGCTTTACATGAAATAGCTCGTGTAATCCTGACAGTCACTCAAGGGGATAAAGTGCTGTTACCATATCCCAGATGAGGAAACCAAGACACTGATGACTGCAGTAACTTGTGCAAGCTAGCAAGCAGCAGGCTGAGATCTGAATCCAGGCATACTCATTCCAGAGGCTGCATCCTTAACCTCCACACAAAACTACCTCAGACCGAGAAGTCTACATGGATTAATTGTTTGGAAGGTGCCAAGAAAGTCCTTATGCCTCCTGCCCTCCAAAATAGCCCTTCAAATAAGCTAGTAATGTGCTCACAATTCTGCCTCTAAAATAATTCCTCTGGCAGCAACAAAGCAAATCCCCTGGGAGGCTCAGGAGATGGAGCACACGGAGCCTGTCACAGGCTGACAGCTCCAATCAGCCATGAGCCCCTTCCCATGCATGGAAGCTAATCAATTCCTTCCCAAATCTTCCAGTGAGTGGGAGCTGGTGTGGGGCAAAGGTGAGGTCCAGCTTGAGGCTGGGGATGTGGGAAAAGTGGGAAAGAGGCCCAAATCAACAGCAGAACACATTCCAACTCTGAGAGCACCCCAGCCTCACTACTTATTAGTGCTATAATATTGGTCAAGTTAATCAACCACTGCAAATTTCCATTTCTTCAACTGCAAAACAGGAATATTAAGAATTGTTTTTGCAATCTTGTGGTGTAAATTAAATCAGACAGTGCTTAGAAAGCGACTGCACACTGTGCCCCACACATAATGTGGACAGTAAAATGGCAGCTCTTATGTAATCACTGCTACTGCTCAAGGAAAGAAGGTCTCATAAAGGGAAGCCAGTGGGCATGGTGGACAGCTGAGGGAGCAGTAGGAAAGGAACTTAAAAGAGAGTGACTACCTTCACTGGCTTTGCAACTATTCCAAAGCCTGCTATGTATCCATTCAGCCTTTCGGCCATTGTCTACTCAGACCTACTACATGTGGGCACTGTGTTGGATGATGTTGGGGATTGAATCGACTTCCCCATAAAGATGTATTGAAGTTCTAACCCCTGTTACCCATAGATATGACCTCATTTAGAAATAAGGTCTTTACAGGTGTAATCAAGTGAAGATGAGGTCACACTGGATAGGGTGGCCTCTACTCTAGTACGACTGGTTAAGAGGTACAGACACACACAGGGGAGAAGGTCCTATGAAGACAGACAGGGATTAGAGTGATGTGTGTACAGGCCAAAGAATGCTGAGTGTAGCTGACAACCACTAGAAGCTAGGAAAGAGGCAAGCAACAAATTCTTCCTAAGAATCTCCAAAAGGAACCAACCCTGCTGACACCTCTATTTCAGACTTCTAGCTTCCAGAACTGTGAGAGAATACATTTCTGTTGTCTTAAGCCACCCAGTTTGTGGTACTTTGTTATAGAAGTCCTAGATAAAGAATACAGGTGATAAAACCACAGAGATATTTTTTTTAAGTTCCTATTCTGAAGCTTCTGCGATTCATTTCACCCCAAGAAAGAAGCTGGATGAGAGTCCAGGCTTAATATGGATGCCCTTGGGTCTAGTTTCCAAAGAGGTGCACTTTGTTACACAAGAGTTTCCCCCTGGCCCACCAGCTAGGAACCCAAGCATGGCGACAGCTTAGGTGAGTAGATGGTGTGGAATGATGATCCCAGCCACAAATTATAGCAGGTCCTTGCCACCCTCAGGGACTAGCATTGAGGACAGTGAAAGTGGGTATGGCAAGGTAGTAGTGGAGGCAGGAAAAGAAGATTGGGAAAGGAAAGGTGGGGATGAAGGCCTATTCTTTGTTTCTTCCAAATCCACCATTCCTTATTTCTCCAGTTATTTCTCCATTCTTTCTCTTCATATTTTAAGTTTCTACTCTGGCCCCTCTAATGTCTACACAGCCTAGTAGACTGGAAAAAAAACACATGAGTCTTGGTGGCTAGAAAACCAGAGTTTAAGTTCCAGCTCCATCATTACTAGCTATGGGATCTTAGGCAAGTAACACCAACTTTCTATGTTTTGGGTTTCTTCATCTGTACAATGGGGATACTATGTAACTCATAGTATTATGTATCGATGCATGGTGTACATTATGTAACATGTGTCTGTGTGCAACTATGGTGGCATGCATTAACATTATGATATATGCCAAAGCATTTTAAGTGTCATATGAAAAGGAGAGAGCTCTGATTATGCATGATTTCTAGACCTTATACAGAGAAACACTGTTTTTAGATATTACATATCTGGATATGTTAGAAAATTAGCACACAAAAAATGAAAAAATAAATCAGATGCTACGTTTAAAGGAGGTAGGCATGGTATTGACTTGTTTACTCAAGACTGAAGAGCTTTGTGATATTGGGCAAGTTTTTCCATCTCTTAGTTTAAAAATGATTTGACTTTTCATCCGGCTCTAAGATTCTATGACTTTATGAAAATGTGCACATCAAGCTGTTTCCTCTTATAAAATTACATTTTAAAAAAAGATCTTTACTCGTGGGTCACCCATTACAGGTCTGGGAAAGCTGTGATGCTTGAGGGAATTCTAATAACAAGTGAAGTAGAAAAGCCAATTGATGTGTGAAATACTCCATAGGCTGGATAACACTGGAGAGGCAAATATCAAACACCCCTCTCCCAGCTATTCCGATTAGAGGGCTACTACCAAAATCCCAGAGAAAGGGGTTGGCCTCACTTGGAACAAAAACTAGTAAAAAAAAAAAAAAAAAAAAAAAAGGTGGCACAGTCTTAACACAGCCGAAAATGCAAAGGTTACTGGCCAGGTTTTGTCTCATTTTAGAATAAGATGAACAGAGGTGACTCTGGTTGCAATAGAAGATACAACTGAGACCTAAGGAAGAACTTCCTAACTATTGAACTTCCTGACAAGGAGTTTGGGGAAATCACCTCTTCTGAAGCTTTTTATCAAGTTGCCAACTGCGCATCTGGGTTAATTACGTAAGTGTGCAACAGAAGCATGGCCGGTGCCCTTTTGGAGGTCCCTTCTTGCCTGTGCTCTCTCTGTTCTCTCACTGAGTCCATTCACAACACAATGTCTGCTTTTTACACGGCAACATTCCGCTTCCAGTTACCTCGGCAATTCACATATCGTCATGTTGCCCACTTTTTTCCTGTTGGCACAGTAGACTCCAAGGTGCAAGTACTGTTTTTACATATTTTTGCATGTTCCACAACTGGTATGCGTGTGATAATCACTTCACAGTGCAGTTAGCAATGAGGACGAAATGAAACCCACTCCTGAATTGGAGACAGGAGTACTGTGTTTCAGCAGAAAACCAATTTAGGACTCTATGAAAAGCCAAATTTCCCAAGGAAAAAAACATGGGTATCTTCTTAATTCTCCTGGGTGCATTTATGGACTGAAATATGTGTTTGCTGGGGGAGGAAAAAAATTGATGTGGGTCATTCAGTGGAGAAACAAGAAAGTGGGAGAGTTCATCTAGTTTTCACTCTTTTGGCAAAATTTCCAAAAGCTAGCAGGATAATAATCATAAGCAGTTACTGAGCACTCACCATATTCTAAACACTTTGCATGAATTAACTCATTTAATCATCACAACAACCTTATGAGGCCTCAAGAGGTTAAGTCATGTTCAACATAACACATCTAAACCCAGAGCTGGATTAAACCAAGCAGCTGGTGCTGGAGGACACACAGTTAGTTAGCTCCCTCCCCCACCCCCCCCCCCCCACCCCGTCCCTTTCAAGAAAGATACATGGATGCAGAACATCCTCAGAGAAGTAGCCCTCAGTCCTGCCTCCTCCGGCCCTCTTCCTCCTCACTCCCTGACCCTTTAGCTGAAAGGAACTCCCTGGGGAGAGCCAAACAGTAGCTAAAACCACCAGCATATGCCATGTCAGAGGTCAGCTCAGGTCTCCCCATAACTCACACAGGAGCACTTACTGGGACCCTTAATCCCTCTGTCCTAATGTAGGACTTTCCCTACCCATAACTATTCTCTCTCCCTGGTCAGTAAGGCATAGAACATTCAAATAACAATCCCCAAAATGACACCTCTGCTAAAAACTGTTCTTTCACCCTTTACGGCCCTCCTTTAGGTGCTAAAACCCCAATCAAGGTGTCATCACCATCAACAACGCATCAGACTTTCTCCAAGACAGCTGTTCACAAGGATCCATTGTCCCCCTGGTTCATAACTGGGCATTGTGACTAATCCATTTATCTGCCATTCAGAAGAACACCACATAGTAAGAGTCAGTATTGAATAGAAACATGAATAACCAAAAGGTGCCCATGCTTTCAGTTGCTGCAGCACCTTGATCCCCAGGATATTTACTCACTTTGAATGTTAAAGATCCACAGGAATGTAAGTATAGCAGAGGGGTGGGAGCTAAGAAGCCCAGTTTTCAGAAACCCAGAGTGCCAAAAACCCAGGAGGCTCGTGAACTCATTCATAATTCCATGAATCAATTCAGAAGGCATTTATCAACATTTATCATTTACTGTGTGTCAGGCACAGTGTTAAGAACAAGGTAATTTTTAAAAGTTCATTATCTAACTGGGGAAACAGACATATAAGAAGCCAGTGATCTTTAATAGGAAAAGTGAGAGGCAGGTGTAAAGAACAAGGAGAAGGAGCACTCACTCTCCGTGGGAGTGGAGGGTAAGTGGCAGATCTGAGAAGGCTGCCCAGAGGAAGTGACCTTTGACTTGGGTCTCGCAGGTTGAGGAAGACTTTTTTCCCCAGAGAGAAGTGGTGGAGAGCAACCCAGGCAGAAGGACCAGTATGCACAAAAGTATTCAGGCATGATGTCAGTGGCCTATATAGAGAATTGCATGGGGCAGGTATTAAAGGGCATATGCTAAGAAAACTGGGCTCCATCCTGTATCCTATAATCAATGGGGCTGCTACATGGTGAGCTTTAAAAGAGATGTCTGATCACGAGCACATTTGTGCTTCAGGAAGCCCATTGAGCATCAGAATGTGGCTGGATTAGGAAAAAGGAGCAATAATTGAGAGGCTACTGCCTAAGCCAGAGCAGAGGTGAGGATGACCTGTCATGGGCACAGAGAGTGGACTGGAAAGGAGAGGCAGATGGGAGGCTTTGCAGACATTTCAGAAGACCACATCAGAAGGTTTCTGGTGATGTGTGGGGAACAGGGGAGGAGAAGAGGCTGATGAGAGTGGGCACGGTGTGTGAGCCCAGCTGAGGAGGAGAAGCATATTTGAGGGAGCCAGAAGAAGCAGAAATGGAACTAACATGTGCCAGGGGCCCCGCATTTCCTTATGTCCACAAAGGGAATCAGCTCAAGTTAAAGAAACAGAGGCCAAAGTGATTCAAGAGTGTACTCAGGGCCACCCAGTGCCAACCATGCCCTCCAAAACTGTGGAGTTTGAAGTCCCCACTGCCACAGCTCCAGACTTTGTTAAGAGAGGTTCAGCTCACAATATAAGTAGTCTTATTCTTCACTTTCTCCTTGCCTAATAATTAGAATATCTTTCCCTATCTTTACCTTGTAAAAGAATACCTACTGGCCTGGCTGGTGTTTCTCCGTGGTTGGAGCATTGTCCCCGCACTGATTCCCAGTCAATGGCACATACCTGGGTTGTAGGTTTGATCCCCAGTTCTGGTGGAGGTGCATTCAAGAGGCAACCAATTGATGTGTCTCTCTCAAGTCAATGTTTCTCTCTCTCTCTCTCTCTCTCTCTCTCTCTCTCTCTCTCTCTCTCTCTCTCTCTCTCTCTCCTTCCCTCCTTTCTACTCTCTCCAAAAATAAATGGGAAAAAATATCCTCAGGTGAGGATTAACCACAACAAAAATTTTAAAAAAGAACACCTCCCATCATCTTTGTCTACCTCCAATATTTCATCTCTGCCTTCTAAAGTAATCCTCACTTCCCCACTCCCATTCATACATGCGTGGCATCTTCTTTGGAGCACGAATGTAGGGCAAAGGGCAAAGAATCAGAAGTGGGATCAAACTGTATTCCAAGACTGGCTTAGCCTGCCAGGTGACTTTCAGAAATTGCTGGACCTCTCAGCCTCAGTTTCCTCAACTGCAGAATGGGGGGGGGGTGAATACTAACCTTTGCTTATCTCACAGGATTATTGTGAGGATGAAGGGAGATACAGTGCTTGCCAACAACACCAGCAAAGGGCAGGAAAAGGTGATACAGGATCATCTGATGATCTGGCACCACTATCCACCAGACTGTGATTCCCTGGAGAACAGGGTCCCGGTGGTCTCCATCTTTAGTTCTGGGGTACCTAATTGTTCCTAATACAGTCAGTGCTCACAAAGTCATGTCCAGTTAAGAACAAAGACCACTACCACCGTCAGAGCAGCACAGACACAGAAACACCACAGAGGCATCCTTGCCTCTCTCTCCCACCATACATGCAGGCAAACCTACAATTTCCCACTTTTAGAAGTATTGCTCTAGTCCTGGCTTATTCCACAAACAGCCATTTCCTGGAAAAAAACCCAAGTGATTGTCACGTTGCCTGGATGGCTTCATTGGGCATGTTTGAACATTAAGTAGGTCTGAATTCCTCCCCTCCTCAGGAAAGTTGCTAAGAACTGAACCCCAGACTCACTCCCCTTTAAGGAGCCCCCTTTGGTCTGTCCCTCCCACTGCCACTGTGTGCAACGTTTTTTGGGGGGTTTGTTTCCTCCCCCCCTCCCCTACCCACCCCCCGCCTGCCCAAACAGGAGCTCAGAGCCTCTACTGCTATTTTCATTGATGCTTTGAGCAGAGCTGGCATGTGCAACTGCTGAGAAGGGGGAGCACGGAACCGTGGAGGAAGCAGTAAAAATAGCCTGGCGCGTGTTGCTATGCCTGCTATGGACGCCTTTAACCCTGGCTGAGGTGGGGAGCTCAACAGAGGCTGCTGCACACTGAGGAACACAGCGGGGGTCTGCGCCCAGACCCCAGCAAACAGCCAGTGTGGGAGCTACAGGCCCTAAAGAACTTTTTTTTTTTTCAGGAACTGAGAGGGACAGGGTGGGGGTGGGGGTGGAGGGTGGGGGAGCGAGGGGGGTTGTTTCCAGCTTCCAGCGCTCCAGCCACCTGGCAGCACGGACTGCTACGTGCTGCTAGTCCAACACTTTACAGGCGCGCAGCCTTGACTCCGAGCTATTTTTAGAAAGCTCTTCCGCGGGTGGGCGATCCGAGAGAGGACAGCGAGGGTATTGGTAAGGCTAACTCTCCACTGTGAGGCTAAGAGCCTTGCACTCCACATCATTCTAAATGTCTGCTCTCTGGTGGGGAAGGGTGCGGGAGAGGGAGAGCAAGTGTCCGGGGATCGAACTCTATTGGCTTTGCCCTAACTCAGGGAGAGGGCATTAGCTACTGAACACCCCACTGTTTTCAAGCCCCAGAGCGTGTTTGTTTCCAAATCGACAGTTGCCAGATGCATGCTGCTTCTAGTCTCTCAGAGAATGGAATTGTTAAAAGCTTTGCTGCCTACGCGGTGGGGGCAGGGGTTAGCTGCAGTTCAGACCTCTCGGGAAGAAGACTGGGGAAGGGTCTCTGCACCTTTTTGCATCCCAGAACGACAGAGAGACAATCCTCGCGCCACACCTCCATCCCTGCCCCACGATGCATATGGGTAACCATATGTGAACTGTACGGCAGCCCCACCAGACAGCGGGCTATTAATAGAGCCTGGAGAGTTCGCTCCCTGCCTTTCTCCTGCCACCGAGTAAGGAATGATCACACACTTACCCCACTCCGCCCCCACCTCGGCTCACCGCTCTCCAGGAAGGTAAGGGGACTGCCCACGCTGATCCCCTTCGTGACTACAGGTGCCCAGAACCTACGGACTAGTTCAGTTGTAAGGACAGCAGGGTCAGTGCGAGGGCAGAGAACACAACGGCCGGTATTGGGGCGCAAAACCCAGCAGGGCTCTTTGCGGCTCAGGGCCAACTCGAGAGTAGAGAAAGGTCAGCTATTGGGCTGCCAAAGGCGCGGGGGGGGGGGGCACAAGCGCAATTTGAGGAGCTAGAGCGACATTCAAAAGCTGATGCGGGATGAGTGACTGCAGACCCATTTGACGCTGCAGCCCGGGGGGCGCGCGCAACCACCACCAGCACCGCGGCCCGGGCTCTGATGCGGCAGGAGCGGGCGCTGTCCCTGGTCCTGAAGGTGGTCGCGCCCTCGCTCCCTCCCGGGTTTAGTGCCCCAGAGATGGCTCTAAGATAAGAGGATTTCAGACATCTCCAGGTCCCCAAACTGGGCCGGACGGTCTGCTGGCGGTGCCCAAGTCCCACTGCCAACCCAGCTTTGCCCCCTACGGCTGGGAGCTCTCCGCGGTGCTGCGGGGACCGGTAGCTCAGGGACTCGAGCTTGAAGGGTAAATCTGAAGCAGCACTGGAGATGGTCAAGGCACTGCAGGGAGCAGACCTGGCCCCAGGATTATCCCTCTCAGCTCTGCACAAAGCCAGGACTTGGAAGCCCTAACGGAGCAGGGGAGAGGGCAGGGGAGCGCAGCTGCCCAGGATTGGGAATTGGGGAAAAGAGAAGCAAGCAGCGGGTGGTAGCAGAGAAAGATGGGGTGAGAGCGACTCTTTTGCATTTTCAAAAGGAGGGACCTGAGACATGCACTGGCTCTCCCCCACCCCAACACACACACACACACACACACACACACACACACACAGCCGGCAGATGGAACTGGGGAAAGTTTGGCTCTAGGTGTTGAGCGGCCGCGGCAGCGGCAGCAGCGACCGCGGCGGCTTGGCGGCCGGGTGGGCAGCCGGGGTCGCGGGGCGCCCGGCCGCTCGCCTCCTTACCTCGGCGTTCTCGGCAGCGTTCTCCGCCATTTTCCTCCTTAGGAGCAGGCAGCGGGAGGAGTGTTTCATGCCCATAAGAGCCAGCAAGGGTTTGGTGACACACAGATAGTAGAGAAAGAGAGAGCTGGTATAGCTTTAAACGAGAGAGAGAAAGCGAGAGAATGGGAGGAATAAAAAAATTTTTAAAAAGCCCAACCCAGCCCCTCTGCCGGAGCGTCAGCCGATACAATCAAGCACGGTGGAGTCTTTCCTGCAGTCTCCACTTTATTTCCTCCCTTCTCATCTGCTTCGGATTCCTTCACACAGTTTCAAGTTCTTCGTGCGCACCCGACCCCCTCCCCGCCCCTCTCCGCCCGCGCGCTGCGGCTGAGCAGGAGGGTGGCAGCCCCGAAGGCTCCGCGGTGGCGGCGGCGTCCCTCTCCCTGGCTGCTCGCAAAGTCCGCCGGCCCGAGGCAGCCACCAACTCCTCTCAACTTCTGTGGATCCGCTGGGCGAAGCAACACGCTTCCTGCGCGTCTCTCCTAGGGGCTGAGCTGGGTGAGTGGGGGCGGGGTAGGAGGTTCGGCGGAGCAGACTGGGAGCAGACTGAGAGCCCCCGGCCGCCCCCTCCACCGGCTGCGAGGGTCTCTTGACCGCTTCCGCTCCCCGGCGTTGCGGACAGCTTGCACGGGGGGCAAGGGCTGCGCGAACGCTGCAGGGCCACGCGGGAAGCTCGGAGAAAGCCGCCGCCGGAGCAGGACTCTTGCAGGTTCTTAGACCCGCGTGTGCATCCTCCCACCGAGGACAAGCTCTGGGCAAGATTGGGCCACAGTTACCTTGCCCCCACCCCAACTCTCCCTCTCCTCTGCCAATCCCTGGATTCTTCCTTGTGGAAGGGCTTGGGAAGCGAATGGGGAAGGTGTCTGGATGAAGGAGGGTCCTTAACTCTTTCAACTCTAAGACTAAGTACGGTATCACGATCTCGCCTTTTCTCCCACTCTCCCTACCCAGGGCACTTGGGGCTCCAAGCCTCCCTCAGGCTGAGAGGGTGGGGCGAAGGTTCAGACAGAGGTGGCTGGGGAACGAGGGCGGGAGAAAGTCAAATGGAAGAGCCTGAGGTCCTGTTCCCCCTAACCTAATTTTCCCTGACTCCCACCCCCACAAACCCATTTCTCTTCTCCCTCCTCCCCCCTCCCCCATTGTCACCAGATTTTGAAGTCCCTTTTATGGCGAGAGGGAAGGAAGGTGTCATATACCCATTAGGATTCTCTTGATCCTTTTAAAAGGGAGTTTGGGCGGCAGCAGGGGGTGTGAATTTTTATACAATGCATTCCTGTCTTCGCTTTGAGAGCTTTTTTCCCCCTCCCGTCTTGCTGGCCATCTGTCGACTGGTGGGAGACAGAATAAGCGGGAGGAGGGGACGGAGAACCCCACTCTGTCTCTCCCATTACAACAGGCCACTCAAGTGGGCTCTTTCAAAGACAGCTGCACTTTCCAGCTTTCAGCCCACAAGTCAGGAACAGGGACCTCAAAGATGCTCTCTGAGCATCCTGACTCTTCCCACTTCATCCTGTACTTACATGGGAAGATGAGTGCTCCGTGCATGTCCTATTTGTTTTTGAGCATCACCTTTGACAGCCAGTGAATGTGAGCCTGATTGTCCTCAACTAACCCCAGAATCCACTGAAATGGGCTGGAATCTAAGGATGCCTTCATCACCTGGTCCTAAGGAAAAGAGAGAACACATTGCAATAAGTGAAGGAGGGAGAGGAGAGGAAGGGAGGGTGATTAAGGAAAGTGAAAAGAGAATGGAAAAGAGGCTGGAATTAATGTGTGTGTGTGTGTGTGTGTGTGTGTGTGTGTGTGTGTGTGTGTGTGTGTGTGTGTGTGTTGAGGAAGGAACCAAAAAAAAAAAAAAAAAAGAACTTAACCTCAACCTTTTTCTTTCTCACACCACAGACCTGTATTAGTGTTGCGAGTGTGAGTGAGCAGAGTCTTTTGGCCACACTTGCTCATTCTCCTTCCCTTTCACATCCTGCCAACTTGCAGAAAGTGGTAGGGGGAGAGATAAGGTGAATCTAATGACTTTCCATCTAAAGAATGAACACTATTTTCTCCAAGTATCTTTCTCAGAGACATCTGATCTCCTACCAAGAGTCTCAATACTTGTCCAATCAAAGGAAACCAGAAAGGGAAGTATCCTCACAGCTCTTCAGTCCAATCCTCTCATTTTACAAATAAGGTCGTTTGTCCCTGGTCCTTCAGCCAGCTGTGGGAACTTCCCAGAGCAGCGCTCCAGGCTCCTGACTTTTAGTCCAACACTCTCCTCTGACCCCACCCCACACTGCCTCTGCCTGCCATTCTGTGACTAACTGGGAAGGAGGGGAGCTGAGACAAGCTCCCACCAAAATAGGCTGCTGCCTGTGCATGATTATGTTGCTATGAGAACCCCTGTGGGTGTGTTTCCTCTGTTCTCTGTTGAAATCTTTTGCTTTGCTTGGCTTCTCCCCAAGCACAGACACTTCTCCCCTTGGAATGGGGAATGGAGAGGCTGAGATGGAGAGCGTTATCCTCATGGCATGAATTTTCTATTCCAACCCATTCAACCCAGAGTCAGTCAGTGAGGAGTCTAGGCCATGGAGTGGTTCCATCATGGCTGGAGGACAAGTGAGTTGTCTTTTTTGTTGTTGTTAATCCTCACCCAAGGATATTATTTCCATTTCTTTTTCATTGATTTTTTTTTTAGAAAGAATAGAAGGAATGAGGGAGGGAGGGCGGAAGGGAATATGGGAGGAAGGGAAGAGCAGAGGGAGAGAAACACCCATCAATGTGAGAGAACACATCGATTATCTCCTGCACACACCCCAACCGGACCATGCCAGGGATCCAACCTGCAACCCAGGTACATGCCCCTGACCAGGAATCAAACCCTTTAGTGCATGAACCAAGGCTCTACCACTGAACCATGCCATCCAAGGCCAAGTGAACTGTCTTGGAAGAGGATCCTCCAGTCCTCTGTTGAGCCATTTTAGAGCAGAGAGGAGTTGTCTCTGCTATGCTCCCATTTAATTACAAATTCACAAGCAAAATAGTTGTTACTTTATGACACTATGTTTTGGGGTGGTGTGTTACACAACAAAAGGTTACCTGAAAACCCATCTTTCTAGGGTTTTGAAAATTGTGTGATGGATGAGATGTGCCTAGCACATAGTAGATATTTTGTATTTTCTTACCATCCCCACCATTCATAGGAATTCAGTCTTCTTTGTCTCTCTTGCATAAGTATATTAGATTAATTAATTTAGTCATTCTACAAAGAATTTACTAGGCATCACTTACATGCCTAGCTTATCAGTAGGCACTGGGCTTGGCAAGAGGCAACAAAAGATATGGAACTGACCATTGAGTAGGGCTTAATTTAGTCGCCTTGAATGCCTTGAAATGTACAGGACTTTTGTAGAAGAACTTTGGAAGGGATTTTGATGGGATGCAAGAAGAAATATGAGATGACAAGGTATACAGGGAATTCGCCAGGACATGAGTTAAATGGGCAGTCTGAGACAATAGGTTCTACTAAGAGGTCCCAAAGCATATTTTGCTATGTCACTTTTCTTACACTAGATCAGCACAACAAAACATATTGAATAGTACCTGTGGAGTGCTAAAACAATGTGTGGCTTTTGGTAATAGCACAGATATTGTGTTAACATTTGCTAGGCCCTGTCCTAGGTTCTGACTTAAACTTCTCGAGCTTTTATTACACAGCAGGAACTCTTCTAGTCTTAATGTGCTCTCATGCAGTCTTTCAATAGTCATTGCAGTAGGTACTGTTATTATCACTGCGTAACAGATGAGGACACAGAAATCAGAGAATTGCCCAAGTGGTAGAGTCCAGGTTTGAATCTAAGATGCCTTATTCCAAAATATGACTTTCAAGAGGTTAACCAGTTTCTGGGAGCGAGACAATGGTTCTCAACCTTGGCTACATGGCCAACTCATCTGGGGAGCTTTCAAAACACCAGTGCTTTGGTTCAATATCCAAGGAGTATGATTTAAAGAGGCCTGGGCACCAGGATTTTTTTAGGTCCCTGAGTGAACTTATGGGCATTTATGGGTGATGATAATCAGATAAAGATATTTGGAGAAGATATAAAGACCGACAGAGGAAGAAGGTCCCTAAGTTATAGAAAGGGCCCCAAACTACAAGCATACCCACATTATAGAAAGGTCCATCACAAATACAAAGGTTTTTGAAAGCCACAAAATCCTTGAGTGAAGTTGTGCTGATGGTTGAGCCAGCATGCAAAGGCTGGAATGAGACTCTTGGGGAGCGCTATAATTGGAAAAGTTATCCAGATTTATGAGATGCCACAGAAAAAGTGAGTTTCTGGTCACTAGAAGGCCAGTTAGACTATTTGGCATAGCTATTGCTGCAAACCCTAGAAGGTTAGCAAAGCCCCTAGGGGTGCAGCTGCCCCATGCTCTGCCTGCATACTTGTCTTTTTTCATCTCTGAGCCCTCCAGAAGGTGAAGACGACATGTTGTAGGCTCAACTTCAGAAGCCAACCAACACTTCCTTTGCTGCCTCCCCAAATCCAGTGACTGGGGAATCAGGGTGCAATTTCTCTAACCTATAGACCGCACAGTCTGGGGAAGCCAGGATCTGGCTTGTTCAAAGGTGGTTGCTGTAATACAAGTTGTGCATAAGACATGCCATGTGGCCTCTCCCTCCTCCTCCTGGGCCAGGGCTCATGTGTGGCTAAAACACACTGCAGTGGGTCCACAGCTCAAGAATGATACCGTTATCCATCACACCTCCTTGCAGCTAACCTGGTGATGTTCTTAGTGTCTTCTGGGCCAGATAGGAGTCAAGCCGAGGCTGCAGGCAGCCCCACACCTGCACAAAAGCCTCCACAGTCTTAATGTTTTCTAACCCAAGACCCAGTTTTTTCTTAAACTATGTTCTAAAGAACAACTTGCAAGAGCCACCAGTGTCTGCAAAGTAATTTTTGTTTTGTTTTGTGTGGGGTTTTTTGGGCCATTAAAACCAGAATGTTATTTCTTCCTTGCTCTGATAATGTTGAATCAACTCACTCTGGTGAGTTGTGCTGGATATGATATTGTTTGAGTATTTATTCTAACATGACTTGGGAGGCGTTTTCTTAGTGATTCTGTATTAACAGCTTTGTCCTTGGTGTTTTATGCCCCTAAAAAGCTGAATATTAGACTATTGTTACCTACCTTTCTCTCACAGCTTCTGAGAAGAACCTAAAAGACATTTTCTCAATGACCGGTGATGGAACCCCAAACTTCTTTGGAGAAGGGGGAAGAGGAATGCACAGAGCCCTAAAGACACTAAAATATTTGTTAAATGCTGTCACAACAGGAATTAGTTTTTCCCTCTTGGCTGCATACTTTACTCATTTCCTCCTTTTCAAATCTTTCATTAAAGGATCACTTTTTCTAGAAAATCTCACCTGAACCCCTCAATGCCAGCTAAAAAATCTTTCCGTCTGTTTGGTGCAATAACTCAATATACATTTTCTTCAATTAGCCCTTACATAGCAACTACTATGAAACAAGCTGGGTGTTCTAGAGTAAAAACTGAAAAGACATATATGGATTGATTCTTATAGGTTAAATGTAGCTATACTCAATGGCCTCTAGTCAGGTAGGCTCTGTGAAAAGAGCATATTGGTATGGACAGGGAGACCCTGGAGGCTGTGGTGCCTGGACAAGAAGCCAAGCAGCCTCCAATCAAGTAAGGCTGGGGACATATTCTTTATCAAGATACTAAAGTTCTTGTGCACTTCCAAAACTTTCAAAAATAGTTTTGTGGCCTTGCCTCCCCATACCCCCTCCCCCCCCCCCGATTACGTATTGATGTCACATGGGGCATAACACATTGTGATCTGCCCTAGTGCAGGGCTGGTTTCTGGTGATTCAGGGGTGGCCCGGCCTGAAAATGCACAATGAGCTGAGATGGCTAAACAAAGCTGCGCTTGGTTCCATCTGCTTCCTTTCTGGACCATTTCACCATCCTGATCTCTTCTCTTCCCAGAGGGTTTGTTATTTTAATTTAAGCTTTGTTAGATTTTCTCCAATTTAAAACTGTACCCCTCCAGGGTAACACTAACATTTTGCTGTGTATCCTCCATTTTTTTTTTGCTCATGCAAATGTGTGCATATACCTGTGAGCATGTGCTCTTGGCATATGTTGTGTAAAAGTGGAATCATATTGTACACATTATCCAGAAACTTGCTTTATTCATTAAACAGTGTATAATAGATTTCTTTTCAGGTCATTACATGCAAATCCAAGTTACTATTTTTTAGAAACTGTATAATGTCTCACTGTGTGGATAAACCAGACTCTTTAAAACCAGGTCCCTACTGATGGACTTTCATATTGTGCCTAGTTTCCTCTCATTCTAAGCAATATTGCAATAAATGTTCTTCCACATATACCCTTATGAACAGGAGCTTTTATTTCCACATGATAGTTTTTTCCAAAGTGGCATTTTAATATATATTGCCATATCCTTACCAAAATTTGATTTATCAGACTGTAGTTTGAACCCTTGGCACAAATCCAACCTTTTTCCTCTCTTGTAATGTTAAGTGCAAAAATATCTACTAGAAAAAAAAAATGTAAGCCCTGGATCAGGCACTTGAGAAGGCAGGTCCATGAGATAAGAGATACAATCCTTGTTTTAAAGTTGTTTTTTCACACCAAGAGCTTTACAATGGCTGGGACAGGGTTCATGAGAGAAGCTGAGGCATGAGATAGTTCTCTGGAGTGACAGCAGATTGCTTCCAAGTACTGGGCAGCATGGCATGAATTTGATGTTACCAAGAGGTTCTGTGGTCTGAAAAACAAGGATAAAAATTGACATCAATCACCTGTCACTCAGGTGTAATGACCACAAAGGACACTCAGACCTGCGGGGTCACCCTCAGTCCTTTATCTCTGAGAAGGCTGTGCCTCGGTGATGGCAGAATGCCACTGCTGCTTGCACATAACACCTCATAGAAACACCGCCACCTGGACAAACACTCTCTCCCCTTCAGAGAACAGTCTTGCTTGGCTCCCTTTTAAAACAATATCTGTTGTATTCAGACTTGCCCACTTAACGCAAGGAAACCTTACCATTTAACACCTCCCATTTGAGTCTATCAGAGGGCGCTTCAAAGTGTGAGAGAGGTCCAAGGGGGAAAGAGGCGAAAGGAAATAGCCATGGACAGAGCCTGGGAGAAGGAGCAGGGGCTTTGTGGCCTACAGACCAGTAAGTTCACTGCTTTGCTGTTTAAAATGGCTTAATGAGCCTTTGTCTTTTGCAGAGGGGCTGTGAGCATCAAACAAGCCAATGAAGATGACACATCTAGCACAATTTGGGGGCAACAGTGTTTTAATAAAAGGGAGTTTTCGACGTAAGCGGTTTGGCTCAGTGGATAGAGCATCAGCCTGCAGACTAAAGAGTCCCAGGTTTGATTCCGGTCAAGGGCATGTACCTTGGTTGTGGCACATCCCCAGTGGGGGGTGTGCAGGAGGCAGCTGATCGATGGTTCTCTCTCATCGATGTTTCTAACTCTCTATCCCTCTCCCTTCCTCTCTGTAAAAAATCAATTAAAAATATATTTTTTTAAAAAAGTGAGTTTTCTTCCCAACATCTCTTCATTGAAGACCATGTCTATCCGCATGAGATAGACACGTAGTGTGGTGTGGGAAAAGAGTGTCACTGCAGGGGTCAGCAGGCCTGTGCCCCAGTCCCAGCTCTGCCATTAAACAGCAGGGTGGCCTTGAGAAAGTTACTCAACCTCTTTGGGCCCATTACCTCTTTTTTTAAAAGAATGGGTTTGCGTAAGACAAGCCCTACATGCCCGCTCTCTCTGCTTTGTCATTCTATGCATGGTATGAATTCTGATTCTAACCACACCCAATCACAACAAACACCCAGTCACATGCATCTCACACCAAAATTCAACAATGATGGCCAAAACAACGGCAGGAGAGTAGAATGTCCCTCCCACTTGTAGGAGTGATAGAATGGAAAGTTTCAGGTCAGAGATTCACAAAGGAGGCCTGCACATAATGTTGATTATAACATCCACTCCTGCACTGGGCTGTGGTTAAGACTTTCCAGAGGACTTCTTTTTTTAAGAGTGCTGTTTGACTTCTGCAGCCTCAAAGGCAATAACCCAACAGCAATTATAAATAGTCATCATTTGATTCCCCCATTGCTTGTCAGGGGCAGAGCTCCAATGGGGGAACCACTGAATTTCTGGATCACACAGATTACCGTGCTATAGTCAAAATAACCCCATCTGCTCTCAAGGATCCATGTCAACACATGAATAGTGCAGATCAGCAGGTTATCCAAAAATCACTTCTCTTTGACTCAGATTATGTATACTCATTCTCAGATACTCATAGAATTTCTACCTGTCTAATGATTCTTGGTTTCAAGCATATTCAAATTAATGTACTGTCCTGCAGACACTATGGTAGTCATGGATGATGGTCTGGGTGGCGGGAGTAGCCAGCCAGAGCCCCCTCTTACCAAGGGCAGTCCACTCTGTGGCTTATTCACCTTGGGGAAGTGGAAGTCCACTATCATCCCAGCACACCTCTCACGCTCTAGGATTATTCAAGTTATTCCACAGAAAAAAACTACGTGAATGTTAGGTGATGTTTTAAAACCACACAGCAAGAGAAGAGTGGCTTTGATTTCTTGGACCATCCAGGTATCCATTTTATTAAAATGCAGCTGTGGCTTCCAGAGGAAAGGGCTTTCCTCTCCTGGGATGGAAATGCTGCTGGCAAAGTGAAGAGCTGTCTCCTGTGGGTGTAGTTCTTCTCTCCTAGAGTCTCAGAAGGGGAGCAAGCATGGTGACCTCAAATGGTGACTGCAGGCCATGTGCCCATTCCAGGCCAGGCAATGTGCTAACTGCATTATACACATTGCCCCACTGAATCCTCACACCAGTCCAGGGGTTAGCTGCATTGCTCTCCCCACTGTACAGGTGATGAAAGGGTGGCTCAGGGAGATTAAAGAACTCATTCAAGTCACACCCTAGTAAGGGATTGAGCCCTACCAAAGCCCATGCCTCCCCACTCCACCAGAGGAAGTAGCACAGACCTCAGAATATACTGACCTGGTTTAAAATCCACAGTCTGATATTTTAACTCTGTGACTTAAGGCTTAATTTCTCTGAGTTCAAATTTTCTTATCTGTGGAAAGAGTTCAGTCTGGTAAAACTATTGTTCAGGGTTGCTGTAAAGTGCTTACCCCAGAACTAGGCTCATCATAGACCTCAATAAATGGGCACAATAGCATGCGGCATATGGCTGGATGTGACCCACTTAGCTCAGCAAAACCGCATCTGCTGTTAGACTGTCAGGCACAACTACAGGTGCAGGAAGTGCACCCCCTCCAGAGGCCAAAGTAACTGTCAGCCTGGCAATGACTCTAGACAGGCTAACCATCTAAATGGCACCTGTCACCCTGTATTATTGCTGAAGCTCTTTCTGTCCATCCTTTTAGTTACTGTTCTAAGTAGTGTCACTCTGGGTTGCATACTATATATGCAGGTATGGAAGACATTGATATTTTTTTAACTTCCGGAAAACTCAGTTTATGCAGTGGCCAAAGCTGCCACAGAACATCAGAACTTAATATATCCAAGTGTGGGATTAATCACAGGAAGGAAGGAAAGATGCAATTTGG
The DNA here is from genome assembly GCF_963259705.1 of Myotis daubentonii. Taxonomy (NCBI): domain Eukaryota; kingdom Metazoa; phylum Chordata; class Mammalia; order Chiroptera; family Vespertilionidae; genus Myotis; species Myotis daubentonii. Next base: position 94,058,841 of record NC_081841.1, read on the forward strand.
TAGCAGGTGGTAGAGGAAGAAAGGAACAATGATATCAGAATAACTTTGCATATACGCCCTGACTTTCCCAGCCTGCAGAGTTGGCTTTTCTTTTTCAAGCAGATCTTTACCTGTGTCTTTTCCTCTTGACCCGTAAACCAGGCACTGGAAGGTTCAAGGCATGGCTTCCAACTGGGAGGTTCTGAACAAATCTTTTCCTCTTCCTTGTGCATCACTTTATCTCAGGTTAGTTAAGACAATAATTGGGTTTCTCGCCTCTTTTTACTGATTAGAAAATGGGATCCCTGAAACTGTTCTTGCTTCTGACCTTCCCAGACTGAGTTTGGAGCAAACTTTCCAGTCCTGTAGAACCACAGCTGAAGTTTGGGTGGATAAGAAGGGAGACTGCATCTGTGAGCTACTGGACGTTCTCTAAGCAGGGCCAAGGGCTCCCCTCAGGCCACTCCAGCCTGTGTCATGCTAAATAACAATTGCCCAAAGCTTCTCTCCTCAGCCCCTCTTGTGACAGAGAATCCTTTATCACCTCTCCCCCTATAAAGGCTATAAAGGCCTTTCCAAGGATGTCTAGGAGACCTTGTAGGACCACATCACATTGAGTCTTCTTTTTCATCTTTGACCCCCCTTAGTCAATGTCCAGTAACCTTGAGGTTGCTTTCAGGAACTTACATTGCCCATGCTGACAATGTCCTTCATAAGGATGATGATGGTTATGCCAGGGCTGCTGTCTCCAGGCACACCCAGCAACTGCCAGATATTGAACAAATAAACCCACTCCTAGGGCTCTGAGTTTCATCAAGCCTCTTGGAGAAACACTCCTTTCCATTTCTGGTCCTCATCCTTCCAGTTCTCTGTAAGGGCACAAAGCCCAGTGTCAGTGTAGAATGTAGATAACTCACCACCCCCTCTGTTATTGTTTCCTCCCCTGTCTTCCACTCGGAAACTATGACAAACTCCTCCCTTCTTCATCCATAGACAAAAGTGCCCATGCAGGCCTATTCATGCAAATGAAGCCTTGGGGAGTTGAGGGGACCTGACTCCACCAAGTCTCAATGTCCATACATAGGAAGCATTGGGGGGATGTCCTCTGGTGGTGGGTGTGGGCAGACCCCTCTTTCCCTTTGGAGTCTGAGACATTTGCTCATGCCTTATAAAGGGAATTTTTTGCCAATATGTCTGGGTCATGTTCTGTCTTATTTAACAAGGCAGGTAGTAGTAGCATTTACAGGTTGTCCACATTAGGTTGAAGCCATTCTCAACTCTAACTTCTTTTTTCAACAAGTTCCAAAATCTCTCTGCCTTGGCTTCCCCTGCATACCACCACCACCACCACTGGCTATCAACTTTCTTGGAGAAATGGTTCTTGCAGTTTATCAGCTATCAGCTGTTGTTAGCCTTCCCAGAAGTACTTGCATCTCAAAAGGACACATTGGAAGCCTGCTTCACCTCCAAATTACAAAAGAATGAATCTCTAATGGTGGAAGGTCAAGCATCAGTGCCAGGCTGGTGGGAGCAAGATTTGGAGGTGGAAGTTCACCCTGCACTCTTTAAAATCATGTTACACTGGTATTTCATTCCGCTTACTGCTAAGTTGTGCCCTGACCTACAGGCTGCAGAGAAAGCATGGAGTTCTAAGGGCAGGAAACACTGAAGTGGAATCAGGAGATGCAAATTCTAGTTCCAGCTCTGCCATGAGTTGCTAAAGACCTGGAGGGGGGCGGGGCAGTGTCAAGACAGAGACCCCTGAGAAATGGTGGGTGACTATGGTCAGCCCTTGTCCTACAGTCCTTTGTATTTCATTTCCTCTGCAATGTGAGGAGATTGAAAAAGCTGAATTCATGGGTTACTTTCAACTCTTTCATTCTATTATTGTGAACTCTGTGGTTGGTATCCAGAGCTATTACCTCCAACTCTCAGAACAAACTAGGAGGAGCAGCAAAATGTATTGGGGAAGCTTGTGCTCTGAAGGCTTAGGTACCCAACCCTACCTATCTTCAAGAATACCCAACCCTACTTATCTTTAAAATTTGTTTTTCTCTAAAAAAAAATTAAAGCTTTAAATACTACCTCCTCCTCCTCTTGAGAAGCTCAAATTTTCATGATCTGCTGGTAGAAATCTGTCTTAAAATATTGCACTCAAGCCAGACTTGCAAAGAAGTCTCTCTAGCTGGGAACGTATGGAGAAATATCTTGGTCAGCGTTCTTCCATTATTCTTGCATATGGAAGGAACGTGCTGGTGAAATGCATCTGCGGACTAGTACTTCCCAGTAATGATTTGCAAGACAGCCATAGACAACTGTTGTTCCTCTACCACTTTCCCCTTTATACTTCCTACCCTCTCTCTGCCGTAGTTTCCCCTAGTTCTTCTCAGGTGCTTTTAAATGGATATAAAGTGCCTGAAGTATGACTTAGAAAATCTAAGGTTGAACCTGACACCAATGTGTACAATATAAAAACTCTGTACAGCAGGTTCAAGAACCAAGAGACCTTTTTATTCCGGGTAAAAAGGGCATGAGGCTATGTGCAATCAATGCGCTTTGGAGGGTGGGGAGAATTCTCAGACTATTCTTTCCCCAAGGTCAGAGGATCTGCAGGGGAGCAACAACTTCACCTTCCTTGGTCAAGAGCAAATAAAATTCAGGAAAGCCTTCCCAAGAGATGCTACAGTGACTGCCTCTTGTGGGTAATTTTTTTAAGTGGAGAGAACACTAATATGAGGAAATAGAATCAGGGGGCAGGACACATATCTTCAAGGGTCCTCTACTTGCCTGGTCAGTGTGGATCAATGGTTGAGCATTGATCCATGAACCAGGAGGTCATGGTTTAATTCCCAGTCAGGGCACATGCCCCGGTTGTGGGCTCAATCCTCACTAGGAGGCAGACAAGAGGCAGCAGATCAATGATTGTCTCTTATCACTGATGTTTCTATCTCTCCCTCCCTCTCCTTTGCTTTCTGAAATAAAAATATACACTTTTAAAAAGGATCCCTTACTAGATTGCACAGTCTATGAAATTACAATAAAAGGACTAAAAAATATTAGCCAAGTTGCTGGGGGTTTTCTGAAGACAGTCCATTCTGCTTGGTTGGTTTCCAGCCTCTCTCCGATCTAGAGCTGGGGAGAACCATGTGATGAAGGTCCATCTAGGTGAAGGGAAATCAAGAAGGGATCTGCTCCACACAGTGCTAGGCCTGACCTCCACAGGAGAAGCTACCAGGGAAACACAAACTTGGGCTGGGAATATTAGCCCCTCATGGTTTTCTCAAACATGATTATGCAAAGAATAGAAATTGGGGGGGAGGGGGAGGGATTACTAGTACTTTAATAACATATGGATTTTTAAAGAGCTTCCAAATCCTACCCTGACAAATGATCCATACCACTTCCCAGCCAGAACCTGTTGTACCTCACTCGGACTCTGACCCACACCAGGAGGTTTCCTAAAGCAGCACTTTGTGGATTCCCCAGACTTTTGGGACCTATAGCCTCCTGTGACAATTTTTGTTTCTTTCCTTCCCAAGCTGTCAGGGCCTCTTCCTAACCAGTTTTTCCCCTGCACCAAAGGCCAGGCCATGTCTCCTTCTGCTCAGCTGGGCATATTACTGATGCTCTGACCCATCTAGGCATGCCGTTGTACTGCTTCCAGTCTGAAGAAGTCAAGAGGTATGATTACTGTAATCCAGAGCATCAGTCTCAGGGGTCAGACAATTTTCCCAGCCTCATCCCCTCTGAGTACTCATGGGATGGATTTGAGAATTAAGAGATAGCAAACATTTACTGGGTGGTAGAAACCCCAGCCAGATAACCAAAACTCTTCAGGCTCCAGAGACAAAGGTGTTGGATGAGGGTTGAGAGAAGATTGTCAACACGCCATGCCCATTGCACATTTTAATACAGCGAACCCACAGGGCAGCACAAGATGAAAAGATCTTCTATATGGGCAATTGCTTCAGCTCAGCCAATCATCTTGGGGAGATGACTGATAAGTTCACTCTTTTTCAACCAAGAGCAAACTGATTGAGACTGCCTTGTCCCACTTTTGACAGAAGTATGCTCAGTTAGCAAAAAGTAGGTTCTTCACTCCCATTTTTTTCATTTTGCTTTTTTATGACCTCTAGTAATTTTTTAAAGTGAAGCAGTGGATAGTAAACTCTTGGAATCCAAAATGTCCAAAATGACTTTTTCACCTTCACACTTGAGTGACAGTTTAACTGGGCATACAATTCCAAGTTCAATATCTTCCCCAATCCCACAGTTTTGTGAATACAGTTCCACTGCCTTTTCGTATCTAATATTGCTGTGAAAGATATGTTGTCACTCTCTTCTTTTTTAGATTATCTTTTTTCTTTTTCCCTTCTCTCTAGAATTTTTTTCTTTCCATTTTGTTATTTTCTCTTAAGCAGTTTTGTTTTATTACTAGAGGTCTGGTGCACGAAATTTGTGCATGGGAGGGGGGGTGTCCCTCAGCCCAGCCTGCACCCTCTCCAATCTGGGACCCCTCGGGGGATGTCCGACTGCTAGTTTAGGCCCAATCCCTGAATCAGGCCTAAACTGGCAGTTGGACATCCCTCCCACAATCCAGGACTGCTAGCTCCCAACCGCTCACCTGCCTGCCTGCCTGATTGCCCCAACCACTCCCCTGCCAGCCTGATCAATGCCTAACTGCTCCCCTGCTGACCCGATCAACCCCAACTGCCATCCCCTGCTGGCATGGTTGCCTGTAACCACCAGCCTGATCACCCCTAACTGCCTCCCCTGTAGTCCTGTTTGCCCCCAACTGCCCTCCCCTGCCAGCCCAGTTACCTCTAACTGCCCTCCCCTGCCAGCTTGGTCGCTCCCAACTGCCCTCCCCTGCCGGCCTGGTCACCCCTAACTGCCTCCCCTGCTGGGCTGGTCACCCCTAACTCCCCTCCCCTGCAGTCCTGTTCACCCCAACTTCCCTCCACTGCTGTGCTTTTGCCCCCAGCTGCCCTCCCCTGCCAGCCTGGTTGCCACCAACTGCCCTCCCCTGCAGGCCTGCCCCCCCCCAACTGCCCTCCCCGGTATGCCTGGTCCCTCCCAACTGTCCTCCCTTGCAGGCCTGGTCGCCCCTAACTACCTTCCCCTGCCAGCCATCTTGTGACCACATGGGGATGGCCATCTTTGTGCGAGAGTGTGATGGTCAATTTGCATATTACCTCTTTATTATATAGGATTGTGATGTATCTAGTTGTAGGTCTTTTCTCTTTCATTCTATTTCCTCTTGGTTATCTTATTTAATCTTGGGATTTTTGTTTTATACTGTTTCTTGTCCATCTTCTTGCAAATTTTCTGGTGGTGGTTTTTTGTTTTGTTTTTTCTTTTTCATTTTCTTCTCTTCATTTCATCCATTCTATCCTTCTGAAACTTTCTTCTTGTAGACAGCTGCTGGAATATCTGAATATGTTCTCCATGTCTCAACTTTTCTTTCCATATTTTCATCGCATGATCCTTTTAGATCATATACTTAAAAGATTTCCTCAGTTTCATCTTCTAGTTCACTAATTTATTCTTCAATTATGTCCACTCTGTAGGTCCAGCCCATTTGTTGGTTCTAATATTTTTTGGGGGGAGAGGGGCAGAAGAGAACATTTTAAGTTTCTAAAATTTCTGGCTGATTTTTTACAAATCTGAAGCCTGTACTTATTCCAAAAGCTCCAGAAAAATCCTGTTCTTTTTACACTATTAAAATTTCCTTGGGTGTGAACTTTTGTTTACTGCAATCAGTACCTTTTTTCACAGTATTGGTTTTTCAAACATTTTTGGTGAATTCTGGGTACATATTTATTTTTGTACCATAAAGTTCATGTTAATCTGGTCAACAGAGGCAAAGAGTGAATGTACTATGGGGCAGGTTTTACTTTGGCCTACCCAATGTAAGTGAGGGAAGGTGCCTGCTGTACATTTTATTTTAAAAAGTTTTACATTTGAAAAATAATTGTTAATTCATTGACATAGTAACTGATCTCAACTTGTCCCACCCCCTCCCATTTTAAGTGAATGCAGAACTTGGGATCAGATGGTAAGATCTTTGGCCCCAGTTGTATGGCCTTCCTTCCCTTCCCCTAATTTCCAAGGATTGGTAAATTGAAAAAGATCCTAATGTTTTTCATTAATAACAGATATCCACATGAGCTAATGCCTGATGGTTTCTCCTGATTTCATAATACAACTTTGTAACCCTTATGAAGTATTAGAAAATTTGGATTCAAGAGAAGGGGATAGTTCTCTGACAGCACAGAAGGATATGAAACCAGTGTTTTCCTACTCTGTCTTTGAAGTACACATAAAAGTTTAGTGACACTGTATCATTTTATGTCATCAGAGTACAAGTTTCTGCCCTGCAATTCACACTCATAATCTGGGAAGAAATTGCAGCCATCAAACACATTATGGCTTCCTACAGAATGTAGAGGGGCCCCAGCCAAGATTCTATAGAACAAATCCCTGCCTGGGCTGGCAGGGTGGATGATGGGACATCACACATAACCTCATGAAGAGTTATGTAAATAGATCATGAAGACATTGATACCACTGAAGAATTTATCAATAATGTGGCCACTTCCCCTGAACTCACCAAGCCCTGGTACTGTCCTCAAGGTCTTGCTTTCATCTCCATAAAACCTTTCCTGGGGCCTTCCAGCCATTGGGAATGTTGTTTCATAAACTCTTACATTATAGATGGTGTCACTCACTTTGAAACCACACCTTAGAGAGTTTTGTTCTACTTTAGACAAAAGTTACATCCAACAACTGTGATTATGCAAAATACAGCTTAAGGGAAGGAAAACACTCTCAGAAAAGGAGAATAGTCATCAATTGTCCATACAACACTCCAACCACCAAGCTGGTTTATTACCCTTAAGTTGAATACAAAGTTAAGCTTGCTCGTTAAAAGTAATTCTCTTGTCCCTCCAGTTGCCCTTCAATTTGTTATGGTTATAGCCAAATAGGCCACAGTGGCAGCAAGAACAGCTAGAACTTGGCATGATGAGAAGTGGTTTAGAAGAAAGAAGCACCAACCACTAGAAAAGGTTGGGGGATATTCAAGGAAAGGTCAAGTTAGGACCAAACCATTCAAAAGACTGTGCTCTGGGGATTCTGTTTCCTAAGGCAGAGGAGGATATCCTTTTAAAGATCTCCATCAAAAGTATTCACATAAAATATTTTAGAACTTTTAAAAGGCCATAAGAATATCCACTGAAGGGGAATCTAGGCACATGGGGCACCCCTTGCCCAAACCAAGATTAATAAAAAAAAACTCAAGCCACCTCCTTCTTTTTTGTTGCACAGGTGCTTAGCTATGTTCTGGCCAGACATCTCAATTCTCAATTGTAAGCTCATAGAGGTCTTATTATTTTGTCTTGTTTTTCTCATTAAAGTTAGCCCAGTGCTGAGCACATACAAGTTGAATGAATGAATAAACGAATGAGTGAAGGAACACATCTTACTTCTGATGCCTTTCTCTAACTTTTGTTTGTATGTTCACTGTGTTCTGGAGAAAGATTAGAAAGCAGATTTTTTTTAACAGCTAGGACGCCTTGTCAATAGGCACTGCAGCCCCATAGTTCTCATTAACACCCATTCTTTAGCCTCCTCATCATTTCCAGCACTACCATAAGAAAATTAGTTCTCACCTATAGTCAGCCACACTCCAGGCTAATCTTACAAATGTAAGTTCCTGTGGTGGTGGTGGGGAGGGGGGGGTGGATGATACAGGATGCTGATTCTCTTAAAAGTGCTGCCTGATTTCTTGAAGATCAGAGCTTGGTGGGCCCAATTCCTGAGGGGCCCTCCTCCCTTCACCACTCACCAAATGGACAGACTTGAAGCCCAGTGCCTATTTAGCTCACAGTCCTGGCTGCATGCTTAGAGGCTTGTGTTCAGAATGGGCAAACAGCTGCAGACCACTTAAGAGACAGAAAGGGGAGAGCTCCAGGGAAGGTGTCCTGCCTTGACTATTCCAATCAGCCCAGCCAGGAAGAACTCTGCCTGAGAAGGCTTTTGTGCAGGAACTCAACCAGTGTGCCCCATCTCATGGCTTCCTTGCATAGCATTCACAAAACTCATGCCCCAAGATAGATGGAAGAGGAAAAGTGAGGACACAGCTACTGAGGAGACAGGGATGAGGCTCTTGTTTACATTCATCAAGCCTTGTGGACTTTCCATATAAATGCAAACCACCTCTCAGGCACTTCTCTGGTTCACTGTTCATATACCTGCCAATAGCACACTCTTGAAAGAAATGGTCTACCTGAGACCAGCCAGCTTAGTTTCCCAACACCCAACAGGCTCATCTTTCTGTCACTCTACATAGATGACAGGAAGATCTTTGAAGACAGGAAAAACTTCAACCTCCCTTATTCCCAAACACCCTGACTCCTAGCAAGAAGTGCTGATGTATGTTTAACCTAAACCACCCCCGCTTACAGCTGAAACCCTCTTCAAATTGCTTGGATCCCAATAGGGCAGAAAATGTTGCAGCCTCTGCACTGGAAGTTCAGTGTTGGGAGGGAGGACAAAGGAATTTTTATTAAAGTCAATCTTAGGACCAGTTACACAAATGAGCTCCTCCCTCTATAAAGATGCCTGGCTTCTTAGTAGACAAATTACATGAGTCCTAAAGCTCTGCTGAGCATCCAGCCTAACCCCATTTCTTAGCAAATTATCAGAAATTCAACTTTAAAAGCTCTGACATGGAAAATGATGTTGAAAAAGAGAACTTGGGGGCCAAAATTAGTCACACTTCAGCCCCTTACTATATTGCCACATGTGCAGAAGAGAGTGAGCATAACAAACAAGAGTGTTCTGGGGTGCCAGGCTCCAGGAAGGTGAGCACAGTAGCAGCCAGTGCCTTGCCCTCCCTGGGAATCAGCAGTCCAGGGCCCAGCTGCTGGTCTTCCTAGTGCGGTCAGAGGAAAGAATCCCTGTGTAGGCTCTTGCAGGACAACCAATGGGGGTGGTGTGTGCAGACTGCTTGCAGTTTATCTCCCATTCTGTTAGAGATCAAAAGCAACAAATACCCCATTCTGTCTGACAATGCAGGAGATGGCAGTGTTCTGCAGGGCAGAGAGCTGTCAATGAAGCTCAACCCCAGTCCTCAAGCAAAAGAAACCTCCAGGGATCCCTTTAACTAAAAACAAGAAGGTTCACCTTTGACCGCATTGAAAATTCAGAGAGGCTCTGACCTGCCTGAAAACTGACTTTAAAACACAAGCTAAAACCAATTTGGCGGTTAAGCTTAGTCCTTGCCTGACAGTCCCCTGAGACAAATGTCTGAAATTCTCCCAGACAACCAGAATAAAAAACCATGCATTTCCTCCAGGACTTTGCTCTATACCGCCCCTCTCAAATTTCCTCTATCCCCTGCCCCCCAGTGCTACCTCTCATTGACCACCATTGTCCCAGTACCTCAGAGACAGCTCAGGACCCTCCAGGGACACTAGGATTGATTTACACAAAGTAAGATGAGGACCCAGTCTTCTTGCATTGAATTTTCCTTCTGTCAAGGAAGGCAGGGGATCGTACATATGTGATGAGGGTTACCTGCATGCTAATTTCAGAGGGCACCCTTCTGCCAGGGACCTTACCCTTAGGGAGCTTTTGATCTGATAGGCCAACAGCCCCTACTTCCCAGAGAAACAGAAAAATAGGTAAAAGTGTTGTAAACAAAGAATGAGAGGAAGAATTTGATCATCACGTGGATAGAATTCCATGTTTAAATTTGTTCATTCAGCAAATGTTTATTGACAGCCTGACATTCCTGAGGTCCTGAGCTAGGTCCCAGGGATAAAGATAAGACATGACCCCTACCCTTGAGGAGATGCCTTGAACAGGGAAGAACACTTGAGAGAGGAGGTAACTACAACACGGCAAGACGAAGTGAAGGCCTTGATGGGAGTGTGAAAAGACTGCTCTGAAAACATTTAGAAGCAGCAACTAGTCTCAGAGTACTCAGGAGAAACTTCCAACAGATACTTCCTAAGAACTCTCAGAAGTTATGAGGAATTAGTCAGAGGAGGAAGGCACAGGGGTAGGCACAGGGATGGGCGCAGGGGTGAACTTGGGCCTGCAGAAGGTGTGAACAGAGTGGTAGTAAGGAAGTGTGGCATCTTCTGGAGAGGATGGCAGCTCAGGTGTGCTGGAGCAGAGGGCATGCATCAGGTGAAAGCTGACAGACAAGAGGCAGTGGGGGGTGAGCTAGGACAGGAGACAGTGGGTCCCATTTGCTACGTGCCTATAATGAGCAAGGTGCTTTGCTAGGGATCAAAAGACAAATACAAAAACAAAAATATGTATACATTACTTCATTTTATCTTCACAGCACCCTCTAGAAGAAGTAAGCATATTACCCTCATTCCATACACAAGAACACAGGCTCACAGAGGTTGAGTAACTTACTCAAAGTTGCACAGCAAAAATGCTGTCAGGATTCAAACACAAGTCCATCCAAGTCACACTCATCATGCTCATAAGGGCCATGGGATGTGAAAAGCTTTGGACACCCCATGTTAAGGAACTTGAACTTTATTTGAAGACATCAGGGAAGTCCTCAAGAATTTTAGGCAGAAGGATCGCCTGAGCAGATTTTCATTTGGGGAAGTTCATCCTGGTGGGTGTGTGGAGAATGCGTGTCAAGGGTCCACAGACAAGGCCAAGAAAGCAGGCAGGAGGCTGCTGCATAAGTCCCAGCATAAGATCATGGGATCTGGTGGACAGTTGTGGCAGAGGAAATGAAGAGAAGGATGTACTAACTCCACAGATAGGAGGAAGGTAGAATCGGCGGAACTCAGTGACATTTAGGGTCGGGATATAAAGGCGAATGAACCACCAAAGTTAAGTAGGAGGAGCAGAGGAAGCAACCAGTTGGATTGAGTCAGAGTTGCGTCTCATGTAATGGTTATATTAGCCAGTTGAGTGGTTGGAGACAGTATTTACCAAGATAGGGAATCAAGAATAAAGAGCAGATTGGGAGGTGAGAGAAGGAATTCAGTTTTGGGGATAGCCAAGAGGAGGTGCCCAATTGAGAGGAGGCTTTGCAGATCTGGTCCCCAGAAAAGACCCCTGGCTGGGCTTCCATTCCATGGGGCAGCATTTGAACCTTGAAGAGAATCAGCTCTCCCAGAGCATGATGGTTGGGCATTGCAGAAAGTAGACTTGGAACTCTGGTAAATCCCAGTCATTAAGCAGAGTGAACAGAGGAAGAGGACCTCAGGAAGGAGCCTGAAAAAGGCCAGTTAGAGAGACAGAAGGAAAACCAGGAGACAGCACTGTCAGAGAAGTTGAGTCAGGAGAGCATCTCAGGGGAGAAGAGTAAAAGGCATCCCACTGAGGATCTTTCCAAGTATGGGAGGCCTGAGAACTAGTCCATTTTGGCTTTATGATCCTGAGGTCAGCAGTGATTTCAGTTGAAGAGGATGCACAGAATGTTTGTGGAAGGGCAGTCTGTGAAAGCCAGATTGTGGGGGTCGAGACATGAATGGGAGGAGATGCCAGAGACAATAAATGAAGACAATGCTTTCAAGAACATTGTCTGTAAAGAGAAGCAGTGATGAGGCCATGATTGCATAGGGACCCACGTTTGTTGCAACTTTCATTGAAAGAGCCAGGAGTATGTCTCAGTGCTAATGGTAAAAAGAAATTGCTGGTGCTGAGGCAAAGATTTAGGCAATGAGAAAAGGACCATACATGGAATGCGCTCCCTCAGGAATGGGGAGGATTTGTGGGGAAGAATTAGCTTTCCTCAAAAGGAAGAGTCCTTTTTTTGGGAAGGGTGCTGCCAGGAAGAGTAGGCAGGAGGAAACAGTGCATGAGAAAGATCCCCCTCATGTACTGAACTTGACTTTGACCTTGAAGTAGAAGGTTGCTGGGAGATGGGTTGCAGACAGCCCAGCTGATAGGAAAGGAAGTGTTTAAGGAGACAGGTGGGGGGTTGCCATCCTATTTGTGGGAGCAGGACATGAGGCTGGTCAGGGACCAGAGATGGACTGTGGGACAGCACCAAGAACAAAGCACAGGTTGGAAATCCTGTGCTGGCCCTAAATCCATGAGGTTGTGTGAACTTCAGCAACTCTTAAGACACCCCAAGCAGAAGCAGAGAATGTGTTCAGCCAGATTGAGTCAAGATTGACTTTTTTGATGGCCAAAATTGGCAGACAATGGGACAAAGGTACTGCAGGAGAAGCTGACAGGACCAGTCATAGGAAAGCGAGTGAGGAGTCTCGTCCTGCTGCAGAGCAGAGATGGCCAGCCCTCTGGAGCTGCTGCAGAACCAGAATCCTGTTCCAAGCTCCTAGAAGCCAATCTATATTCATTTTTCATGAAACCCTGAAGCTCTTGGGTCAAATTTTCCAGACATATACTTGTGTTGAAAAAAAACTCTTGAGGACTTGGAATGCCATTCCAGAAAATTTTTTCTGTTTAAAAAACTTTGCAACAGTGTTACTCTCCATGTTTTCATCCACATACACTTGTGAATCTTTGTTCTCAGTGATGAATTTTGTTAAGTCTCGTAATAGGAGTAGCCTGACAGATGAAAGTAGTTGCTCGTGCATATCTCTGAAGGTCACAAAATATAAATCTGATGTAAAATCTCTGTCATCAGTGATGCAGCAGCAAAAATCCCATGATAATATCAAACGGAGTCATAGTTTTCTGTCGGACTATCAGTGTACTTGTATACATCCTATCTAATTATAGACAAACATGGTAATTAACCATACCTCCGCTACACTTCCCATTGGCTAATCAGGGTGATATGCAAATTAACGGCCAACCAAGATGGTGGCCGGCAGCCATGCAGCTGAAGCGAACATGAGGCTTGCTCCAGTGATGGAGGAAGCCAAGGCTCCCCGCCTGCCACAGCCCAGCTCTGAGCTGCACTCTAAGCAACAATGTTGCAATTATAGAAGCTAAAGAAACCCCAGATGCCTGCTTTCAGCCAGCCGCCTCAGAGCTGGAGCCGCAACAAAGTTTCAATTACAGAAGGTAAATAAATCCCAGAATAAAAAGAAAAAAAGGAGAGACTGGGAGCTTCAGTTGAAGGCTTGGCCACCCTGAAGGGGGTTCAGGCAGCCTGAAAACAGCCATCAGCCCCTCATCCAGGCTGGTCAGGCACCCCAGTGGGGACCCCCACCCTAATGAGGGTGCAGGCAGCCTCAAAACAGCCATCAGCCCCTCACTCAAGCTGGCCAGGAACCCAAGAGGGACCCCTACCTTGATCCAGGACACCATTCAGAGCAAACCAGCTGGCCCCCACCCGTGCACCAGGCCTCTATCCTATGTAGTAAAAGGGTAATATGCAAACTGACCCTAACAGCAGACAGACTGGGAATGATTGGTCACTATGACACACACTGACCACCAGGGGCAGACGCTCAATGCAGGAGCTGCCCTGGTGGTCAGTGAGCTCCCACATGGAGCTCTGCTCAGCCACAAGCCAGGCTGATGGCTGCCAGTACAGCGGTGGTGGTGGGAGCCTCTCCTGCCTCCTCAGCAACGCTAAGGATGTCCGACTGCAGCTTAGACCTGCTCCCCGCTGGCAAGTGGACATCCCCTGAGGGCTGCTGGGCTTCCAGAGGGATGTCTGATTGCCAGCTTAGGCCCAATCCCCTGGTGAGCAGACCTCAGCCAGCAGGTGGTTATCCCCCGAGGGGTCCCACACTGCGAGAGGGTACAGGCCTGGCTGAGGGATCTCACCTCCCCCCCAAGTGCACAAATTTTTGTGCACTGGGCTTCTAGTTAAAAAATAAATGTACTTTTCATCATCATATACTGTGTTTTTGTTGCTCGAATGAATTTTATTATTTCTTCAATGTTCTTCACATACGTACACCTTAAGAGATATCAAGTAGGCGTAACATGTTCTCAAAAAATTAGGGTTGGCACACAGAAGAATTCTGAGTCAGAGATTTTGCTGGTTTTGGCACACACTCACAAAAAGGTTGCCCACTCCTGGTCTAGGGGTTCACAGGTAGAGGATAGAAGAGGGCAGGGGGCATGGGTGAGTCACCATTCTCATACTCTTTTGGATAAATTCTTCACTCCTTTATGTCTTTCTCATTCCTTCCAAAAGCACAGCAGAAAGTGGGGGCCCATGTGGGGCCCTGAGTTGAAGATTTGGCTCTCTATCCCATCTCTAATAGTGCAAGCATTTAAATACTCCCCAGCACCTTCATCACTACCACTTGCTTCTCCATGAAGAAACCATCATTCCTTCCCTCCCCAACCCCAACTCAGCTTAGTTCTAGTCTCCCGGAGCTCAAGACACAGGTCACCATCCCTTCATCTTCAAATCCTGGACTTCACCAAATATGGCCTCAATGGAAAGCCACTAAACAAAAGCCGAGGCCTTCCCTTTATATCTTTTTCAGTAGCAGGTTTGAACTCATGTCTTTAAAAAACTCCTGTTTATTTTTAAAAGCGGGCCCTGTGTCCCAAAGCTTGTGGCAAGTCCGAACTTAGGGTCCCTTGAGTATGGAAAAGGTGATCTCCACCGAAGGAGCTTATCCCAAATCACTAGGTTGATGTTCCGCTGAAAAAGGGCTTTGGTTCTCCTCTCCTTTTAAGCCAGCCTTGGGCACAGCTGTCCACCAGAGGCAGTGATTCACAACCGTGCAGTTGCTGCATGCTGAGACCGCATTCTATGTGGGTGCTCACTTCACACCTGCCCCATAACTCCACCTAGAAAACACGTGGACACATCCATTCCAGCAGTGGTTTCCCAGCCATACCATGGAGGTGAGGCACACACAATCTCCCACTCACTGAGGTAAACAAAGTGGCAAAGAGCCCAGTGAAATGGGGCAGATTGAGTCAGGCCTTCCCTAAGCTGCTCCCAAACACAAACCGTCTCCCATGCATCCCCTTTACTTCTACTGCAGGCTTAATGCTCTTCTTAGCCCTCTGAGCAAGAGGCACTTTGAGTGTTTTGCAGAAATAACCAGTTAGTTCAACTGGTGCCCTCACCATGAGATCCCAGATACCCAGGAGAAGGAGGATTTGAAATCCTCTTATCAGCCTCTCCCTGGGGCTACTGAGGTCTATGGGATGTTTGCCTTTCCACAGAGACTGCAGCACAGCATTCTCTGGCTTCTCTTGAAAGGAGCCATCCCACAAACGTTATCTTTCTAGCTAACTAAAATTTGACACCAGAGGTTTTAATACTTCTTTAAAAAGTTGCAATTTTGATAGAATTTTTTTTTTTTTTTTTACAAATGTATTACCTATGACCCACTCACTCCTCTGCCTTCCTAAACTAAGCACTTGGAAAATAAAGCGACCTTTTCATGATGACTCACGTGGGGGTCATTAGTTTGAATGCCCATTGCTACGTTGAGGTAAAACCTCCAGAGTGCAGGGACCATGTCTTAGTGGTCTGTGCCCCTCGGCACCTAGGGCAGCAGGTGGCAGGAGGGAGGCCGTGCGTGTGCATGGGCTGCACTGACAAAAACCCACAGGTTGGCGCAAAGCCCTCCTCAACACCTGACGCCTCTCTTGCTGTCAGGTTTTCTTTTAACATTTTTTATTAACATATAGTTCACATATCCTAAAATTTACCCTTTTTAAGGTGGTTTTTATTATATTCACAAAGTTGTGCAACCATCACCACTATCTAACGCTAAACATTTTCATCACGCCTTTAAAAGAAATCCCATACCCATTGTCATTCCCCATTCACCTCCCACCCCCCAGCCCCTGGCAACCACTAATCTACCTTCTGTCTCTCTGGACTTGCCTATTCTGAATATGTTTAGAAATTGGATCAAGCACTCTGTGGTCCTTGTTATCAGGACCACAGTGTTTCATTTAACCCAAAGTCTTCAAGGTCCATCTGTGTCTCGGGACGCATTGCTACTCTTCCTGCTCCTGCTTCTGCATCCTTTCACCGCCTCCCTTTCATTTTAATCTTCTGTGAGCATGATAACAAAATGTATTAGAAATGTGTGCAAAAGGGAGTAGATGGAACTTGTGTAAAAATGAGTTATTGTAAAGTGTGGGGCATTTGGGGACTTTTATTTCAGGTGCTCAGAAGTGTTGCCGGCTTGCTTCCAATTTCTTGGCTGTTTCACAATGGCCAAGGTTTCTGGATGCGAATAGGTTTCAGATAAGAAAAACATCAATATAAGAATTATTCACTTCATTTCCATTTTGCCGTGTATTTTTACAAATGTTTGCGTAACTATTCTCTATTTTGAGCCCCTCAGCAGTACAGAAGAATTGGAAAATATAAGAAAGAGAAGAGCAGTCCCTGACATTCAGAAACTGGCATAATGCTCAAAACTGGGCCTCAACTGTCAGGAGCTGGCTTGGGCAGTAGGTCATGGCATTCTGTTGGACATAATCTCACAGAACACCAACATCAGACACAGTTGCTCTGTGGCCACAAGGGAGACAAAAAACAAGACCATTTCATAATCAGATAAAAATAAGACCACTGTGCAAATCACAAAAATATCAAGCATCTCCCCATCCTAACTAATGCAAGTAACTGTTACTTCTTTACTAACCACAACTTGAGCCCAATTCCATTCTTCCGGCCTTCTAAATCAGAGTGATTAAGTTGCACAATCATAGACTTACACCTGCTTACCGATATTGAACACAGAGGAAATCCTTGCCTTCCTAAACAAGCTCAAATCCCTTAAGTGCTTTCTAACACTCTCGTTACTGGTGCGTGTTCTCCCTTCTTGCAATAAATTCACAAGCCCAACTTTGTTCGACTACGGGTATGTTATTTTTGGTTTTTACCTGGAGGATAGTGGCAGAATTGTTCCACTGAGAGTCAGAAGAACCCCTCTCTTCCTTGAACCAAGAGACTCTCACCTCCAATATGAAACCTTTTGAATCATTACCTGTTTGGGACACCCTGTAGCCCATTGCTAGGAGGTAAGCTCTGGATGAATTTTGCAATATTCCCTTTGGCTTTGCACTTATTCTGTTTTCCTAGGAATGATGTGCTAATGGACTTCATGGTTATCTGCTTAGATATGGATTGCTCCCTAGTAATGGTTGTCTAGCCTTCTAATAACTGCTCTTATGTCTGTCTAATGTCTTAAGCACGGTCTTCAGATGGAAAAGTTGACAGGAACAGCATGCACACAGGCCCAGGAAGTCCATCCTTGAGCTGGTCTCTGGGGAGAAGGAATTCAGATTTCAGATCAGCATCCTTTGGGACAAACTTTAACCCAGGTCACCATTTCAAAACCTCATAACAACTTCTTCCCCAGCCTTGTGTTTGTGTTGTCCCAGGGAAATGCTTTTTTTAAAGTTCTGTCTGCCTGGACTCTGGAGGACTTTTAGCCAGTCAAACTGGTGGTAATCAGCCTTTGACTTTGGACCGTGCTCCAGAGACACAACTTATACACTATTCTTGTTCCCTCAGGGTCTTCTAAGTCTAAAACCATACTCTCTGGGCCAAACATCTGCTGTTATCGTGTTAACTCATCTCCTTATTTCTCTAACACAATTTAAGAGACAATTTGGAATTGCAATGGCCACTTAGGGGAATTTGGACATGAACTAGATTGTTAAATTTCAGAGGTACTGTACAAAGAGTGAAGAAATCCTCACAAAAAGTTGGTCTTAACTAAAAGAGATCATTTCATTTAATGTAAAAGATACATTACGTTCTCCTTTGTTTCCATACTCGGGGGATTAGTAAGTGCTCGCTTTTTATCATACAGCTTGATAAAACTGTCAAAAACCCAAACTATTGTCTAAAACAGTATCTTTCCAGTATATATGTCAAAATCTATTTTTCTATAACTAACCTTTTTTTTAACCTCACTTTATAGAAGGAACGTTAACCTTATAGTGATAATTTCATACCTATTGGAAGCCAGCTCCCTCTAATTATTTTTGCTTTTATCCATCTATTTTCCCATCTCTTAGAAAATTGTAAAGGCAACTGATCAAAAACATCATTCAATAGTAGGGTACACATTCTAGGAATATCTAGACTCAAGATCAACTCTCAAAAATTCCTGAAAAGGAAATTATTCAATTGTGTTTCTGTTTGTGAACACAAAAAGATGGTGTTTTTCTTTTTTAACTCCATGTCTGAGATAATAAGAAAAGGTTTTAACTCCAAGATAAAGAATCTTGGGCTTGATTCAGAATCTCTAAATTTTATTTTACCAAAACCAAAGAATGTCAGTACAATATTTTGCTTTGATTAAGGCCATGGTTAAAGTTCTCATGATTCAAGGTTCCTAAGTTTTCTATATTGGCTTTATGATATAGGTTATGCTCTTTTCATAAAATGTTTAAAAATAAAATTATATATACACTAGAGGCCCAGTGCATGGATTCATGCACTGTTGGGGACCCTTGGCCTGGCCTGAGGGGATTGGGCTGAAACCAGCTCTCCGACATCCCCCGAGGGGTCCTGGATTGCAAGAGGGCACAGGCCAGGCTGAGGGACCTCACCAGTGCACCGACCAGGCCTCTAGTATGCATATAAGATCTTTGGTTAATCTCTTCCAGCCCTACGCCCTTCCCCTTTTCCCTCTGAGATTCATCAGTCTGTTCCATGCTTCCATGCCTGTGGCTTCTACTCTGGTGCTGAGCGTCTTCCCCCTGGTCAGTACGCATCATAGCTACCGACCTGTCAGCTGGTCACTTAGGCATATATATATATATATATATATATATATATATATATATATATGAAGTTATAGTCAACAAAAAGAGTCATGACAATGCTTGGTTGGGGATGTGCCCAGGGCCTCAAGATTCCACTTCATGTGCATGTCATCTGCCGCTTGTTATTGGCAGGTCTCTTTTCTCACTATAAGCTCCCTTACCTCACTCCTCTTTTGACTCCCTACAGTCTTCTACCACTTAAAAAAAACCAAAACTCTTGTGTTTTCCTTCAGTCTTAGCTAGTAGCTACAATTTAACTGATTATTGACAAAATAACCCTTCTTTAATATTTAAGAAGGTAGATTTCCTTCTGCAGGTCTCTCTGGTTCTTAAGTTTCCCTGACATGATTCCAAATTTGAGTTTTTAAAAATTGAACCTTGGCCTCACTTCAACAAGATGTTTCTGCTGAGGTTATTACAACCATATCAGCAAAACCTAGCCCATTGGGAATGGGAACTAATATTGGGACTCCTCTAGCTACAAGAGTTAGTATGCTCTTGCTCTGCAGGAACTATTTGACTCTACTCATAGAATCTGCCCATCTCGAAGGACAACACATTGGTTCACTCCTCTTGTGCTCAAGCACCCCACTAGAGGATTAGTTATTATGTGGACATCAGGCTTACACCCACCTGCCAGCACACTGATTTACCCTATGTATTACCATCCCTTCACTGGATCGTTTCCTTGAAAAGTATACTCAGAAACCTCCACAAGATGCAAGCATAGAGCACTCCATGCATACTTTGGAAGCCCCATATGGTTCCTACAGTAGGGATTAATGTCCTGAGAAAGGTAATCCAGACTTGTCTCTGGCCCTAACAGATATCACAAATGCTAGCTACTTCTGCTTTAGAAATCCAGGAGATCAGTTTACCCTTCATTAGCCAGACTTGGCTAAACATGAATAATCACATAGCCCTGAATTTCTCCTTAGGTAACCAAGGAAAATTTTATATTGGAGCAAGCACGTCTTGCTATCCCTATGTCAAATACTATAGGATGAGTGGGGAATGTGTGACTAGGCAAAGAGAAAGCCATTTGGAGTCTAGGACATGTTTTCATTGAGTTTTATAATCTGAGCCCCTTGGCTTTGAGGCCTGTTACAAGAACTAATCATCCTTTCATTTTTAATGATTGCCCGTGTTGCAATTGGTTGATATATTCTCGCCAGGGTCTTTGATGCTACTGTGCAACCATTAAGTCACAGGGGCCAACAATTCATCTCACAACAAAAGAACCTGACAAACACTGACCCTTAGTCCAACTACACATTACATTCTCTGAACACCCTCCTGATCCTGATCAGCAAAATTCAGCAAGGACCAGGCAACATCTGGGTGGCAAAGATTAACATCCTGCAACTCGACTCTGTCTCCCCTGGCCAAAAAGAAGAGTCTTTGACTGGAGGGCATTGACATATTAATTTATCTATTTTTCAGAAAAAGGCAACAGAGGCTCATAGAGGTTAAGTAACTTGCCCAAGCTCACACTGCTAACCAACAGCGAAGTCAGAACTGGAACCCAGGTTGCAGGACCTGGCTTCGGGTCTGAAAAAAAGTGCATCCTTTCAAGTTGCCTCTGTCAGCACCAATGAGAGAGAAGAGGGACTTGGGGATCATCAGAAATGCCATGCCAGAGCTCCCAGCAGCCTTGCGCAGGCCCATAAACCCACAGAATGTCCGAGCTCAGAGGAACGTTAGACTCTATGCAGTCTAAACTTTCAGGTGACAGATAAGGAGACTCAAGGCCAGAGAGGAAAAGGGACTTGTTCAAGATCACACAGCAAATTAGGGGCAACATCCAGACTTGAACTGAGATCACCAGCGCTTGGGGCACTGCAGCCTCCTACCCTCCCCAGTGGCAGTTGTAGTCATCCCTCCTGGTCGCTACCGCATGTGACTGTGTTCTGCTTTGGGGCCCTTCCTTTTAGGGAAAAACATCTGCAGACTGGGTGGTCAGTTTCTCCCTTTCAGTCACATGAAATTTCTCTCTTGGTATTTTATTAGAAGCTTTCTCGAGATTTTTTAAGTGTATAAGGCTATATCAGCCACAGAGGTGAATTATGAAACAATTCAACTTTCCTATGTGCATAGTTCTCCACAATAAATAGAGATGAGGAAGCAGCAAATACAACATTAGCAGGAGGGCAAGCCAAGATTACTTTTTCTTTTGAGCAGGCTCAAGTGATCCTTAAATTCACCCATACAATTATCTTTTAAATTCAGTCTCCATACTGAAATTCCAAATTTCAGAGTCTATTTATAGTCAGATAATCATGCTATTCCCCTGCTCAAAAACTGTCATTTTTCCCTATGCCTTCAAAATAAAGTCACAAATCCTTTGCTTTTTATCCAAGGCTACCAGTGACCTGGTTTAAATCTACCTCTGGTGCTCACATGCACTCTCTCCTCCTCTTCAAGTGCTCAGGCACCTCCAGCTGATCACAGGAGAAATAGCCGCTTCTCTTCCTGAACCCCAAACATGTTACCTCTCTCTTCACAAATCATTTAAACCCAAATACAATACTGAAGTATATGTGTCTTTTTCCCTTAGGGGCAAGCTCTCTATTTTCTTATCCCCAACTATCAGAGAGCCCAGTGCATGACAGGTCTTGTTACATATTGAATACATGAATGAGAACTTGCTTGGAAAAATTATTTATTCTTCCCCTTCATGTCTGGGTAGAATTGACTACCACTAAAGAGAAAACAGATAAAAAAAACCAGAAAATCTCTTGAGGTTTTCTCAACAGAATATAAACATAATATAAACATATCAACTGAGATGGCAAGTTGAAGAAAGTGTGACACTGCTTTATTTTTGGGATTGTTTTCCTTAAAGAAGTACACTAAAGAATAAGAAACACATTACAAAGTTGAGAAAATGCTATTGACTATTTTGATGGTTTGTGTGTACTTTTTAACCAGGATTCATGGCTGGGGAAACAAAAGAACCCCTTTGTCTGTATAATTTTGTTCCCTACCTTTATTGCTTTAAATAGGCAAGATGTGGTTTGCATTCCTTTCACCACTAATGTTTGCTTTTTGTTCCTGAACAAAAATAACTTGCCCTCAAAGGTTTCTCTCAAAGGTTGTTAATTTTGCTTGCAAAGATCCCCTTGCCCTTATGCATGCCACTCACTATAAGGAAGGTCTTGAGTGTTGCTAATGGAGGTTCCCTCAGACCCATATATTCTGTGATAAAGCAATAATAGGTAGTGGGGCTATTTATGTTAAACAGCAAGTAAGAGTGGAACTTGGGCAGTGATTCATGCTTTCCATGTCTTTTCCATTTGTACTAGTCAGGCTTAAGAAATACATTCCTGTGACTTAACTGGCTTCTACTAGTTCAGCCAAAAAGTAGCAGTACTTTTTGATGTTGGTTACAGTCAGGGGACTGTTGACCCTCCGCAAGGATTTTAATTTCTTTGCATACCCTCTTCTTGGCTTCTCTCTGACCCTGCCAGCAGCTCTACATAGGCATTCATATCGTAGCACATAGTAGGACTCCTGATGAGAATAAGTGAAAGGCCTCAACTCCCTTCTCTGTCGGAAACTCAGACTGCACATGAGAGGACTTCCTGCTCCAAGACAGGAAGGAGGTGATCTCAGAGAAAAGAGGTTCTGCCCAATGAGGTCAGGGCAGGGCTGTTGGAAGTTTCCGTTAATTCCGTTGAGGCAGGCAAGTGGCAATTGGCAGTTAGTTCTGAGTCTGAGCTGAGGAAGCTGGGATGGATGGATTCTTAAATAGCCCTTATATCATAAGCCTCATTTGTGCCCAAGGAAATGAAATAGCAGAGAGAAGGGCTATTTGCAAATAATGCCAAAACCTTTTGTTAGTCTTTAGCTTCCATATCCTTCCCAAAAACTTTAGCCCGAGTGTTAAACAGTCCAACTTTTCACCTTGCTCCCATTTCTTCATTGCAGAGGTCCTTGCTGGCAAAGCAATCACTTTTAAGTGGGAAAGATAATGGGTTGTAAAAGTTTCCCCAGCCAATCTACAGAAAGCTTTGTTGGAATTAGCTTATGGGTCTCTGAATCTTAGCTAGGTTTGTTGGGTCAGGGACCTTGCTAACTTAATGGCTCAAGAACTGACAGAGAAGGTGTTTTCTAAATGCTTGTTGGCTGGATAAGCAAACAGCTAAATGAAATTTTATCTGAGCCAAAAAAAAAAAGTGCCTTTTCTAGCACAAAAGTTGAGATGCCCAACATCCTCAAGGCCACACATGCTGGAAAAATGCCAGTCTGTCAGCCTCAGGAAAAAGTGGGCAGAAAGAAGAAGTCCTAAAGAAGTCTAATGCAGAGTATTTCCCTCCTCCCTTTCCTGCCCCCACGTCCACTGTGGTGTAAAAAAATCCCAGCGAGGCCAGTCGTCCAAAGAGCAAAGCAGGAGATAAAAGAATCAAAGAATCATTCTTTGCTGTGGCCATTTAGAAGGCTCCTGGAAAGCTGGCTTCTCCCTACACCATTGCTCCATGAGCATGATGGTGACAAGTTTGGGCTCTGAACTCAGTAAGCCCCCAAATCTGAGTCCTGGGTCCTCTTACTAGATATGAGATTTTGTGTAAATTACTTAACCTCTCTAAACCTCAATTTCCTCAATTTGTAAAATAGGGATAATAACTGGGTAAAGCACCAAGCATAATCTCAGGAATATAGGTAGTGTTCAATAATTGTTTATTATTATTATTATTATTATTATTATTATTATTATTATTCCTGCACTCCATTCTGTTATTTCCTTCTTTCTCTTCCTCACCATAACCCCTAATTGAATCATTGTCTGCAAATAAAGACTAGAGCGATCAGAAAAACCGAGGTAGTTTTAGACATCCAATAAGTACTGACAAGTCTGAGAGCAGACAATGCAGCCCCACCAACTGCTTGGTCTTTTGTAAAGCACAATTAGAGTCTGGTGATGTCCGTAAGCCACATAGATTCCTAAGAACGACAAAGATGTGTGTGTATTCATAGAGTAACTCCTGACCCTTTAAAAGAAAGCAAATCTTTTTTGTTTCCAGGACGTCTCAAATGGCACCCGGATCACCAACAGCATGCTTGAGAGCGGCAATGCCACCTGGAGAGCTGCATGGCACCTTGAGTCTGGCTAGGCCTGTGAAGTGAGATAAGCCACTTTACACACTAGAGCAGTGGTTCTCAACCTTCTGGCCCTTTAAATACAGTTCCTCATGTTGTGACCCAACCGTAAAATTATTTTCGTTGCTACTTCATAACTGTAATGTTGCTACTGTTATGAATCTTAATGTAAATATCTGATATACAGGATGGTCTTAAGTGACCCCTGTGAAAGGGTCCTTCGACCGCCAAAGGGGTCGCGACCCACAGGTTGAGAACCGCTGCACTAGAGTCTTAGTCCCCTTGTGTGTAAAACAAAGGAGTTGGATTAGACGTTCACTAAAGCACCTTCATATTTTAAGCCTGAAGCTTTAAATGGTTCTATGATTGTCAGAGAGGATCATAGAAAAGTAAAATACACAAAGCTTAACCTCCCAGAGGGACAATAAAATGTGTTAATTTGAAGTTAACTATAAGGTAGTATAGTTTGGTGTAATGTAATGGCATTGGGAGGTCAGAGGGCTTGGCCCCCTCAAACTCTTTCTCAACAAATGTGGCACCTAGAACAGCCTGAGGGGAGGCCAATCGATTCCATCCTACCCCAGCTCTGAAGATGCCTTGTAGTGAGAAAGAGAAATGGAGCCCCTAACTCTCAGCCCTTTCACTGGCCACTCCCAAGCTGGAGGGAGGGGAGAAAGGAGACCCTGAGGTCTCCCATCTCTGTCACAGACACCAACCAAGTCTCTCCCTCCTCTCCTCAGTTTGGCCTTTCATCTGCATCCCAGCCCAGTCTGCCCTCAGATTATAGGTGCACTTCACAAACTTTTGCATATTGTTTGCATACATTTGCAGGTAGGGTTTGAGGCCATGATCCTAATTATGCAAGAGAAAGCACAATGACTACATTTGCGGTCAAAGAAGGCTTTCCGGAGAGCACACCTGATTTGATATGTAATGAGTGCTGTGAAAGGCATGAGGCCTGTGTCAGGCTGGGAAGCCCATGCAGTAGCCCCTATACCCCCGCCCTACCCCATAACACCAGGTCCAGGAAATTGGAGCTCCGTCGATGTTGGCTTGAAATCATGCCTAATGGGTAGAGAAAAGCTTTTCCCAGAGCAGGGCCAATCAGGGGGTGGGGGCACTGCTTCCTGTCACTCACAGAGCAGGGCCCATCAGGGGGGTTGGGGCTCTGTACCCTGTCACATACAGAGCAGGGCCAATCAGGGAGTTAGGGTGCTGCCCCCTGTCACGCACAGAGCAGGGCCCATCAGAGGGTTGGGGTGCCGCCCTCTCACCCACAGAGCAGGGCTGATCAGGGGTTTGGGGCGCCGCCACTCTCACAGGGCAGGGCCGATGGGGAGGTTATGGCTCTACCCCGTCACACACAGAGCAGGGCCTGTGGGGGGGGGGGGTTGGGGCGCCACACCCTGTCACACACACAGACGCAGGGCGATCAGGGGCTTGGGGAGCTCCCCCCTATCAGGCACAGAGCAGGGCTGATCAGGGGGTTGGGGCACCTTCCCCTGTCACAAACAGAGCAGGGTGGATAGGGAGGTTGTGGGCCCACCACCCCGTCACACACAGAGCCACAGGGCGATCAGGGGGTTTGGGCGCTGCCCCCTGTCACGCTGATCCTGGTGCCGGGAGGCCTCATTGCTCTGCTGATCCCTGTGCTGGGAGGCATATTACCCTTTTACTATATAGGGTAGAGGCCTGGTGCACGGGTGGGGGCCGGCTGGTTTGCCCTGAAGGGTGTCCTGGATCAGGGTGGGGGTCCCTACTGGGGTGCCTGGCCAGCCTGGGTGAGGGGATGATGGCTGTTTGCAGCTGGTCACACACCCTTCAGGGTGGGGGTCCCCACTGGGGTGCCTGGCCAGTCTGGGTGAGGTGCTGAGGGCTGTTTTCAGGCTGGGGGTGACTAAAGCTCCCAACTGCTCCTTTTTTTCTTTTTTTATTCTGGGCCAGCTTTAGCTTTGAGGCTTGGCTCCAGCTCTTAGGCCTCCGCTGCTGAAAGTAGGTTTCTGGCCTTTGCATACAATGTTGCGATCCTGCTGGCTGAAGCCCGGAGGCCTGCCAGCGGCAGGCGGGGAACGTTGGAGTCCTCCGTCACTGAAGCAAGCAAGCCTCATGTTAGTTTCAAGCTGCCTGGCTGCTGGCCGCCATCTTGGCTAGCAGTTAATTTGCATATCGCCCTGATTAGCCAATGGGAAGGGTAGTGGTCATACGCCAATTACCATGTTTCTCTTTTATTAGATAGGACTAGAGGCCTAGTGCATGAAATTCGTGCACTGGGGGGTGGGGTTCCCTCAGCCCAGCCTGCCTCTCTCACAGTCCGGGAGCCCTCAGTGGATGTCCTACTGATGGCCACAGTCTGGCAACAGAGGCTCGGAGCAGGCATCGGGTGTGTGTGTGTGTGTGTGTGTGTGTGTGTGTGTCTGTCTGCTAGGGCCTGCCCCCAGCTGCGCCACGTAGGCTCAAAGCAGTTGCCGTGTGTGTGTGTGTGTGTGTGTGTGTGTGTGTGTGTCCCCACTGGGGGGTCTTCCCCCAGCCACATTGGAGGCTCAGAGCAGGCACTGTGTGTGTGTGTGTGTGTGTGTGTGTGTGTGTGTGTGTGTGTGTCTGTGTGTTTGTGTGTCTGTGTCTGTGTCTGCTGGGGGCCTTCCCCCAGCCACACCATGGAGGCTTGGAGCAGGAGCCCCTCTGTGTTGATCTCTCAGGCTCCTGGCCTCCACTGCATGTTGTACTCTCCCTTAGGCTATGGCCAGGATGGGGGTGCTGCTTGCAAGCCAGGCTTTCCTGCTCCCGGATCGCCATGGTGACTGGGGAGCAGGCCCAGCTGGGGGCTGCCCACAGGCCGGGCTTTCCCACTCCCAGGTCTCCATGGCAACTGGGGAACAGGCCCAGCTTGGAGCTGCCCACAGGCTGGGCTTGCTCTCCTGCTCCTGGATCCTCACGGCGACCGGGGAGCAGGGAAAGTTTGGGGTTGCCCACAGGCTGGGCTTGCTTTCCTGCTCCCGGATCACCATGGCGACTGGGGAGCAGGGAAATTTTGGGGCTGCCCGCAGGCCAGGCTTGCTCTCCTGCTCCAGATCACCATGGCGAACAGGGAGCAGGCCCAGCTGGGGGCTGTCCCCAGGCCGGGCTTTCCTGTTCCCGTATCAGGCCCAGCTTGGGGCTGCCTACAGGCCGCACTTTTCTACATACCTATGGCCGGATCACCACAGTGACCCAGGGCCCAGCGGCACTTTCTTGCTCTCCAATAGTCATAGGGTCCTGGCTGGGGGCGGGGCTTAGCAGTGCAGGGCTTAGGTGGCACAGGGGTCCCAGCTGGGGGCTCAGGTGGCACACAGGGGTCCCGGCTGGGGGCAGGGCTTATGCCCCGCTGCCCAGGGTTGCACATGGGGCCCGGATGGCAGCTCATGCTGTCCCGCCCTGCCTGTAGTATAGGATAGAGGCCTGGTGCACGGGTGGGGGCCAGCTGGTTTGCCCTGAAAGTGTCCCAGATCAGGGTAGGGGTCCTGCTTGGGTGCCTGGACAGCCTGGATGATGGGCTGATGGATGTTTGCAGCTGGTCACACCCCCTTCAGGGTGGGGGTCCCCACTGGGGTACCTGGCCAGTCTGGGTGAGGGCCTGAGAGCCGTTTTCAGGCTGGAGGGCAACTTAAGCTCCCAGCCTCTCCTTTTTTTTCTTTTTTTTTAATTCTGGGATTTATTTACCTTCTATAGCTGTCACTGGAGCTGAGAGCCGGCTCCAGCTCTGAGGGCTGAACCAGGTTTCTGGGTCTGTTTGACTTCTATAATTGAAACTCTGTTGACATTACAGCAGCTCTAAGCTCTGAGGCCGAAGCTGGCTGAAAGCAGGTTTCTAGGTTTGTTTGGCTTCTATAATTGAAACTCTGTTGTCATCACTGCAGCTCTAAGCTCTGAGGCCGAAGCTGGATGAAAGCAGGTCTCTGGAGCTTGTTTAGCTTCTATAATTGCAACATTGTTTCTTAGACTGCAGCTCAGAGGCCGGCAGCGGCAGGCCGGGAATGTTGGCTTCCTCCGTCACTGGAGCAAGCAAGCCTCCTATTTGCTTCAGCTGCCTGGCTGCCGGCCGCCATCTTGGTTGGCAGTTAATTTGCATTCCTGCTGATTAGCCAATGAGAAGGGTGTTGGTGTTATGGTCAATTTGCATATTTCTCTTTTATTAGATAGGAGTTTTCCCTCCTTGCTCAATACTTATTCAACGGGCCACTATCCGTGTTTCAGCCTTTTACATCTGACTTTCACTGCTATCTCTCCTCTAGGCCAAGCCATCTCAACCCTATAACCCTTCTCTGGAGGGATCACCTTATTTATCACTCACATTTCTTGAGTTTTTATTCCTACCCCTTTGGATAGATTCAGAAGGTCATCCTAGCCATTTCATGAAAAAAAAAAAAACAACAACAACAAAAAAAAACAAAAACAAACAAACAAAAACAACCTGTGAATGAGGGAACAATTGGGTTAGACAATGAATCATTCATGATGTTGAATGTATGCTTGCACGTCATGATTTTCCATCAGGTAGAGACGTTTTGCATGGGGCTCCAGAGATTCTGGGGGTCCCCTAAAATTCCATAGCATTATCATGGATGGATGTGTGGCTGTTAATTATTTTTTTCTTGGGATGGGGATCCATAGCTTTCATTAGATTCTCAGAGAGGCCCATGATCCAGAAAAATGTCAAGAACACTTCATGTAATGGCTCTGTCCCCTAAGTTAGACAGTAGTTAGTCATCCCGGCAGAAATGGTAGCTTGGGTCAGAGATGATGGTGAAGCTAAAGGCAGGGCAGTCAAGGGGAGGCTTCTAGCTCCTTTCTCCTGGCCTCAGAGATGAGATAACCCCAGTCTCCTCTGAGAGGGTGGTAGCGGCAGGGCAACCCTAGCACGCTTTGACGTGGTCATTGGAAAATGTAGTTCAAAGGACAGAGGAAAGAAACATTTCCTGAGCACCTAGTTCACGGCCAGGAGCTTTACAGCCATGGGCAAACTATGGCCCATGGGCCGGATCCGGCCCATTTGAAATGAATAAAACTAAAAAAAAAAAAAAAAAAAAAAAAAAAAAAGACCGTACCCGTACCCTTTTATGTAATGATGTCTACTTTGAATTTATATTAGTTCACACAAACACTCCATCCATGCTTTTGTTCCGGCCCTCCGGTCCAGTTTAAGAACCCATTGTGGCCCTCGAGTCAAAAAGTTTGCCCACCCCTGAGCTAGACTATACAGCTTATGTACCTTTTCTTGCTTCATCCTCACACATTCTCTGTGAGGTGAAACTTATTATCCTCATTTTACAGATGAGGGAACAGGCTCAGAGAAGTTGTGAACTTCCCTTACGTCATATAGCTAGCAAGAGACTACTGAATTTAAAACTTTATGGTCCAAGGTTTGTGGTCTTTTCACTATATTCTGCAGCCCTGTCACATCTCCTGTGTGCCGGTGGAGTGGGAGGAAGGGCACAGACCTGACCCTAATCCCTTGGAGATTCTGGTTCTTATATCGGCAAAAGGGAGATTCATTCAGGCTGCCCTTCTTCTTTTTTTAAAAAAAACATATTTTATTGAATTTTTTGCAGAGAGGAAGGGAGAGGAATAGAGAGTTAGAAACATCGATGAGAGAAAAACATCGATCAGCTGCCTCCTGCACATGCCTGCAACCAAAGTACATGCCCTGGACTGGAATCAAACCTGGGACCCTTCAGTCCCCAGGCCGACGCTCTATCCACTGAGCCAAACCGGTTAGGGTGCTGCCCTTCTTCTTATCTGGCTGTTTGTCGGAGAGTGGTTAAGGGGGTGAGGAGGACCTAGCCAAATTTAGTTTAGCAGGCTCGGCTCCACCATCCCTTCCCGGACCCTCCACTACCAGAAAGTGGTGAGGGGGCTGGAGGTTAAGGCCTTCAGCTAGATATGCCCTTAGCACTACAAAGCCCAGAGAGCAGGTGACATCATGACCTCCTCTCTGTAAATTGGGGTGATAGCTCAGACATGTTTAGGAGTAAGGCCCTGACTGCAAAGTGGAATTGCAGCACCGAAGGCCCAAACAAACAGCCCTCACCAGGCATGTATCAAAGCCTCCACACTGCTATGTGAATGGCAATTTTTGTTCAGGGTGGCAAGGGCAAAGGGAAGGATGGGGAGGACAGAAGCAGAAGGGTAGAACCCCTCCTCTCAACCAGCTCACGCACTCCCTCTGTCATATCTGGGAGTCCTTGTGTTCTACGTTATGTACCTACCCCCGGGCTTGGAGGTACCTTCCGCCACCGCCATCCTCCATTTCCACCCTGCCAGCCACAAAGGATGAGGTGGTTAATCCTAATGTTCTGGTGAAGGACTGGGAGCCATTCATTCCCTTGAAACTTAGTTTCCCACTTGAGAAAGGTCAAACACACTCCTCCCCTTTCCTCAAATGCTAAGCCATGAATGACTTCCTCTGTGGTAGGGTTCTCTTCCTTTCCAGCTCCCTTCAAACCCCCACCTCTCCTGCTCTAAAGTGCTTTCACACAATGTGGGCTTTCATTAAGATCAATGATTCATTTCCCATCAAACTTTAAATATTCCCCTCTGAAATGAGTAATTCTGACTTTGAAGGGAGCGTGCAGTGACAGCCGTGCCTTTCTCTGGTTCCTGCTGCCTCCTACCATCCCCATCAAGGCCTTAAAAGACAAGTGGGAGAAGCCTCAATTAGTGCACCCAACACTGAATCAGGAGCTTAAGTTGGTGGAGAGGGCTTGATGCAGGCAGGTGGGTCCAGCAAACACTGACCGCCCTCAGCTGGAGGCAGTGTGACATGGGGTAGGGACTGCATGTGAGAACTCTGACCATCCTTTCCAGCTCCTACTTTTCAGAGTCTATTAAGAGCCTTTGGTGGGCATGTGTGGGGACTCTAGTAACCCAGGGCTTTTCCACACACAAACAGAGAGGTGTGTATGGCTACATCTCCAGATTTGGTGGACACTATTAGAAAGAGACTCAGACAGAGTCTGCACACTGGCAATTGACCACGGTGTGGCCTTGGCCCTAGGTCCCAGTTCTCTCACTGTGCAATCTTTTCCTAAAACCTCTGTTCCCTCTGAAGAAAGCAGACACCGACCATTCCTTACACACTGGTCACCGTGCTTGTACCCTGTGACACCGCCATCCTGGCTACAAATGTCTGTGCCTGGAATTAGTGCCTGAGCCAATAGTGGCCACCTTGAGACCAAATAGCACCTCATGAGGTGGCCTTGCTGGGGATCCAGCCCTGAGAGCCCAATAGTGCCCTTCTTCATAAGGAATTAAAAGAAATTTAGAGATACTGACAGGGGAGCAAGGAAACGGCAAGACGCACTGGAGGGACATTGAGCTGGACGAGATGAAAGAGATGGCAAGTGCTAGAAGCAGAGACCAAGCTCATGGTTAAGAGTTGGTGTTTGGCACCTGGGGCCCTTTGGAGCTCCCATGCTGGTCCAATACTCTGTGAAGCTAAGAGCTAGATAGTTGACTCCTTGTATAGCCATCCCTTTACCTGAGCTGGCCAGAGTCTATCACTGCTTCTTAATACCTGGAAGAGCCTATCATATATTTTCTGAAAAACACATGAGCCAACACACGTCAAGCACTCAAGACAATGCTCCTCCTGAGGCTGGGGTCACATTTCATAGATGGAGTGGGGCAGGTGTGAGAGCCCAGACTTGGGTATTGGGCCTGAGAAATGGACTTATGTGAACAACAGTACAAGGGTACCTGGCATAGCAGGACCCAAATTGTAGGGGACTTGATATGAGCTGTGTGCGTGGAACGAACAGAGTGGCTGAGCCCCAGAAGTCCCTGGAGCTCAGGTCTCAGCTTGTGGACCAGTCCTGACTGTGGGAGATTGAGCTCAGAGAAGGGAGTTCATTTTCAACTGATGTCCCCTGATTCTGTGCTCCCCAGTTCTTAACCCAGACACATCACCGCCCAAACCCACTTCAAGGTCACATTGGCATGTAGAGTGCAGCCTCTGGAATTTTCCAGTGGAAGGAAAGGTCTTTGAGGTCAGAAACCATGTCCTCCCTCTTCATGGCCTCAGCAGCAGTGGCCTTTAAACTACTCAAGCTTAGCAAGGTCTGGCCCAGGAGTCTGTGTTTCCAACAAGTCCTCTCACCTGCTGATTCTAATACTCAGCCGGCATGTGCAAACTGCCACCCTTCAGGACCTGGCACCAGGCCTACCACCCAGTGGAAGCTAAGCAAGAAACTTGGGAAGAGAAATCCTGGAGATAATCTTTGGTCATTAAAATATGGTCCCATCCAGGAGTTTTTACTTCCCTCCCCATGAGGCTCTAAACTCTGAACAGGCGGGTATGTGTTTTTTGTTTGTTTTTTTTTTCTTCAAAATGCCAGCTAAAGTGCTGTTCTGCTTATTGATATATGGGGCTTGCTGAGCAATTCTCTGATTAACACCTGCCCCCTGACCCCCAAGCATGCTTTCCCCCAGAAATACTTGCTTCTCAGGTCTTTAGGTATTTCTACAGCATCCTCTAGGGAAGCGAGCACTTTGCCAAAGTGACCAGGGCTGTGGTTTTAACTCTTCTCTGCCCTTCATGATCCCCAACATTAAGTTTTGCAAGGGCTGGCCCAGGAGTCTGTATTTCCAACAAGTCCTCTCACCTGCTGATTCTAACACTCAGCTGGCATGTGCAAACTGCTACCCTTCAGGACCTGGCACCAGGCCTGCCACCCAGTGGAAGCTAAGCAAGCAACTTGGGATATTGGCTGGGCAAGCCTCCTGGATGTTGGCTGGGCAAACACAAACTTATAAACCAACAATAAATATGCCAACAATAGTAAACTCTTGTTCACCAAAGTGACCAGGGCTGTGGTTTATAAGTTTGGTCATCCCTGGGCCCACAAAGCCCTGCCAGGGTCAACAAGAGCAAAACTATCCTATCTAATAAGAGACAAAAAGGATAATTAACCGTACCTCCGCTATGCTTCCCATTGTCTAATCAGCAAGATATGCAAATTAACTGCCAACAAAGATGGCGGCCGGCAGCCACACAACTGAAGTGAGCAGGAGGTTTTCTTGCTCCAGTGATGGAGGAAGCCAAGGTTCCCCGCCTGCTGCAGCCTGAGCTTCGAAAGCAGCAGGCTCCAAAAGCAACAAAGTTTCAATTATAGAAGCTAAACAAATCCCAGATACCTGCTTTCAGCCAGCCGTGGCCTCAGAGCTGGAGCGAGCAGGATGGCAACAAAGTTTCAATTATAGAAGCCAAACAAACCCCAGATACCTGCTTTCAGCCAGTGGCAGCCTCAGAGCTGGGAGCGCCAGTGACAGCAACAGAGTTTCAATTATAGAAGGTAAACAAATCCCAGAATAAAAAAAATTTTTAAAAAGGAGAGGCTGGGAGCTTCAGTCGCTGGCCAGCCTGAAAACGGCCCTCAGCCCCTCACCCAGACTGGCCAGGCACCCCAGTGGGGACCCCCACCCTGAAGGGAGTGTGAGCAGCTGCAAACAGCCATCAGCCCCTCACCCAGGGTGGCCAGGCACCCCAGTGGGACCCCCACCCTGATCTGGGACACCCTTCAGGGCAAACCAGCCGGCCTCCACCTGTGCACCAGTCCTCTATCCTATATAGTAAAAGGGTAATATGCAAACTGACCCTAACAGCAGAAAGACTGGGAATGACTGGTCACTATGACACACACTGTCCACCAGGGGGCAGAAGCTCAATGCAGGAGTTGCCCTCTGGTGGTCAGTGTGCTCCCACATGGGGGAGCTCTGCTCAGCCACAAGCCAGGCTGATGGCTACCAGCACAGCGGTGGTGGTGGGAGCCTCTACCGCCTCCTCAGCAGCGCTAAGGATGTCTGACTGCAGCTTAGGTCTGCTCCCCGCTGGCAAGTGGACATCCCCCGAGGGCTGCCGGGCTGCCAGAGGGATGTCTGATTGCCATCTTAGGCCCAATCCCCCAGGGAGAAGGCCTAAGCCAGCAGGTGGTCATCCCCCGAGGGGTCCCAGACTGTGAGAGGGCACAGGCCAGGCTGAGGGATCGCCCCCACCCCCCACCCCCCGCCGCCAAGTGCACAAATTTTTGTGCACTGGGCCTCTAGTTTTCATAATAAAACTAAGATGTTATTTGCCTTTGCCATTGTGTTGACACTGAGGGTGGGCGGCTTGCTGTGCCTGCGAGCTTGCAGAAGGAAAAAGAAGCCACTTTCACTTAGGAATGTCCTCGGTGAAGCAGTAAACAGTATTTTATTAAATCTCAACTCCTGAGATTTAAAATATTCACTGTGAGTTGAAGCTCGGCGCTGGGGTACCCCTACAGTGACACCCCCTGGTCTCACCAATACCACTGCTGCTCCCCTTCACTACTCGGCCACAAATGAGACAAGTATGACTGACTGCCTCTTCAAAGTTGTCCTTATCATAGAGTCGGGTGTTGGAACGAGTTATCTCCTGTCTCTATTTATTCGAAATGAGTTTAATCTTGAAAGCAAGATTGCCATTAGAGTGTAGTTTGCAACAGGAAGCATCCAGGTTGATAGGAAAACAACGGCACAGATATGGGACACAGCAGGGCAAGAGCGATCCCGGGCTATAACGTCAGCATACTACCTTGGAGCTGTAGGTGTCTTACTGGTTTATGACATTGCTAAACATCTCACATATGAAATTGTAAAGTGATAGCTGAAAGAGCTGAGAGATCATGCAGATAGTGACATTGCTATTATACTTGTGGGCCATTGCATCATTTAAGGGCAGTTTCTACAGGTGAAGCAAGAGCTTTTGCAGAAAAGAATGGTTTGTCATTCATTGAGGTATCAGCTCTGGACTCTACAAGTGTAGTAGCAGCTTTTCAGACAGTTCTGACAAGGATATACCACATTGTTTCCCAGAAGCAAATGTCAGATGTGAGAATGACATGTCTCCAATCAACAATGTGGCTCCTATTCATGTTCCACCGACCACGAAAAAATAAGGCAAAGGTGCAGTGCTGTGGGACATATAAGGCGTTTCTCTTCTCCTTTAGAGGGCTGTTATAGTCCATTTCCCAGGTCCGAGATTTACATATATTTCTAATTCTTATGGTCACTTTCGTGTTTTGTTTTTTAAAATATATTTTTATTGATTTCAGAGAGGAAGGGAGAGAAAGAGGGAGAGGGAGATAGAAACGTCAATGATGAGAGAGAATCATTGATCACCTGCCTCCTGCACGCCCCACACTGGGGATCGAGCCCTCAACCTGGGCATGTGCCCTGACCCAGGAATCAACCTGAGACCTCCTGGTTCATAGGTTGACATTCACTGAGCCAAGCAGGCTGGGTACTTTTGTGTTTTATTACTTCCTCATACTTCACGAACTTTCCATGTTTTAAGTCTTTAGGTTTTAGCTTTATAGAATCATCCACTTGTCCCGCATGACTGCAGCTTTTTTCATGCTGTGGCTGCACCAGCCTTAGTTTGATGAACTGAATGTTTGTTTCCTTTTCATCATGCAAACCTGTCACTGTAAGACATGAGAACTGGATCGCTTGAAGCTCACACCTGCTGATCATTTTGCCAGAGAGCCCCTTATAATTCAGAGTCTTTGCTCAGTGCAGTGCCTATTTCCACAAATCTAAGAATTGCCCTATAAAGAGCAGGATCTTGAGAGCTTGAGAATTTTCCATTGTTCTGGAATCACTTTCTAAAACGACTTAGTAGGGTTATGTAGTTCAGTAACTTTTGTAAGCATCAAGGTTGATTTGAGAGGGCATTTTTTCTGGACAAGAATTAATAAATGTAAAGACTGCTCAAAGCATGTTTTCTGTGACAAAAAGGAAAATGAATATCAAAATAAGGTGGTGGTCGTGGCAAGCACTTGTGTGGTCGTGTGAGTCGCAGATTGTACCAGCCACTGTCTACATGGAACACACTTTTTACTTGAAAGAACAATTGATAGCCTATGGCTATGAAACATTGGTATCTGGCAGATATTTTTTTCAAAAATGAGTGAGCCAGTCACTTCAACAAAAAAAATTAATAGTACTTTTTGGCCAAGAACAAAATTTGAGCTTCAAGAGGAAATTTGAATTTTGGAAAATTTGCATCTACCTTTGTGACATTGACAGTTTCCCAGCACCTATTTTTTTTCTAATAAGATCAATAGCGTCAGTCGGATCCCGGCAGCAGCTGCAGCGGCGCTCATCTTTCCAGGCTCTTCTTGCTATCTCCTTTAGCTTTCGGAAACATGGCCTCTGGTGTGGCTGTCTCTGATGGAGTCATCAAAGTGTTCAATGACATGAAGGTACGTAAGTCCTCAACACCAGAGGAGGTGAAGAAGCGCAAGAAGGCGGTGCTCTTCTGCCTGAGTGAAGACAAGAAGAACATCATTCTGGAAGAGGGCAAGGAGATCCTGGTAGGTGATGTGGGCCAGACAGTAGACGACCCTACGCCACCTTCGTCAAGATGCTGCCTGACAAAGGCTGCCATTATGCCCTGTATGACCCAACCTATGAGACCAAGGAGAGCAAGAAGGAGGACCTGGTGTTTATCTTCTGGGCTCCTGAGTCTGCACCTCTTAAGAGCAAAATGATCTATGCCAGCTCCAAGGATGCCATCAAGAAGAAGCTTACGGGGATCAAGCATGAATTACAAGCAAACTGCTACGAGGAGGTCAAGGACGGCTGCACTCTGGCAGAGAAGCTGGGGGGCAGTGCTGTCATCTCCCTGGAGGGCAAGCCTTTGTGAACCCCCTCCAGCCCCCTGCCTGGAGCATCTGGCAGCCCCAGACCTGCCTGTGGGGGGGTTTCAGGCTGCCCCCCTTCTGCCAGACCGGAGGGGCTGGAGGGATCCCAGCAGGAGGAGGGCAATCCCTTCACCCAGTTGCCAAACAGCCCCCCACCCCCTGGACCTTCCTTCTCCCTCCACCCCTGACGGTCCTGGCCTTCCCAAACAGCTTTTGATCTTCTGATTCCTCTTGGGTTGAAGCAGACCAAGTCCTGCCTACCCCAGGCACCCCAGTTTTGGAGAAGGCCTGTATTTTTTTTAATGATACCCATACTTGCAACCTGTTCCCCCCCTTTCCCATGCTGCCAACTTCTAACCACAATAGTGACTGTGCTTGTCTGTTTAGTTCTGTGTATAAATGGAATGTTGTGAAGATAACCCCTCCCCGTGCTGCCTGGTTCCCCTCCCCTTTTCCACCTGGTCTCAGCCACTCGTGGAAGCAGGACCAGTAAGGGACCCTTAATTTAAAAAAAAAAAAAAAAAAGGAAGAAAAACAACAACAACAACCAAAAAAAGATCAATAGCAACAAATATAATTTCTTTTTATGTTGCATAATGAAATGTTTCAACATTGAAAAGACCTGCATAAACATTTTCCAAATAAATGTATAATGTTATAAAAATCTCACATGGGTAAAAGATCCATTCAAAGTTTAAGATAAATTAATGTATTTAAATGTCACAGAATAGGAAAAGTTCATTAATATGGTTTCAGATTCCACATAACTAACTTTAAGGAAACACTTTTTTGTTATTTTGCTGTAGTATCACAGAAGACTATGCACAATTATTTTTTAAAGCTATTAAAATATTTGTCCCTTTTCCAACTACATATCTGTGTAAGACTGCAATTCATCATATACTTCAACCAAAACAACATATTTAACAGACTGAATGTAAAAGCAGAAATAAAAATTGAGCTGTCTACTATTAAGACATTGAAAAGATTTGTAGAAAAATAAAGCA
Source organism: Myotis daubentonii (assembly GCF_963259705.1). Lineage (NCBI taxonomy): Eukaryota > Metazoa > Chordata > Mammalia > Chiroptera > Vespertilionidae > Myotis > Myotis daubentonii. The sequence goes on from NC_081841.1 coordinate 94,096,306, forward strand.
GTGGTTCTCAGTCAGGTGATGTCCTCACCCACCCAAGGTGGTGTCAGGGAAAGTTTTGGTCATAACTGGAAGGAGGGAGCGCTCCCAGCATCTTGTGGGTAGAGCTCAGAGATGCTGCAAACACCCTGCAGTGCACAGGACAGCCCCCAACAAAGAATTACCTGGTCCAAGATTTCAGTAGTGCCAAGGATAGGAAACCCTGATATCGAATAATGCCACTCTCACAATGTTTTTTTTTGTTTCAAAAATATTGGTATTAGCATGTAATGGGCTTGTTATTGTTATTTTAAGTGACTTGGTATTTTTTTATTTCATAGTTTTAATTTATAATTTAGTAACTATCAATAGATGTAATCCACATAAACAAAGGCTCTTTTCCACCATAGCTAAGATTTTGAAACAGCTTAAGTGCCCATCAATAGATGAGTGGATTAAAAAACTGTGGTACATCTACACAATGGAATACTACTCGGCAGTAAAAAAGAAGGAACTCTTACCATTTGCAACAGCATGGATGGAACTGGAGAGTATTATGCTAAGTGAAATAAGCCAGTCAGAGAAAGATAAATACCACATGATCTCACTCATTTGTGGAATATAATGAACAACATAAACTGATGAACAAAACCAGAGCCAGAGACAGAGAAGCATCAATCAGACTGTCAAACCTCAGAGGGAAGGTAGGGGAGGGTGGGGGTAAGGAGGAGAGATCAACCAAAGGACTTATATGCTAGCATATAGCCTAACTAATGGACACTGACAACAGGGGGTGAGGGCATGAGTTGGAGGGGATGGGTAATGTGGGATAAGAACACATATGTAATAACTTAATCAATAAAAAAGGCTCTTTGTTGTCCACAATGATTTCTAAGATTATAAAGGGCTTCTGAGACCAAAAAGTTTTAAAATTTCTGATATAAACAATAGGATATATACTCGTAGACTGCAAAACTAAATTTGTTGAGCAGCCCTACACGTTAGCCACACGAAAGATAAGAAAAGTTCATGGCAGGTATGCCAAGGACACGTAGTTTCTTCTCAAGAAAGGAAGGTATCTAAAGGGGGCAGAGTAAAGAGATTAGTGTATGGTGTCAACAATGCCAATTTAAGCTTTTTATGTGTCAGGTTTCCAATCACTGCTAGAAATGCAACTGTGACTAAAATGCAGTCATTATTCCCCCAAAAGCTTACTGTCTAAAAGGGAAGAAAGACATAACTGAAATTTTAATTGAAATGTGGGTAGGGAGAGAAATATAAGCATGGGGTGTATGAGGTCAGTGGGGATGAACCTTAGGTTAGAGTGGTGGGATTTGGGAGGAGGTCAAGACAGGGAGGGCTCCCTGGAGGAAGTGACCTCTGAGTTGTCTTGAAGAATGAGTAGAAATTTGGTTACTGAGCGTGGAGGGACACTGCAAGAGAAGGTGGTGTTCCAGGCAGTGGGAACCACATAAGCAAATGTTCAGAGTTATGATATAGAATGATAGATTAGGAGAAGATATGAAAGGGTATGGAGAAAATAAAAAATATACAAAGATAAAAGCATCAGAAAATAAATTTAGTGCCCCCAGTAAAATTAAGATGTTTTAAAATAAAAAATAACAGGTCTGATAACATCAAGTTATATTTTTAGAAGGCTGCTTCCTATTTAGGTATACTATACAAAGTACCTGTTTGGGAAACAAGAATAAGACTTTGTGCTCTCTTCCTGAAAGCAGCCAGAACCTCTGAAAATGGTTCCCTATTCACTTGACTCAGAAAACTCCACAAAATCATGCAAATCAAGAGGTTCAAATCTTCATGTTCACTTTAAGAACACCCCGGCCCAGGAATTCACTTCACATTTTTCATAAAGGACTTATATGGTTAGTTCATGCAAAGACATGTGATATTATTTTTCCCCACCAAAAAACTTGGTCAAGGTGGTTGAATGTTTATTTCAGAGCAATATATCAACACCATTCTGGAAAATGGGGTGGCCCTGCTGAGGGAAGAGAAAGGGATGTTTTTAACAGTGATCACGGCCTGACTATTCCCCTCACAGCCTTCATCAAAGGTTGGATTGATCCAAAGGACACGCTGGCATTTGCCCAGAGTCCCAAGGGAGAGCCTGCCCTTTCCAACAGCAGCCTGTTTGACACACAACGGGTACTCTGCTTCCAATAGAAAACAGATTGATACCATTGGCATTAAAGAGGGCTAGCCAAGACCCAGGCCTTGGGCCTTGACTCCCAGAACCCCCCCAGGGGCCCTGTGCAAGCTGGTGTCAGGGTGGCCCATGGAGGACAACCCGGGATGGGCATTTTCCCCTACAGTGGGCGACCTTTTCCCAGACTGTGCATGGCAGTCAGGATAGGGAGCTAAGACAATGAAGGGAGGCCTGGCTCGGGTTCATCTGAGTGTGGAGGTGATTCTACAAGCAGGAGAAAGAACCATCAACAGAGGCGGAAAGCCCAGAGGCAGACTAAGAGTCTCTGAGCAGATTCGGGCAAATGGCAAAGATGTGAGGATGGGAATGAGCAGTGAGTGAGAGAGTGAGCAGGTCAGTCCTTAAAAGCTACGTGACTCAGGGGCAGGCAACCTAACTGAAAGGATCTCACCCTTAGAGACCCTGGCTGACACCCCTCTTGCCAGTAGTCCAGTGTTGGGGAGTTACTCCTGGACATTGTGAACGTCTACAGGCCCCGCCTAGGAGACCAGCGGGTGTGCCTGAGGAGGTGAGTACGGGCAGTGTGCTCTGTGTCCCCAGAGGGGCCTTGGCCTTTGCTCCCTCCTGGTCCAGGATGCAGCCTGGAGCGAAAGCTCATCAATCAAGTCTCTTAAATCCCAGCGGAATCATATGCCCTCCCCCCCATTAGTGTTACTCCACATTGCAAACCAGTAGGTTCCTGCTTTGCCGACAGGTGTGCAGCTTGCACACGCCTTCGAGGGCATGCCACGCATATTGTGGACATCGCTAAAGGGAGATAGGAGGCTGGAGAGCATTTCATTTAGAGAAGGTGCCAATGTCAGACATTAGGCCAGAACTTACATGCATATATGCATTGCCCATGGACACAGACAATAATGGTGTGGGGCAGCAGCCAGATAGAGGGGGGCAAGTAGGGGAAAAAGGGGGGACAGCTCAACAATAAAGACTTATTTTAAAGGAATAGTGTGCACCAGTGACCACCAAGCATGTCAAACTCACGGCCAGTAGGCCGCATGCCTCGTTATCTGAGTTTGACATGCTTGGTCCACCTTTCCTCCTCCATGCCTGTTAAACCCATCAAGCAAGCAAGCTGAACTGATCCGAACTGCCCTGATCGCCCTCGAGTAACCCTGAGAAGTGTTTGTTCAGACGGGCTAGCAGAATTCAGTAGCGGAAACCCCATAGCTTCAATAATGATAACAATTATTATGAAAACAATAGCTAAAAGTGCCCAGCACTGTTCTAAGCTCTTCACAAATTTAACTCCTTTAACTGCAGCAGTTGATAGGACACTATTAACAACGTAAACCAACAAAGTGAATTTACCTGCGTTTGTTGACTGATAATAAGAAGGTTACGACATCTGCTCAGCACTGCTCCTACTCTGAGCAGGCCCCACCCTGACCAAGCAAGAGGCTGCCGGGATGGTCCCTCCCGGACCTCTTTCCCCTAGGGCACCAGGAGGGGAGCATGTCCCTCTTTTGACGCTCGTTTTGTTTCAGCAGTGATGACAATGAGACAATGTGCTTGAAGCTCTGGATGTATCATTTACGCTCCTGATCTGATTAAAAGCAGGAGTGGGAGGTCCGCCGACCTGCAGGCTCTGTCAATCCTAATGTTACATAACCCTGTTATGCTTCACTCCCGATTCCCCCCTCATAATTATTCTTCATTGTTGTGCTACACAGAGCTCCCTTCGCCATCTCCCCTGACCTTCCACGCAGGTGCTTTGAGGACCGTGTGCTTCATTCACCCACTTCCTTCTCCTCCCAGGGCTGCGGCTTGCGGCGGGGTTCCTGTGGGGCCACGGGGTGGGAGCACTTGCCAGCAGCTGCAGCTTACCTTTTGTCCACATGTGGGTCCCTTTCGCTCTTGCCATCGGAGGGAGCCAAACCCACCACTGAACTGCCTGGCTCTTTGTTTTGCTCTCTTGTCCCATGAGTTCTAGGCAGCTTACAGTTTCTCTCACGTGTACTAGTCTTGCTCCTTTAATGGAAACTGTGCTCATGGCATAACCTTGATGCTTTTCCTTCCCTCTCACATAGATTTGACCTATCAATTTCCCCTCTGGCCAAGCCTTCACTCAACACTTACTGATCACAAAGAAATGTCTAGAGGGGACTGAGAACATGATTAGGAAATCGGGTTTTACAAAACAACTAAAAGTGGGTGAGTTTGGAGGAAAGCTTCTTGCTTGCCTCCCTAGGATTTTGCCCTAGTGAGGCTCGCTGCAGAGTGGCCGGAGACAGTGGCCCCAAGATGGTTATCGGAACCAGGGACTCCTCTTTGTCCCCCAGCCCCTCAGAGGTCCACAGGCCAAAATAGTGCAAAATGCAAGATGACAGAGCCAGAACGGAAAAAACGCTGGGAGAGTGATCACCTGGTTTAGAAGCATGAGGTCCAGGAAGGCATTTCATACAGGATGGGTGTTCACGAGCATATTTTCCTTGCTCCGGAATGGCTGAAAGGGCTCCATAGCACATCTGATAAGAAAAGAAATTAACCCAAATCCTTGTCTGCTTCTAGGTTAAGAAGGAATAGGACAGATAAACTCATTACTGGTCACTTCCACCGATGTATGAAAGTGCACGAAGATTTTTAGACCACCCTGTACATATTGTATTGAAAATATAATGGGAGAGAGAACCAAGATGGCGGCATAGGTTAACGCTGGAGTTTGCTGCTTTGAACAACTAACTCAAAAGTGAAACCAAAAAATAGAAGGGACATCACCCAGAATCACAGGAACGCTGGCTGAGTGGAAGTCCTACAACTAGGAGGAAAGAGAAACGCACACGGACACTCAGAGGAGGCGCAGTGCTGAAGTCAAATTCTGAGGTGCGGAGTGCGTGGAGCGGGCTGGCGGCGGAGGGCGCGGTTGTTGTTTTCAATCGGGAGGGAGTCGCAGACTCTGAGCACCAGATCCGGGCGAGTCTTTAGGGACCCAGACTCAAACAGGAGAAGCGGGACTGTCTGGCTTCGGTCAGAGCGAGTGCAGCTTTCTCTCCGAGCTTTGCAGCGGGTGCTGGGACTCAGAGAGGCAGAGCCCCTGGGGACAGGACTGAGAGCTGTCATAACTGCTCTCTCCGGCCCACCCTGTTGATCCTGTGCGACCCGCCCCGCCCAAGCCCTACACAGAGGCATTTGCCGGATAGCCTCAGGCAAAGGCTAGATTAGCACCTCCCTAGAGGACAGAAGTTCTCTCACTGGTGACACAGCTGATTCTCATAGCCACTTGGCCTGGAGGTCAAACCCTCCCTGGAATTAGCTACAACAATCAAGATTTAACTATAAGACTGCAAACAAAGACCACTAGGGGGTGCACCAAGGAAGCATAACAAAATGCGGAGACAAAGAAACAGGACAAAATTGTCAAAGGAAGATATAGAGTTCAGAACCACACTTTTAAGGTCTCTCAAGAACTGTTTAGAAGCTGCCGATAAACTTAATGAGATCTACACGAAAACTAATAAGACCCTCGATCTTATATTGGGGAACCAACTAGAAATTAAGCATACACGGACTGAAATAACGAATATTATACAGACGCCCGACAGCAGACCAGAGGAGCGCAAGAATCAAGTCAATGATTTGAAATGCGAGGAAGCAAAAAACATCCAACCGGAAAAGCAAAATGAAAAAAGAATCCAAAAATGTGAGGATAGTGTAAGGAGCCTCTGGGACAGCTTCAAGCGTACCAACATCAGAATTATAGGGGTGCCAGAAGATGAGAGAGAGCAAGATATTGAAAACCTATTTGAAGAAATAATGACAGAAAACTTCCCCCACCTGGTGAAAGAAATGGACTTACAGGTCCAAGAAGCGCGGAGAACCCCAAACAAAAGGAATCCAAAGAGGACCACACCAAGACACATCATCATTAAAATGCCAAGAGCAAAAGATAAAGAGAGAATCTTAAAAACAGCAAGAGAAAGAAACTCAGTTACCTACAAGGGAATACCCATACGACTGTCAGCTGATTTCTCAACAGAAACTTTGCAGGCCAGAAGGGAATGGCAAGAAATATTCAAAGTGATGAATACCAAGAACCTACAACCAAGATTACTTTATCCAGCAAAGCTATCATTCAGAATTGAAGGTCAAATAAAGAGCTTCACAGATAAGGAAAAGCTAAAGGAGTTCATCACCACCAAACCAGGATTATATGAAATGCTGAAAGGTATCCTTTAAGAAGAGGAAGAGGAAGAAAAAGGTAAAGATACAAATTATGAACAACAAATATGCATCTATCAACAAGTGAATCTAAGAATCAAGTGAATAAATAATCTGATGAACAGAATGAACTGTTGATTATAATAGAATCAGGGACATAGAAAGGGAATGGACTGACTATTCTTGGGGGGGGAAGGGGGGTGGGGGATGTGGGAAGAGACTGGACAAAAATCGTGTACCTATGGATGAGGACAGTGGGTGGGGAGTGAGGGCGGAGGGTGGGGCGGGAACTGGGAGGAGGGGAGTTATGGGGGGAAAAAAAAAGAGGAACAAATGTAATAATCTGAACAATAAAGATTTAATTAAAAATAAATAAATAAATAAATAAAAGAAAATATAATGGGAGATGTGATAAGGTGAATGGGGTTGAATTGGTTTCAAAGACATGGTGTTTAAACTTAAATCTGACAAAAGAAATTCACTAGTAAGATTTGGGGATGTGCAATGTGGCAAAGGGAGCTAATGCAAGTCTCTACGTTAGGAACAAACCTGGGAGACAGGAAAAAGGGTCACGGTGGCTGGAACGTACTGTGTGACAGGAGAGGTTGCAGGGACTGGGTTACAGACCAGGGAAGTGGGTCTGGATTTTATCACAAATCTGAAGGACAGACCTTGGAAAGTTTTTACCAGGAGGGTTATGTGGTCAGTTTACGTTTAGAAAGACAGTCCAGGGCCAAAAAGCAGAACTCCAGACAAGAAATAATGGTGGCTTTGACCAGGGTGGAAGTAGTGGAGAGAGAGAGAGAGAGAAAGAGAGAGAGAGAGAGGGAGAGAGAGAACCATACTAATTTGGGAAATATTTTAGTGGCAGTCTCAACAAGACTTCACGGGAGACTGGATGTGAGTCAGGAGGGGAGAAAGGAGTCAAGGATGAGCACTAGGGTTTTGGCTTAAGCAACAGGCAGATGGTGAGACCATTTAGTTAGATGGAGAAGAGAGATAAAGCAGGTCTGGGAGTTGACATTAAGAACGCTGATCTGGACATGTTGAACGTGAGAAGTAGTATTTTATAGAAAGTAAAGCTATCCTAGGGCCTGTAACATGTCCCTGGAGCTGTTTAGGGGAGTTTCCCTGGGGTTTTAAGCTCTACTGAGAGGACCATCTGCAGAGCCCATGGGGTTATATGTCATCCTCAAGGTCAGAAAAAATGGCTTTGTCTTGGTCCACTCATTCATTCATTTTTCCCAGAAGGAAGGTCTATATTTCCCTCCATCTGTATAATAATCCGACATCTAGAGACCTTTAGAAGAAGAATTGGGCATTTTTCTACTTGAATATTATCTTTCTTAGTATAAATAGGCATTAAAAAGTACAAATAAGGCCAGAGCAGGACTTCTTGACCCCTCAGTAAAAGATGTATTCAAGGGACAAACCCAGCCTGAACAGGATCACACCAGCTCTGGGCCCTGCCTTGGAATCCTTTGCAGCCTAAATGGGAATTTCCTTACACACACACCCTGTCCCCAGGGAACCAGGCAGTCAACACCAAGAGGGACCAGGCTGTTCACATGGGAGGGGAGGTGGGGACCAGTGGGGGATTAGAGGGGGCTCAGAAGCCCAAGCCATAGCTGCCACCAGCTCCCCATCTCTCTACCTCCCTCCACAGCATTCTGGATGATGGGCTCTGAAAAGTCATTTTCCTCTATGTCTTCGTTTTTTATTTGCTCGTTTTCAATTTTGTATTTCTGCTTTCTCTGTTTAACAGAAAAAAATAATAGCCACTGTATAATTAGCTCTTCTGTTATTTCATCAAGTCTTCAGACTTTCCAAGTTCTAAAACATTTTCTTTCGATATTATTTCCATTGCTCTGCATTCTTTGTGTTTCTTTTTTTTCCCATATCTAACCTTTTTAGATAAAGGTTTAGTTTTTCAGTTCATTTCCACACTTTAATTTTTAGTTAAGTAGTAAATGCTATGAATTTTCCTCTTTGAATAACATTAGCTCTAATCTACAGATTTCAATGTAAGTGGTTTTTTTAATCCCTACCTGAGGATGTGTTTTTATTGATTTTAGAGAGAGAAAGGAAAGGAGAGATAGAAACCAATGTTTGATTTGAAAGAGACATCAATCAGTTGCCTCCCATACATGCCCCAACCAGGGGTCAAACCCACAACCTAGGTTAGTGCCCTGACCAGGAATTGAACTGGCAACTTTTTGGTGTACTGGAAGACGTTCCTACCAACTGAACTACTCCAGCCAGGGCTATCGCATTTTTATTTTTGTATTTTCTAAATAATTGTAAGATTTCAGTTTTTTGTGATTTTTCTGATTCAAAGTTTCTTTTTAAAATTTTGTCATGTTCTAAATTTACTGAAGTGTGATAACAGAAAATGATCTTTATAAGAAAATTAATCTTATTTTTCAAACAATTTTGAGATCATCTACGTAGTTGAAAAGGTGAGGACTGATTCATGGTCATCTCTAACCTTGAACATTTGTTAACTCTTTTCAAGTGCATTATGCAGTTATTTGACACCCTCCGGAGTTTTAAACTCTCCTAGTGAAACCATCTGCTGAGCCAGCAGAACCTTACGTGTGAATCTTGAGGGACAGCCGATGATGGTTTTTTCCCTCCTTCACGCATTCATTCCACAGACATGTATGAAGAACTGAGCACCCACCCTGTGCCAGGCCCTTCACCAGGCCTGGGGACACACAGGTGACGAGGTCTAATGCTCATGGATGGACATGTGATTGCCACATAAGCAGTGAGAGCAAAGTCTTTCCAGGTAGAGTGGACAGCAACTACATAGGATGGAGTGGTTAGTTCCTCGAGGGCCACTGAAGAAGTTCAAGTAGAGGGAAGAGGATCCCTGGGTAGGGTTGAGGGTCGATCTTCATTGTTTCTATTCTCTCCAGGCACCTTCTGCCCTGCTTACCGGGTGCAGGTTTGGTTTGGGCAGAACCCTGCTGCGTGAATTCCATAGCTGTGGTGGCCCACTGGCCCTGGTGGCCGCTGGGTGCTCTGTAGAGGAACTGTGTCCTGCAGTCAATCTGTACTGCGGGTGAACTCCAGAGACACTGCAGAGACTCGTGGAAGACGTACCTGAGAAGTAAGTAGATCAGGTCTCACTCTCTGGATAGCAATGACAGATGGGGGAGTGTTACGTGATCTTTCACGTGTTTCTTGATGCCAGGCAGAGCTTTTCAGCCGAAGATAGAACTATTCCCTGTGCAGAGAGATGAGGAACACGTCATTAGCGGTTGGACACCAGTTCTAGTGAAATGTAAATCTCTCAGCCAGTTTCACCCTGTGATGAAAAATGATGGCAGCCCAGAATTGCCCAGGGCCCTGGATATGCCCAACCCATGATTTGGTCCACCTACCTCTTCGTAACAAACCAGCTGGCAGAAGAACCTCAATGCTCAGATCAAGAAGAGCAGATGTCTGATACTTTTTAGGAAATTCAAGTTCAGAAAGAAGAAACCAAATTCATCAGAATGATAGTGGGGAAGGACATGTAATAAGAATAGAGCCACAGTTGTTTAGTAATTATTCACCTTAACTAACTATAGGTAAGAAGTTTTCTTGCAGACCCTAGGAAATTGGAAGATGTGCGGCAAAAAGAAACACAGCGCTGTAAAAAGATAAGATGCCTCAAACCCCGGATGGGTCCATTGCTCAGAAAAGAAATACATTTTAAAAGCAGACCAAGGACAGGATGTGCTTTGCCTTGGTTGCTATGCCTGGACCCTGACCCCACTCTGGGAGTTTGCCTCAGGAATGCTGCCCATTTTCTGATCCCTGGGACTGACTGAGGTGTTTGTAACATCATAGGAGATTAGCTGCATTTTTATTGGACTTCGAGCTCCTGAAGGCCACACTGCAAAACTGCAGACCCTTCCCTCCCCTTCTCCCTGTTACACTCTCAGCTGCAAATAGCTCCTCCCTCACCCGTATATAATCAGCCAGCAGGCCAGGGGGTCAGAGCAGATTTTCCAGGGTAACCAACCGCTCTCCCCATGCTGCCAGCATTATTGGAATAAGTGCTCATATGTGATTTAACCCTGTCTCTGCTTAATTTGGCTCAAGTAGTGACAGGCGGCCTCAGACCCGTTTATTGTCCAATATCCATTCCACTAATCCCTAAAAAGAATAGTGTTTATGAGTAGTTCAGCAATGAGGGACATTTGAAATAGCAAAAAACATGCTCCTCCATAAGTGTTTCTGTGTCCCACAGTGACACAAAGCTGGGTTACTTGATGGCTTTAAAAATTGTTAGATGTTAGATCCAGACATATCCTTCAAACGCTTCTTCCTGTGACTGTGATCTGGCTTCTGAAGGAGATGCAGGGAGGACATCACAACCAGAAGATTGCTGCCCCGTGACCTGGCCCATATCCGTACCCTTCTGTGCTCTATTATAAAAATGCTGGTGCACACCCTAAATATGAATTTCTCTTCATTGATTAAATTTGACATTGGTTAATAAGATAATACAAGTTTTAATTGAAAATATATCACCTGTGTATTGCATTGTGTGCTCATCACCCAAAGTCTAGTCACTCCCATCACATTTATCTGACCCTTTACCCTCTTTAATGTCTCCCCACACCCTTCCCCCTCCGGCAATCACCACCTGCTGTCTGTGTCAATGAGTTGTGTGGTTCATTTGTTGCTTTCTGTTTTATATCCCACATATCTATTTCTTTATGATTTAAGTACTTCTGTACTAATATATTTATTATCAAGTGAACACAAAATATGTTTTAGAGGATGCCATGAAAATAAAAAAATATTCCTAATATATTCGAATACAGTTATTAATTATGCAAAGCTTTTTGCTCTCATTAAAATATTACCCATAACTATATTTTTAGTGAGAACAATATGGTAGAATTTTGTATCATTTTTAACTTTAGTGTTATGCTTTGAAATACCTCAATTCAAATATCTCAAGTATTAAACTGTTGGTACATCAACTAAAAGTTCAGTTTGTTTCCCTGCTTGCTTTTAATGATCATTAGAGCTGGGAGGTAACTCACAAGGGTACAATGGGCACAGCACACAAAGTGCATTGTTAACAAGAGGAAGTCCACACTGTTAAAGCTTAGAGAATTCAGGGATTTTAAGTCAATTTCTTACCTGGTGCAATTAGATCCTCTATTGTTTTCATCTCCCGGTGATAGTGATGGAGAGATTGTTCCTGGCACAGGAGAAGGGGTATTCTGCTGTTTTTCTTGTCCTTGCAAAATTACTATTATGTTTAATCCATGAATTTCTTTGCAGGAATCTTGAAATCATTCATCCATTTTATGAAGGTTAATTTGGTTCAAACTAGATAATACATTTTAACGAGGCATGGGTACATTGCAAAACACTGCAGTCTGCTAAAGCTCGGAAATCAGGAAGGAGGCCACTGCCAGCACCTTCCAATAATAAACTTCCCCTTCCCTCATACCACACAGGGATGGTGAGTGCCTGACATAGGGCACCGACCAGGATTCAGAGAGATTTTTTAAAAGATAACTGTCATAGACGGCCTAATATCTTTATCTGATACCTCAGTGTTTTGTGTGACATGTAGAGACCAAACTGTCTGTTTTCCAGATGAGTGCAGAGAAGTGATGATTTGATCCAGGTCACACAATTAAGCATTAGAGTCAGGATAAGAACCCGCTGGGCAAATGCCCAGTGTGCTGCATACCACTGTGATGCTTAACTAACACTCTGCCACAGCCACCCTCTTCATTTCTGGCCCTGTTTGAGACCCCTAACTCCCACCAAAAACAATGAACGCTCCAAAATTAAGGCAACAATTTCACTTAGAGCAAATGGGTGGAGGAGTTTGTCTAGCAGCAAAGGTGATACAGAAGGCACAATTTTGGGCTACTATCAGATTGTCAGGTCCGTGAGTCAGCCATCTTTGTTTCTCATGAGAAACACTGTCAGATGGTAACCACAGTTGTAATCAGAAGTTATAACGCATTGAATTAGTGCCTATTGAATAGCTTAAGTTGTAGTTGCAGCTGTTGAGAATGAACAATAGTGGTGAGCTAACAATGGAGTTTTATGCTAATGAGTCAATCAGGAGAGACACTGGGCTATAAGCTGGCCAGGGTGGGTAAACCTAAGGTTTTAGAGAAATAAGGAAGTTATTAGGACACATGTTTTTGTGTGTTTTTTAAATCAATCACAGAATAATAGACAATACAGCCCCATTGTGTCAGTGTCAGCTCTCAGCTGTCTATGATGTGCTACAGCAAGACTGAGAAGCATCTTCCATTGAGACCAGCAGCACCCAGGAGAGGCAGGAAGGGATGGAGGCCATGTAGAAAAATGTTTGCCAGACATTGGGATTTCAAAGATAATGAAACTCTAAAAAGTTTGAGGCTCCATCTAGGGTTGCCTATTTCTTAATGTCCAAATGAAGGCATAAAAACAAATAGGTGAGAAGCCAATAAATTTTTTAAATTTGATTTTTCAATTTTCAGTTTATGTCGTATTAGTTTCAGGTGCACAGCATAGCGATTAGATACTCATATGCTTTACAAAGTGATTCCCCACAATATTTTAAGTAAACACCTGGCACCATGCATTGTTATTACAACATTATTGAGCATATTTTCTATGCTATACATAGAAATGCTATACACATCCTCATGACTATTTTGCGTGTCAGAGGTGACACACGAACTCATTTTTTTGGTTGATTTTTCTTTGTTAAATGGCATTTAAATATATAAAATAAATATCAAAAATATAAATCTTTGTTTTACTATGGTTGCAAATATCAAAAAATTTCTATATGTGATACGGCACCAGAGTTAAGTTAGGGTTTTTCAAAATGCTGACACGCTGAGCTCAAAAGGTTCGCCATCACTGCCCTAGAGGGTATTATATAAGTCAGAGAAAGACAAATACCATATTATTTCACTTATGTAACGAATCTAAAGAACACAATAAACAAAATAGAAACTGACTCAGATACAGAGAACAGATTGACGGTTAACAGAGGGGAGGGAGGTTGAAGGGCTGGGTGAGAAGGGTGAAGGGATTAAGAAGTACAAATTGGTAGCTACAGAATAAAGAATATAGTCAATATGATAGCTATGTATGGACCAGGTGGATACTTGAAATATGGGGGTGGGGAGTGATCTGTAAAGTACATGATTGTCTAGCCACTGTACTGTACATCTGAAACTAATACAGAATAATATTGAATGTAAACTGTATTTTTTAAAAAAAATATATTTTATTAGTTTTTTACAGAGAGGAAGGGAGAGGGATAGAGAGTTAGAAACATCGATAAGAGAGAAACATTGATCAGTTGCCTCCTGCACACCCCCTACTAGGGATGTGCTTGCAACCAAGGTACATGCCCTTGACCGGAATCGAACCTGGGACTCTTCAGTCCGCAGGCCGACGCTCTATCCACTGAGCCAAGCCGGTTAGGGCTAAACTGTATTTTTTAAAAAAGAAAAGAAAGGGGAGGGCACCAGTGGAGAGAAAGAGCAGCTTGTCTGCTAAATCCATCTCTCCTGTCACCCAGGCCTCAACTTTGCTGGGAGATGCTGCAATTGATCAGCTGGAAATAACTTCACCTTGCTGTTTAACTGACTCTGGCTTTTGCATTTCCAGGCAGTATAATCATATTAGCAGCCTCATAACCCAATTATGCCCACATACTCTGACAAAACTTCTCCATGAGCAAGGGGCCAGCTGAGCCTGGTTGGCTGCATGACTGCCTCCTCTTAGAAAATCATTGGCAGCATGAAATGTTGAGTCTATTAATAGAGATCCCTACACTCTGACAATAGCGGTGCATAAAAAGAGAAAGAGGCTTCCTGGCTTCTGATGGATGAAACCGAAATTTTGTCACAATAGCTCCGCCCATGGCTTATCTACAGCTATTGGTGTTGTAAAGGTGGACAGCTTTTGTCTTTCAAAAGCATGAAGTTGAAAGTAACACAACATTGTGGGGGTAACTATGCTGAGGTGTTTTGAAAGCAAGTGAGTATCAAAGACAAATGTGATGCAGATTGTGTGACAGAAAAAGCCAAGTGTTTCTCCAGGACTCTGAGATGAACTCAGTGCGTCATTGGATCCTACTCACCCTCACCAAATCATGGCTCCTTAAAAAGGGGAACCAGGGAACCCAGTAAGTTTCGCTCAGGGCAGCCGAGGCCAAGCCACAGGTGTGGACTCTGACCTGGACCCATACCACCATCCCCACCCCTCCTTCCAGTAAACATCACTCCTCCTAAGAAGGAATCGATCAGACATGGGGCTTCGGTTGCCTTGCTGACACGGGTTGTCATCTGGGAACAGTTCCTGGGTTTCCTATAGGTGAAATGGAACAAGCTTCACTCCAATCCCCCCGCCCCCAAACCCCACTAAGACTTGGAAAGACTCCAAGAGTCTATGAGGTTCCTGGAAGGTACAGATGAAAACACATGGTGTTATCATAGGAAGAAAAAAAAGCATGCTCTACAGCACTTCATGGTTTTGAAAGCATTTTGCAGGTTGGACCTCATGCACCTCACACACCACACCCCTCCCCTTGAGAGGTCAGTGGGACTGGCCTAATGATTCCTGTTTATTTCGTGAAGAAAGTCTCACTGCTGGGGACAGACAGAGCCAAGACTAGGAACTCTTCTATCCGCCAGCCGCCGCTCTGTCTGCAGTACTTGAGGAGCAGAGCAAAGCGAACCTCTCTAGAGGTGCCTCCACCTGTGACACCTGTTGGGGGTCTGAGTGAGGAATCCTACCAGACAGGCAATCCAGCCCTGAGTCGGGCGCCTCCCTCAGTCCACCTTTCCACCATGGCTTCATAAACCCGTAGACCTGTGGAAATCTCAGCTGGAATGTGAGTTACAACAAATAAAAAGATTTTTTAGAAGACAGAAATTCATCCATGTTCATCATACCATCTCTTGATGGGGGGTGGTACATCCACCAGCATGTATCACACATCCACATCCACAAACACACACACACACCACACCTGAACACCTGCTTCTATGCATCCATGTCTGGAAACAACCCCTGCCATGGCTAGATTTTCTAGGAACTCTTTCTATAACACAGCAATGGCCATTGTGAGAGGGGAAAAACACCATGAAACTGTAGAGAATCTGGAAGCAGTGAGTGAGTGTGTGTAGGGAGAGAGAGAGAGAGAGAGAGAGAGAGAGAGAGAGAGAGAGAGACTTTTAAATAGCTTTTGCTCCATAAATTCATGTTCCTGAGGGGTTTGTTACAATTAGTATGTCCAGGAAACAGCAGTGAGGAAAGGTGGCCCATAAACCTTTTCAGACAACAAGGAGAACATTGGCCTTCTTTCCATTTTCTACAAAGGCAAAGGCAATTGGCAAAAATCTTCATTTCCCTGCTCGCTTTCCCTGCTTGTGCCCAGTAGCCCTCAGTGAATGTGGCCAATGCAAGGGCCCCTCCGTGTTGGTCTTCTTTCTGCGCCACACTGTCCTTGGCTCCTCAACTGTCCCAAGTTGGTTTTAATGGCACTGGTTTCCTTTTGTTTGTTTGTTTGTTGTTGTGGGGAGTGTTTTTGTTAATCCTCACCTGAGGATATTTTTCCCATTGATTTTTAGAGAGAGTGGAATAGAGAGGGAGGATATATATATATATATATATATATATATATATATATATATATATAGAGAGAGAGAGAGAGAGAGAGAGAGAGAGAGAGAGAGAGAGGAGACCCACTCAAATGTCCTTGGATATATATTCTTTTACTGAAGGACACCTAATATTTTTGGCGAATATATGTGTTTTTATTTTACAGGAGTGGTATTGTGTTATGCATCTCACTTTTTACTCAGCACTGTGTTTTTAAGCTCTTGTCACTAAATCTACTGCATGGTTTCTGACTACTAGAGAGCAGTTCACTTACACCTACCATATGCTGGCTCTTCCACTTCCTAGCTATGTGATTTGGGGCAAATGAGTTAACTGCTCTGTGCCTCACATTCCTAATGTATAAAGTGAGACACGAAGAGTACCTACATCCCAGGGTGCTTATGAGGATTATATGAGTTTTGAAACATGCTTGGCACTGGAACATAGGTAAGTGCTCAAAACCAAAAGCTAGCTAGCTAATATATTATTATTACTTCCCCGTTCCCCGAGAAGGGTGTGTTGGTTAGACAGCTCTCTGATAATAAACAATGCTTCCTTGGGCATCCTTGTTTATGTTTCCTCCTAGACTTGAGCATGAACTTCTCTGGGGCATATACCGGGAGTGGGACTGCTGGATTATGGAGTATATAAATAACTTCGCAAAGAAACTCTAAACAGCTCTCTAGGGCAGTGGTTCTCAACCTTCCTAATGCCGCAACCCTTTAATACAGTTCTTCATCTTGTGGTGACCCCCAACCATAAAATTATTTTCGTTGCTACTTCATAACTGTAATTTTGCTACTGTTATGAATCATCATGTAAATATCTGATATGCAGGATGAATTTTCATTGCTACAAATTGAACATAATTAAAGCATAGTGATTAATCACAAAAACAATATGTAATTATATATGTGTTTTCCGATGGTCTTAGGTGACCCCTGTGAAAGGATCATTCGACCCCAAAGGGGTCTTGACCCACAGGTTGAGAACCGCTGCTCTAGGGTGTCTGATTTTATACTCCCACCAGCAGACTGGAGAGTTCTCATTCCCAAAATCTTCTCCATTACCTGGTGGCACTGTGCTTTCCAATGGTTGCTCTAATGGATAGGAAATGGCATCTTGTTTTGTGTTGTGTGTCTTTCATCACGAGTGATGTTGAGCATCTCTTTGTATATTTTTAAGCCTCCTCTGAATTTATATCTTTTGCCTAATTTTATAAAAAGTTTTTAAATTTTTCTAAATTTGTGGTAGTTCCTGGTATATTCTAGAAATTAATTCCTTGTCAAGTTTTAAAAGTTTCAAACATTTCCAAGTCTATCACCAATCTGTCACTTACATCTATATGTCTTCTACCAAACAAAATTTCTTAATGCGGTCGGGTCCATCCATGTTTTTCCTTCATGATCTGTGCTTTTTGAGTATTGCTTTAAAAACCTTTAAGCCCACTCTCAAGTCACACACACACACACACACACACACACACGTTCCCTCATCTTCTTAATATAATTTTACCTTCTACATTTAGGTCTGTAATCCATTTCCTCCCATGGATCCATTAAGTCTATAATTCATTTAGAGTTTATTTTTGTGTATGGTAGAAGATAGAAATCTGAATTATTTTTCTCCATATACTAAACAAGTTCTCCAAATAGCATCTATATATAAGCCATCCTTTTTTCATTGATGTGCATGCCACCTCTCTCATATCTATAGCAAATGGTAGGGTGAACATCCCTATTTTCTATTTTTCAACATTATCTTAGAATTGATGAACCTTTATTATTTTACTAGAGGACTGGTGCACAAAATTGTGCACTGAGGTTCCGCAGCCCAGCCTGCGGCCTCTTGCAGTTTGGGAGCCCTTGGGCGATGTCCAACTCCCATAGAGGCAGGAGAAGCTCTCGCCACTGCCCATGCACTCACCAGCCATGAGTCTGGCTTCTGGCTGAGTGGCGCTCCCCCTGTGGGAGTGCACTGACCATCAGGGGGCAGCTCCTGTGTTGAGCATCTGCCCCCTGCTGGTCAGTGCACATCATAGCAACCAGTTGTTCCTCCGTTCAGTTGATTTGCATATTAGCCTTTTATTATATAAGACTAGAGGCCCGGTGCACAAAAATTTGTGCACTCGGGGTTGGGAGAGGAGGTCCCTCAGCCTGGCCTGTGCCCTCTCACAGTCTGGGACCCATCAGGAGATAATGACCTGCTGGCTTAGGCCTGCTCCCGGGTGGCAGAGGGCAGGCCCAATCCCTAGGTGCAGCCCCTGGTCGGGCTCAGAGCAGGGCAATTGGGGAGTTGGGGCACCGCCCCCTGTCATGCACAGAGCAGGGCGGATTGGGAGGTTGCGATGCCACCCTCAGTCACGCTCAGGGTAGGGCTGATTGGGGGGTTGGGGCACCGCCCCCTGTCACACTCAAGGCAGGGTCCATAGGGAGGTTGCAGCGCCACTCATGTCATGCACAGAGCAGGGCCCATCAGGGGGGTTGGGGCTCTGTACCCTGTCACACACAGAGCAGGGCCGATCAGAGGGTTGGGGCTCCGCACCCTGTCACACTGATCCCGGTGCTGGGAGGCCTCGCTGCTCTGCTGATCCCAGGGCCAGGACGCCTCTCGGCTCCCCTGATCCCTGGCCTGGAGGCCTCTCGGCTCCTTATAACCATGGCCTGTAGGCCTCTCGGCTCCGCTGATCTCTAGCCAGGAGGACTCTCGGCTGCTGATAACCTGGCTGGGAGGCCTCTTGGCTCCGCTGATCACCGGGGCTGGGAGGCCTCTCGGCTCCGCTGATCGCGGGGCCAGGAGCGGGCCGGGAGGCCTCTTGGCTGATCACTGGGGCCGGGAGGCCTCTGGACTCCGCTGATCACCGGGGCTGGGAGGCCTCTCGGCTCCGATGATCGCGGGGCCTCGGACTCCGCTGATCACCGGGGCTGGGAGGCCTCTCGACTCTGCTGATCACCTGGGCTGGGAGGCCTCTCGGCTCCGCTGATCACCGGGGCTGGGAGGCCTCTCGGCTCCGCTGATCGCGGGGCCAGGAGCGGGCCGGGAGGCCTCTTGGCTGATCACTGGGGCCGGGAGGCCTCTGGACTCCGCTGATCACCGGGGCTGGGAGGCCTCTCGGCTCCGCTGATCGCGGGGCCTCGGACTCCGCTGATCACTGGGGCTGGGAGGCCTCTCAGCTCCGCTGATCACCTGGGCTGGGAGGCCTCTTGGCTCCGCTGATCGCGGGGCCTCCGACTCCGCTGATCGCGGGGCCGGGAGGCCTCTTGGCTGATCACCGGGGCCGGGAGGCCTCTGGACTCTGCTGATCACCGGGGCTGGGAGGCCTCTTGGCTCCGCTGATCACCTGGGCTGGGAGGCCTCTCGACTCTGCTGATCACCGGGGCTGGGAGGCCTCTTGGCTCCGCTGATCACCTGGGCTGGGAGGCCTCTCGGCTCCGCTGATCACCGGGGCTGGGAGGCCTCTTGGCTCCGCTGATCCCGGGGCCTCCGACTCCGCTGATCACGGGCCTGGAGCGGGCCGGGAGGCCTCTTTGCTGATCACCGGGGCTGGGAGGCCTCTGGACTCCGCTGATCACGGGGGCTGGGAGGCCTCTCGGCTCCGCTGATCACCTGGGCTGGGAGGCCTCTCGGCTCCGCTGATCACCTGGGCTGGGAGGCCTCTCGTCTCCGCTGATCACCTGGGCTGGGAGGCCTCTCGGCTCCGCTGATCGCGGGGCCGGGAGGCCTCTCAGCTCGGATGATAACCGGGGCTGGGGGGCCTCTAGGCTCTGCTGATTGCGGGGCTGGGCCGACTCTCGCCTCCCTGATTGCTGGGCCGACTCCGGCCTCCGCTGATCCCAGGCCCGGGAGGCCTCTCTGCCCTGCTGCTTCAGGGCTGTTTGGCTTCGCTCTGCTTGGAGCCTGAGAATGCAAATTAACCGCCATCTTTTAGCTTCTATAATTGAAACATTGTATCTTTTGGAGTTGTTGCTTCAGGAGCTCAGAGCCCCGCAGCTGCGGGGATCCTTGACTTTCTCTATCGCTGAGGCAACCAAGCCTCCTATTCTCAGCTGCCTGGCTGCCAGCCACCATCTTGGCTGACAGTTAATTTGCATATCTCGCTGATTAGCCAATGAAAAAGGTATTGGTTGTACGCCAATTACCATTTTTCTCTTTTATTAGTATAAGATAGTCATTTTAGAATCAGTTTGTTAAACTAGTCCCATAATTCTACAGTAATACAATGAGTGTGCTTCTGGTGCAAAACCAGGGAATTAGGCCCATGCATCAGAACAAAGGAAGGCCCCGGCCAGCAGCTGGAAGGCCCCGATTGGTCCTGATCACCGGCCAGGCATAGGGACCCTACCCATGCACGAATTTCATGCACTGGGCCTCTAATTTAATTAGGAAATTCAAATTAAATAAAACTATAACTTTCTTTTATTTTATTGTCTTTATCTGATCTTGGAGTCAAGGATATATACTTGCATCATAAAAATAAGTCAGGCAAAGTTCTCCCTTTTAAAAATTTTCTGAAACAATGTGTATAAAATAAAGATACTTGGTTCTTTGAAAGTTTGGTAAAACTAACTTATAAAACTTAGATCTAGGCCTTAGGGGTGATAGGGCATGGTTTTGATTACTTTATCATTCCTTTAATGATTCCAGTTCTATTCAAATTTTCTATTTCTTGTGTAATCATATGCATATAAATTATGTATGTATATATATTTTCAACACACCCAATTCATTTAGTTTTTCAAAATTTTGACTTTCTATTTCATATTATTCTTTTGATAATTCAATTACTTAGGTAGTTATTTCCCCTTTCTAAACGTTTGTTTGTTTGTTTGTTTGTTTGTTTACATGTCATCTATTCTTAGCCACTTTTTTCAGAGATATACTTTTCAGAGATGAGCTTTAGTTTTATTAATCCTCTCTTTATTATTTTCTTTTATGTTATTTGTATCTGATAACTGTTGCTTTTTTACACCTCAGTTGATTGCTTGTCTCATTTGTTTTTAATCTTTTTGGTTGGGTGATAAATGCATTCTTTGAGGCCCCACATTTCTGCCAAGTCCTACTTTAGCTATCTCCCTCAAGTGTCCACTCACAGTGCTTTCATAATTGCTCATCGCTACTTTGTGCTTTTAAATAGGGAGTATTTCCAGATGGAACTTTTTGAAAAAGTTACAACTTTATTGGTAAATACCAATGTCATGGCATTATGGTTAGAGAACAGAGTCTGCGATCCCATCCAACCATGTCAGCATCCTGTACAGCTGTAGAAGTAATTACTATGACTAGACCTCTACATTCTAAGTTCATTAACACTTTGAAAATATTATTGACTTTTCTTCTTAAAAATAAGAATTTTTTTCTTTATCCTATGTAGAAGATGGATGTCAATTTGATTCTTGTGGGTTTTTTTTGTGGATTATTTGCTTTTATTCTTTCTGAAAGTTTTGATGTTCTTAAATTTCACCATAGATAGTCTTGGTGGTTTATTAATTTTTAAAAAATGTATTTTATTGATTTTTTTACAGAGAGGAAGGAAGAGGGATAGAGAGTTAGAAACATCGATGAGAGAGAAACATGGATCAGCTGCCTCCTGCACACCCCCTACTGGGGATGTGCCCGCATCCAAGGTACATGCCCTTGACCGGAATCGAACCTGGGACCCTTGAGTCCGCAGGCCGACGCTCTATCCACTGAGCCAACCCGGTTACGGCTAGTTTATTAATTTTTATAATTTTACCTATATTGTCCAGCATTCTAAATAAGTTTTCCAGTTTTTTATAACTGCTTGTTTCTGCTTCAGGTTTACAACATACTGTCATATTTTCTTGAAGATAAAATGTTTGTTTATTTTAAAGTCTTGTTCACTTGATACATTAATTCTGTCCCATCCAGCTAGGTGTGTTCAACTTGTTAAACCTATCCCTCTAATGATTACTCTCTTTGGACATCCTGATAATTTTTCCCTGGAAGTTATTATTTTTTTTAAGACTGTTGACTATTTAGGCAGGTAATATAAACCTCCAGGGGAAGAGTAAGATGCTGGGCTCTAGCCTGTGTCCCTGCTGGTGACTGGAGGAAGGGGAGCCTTGCCTTGGGGCACCAAGCCTCCAGCCTCACAGACTGCCCCTGCGGACCCAGTCAGGAGAGCCTGCCCTCGACCCAGCCAATGTCCTGCTTGGGCATTTCTCTTTTTAAGAGCTGCTTCTCCTCTTGACTGTGATTGTCCAGCCCACCAACCCCCTAGGGCTGGAGAGGCGGGGAGGCCACTGTTAGAGAGGATTTAACAATCACCAGTACCTTTTACCTTCACTGGAGCCCAGCCTGGCTTCATCTCTGTCCTAATGGTAACCCCCACCTGCCTTGCATTGGGTGGGATGTGCCATTCTCCTGCCTTGTGGCTACAACAGGGAGAGAATGTGACTCATCTGCAAAGTCTCTCCTTCCTTCAGCCTATTCCCTATGAGTTGCATCTGGCCACCACCTTTCTAACCACCCACCGTTTCCCACTTCTCCCCTAACTGAGATCCAATTTCTGTCTGTCTCCCACCAACTTCCCCCTGATTTCTCCAGCATCTCTAGGTTGGTTTTGGAATAAGCGGCCAGCATCTCTGCTGACTGATCATGTCTTCTGGGAGTAGAATGGTCCCTCCCACCTGTGTTCCTGCTCTATTTTTGACCTGTCTCCATGAGTTCACCACCTTATTTCATGGCTGCACTGCTAACCAAACAAACAAACAAAAAACACCAAGGAAGAATCCTTCCCTGGACTTAGAGACCAATTAGGATCTTATGAGCAGCAGGCAATAAGGATGAGAACCTAGAATGGAAAGCCAAGAAGGCCTGGCGTCCTGCAGACTCTGTCAGAGGAGCCTCCTCATCCTTTTGTTGTTGTTAATCCTCACGCAATATTTTTTCATTGGGAGGGAGGGGGAGAGAAACATCGATGTGAGAGAGACACAGCAACCGGTTGCTTCCCTCACACACCCCTGCACCCCAACCAGGGCCAGGGATCAAGCCTGTAATCAACCAAGGTTCGAAAACCTAGGTACAAATCGAACCCAGCACCCTTCTGTCTATGGGCCCAGGCTCCATCCACTGAGTCAAACTGGCTAGAGCTAATGAAAGGTGTTTTTTCTCTTTTTCTTTTTTTGCTAATTCTAACCCGAGGATTTTTTTTTCATTTATTTTTAAAGAGAGTGGAAGGGAGGGGGAGAGACAGAGAGAGAGAGACATTGATGTGAGAGAGACACATTGATTGGTTGCCTCAGCCAGGGATTGAGCCTCTAACTGAAGTATATGCCCTTGACCAGAATCAAACCCATGACTCTTTAGACTATGGGCCCACGCCTAATCCACTAGGCCTAACAGGCTAGGGCAGTGATGGCGAACCTATGACACGTGAACTCATTTTTTTGGTTGATTTTTCTTTTTTAAATGGCATTTAAATATATAAAATAAATATCAAAAATATAAGTCTTTGTTTTACTATGGTTGCAAATATCAAAAAATTTCTATATGTGACACAGCACCAGAGTTTAGTTAGGGTTTTTCAAAATGCTGACACGCCGAGCTCAAAAGGTTCGCCATCACTGGACTAGGGCCTCCTTCACCCTTTCTATTGCTACTGTCTAGTCCTTTCGTCTCCTAAACAGTCTCCCTCCCTCCAGCCCTTCCTGCCTAGTGCTGCCTTGGGACTAGGTACAGATGCCATCTCTTCTGTATTCTGACCCTGTTTCCATCTTTCCCCTGGACTGAACCATACGTTACTTTGAAGGGCTATTTCAAAGTCCTTCCATTCTGCACCATGATGTTAAGGTCCTTGAGAGCAGGTCTTACTCTTTGGCCGGCCAATATATAGGATGACAGAATCAAAGTCCAAAAAAACAACAACATGCTACAGTGGTGATGGACCGACTTTGCTTTCTTCAAAACAAAATGGAACTAAAGGAAAGCTAGGAACCCCATCTGGTAATGAATGACCCTATCACCCCTGCCTCCACCATCATCTCAGCCACCTTAGGCCTCTGTTCAAAGCCCCTCCAACCTGTGCCTTCCACTTCAACTGGTGCCTGCCTTCTCTGAATCATGAGGATGTCACATCTCCTCCTGATGCCTGCAAGGGACACTCAGCCCACAGGCTGCGAAGGAAGCTTCCGCATTTTTAAACTCTGCAACCCGTTCCAAACGCCTCTATTCTTGTGGGAAACCGCTGCTCCTTTAATGCCCACACTACCTGCCAAGAGCATTCTCTCCCCGCCCTTGTCACTGCGAGCAGCAACCTGCTGCTCACATTTCTCCTGGTTGCTTCCCAAGCATATCCATATGCTCAAGCCCCCTTCTCTGCCCCCACCCCAGCTAGCTCACCCAAGCATCACCCCATGTCTCACTCGCTAGAGAGATAAGCTTCTTGCAAGAACAGACTGCAGATTTCTCTTCTTGCTCACCTCCATTCACTCCACAACCCTCGGCTCAGACTCTCCATGGAAATGGTTCTTGCCAATGTCACTGGTGACCTTGACTTTCATTATTTAATTAAAGTTTTTCAGCCCTGATCTTCCTTGGCTACAGCCTTCAATACTATGTACCTCCCCTTCTTGAAGCTTGATATTTCCTTGATCTCTGGGACATCATTCCCCTTAGTGGTTTTTAATTCTCTCCAGCCTGCTTTCTTCTGCCAAACGTGGCACTGAGCCCTCTGATACCTTGACCCTGACCTCCCAAGCTTCTCCCCGCAGTAGATGACATCACCTGCTGCCCAGACTTGGAAGTCTCTGCCTTCTGGGGGTCTTTCGGAGTCTTTGCTCTGCCTTATGCCCCACATTCAAATGGTCGCTATGCCCTCACTGAGGTTGGTCCCTCTCTCCATGCCCTGTCACTGCTTAAATCAGGCTCCATTCTTTTCAAGCTGAGCCATGGCTGAGATTTCCCAACTCGTCCTGCTGCCTCAAGTCTTGCTTTCTCCCATCGCATTCACTGAAATGCAGACAAAGGGATAGTTCTAGAATAAAATTCTTAGTCCTTTGTTTAAGGCTACCCATTGACTTCAAATTCAAATCTAAATCTTTAGAACACAAGACCCTACGGGATCTGGGCATTCCGTGTCACTAAGGCCTCAAGTCTTTCTAACTCATCTCATTCCTCAAGAGTCAGACAGCCCACCTCTAGGACGCCATTCCTGAAGCCCTCCTTCCTGCTCTTGGCCCGGAGCTCTTCCCTCAGCTCCAAGAGGCCTCCTTGGATCACCGCTCTCTAGCTTTATGACCCTGTGTTGGATTGTCCCCCCCACTAAGCTATAAACTCATTTTCTTTTGCTTCTGTGTTTTTCAGTGCCTGTCACAGTGCCTGGGCCCCAGCGGTTGCTCTGGAAATGTTAGGTGTTTGGATGGATAGATGTTTTACTCTCTGGGGGTGAAATCCTGCCTCAGATATATTGTATTATGGTTAGTTCTTGGTGCTGAACTGAAAAGG
Source organism: Myotis daubentonii (assembly GCF_963259705.1). Taxonomy (NCBI): domain Eukaryota; kingdom Metazoa; phylum Chordata; class Mammalia; order Chiroptera; family Vespertilionidae; genus Myotis; species Myotis daubentonii. The sequence continues at coordinate 94,121,774 of NC_081841.1, forward strand.
TTTAAATAATGTCAACCAGTGCGATGAAGTAACTTGAAACTGTCACTTAACGAATTTAAAAATGGTTAGGAGCAGGGTAAGGGAAAGGAAACTAATGGTTATTGGGTAGCTACTTATGGCTTCTTAGTGGACTTTTTTTTAATCATCATGGGAGGATATTTTTTCCATTGATCTTTAAAGAGAGAGTGGAAGGGAGAGAAGGAGTGGAGAGAGAGAGAGAGAGAGAGAGAGAGAGAGAGAGAGAGAGAAACATTTTGTGAAAGAGACACATTAACTGGTTGCTTCCTGCACAGGCCCCAACCAGGGCCGGGGATCAAACCTGCAACCAAGGTACATGCCATTGACTGGCAATCGAACCAGAGACCCTTCAGTTCGTGGGCTGATGCTCTAACTATTAAGCCAGGGCTTAGTGGACGTTGTAAAAACTATTATTTAATCTCCATAAGACTAGTCTGAAATCAATATTACCTTCACTTTATAGATACAGAATTAAGGCATAGAAAAATTAACTAGGCTGAGGCTAAGTGGCAAAGCCCAAGTTTAACACAGGTCTCTGTCTGATTCCAAAACCCATGTTCTCTCCACTGTCTTTTGCCCAAGAACTACCCCATAACATGAAGGTTGGAATGCAGGGGGAGGAGGTAGAGAGCCCAATGACAAAACTGCTGTGATGGTGATGGTGATAGTGCTGGTGAGAGATGCCAAAAACCTGGACCAGGACCGTGACAGCGGGAATATTGAGATGGACATGGATTTTATAGGCTCCTATGAGGGAGCATTACACAGCTTGAGATTCAGTTGAGATATGGGAGATGAGCATGATTTCTGGGCCAACTGAATGGGTAGAAGTGTCATCACAAAAAGCTTTGTTTTCTATGACCTTTGAGGAATGTGACAGGGAACCCTAGTTCTGCTCTCTGTAAGGAGGACTTTATGGCCAGGATGAAAGGAGACCCCTGCCGGACTGGAATGGAGCAGGCACCAGCTCACTCATTACCCCTTAGCAGGGATGGTGAACAGTGGGGTACAGCATCAATAAGGGGGTGACTGAACTGAAAGACCTCAACAGGCATACCCTTCCCTGCAAGTCTATGGTTCTGAAGCACTCAAACAGGTGATGAATGGATAACAAAACAACGCTTAGTCTTTATCTTTTTCTCAACCTGCTCGAAGGTAACCAGGTCGGGGAGGGAGAGTTAATGCATGTTCCGTTAAACACGGAAATACCAGATCTCAGGCAAATATGGCCATGATTCCCTTCCCCTTTACCACCCTTATTTGGCACTAACAAAATGCTTTAGATTGTCTGGCTTTTGCATGGGAGGAAACATATGAATTTCCTTATTACCTTTAAATTCAACAGTACTCTGTGTATAATCAAATACACTCATTTGGTTAAAATTGCATATTTTTGGAAGAGCTTCTAGGGTTTTGTCCTCCTTTGCTGCGATGGTCTGACGTCTGGGATCACAGACACTGTAACCTGGCCCAGGTCCTCTCATCGATTTGGGCTTGGGTAACAGCCAGTAGGACAGCAGGGATCTGCTCCTCCCGCTTTCCCAGTTTACTGCCAAGATAACCCATGCCATTGCAGGGAGCCATCTCCCCTGGGGCAGTGGGACATTTGTCCAGTGACCTGTGGGGGACAGCAGCTTTTGCCCATCATAATGGTTGATAAAAGAGAGAGTGATTGTGGCCCAAACCCCAGAACCACAGCCCAGCAGCCTGACACCTGAGAGGCATGTGGGAAACAGACCTACCAAAGACAAGCTGGGGTTGGAAGTGAGCGTGGCAATCACTGAGTCTCACTCCTCATGTCACAGGTGAGGATACCGAGGCCCGAAGAGCTAGGAGTGCGGGCGCTGCACCATGGCTCCAGGTGGGCACCCACCACTCCCAGTGCCCAGCACTGACCCTGTCTCCCCACAGCACACCTCCCATTGTCCCAAGAACCAGAAGGCCCGTGCTGACCGCGAGAAAGCACTGAGGGGAGAAGCCACGCAGCCCTGAGTGGCACCCACCTCAGGGAGCGGCTACCAGTTGGCTCTGTTCCCCTGCAGAGGCAGAGACAGCTGCTCACTCCCCGCAGCTGCGGCCTGGCCTGGGTCCCCTTGGTTATTGTTCTCCGAAGGTTAATAGCTCTGCTTTCCCATAAGTCACCTGACAACTTTCTCTTTAAAAATGTAAAAATTTCAAAAACACTATAATTCAGTACTGTGCCTTCAAAGTGCCTCTTTCCCAGAGATGGCAGGTAAGGGCTGGGGGGGCTCAGGCATGTCCTTTCTGTCCCCAGAGGCTCGACTCAGGCTCCTGTGCCTGAATGTCTTCCCAAGAGGAGGAGACAACAGCCCTGGGCAACAGGAGTGTGAACCACCACATCTTTGAAGTCCAGCCCAGACCGGTCAATGTGGAAAATCGTCTAGAGCCTGGTCTCTCTCTAGCCCCGCACCTGCTTTCTGAGGACTGAGGGGCTAAACAAACAGATGTGAGCTCAGGGGTCCTCCCCAGGCAGGTGGGGAGGGCTGAGGTCAGGGGAATGGGGGCTGCCCACTCAGTGAAGCCCAAACCGGGACAGGCAGCTTCCCCGAGAGGAAGCCTGGCCCCACAGCGTGCAGGGGTGGCTTCTGGCCTTCTGCCAGCACACGTAAAAATGACACAAGAAGCTGCCAAAACTGGACCTCGAGCCTGTGGGACCTGGTGCGGAAGATAAATGTCTGCCCCTAGAGGCTGGCGTCTCCCGAAATGGGCCCGTGCCTTTCCCCATTTTTTGGAACAATTATGTTTTTAAGCTAAATTTAAGACATAGAGGAGGAGGAGTGGGAGGGCTCTCTATTGGTAAGATAAGGAGAACGGCTCACATTTTTCTTGTCCTTTGCAAAGCACATCCCCACAATAGAAGGCCTGATATTTAATATGATTTCTGACCAATATAATTTCAGCTTTTTTTAAAGCATTTGTGTGGTGGACGCTCTTATCCCCACCCCCCACCCCCACCCTGAGATGCACCCAGTTCCCCTGAGGCAGCCCCACCTACATGACCTGCCTGTCCCAACCGTCCTGTGAAGGAGGCGAGTCTCTGAGCAGACGCTCTTGCTTCCATCTACACAGAAACCGACTGGCCAACTGGAGAGCAGGAATGGCATTTGCCGGGAGGAGATGGGGCAGCTCCCAGGATGAACTCGAAGCCACGGGAGAAAGGAACCAACTTCATGTTTCAAGGAGAATCTGGTCTGGACACCCTGGTGACTGCCTGCACTGTCATTGTCACTGGGGCTCCACCCTCTGGGATGACTCTCAGCTGTGGCTGCACCTCTGCTTTCTGCTCCTGATGCAGAGACCAGGTGGGAGCATCTTACCCTCTCGCTGACAGGGGCGGTCACAGTACATGGCTTTTTCACCTTCCCACGGGGGTGGCAGGACCCTCCCTCCCTTGGAGGCTCGCACAGTAAAAAAAAAAAAAATTCCCAAAAATAGCAGGCAGTTTTTGTGAAAAAAATTTTGCAGCAAATTTTTTTAAAATAAATAAATAAAATACCACACAGTAGGGCAGTTATCACCCCATTTTACAGATGAGGAAACTGAGGCTCACAGCCTCCTTACACGAAGTGCCTCGCTCAGTATCACACAGCTAGCAAGAAATGTTAAGCCTCTGGAGAGTCACCAAACCAGAACATGCTGTTTGGAGAGAGAGCTGAGTTTGCAGCCTTGCTCTGAAGATCCTACCCACCTCTGAGTGTAATGACAGTGCCCTCTGGGTTGAAAATATTCCAGGTGAAGTGGGTACTTCCATGCTGGCCAATGGTTCAGTACTGCCCAGGCCCAGGCTCTAAGCCTTATTCTCTCCTTATCCACTCCTGTGCTCTTCCTCTGTCTTCTTCTGGCCCCCTTGCTGAAGTTCCCACAGCATGATGAGCTCAAAGAACACAAGTTCATTCTGGCTTGAGAGTAGAGTGTGAGACAGTTCAGTGGCCGAGTCTGGAGAGGTGGCAGGGCTTTGTGATGTGTTCAGGCTTTATCCTGAGGTCGATGGGAGTCTTGGAAGAGTTTTCAGCCAGAGAGCGACCTGATGAAATTTTATGAAGTAGAATAGATAGAAGAAAATTAAGAGGTTAATTAGTAGGCCAGTAGACAGGTGGTTGGAGTAGGGATGGAAAGAAGAGGAATTCAAGAAATATTAAGCAGATGGAATTTAAAAGTTTGGTGATTGATTAAACACGGGGTGTGTGGACAGTGGGCAATGGGAAAAGTCAAACATTCTTGGGCACCTGGGTGACGGGTGGTGTCATCCTCCAAGAGAGAGCATTGGTGAGTGAGCAGGTAAACCAGCCATGAGGCACTAGGGGTTAAGGACTCAGGCAGGAGGTTTTAAAGCCGAAAGGTCAATTACAGCCTCTTGGTTAGTCAATGTAGATGAGGCCCTTCAACCTCTCTGGTCCCGGGTCTGAAGACCTGGGCACTTTAAGGCAAGTTAAGCAGCAAAGCGATGCACAATGCAGGGAGCAGCAAGACATCAGCAGACTTGCGACCTCCTGCCAGCTCCGCAGCACACTCGTTCTGCAAGCCAATCACTTGTTCTCCCTGGGTCTCAGTGTCCTGGACATCAGTAACACCCCAGGGTTCTGTGGGTGAATATTTGAGCAAGCGAAGTGCTATGTAAATGTTTATTGCTAATAGCAAACCATCCACAAAATGTCTACATATCGCCGGGGCAACCCAACAGCTTTAACAATCTTAAGTGGTTCTTGTTCTTCTGATTCATCACACTCTATGCATTTAACTTCCAGAACAAATTTAGCCCTCAAAATATCTTGGTACATTTTCTACCCACCCCTTAACATTTAAATCCTCCATCCTCCATGCCACTTCCCCATTCCTGCATCACTGTTTCCCCAGCACACCCTCATCCTTTTTCTCTTCAAGCAAAGAGCCTCACCCACCTGCCCTCCACAGGAGACAAAAGCCACCAGAGACACTGCCTCGCTGGGCCTGCTAAAGACACCTCCCAAGAGAGAACCCAGCAGAGCATCTAAACAAAAATGACTATGGGCCAGGGAGGGGAGGGCGTGTTAGGATCCAATGAAGGGAGGGGCAAGGTACTTAGATCCACACTTAGAGTTCACACACACATACACACACCACCACCACCACCAAGATCGTGGGCATGAAGGCTCAGAATAAGGGGACGACCCTTGCAGGATGTCAATTTCAGTATTCATTTGAGCCATTCTTGTCACTGGCTAGAACACTGGTGTCATCAGCATTGGAGCAGGGCCAGCTGGAGGTCCAGCCCATCCAATGGCTCATTTGAACCAGAAGCTCATCACGGGAGGACCAGAACCAAGGCTTGCACTGTTCTGTCAGAAGTATTTGCCTTAAGCATACTCAGTTAATCAAACCAAATATTTCCTAAAACATCCAGCAATGCCAAAGTCTTAAACACAGGGTTGTAGAAGAAGCCATGAAGGAAGCTAGGAGAGCAGACTGGTACAACAGCCCTCTCATTTTCTGGTGACCAAACCTGATGTGCAAGTTTGTGTTCCAAAGAAACTTCTTAAAAACCCACAGCCCGGTTTCCCTTGCCTGTGACTTATTGGTTGATTTGATTTTCCTCTCCTCTCTGACTACTTACCCCATGTCTCCACATTCTTCTGTCACATGGGCTGAGGAGCATTTCAAAGAGTTTGCAGCTGAAAAGCAGAGAACTGAAAAGCGTTTGCCTCCTCTTGCAGCCTTAGTCGCGGGCTCCTTCACCCCTAGCTGGGACCTAGATAGAAAATTCCCTTGGACAGTAGGTGCCGCCATGCTGAAAGCTAATAAGAATAATGATAGCAAAGTCTACTGAGCACTTCTCTGTGCCAGAATGCATGTGAAATACTGTTCTAAGTAACTGGCCCCAAGGTTCCCAGCAAGGAAGCAGCATAACTGGGATTTAAAACCAGGAGGCTGGTTTCAAATGGGGCCTCTCTGAAAACAAACCGCGTTTAAAGCTACTCTCGAGGCAAAAGAAGTCAAGCAAGTGGAATTTTTATCTCCTATTCCCACCTCTCCTCTTTCCAGGTGCTGTACAAAGCCCCCTCAATGATGTGAAGAGGAATTCTGTAAGCTTCACCCAGTGAAGTAAAGGTGAAGAAAGGGAATGAATACCTGATGGTGAAATTTCAAGCACTGTGGCTCGGAGCACAGGTTGTATTTTAGGCTGATCCAAATGATCAGGCCCTTTAAATTATGCTCCCCATGACATATAGCGTTCATCCTACACTAGTGCCTTTTTGCTCACTCTCCCCAAACGTATCACCAAAGTGAGGCACTTTGGGTGCCCTGCAAAGGCTTCCCAACCCTCAGGGACATTACTTGTAAGTAACAGGAGGGCTAGATGATCTTGCACGTCCCCCATAACTCCTTGAATGGTATTCTGTGCATGACTAGTTTTCTGGGAGTTACTCTTGTGAACCTGGCCTCTGAGGATCTGTCCAAGTCCCCTAGCCAAGGTAAACACAGATTCCCCCTCGCCCCTGTCTCTAGGTTGAGGTCTGACATTTGATTTTTATACCAGCTAATTCTAATATGACTTCAAATCCTTCCCCCCGAATAAACCTCAGTGCTGCAAAGAAAAGACGCCAAAATTTAAGCACTCCAAATCTCTCATTCAAACGTCCTTTGGATTCAAATATCCTAGTCTCCCCATTCAATTACACGCCTCTGCTCAGGTACCTAATGGAAGCCATCAAAAACCTGAAAAAGTCTGGCTTCAGATCAATGTAATAGTTCCCTTGATAAGGCTCCCTCTGCAAGAGAACTGAAAGGGCCTCCTCTCCCCGAACCCCAAATGCATTGGCCTGTCATTATTATTTGCAACCAAAACTCTTACACGCTGTTTGTTTTCTGCCCAAACTCATATTCCTGTTCTTTGTTCATGAGGCCAGCCCACTGCATGCCTGAGAAATGTGTTCAGACTTCAGGGCCCAATCTGTCTCCAGGCAGTTGCCCATCTTTCCAGACTTGAAATCCCTTACACTGCTTCCTCTCTAAATTATCTTTACCTCAAACAGCACAACTCAGTTGTCTCCTTTCATTTTTGCTCCCTCCCGACTTGGGGTCCTCTTCCATCTTTCTGAAACCGACACCAGAATCAGGGCAGAGAGGAACAGGCAGCAGCAAGCCTTCAACAGGCTCCAATAGAGGGCTCTGTGCTGCCTGCTCCTCTCCTGGCCCCCCATCAAAATTCTTCGTCAGCAACTCTAGCTCTGCCCCAGCCTCTCACAAGCATTTTTCTTTCAAACAGCACTTGCTTCACCAGTACTGCCTGAAGTGGCCACCTCACTAATTTCTGTGCCAGGGAGGATGCCAAGATATGAAAGAATCGGTCGCTGTCTCTCAGACCTTGGAGTCTCAAAATGAGACTTGACAATTAATGAAAGAAAATGCAAAGCCTGGAGGATCTTCCCAATGAGGCTCAGACACTACTAGTAGAAGAACTTGAGGAATGAAGTTATGCCTGGAGGGACAAGTAGAATTAGGGCAGGAGAAGGGGAAAGATTCTCTTCATGGGGGACGGTATGTCCACCACTCAGCATGGAAGGACCAAACTAGGGCTGTGGGCATTGGAAGAGTTGTAGAAAAGGCAGAGACGCGTGTGAAATGGGGACACCTGGGCAGACTGAGAAGGCTTTTGAATGCCAAGCTAAGAAATGTGTCTTGTAGACAGTGCCATCCCTTGTTGAAGCTAACTGCTCACCAACAAAATCTAAACAAAGCAAGAGGTAAGGTGAGTCCAACAGCCATAGCCCAGCAATTTCCCTGTCCGAGAAGGGCCGGCTGAGCCAGCCTGAATCCCTCACTCTCAGCCCTAGCCCCAGGCTCTTGTCCTGGTTCTGTGGGGAGAACCGCCTGTGACTCTGTGGGCCATCTTAACTCGACAAACTGTCCTGGAAAGAGTGCTAGCCTTTCCAGGAGACTCAGCTCCTGACCAGTGCTATCGCTAGGTGGCAAGCCATGCAACTTCCTGGGCCTCGGTTTCCCCATCGGTACAATGAGAGGTTTGACTAAGATGAGCTAAGTTTCTCCCAGCTCTGAGTTTCCCACAGCCCTAGCCCCACCTTCCTTCCTCCACTATTCTGTGGATGGTTTTACCATTTCTGGGGTCGCACCTTCTGTTTCTCTGGGTTTCTTCCTTTTTCACCTAATATTTTTTGGCAGTTGTCCTTCTCTAAAATAAACATTTTTTTAAATATGAAAAACTCATTTATTATAGAAAATTTGGAAAATACAGAAAAGCACATCAGCATCTATAATCCAATCAACCAAAGAGCACCACTTATACATATATATACATATTCACGGGATTTTATTTTTAGCCAAGTTAGCACCATACAGCACACGCTGTTTTTGAAACCTGCTTTTCATTTCCACTTTTAAAAATGTCATTGAGAATTCCACTTCATTATTGATTGACTAGGTTGGGTTTGGACCAGAAAAGCTTGACAGCATATAACAAAATCTGTTTGAAGGCATCTGGAAGATTATGAAGGCAGTGAAATGTTGTAGTGTTGTACTCTGCAAGAGGAAGGAAATCAAAAATGAACCCAGGTTTGGGGCCTCTTAGCCCTCAGGGGAAGAGCTGGCCTGACCAAATGATTTTGAGGTCTTTATACAGCCTGCAGGCCAGATGTTCCCCACCTCTGCTTTAGAGAAACAGAGGGAAAGGTGGTGAAAGTAAATGAAATAATAAGGAATTTCAACCGAGAACTAGACTCTACTTTTTAAAGAATCAAAGAGACATTATAGAACTGAAAAATACCATACCTGAAATTATGAACTCAATATCTGTCATGAAGAACTCAACAAACTTTTTAACAGCAATTTAGATACAGAAGATGAAGGATATGAACTTAAATACATGTCAGTAGAAAATATCTGAACAAGGTGGTTTTAAAAAGGAATATATGCAAAGAGCATAAGAGACTAGGAGTTATAGTCAGAAAACAACCTACATGAAAATGGACTGTCATGGAGAAAAAGAAACATTTTTTTATTGATCTTAGAAAGAGGAAGGAGGGAGAGAGGGAGGGAGGAAGAGAAAGGGAGAGAGAGAGACAGCTATGTGAGAGAGAAACATTGATTGGTTGCCTCTTCCACGTACTCTGGACCCAGGATCAAACCTGAAAACTTTTGGTGCACAAGACGGTGCTCCAACCAATGGCCATGGTGGAAGAAACAATTTTTGAAAAGATAATGGTCAAGAATTTTCCAAAACTAATAAAGGATATCAACTCAGAATCAAGATCTATGAACCCCAAGCAGTATAAGTATAAATAAAATGATATCTAGGTGCACCACAGGGAAACTACTAAAAACAGGATAAAAAAAATCTTAAAGGTGGTCAGAGAAAAACAGGCATATGACTTGCAAAGGAGCAACAGTAAGACTTTAATCTCACTTCCCCGAGAGATGATGGAAGTCACAAGACACTGGAATGCTAGCTTTAAAGGGCCCAAATGAAATAACGACCAATCTAGAAATCTGAACACTCCAAAGCTTGTCCTCAAATATGAAGGCAATATAAAGACATTTCAGACAAACAAAAACAGAGAACTTGTTACCATCCAACCTGCCTTAAAAGAACTGTGAAAGAAACTTATTCAGTCAAAAAAAAAAAAAAAAAAAGATGATCTCAAATGAAAATACAAAAATATAAGAAATGCCTTAGCTGGTTTGGCTCACTGGATAGAGCATTGGCCTGCAGACTGAAGGGTCCCAGGTTCAACTCTGGTCAAAGCTACATGCCTGGGTTACAGGCTCAATCTCCAGTAGTAGGTGTGAAGGAGGCAGCCAATCAATGATTCTCTCTCATCATTGATGGTTCTATCTCTCCCCCTCTTCCCTCCTCTCTGAAATAAATAAAAATATTTAATAACCTATATAATAAAAGCCTAATATGCAAATCGACCAAATGGCAGAACGACTGGCTGAACAACCGGTCGCTCTGACTCACACTGGCCACCAGGGGGCATATGCTCAATACAGGAGCTGCCCACAGCCCGCAGGCCCAAGGCCAGCCAAGGTGGATGCCAGTGGGGGCTCCCGATTGCCCCGCCGGTCATCTCACAGAGGAGGCAACCAGCAGTGGCGGGGGTGGGGGGAGGGGTGGGGGCAGGGCTGGCAAGTGGGCAGCACCAGGCCAGCCAAGGTAAGTGCTAGCAGGGCCCCAACCCCTGATCCCCCTGCCAGTCACCCCAGAGATTGTGCCTGATTGCTGGCCAGGCCTAGGGACCCTACCCATGCATGAATTTCATGCACCAGGCCTCTAGTGTGTATATATATATATATATATATATATATATATATATATATATATATATGAAAGAGGTAAAAATGTGGGAAATATAAATTTGTATTGACTTTCCAAGACCAAATAATATTAACATATAATGGGGTTTAAAGTATATGCAGAATTAAAATGCATGGAACAGAAAAGGTCAGAAGAAGTAAATGAAAATAAAATATTCTAAGTCTAGCATTATCAGGGAAGTGGTGAAAATGATAGTTTGTATTAGACTAACTGAGTCTAGGATGCACATTTTTTAAAAATATGTTTTTATTGATTTCAGAGAGGAAGGGAGAGGGAGTGAGAGATAGAAACATCAATGATGAAAGAGAATCATCAATCAGCTGCCTCCTGCGTGCCCCCTACTGGGGATCAAGTCTGGAAACCCGGGCTTGTGCCCTGACCAGGAATCAGACCATGACGGCCTGGTTCACAGATTGGTGCTCAACCACTGAGCCACACCGGCCAGGCCAAATATGCACATTTTTTGGAGTAAGCACTAAACAAACAGTAAAAGAATTTATAACCATCAAATAAATACAAGAAAAAATGAAATAATCAAAATTATTTCAATTTGCTTACTCAAAAAGATGGCATAATGTCATATATATTTTTTAAAAAGATAGGATAAAAAGAGAGAAAAAGAAATATAAAACAGAGGAAGAATCAAAAAACCTGAATAGGCTGATAACTATTGAAGAAATTAAAGCCGTGATCAAAAATCTTCTAGCAAACAAAAGCCCTGGTCCAGATGGCTTTACAGGGCAGTTCTACCAAGCATTCAAAGAATAACTGGAAGATTCTCAGTTCTTCTGAGAATCCTGTCCTCCTCAGACTATTCCAAAAGATTCAAGAGAAAGGCACATTTCCAAGCTCTTTCTATGAAGCCAGCATTACCCTAATCCCAAAACCAGATAAAGACAACACTAAAAAAAGAGAACTACAGGCCAATGTACTTGATGAACATAGATGCTAAAATCCTCAACAAAATTCTAGCAAATTAGATGCAGCATTTCATTAGAAAGATCATACACCATGACCAAGTGGGATTTATTGCAGGAATGCAAGGATGGTACAATATCTGCAAATCAATAAATGTGATACATCACATAAACAAATTGAGAGACAAAATTCACAAGATCATATCAATCGATGCAGAAAAAGCATTTGACAAAATCCAACACCCTTTCTTGATAAAAACTCAGAAAAGTGGGAATAGAGGGATCATACCTCAACATAATAAAAGCCTTATATGACAAACCTACAGCCAACATCATACTCAATGGGCAAAAACTAAATTGATTTCCCCTAAGAACAGGAAAAACATAGGGATGCCCACTTTCACCACTCGTGTTTGATATAGTACTGGAAGTGCTAGCCATAGCGATCAGACAAGAAGAAGAAATAAAAGGCATCCAAATTGGAAAAGAAGTAACACTGTCCTTATTCACAGATGACATGATATTGTACACAGAAAACCCCAAAGACTCCATCAAAAACTGCTAGACATAATAAATGAATTTGGCAATGTAGCAGGATACAAAATCAACACCCAGAAATCTATGGCTTTTTTGTATACGAACAATGAACTCACAGAAAGAGAAAATTAAAAAAAAAAAAATCCCGTTTACCATTGCACCAAAAAATTAAGATACCTAGGAATAAATTTAACTAAGGAGCTAAAAGACCTCTACTCAGAAAACTACGGGACATTGAAAAAAGAGATAGAGGAAGACATAAACAAATGGAAGAACATGCCCTGTTCATGGATTGGTAGAATCAACAGCATTAAAATGTCCATACTACCCAAAGCAATCTATAGATTCAATGCAATCCCCATTAAAATACCAACGGCATACTTCACAGATCTAGAACGAACTCTCCACAAATTCATCTGGAATAAAAAAGGACCCCGAAGAGCCACAGCAATCCTGAGAAGGAAGACCAAAGTTGGAGGGATCACAATAGCAGATATCAAGCTGTATTACAAAGCCACGGTTTTCAAAACTGCCTGGTACTGACACAAGAACAGACATTTGGACAAATGAAACAGAACAGAGAACCCAGAAATTGACCCAAGCCATTATACTCAATTAATATTTGACAAAGGAGGCAAGAGCATAAAATGGAGTCATGACAGTCTCTTCAATAAATGGTGCTGGGAAAACTGGTCAGATACATGAAAAAAAAATGAAACTAGATCACCAACTTACACCATACACAAAAACAAATTCAAAATGGCTAAAGGACTTGAATGTAAGACGGGAAACCATAAAAATCCTATAAGACTCCATAGGCAGCGAAACAGCAGACATATGTCGTAGCAATATCTTTACAGACACAGCTCCTAGGGCAATGGAGACTAAAGAGAAAATAAACAAATAGGACTACATCAAAATAAAAAGCTTCTGCACAGCAAAAGAAACCATCAATAAAACAACAAGAAAGCCCATTGCATGGGAGAACATATTTGCCAATGTTATCTCCAATAAGGGTTTAATCTCCAACATTTACAGAGAACTCATACAACTTAACAAAAGGAAGATAAACAATCCAATCAAAAAATGGGCAAAGGACCTAAATAGACACTTTTCAAAAGAGAACATACAGAAGGCCTAGAGACATATGAAAGCATGTTCAAAGTCACTAATCATCTGAGAGATGCAAATCAAAACAACAGTGAGGTGCCATCTAATACCTGTCAGAATGGCTATCATCAACAAATCAACAAACGACAAGTGCTGGTGAGGAGAAAAAGGAACCCTTGTGCACTGCTGGTGGGAATGCAGACTGGTGCAGCCACTGTGGCAAATAGTATGGAGTTTCCTCAAAAAGTTAAGAATGGAACTCCCATTTGACCCAGTAACCCCACTTCTAGGACTATATCCTAAAGAACTAGAAACACCAATCAGAAAGGATAGATGCACCCCTATGTTCATAGCAGCACAATTTACAATACTAAGATTTGGAAACAGCCTAAATGTCTATCAGCAGATGAGCGGATTAAAAAATGGAGGTACATATACACAATGGAATACTACACCGCTATAAAAAAAAAAAAAAGGAGGAACTTTTACCATTTGCAACAGCATGGATGGAACTGGAGAGCATTATGCTAAGCGAAATAAGCCAGTTGGAGAAAGATAAATATCACATGATCTCACTCATATGTGGAATATAATGATCAACATAAACTGATGAACAAAAATAGATCCAGAGACAAGGGGCAGGGGGGATCGGGGGAAGGATAGAGATCAACCAAAGGATTTGTATGCATGCATATTAGCATAACCAACAGACACAGACACTGGGGCGGTGGGGGCTTGCCCTCCGGGGTGGGAGTGGATGGGGTGGAGGTCAATCGGGGAAAAAGGAGACATATGTAATACTTTAAACAATAAAAATAAATAAATAAATAAATAAATAAATAAATAAATAAATAAATAAAACAGCTAGGTCAAATTGAAAACAAATATATAATTGGTGCATATGAACCCAAATATTTGATAATTGCATTACATGTTAATGAGCCAAGTACTAAATATAAATAGATTAAATATGTAAAAATAAATGTAGTAGGTTATAAAAATGAATTTTGAAAATCCAACCATATGCTGCTTACAAGAAGCAGTCTAAATACAAGTACACAGAAGGGATGAAAATGAAAGAATGGAAAAGATGTAAAAATTAGCAAAATGAAAGTGTAGATATTCTAATAGCAGAGAAAGTAGACATAAAGGCAAAAAGATTGCTAGTTAAAGAAAGGCATTTTATAATCATACAGGGGTTAATTCACCAGAAAGTTATCACAATTCTAAATCTATATGTTTGCAATAACATAGCTTTAAAATATTTAAAGCAAAAATTGACAAAATTAGAAGGAGAAACAACATATCCACATTCCTAATGAGTTTAATACCTCTCTCTACAGCTAATAATTGAGCAAAGTAATAACAATAATAAGAAGTAAGAAAAGAGATGAACACAACTAACAAATGAACTATAGAGTGTAGAACAGCCTTTTATATAATTTTCAAAAATAGACAAAATGATGTTATTAAAAATAATGACAGTGGCCCGGCTGGTGTGGCTCAGTAGTTGAACATCAACCTATGAACCAGAGTGTCATGGTTTGATTCCCAGTCAGGGCACATGCCCAGGTTTCAGGCTCTATCCCCAGTAGGAGGCGTGCAGGAGGCAGCCAATCGATGATTCTCATCATTGATGTTTCTCTCTCTCTCCCCCCACTCCCTTTTTCTCTGAAATCAATAAAAATATATTTTAAAAAATAATGACAGTGACTACTTTGGGGGAAGAAAAAAACATCACTGTTGGGAATGGGCATAAGGGTGCATTTCTGGGGTACAGGTAAAGCTAATTCTTGACCTGGGTGGTGATTAGATGGAAGTGTTCACTTAGAGATAACTCTTCAAACAACCATAATTTTTTAAAGATTTTTTAGAGAGAGAGGGAGAGAGAGATAGAAACATCCATGTGAGAGAGAAGCATCGATTGGCTGCCTCCTGCATGCCCCCCCACTGGAGATGGAGCCTGCAATCCTGGCATGTGCCCTGACCAGGAATTGAACCAGCAACCTTTCAGTGCCTGGGACAATGCTCAACCACCTGAGCCACACCAGCAAGAGCTATAATTTTATTTTAAAAGTTTATTAAATATATCTGTGTAGTTGGAATACCACATAAAGCAATAAAAAAATCCATGTACATCTTGAAAATTGAGTTGAGTGAAAATAGCACATTGTAGGAGGTTAAAATTTTTGTAAATTATTTTTAAATGCTCTATAATTTTTATGGAGAGCTACACATGTGTGTGTATAAAGTACTAGAGGCCTGGTGAACTAATTCATGCACAGGTGGGGTCCCTCGGCCTGGCTGGCAATCGAGGTCTATCAGAGGCCAGCCCCCCAATTTGGAGCCTAATGGGGGGCGGGGCTGGCCGGCAGTGGGGAGGAGTAGCAGGAGGAGGGCCAGCCAGGGAGAGGGGCCGAGGGAAGTTGGGTGTGGGAGCAACCTGACCACCAGGGGACAGCTCCTGCATTGAGTGTCTGCCCCCTGGTGATCAGTGCACATCATAGTGACTGGTTGATCAGTCATTCAGGTCATTCAGTCATACTGGTCACTTAGGTTTTTATATAGAGAGGTAAATTCTTGGTGGGAAAGTTATGTACTAATTTCAACAAAATAGTTGTCTCTGGAAAGGCAGGGAAGGAAAAAATACAAAACAGTCCTCAACTATATATGTAATTTTTTTTTAATCCTCATCTGAGGGTATTTTTTCCATTAATTTTTAGAGAGCGTAAAAGAAAGGGAGGGAAGGTGTGGGAGGGAGAGAGAGAGAGAGAGAGAGAGAGAGAGAGAGAGAGAGAGAAAGAGAGAGTAAGAGGAGCATCAATGTGCCTCCCACACTGCCCCAACTGGGGTGAGAACCAACCTGCAACCAGGTACATGCCCTTGACCAGGAATCGAATCCGAGACCCTTCGGAGTATGAGCCAGTGCTCTAACCACTGAGAACACTGGCCAGGGCTGTATCTGTAACCTTTTATTTCTTAAAAAATTCTTAAGTAAATATGGTAAATTGTCAACATTTGATCATTTGGCTGGAGGATATATGGATATTTGTGATATTTGTTGTGATTTTCCATATAAAATTTTTTCATAATTTTTTAAACTTTTAATAATTGTAAATATGTTTCATTTCATCAAACTTTCTGAAATAGCAATTTTAATGGCTATAGTTTTTTACTATTATAAATAATGCTGTGTTAACATCTTTATCTTATATACTTGTGGTATCTCTAATTTCTTTGGAGACATTCCTAGATGTTGGGTTCTTAGGTCAAAGATGATGAGCATTTCTAAAGTCTTTAGTCGCTATTGACAGCTGTCAAAACAGCGTCATCCATTAACCCTTACTACAGAAGAGTGGAAACCAAAAACTCCTTTCCGTGTGGGTCTGGAGTATAGTCAGAGATTCAGCCTCAATCCAGCGTACCTGCCTGTGCCCATCACCAAGCCCTCTTGGTCAATGTTTAATGTCTGAGTCCACAATGAGAGTTTTACAGGGGCTGGAGGAGGCCAAAAATAAGGAAAGGCCACCCTGGCGGGTAGCTCAGTTGTTTAGAGTGCCATCTGGATACGCCAACGTTGTGCATCAGTCCCAGGTCAGGGCACATACAAGAGTCAGCCAGTGAGTACACGGATAGGCGGGACAATAAACAGATATCTCTCTCTCTCTCTCCCCTCTCTCTCTATAAAATCAATTAATAAAAATTTAAAAAATAATAATAAGGAAAGGCCAGCTAAGCTCATCTCCAAACTGTACAAATTGTGTGTAGACAATGGGCCCTGATCATCAGTGGCTCTCCCGAGAGAATGTGGGCAGGCACTATGGTGCTGACCCCTGACTGCAGTGTGAGGAAAAGCTCTGCTCCTCACATGGTTTTCTGTACCTGGGGGCTCCTGGAGTCCCTGAATGGCATTTTAGTCATTACAGGTGAACCTGCTGTTTCTCAGCAGAGGACAACTGGGTTTCTTTCCCTGAAAGCAGTTGAAAAGAAAATGGAAATTACTGATAAAAGTTCCCTCCTCTTCCCCAAATGACTGGTTTCTATTGAAAGCTGGGTACCGGGGTTTCTCTGCACCACTCCATTCCTGCCCCTGCCTGCCCCCTCTCAACTTCGAAAGCTGTGTCTCTTCCGCACGTGTGGGGTGTGTGTGTGTGTGTGTGTGTGTGTGTGTGTGTGTGTGTGTCTGTGAAACCGTGTGCTGCCCAGGGACAGTTGAAGACTGTAGCCCCAGCTGAAACCACACCAGGAGCCGTGCTCGGGCCTGCCTCACCACGAAGCCATGCACGCTGACTGGAGACAGCTGGAGAGCAGAGGTGGCAGAGTGGGTCAGCCAGAGGTAGCTTGAGTCAGGGCCTGAAGGTGGGAGCCTTGGACTCCAGCCTGGGAACAAGCCCATCCCCTCCAAGGACTGAATGGCTGACGACTCTCCCTGGGCATGGACTTCCATCTCCACTGCAGACGGGCCTCCTGGGGCCATTTCCCCACCACCCAGGACTCCCCACTCCGCCCCGCCCCCCACCCTCTCCCCCCACACACACACAGAGGCAGAATGGCCCGAGGCCTGCCCTCGCAGATGGCCGCCTCATCATTCCCCTCCCTGCTGAGAAGTAGAAGCCGAAGCCCCCCTCCCTACGAGCCTCTCAGTCTTTGTGACGAATCCCTGCTTCAGGGACTGGGAAGTAGCTGAGCCACAGGCCGCGCAGGGCAGAGCAGGCTGTGGGGGCTTTCAGCCAGCTTCGTCCCAGCCTCCCCCCAGCCTCCCCCCAGCCCCCTCCCGCGCAGGAGAAATTCAATAGCCCTGGAGCCTAAGCCTGACTGATTCTACAGAGGATGGATGGGCTGCATGAGCCGCGTAATGAAATCATAGCTGCTCCCGAGCTGAACACAGGCGCCTGTTGGATCACACCTGAGTGCACTGCTAAGTCCTTCATTGTGCAGTGTCAGAGGGCTCCGCAGGCGGGCTCTTTCCTTCTGTACCAACAGTATTTCTACACAGTCTGCACAGTCTAGAGCAGCGGTTCTCAACCTGTGGGTCGCGACCCCTTTGGGCATCGAACGACCCTTTCACAGGGGTCGCCTAAATACATCCTGCATATCAGATATTTACATTATGATTCATAACAGTAGCAACATTACAGTTATGAAGTAGCAACAAAAATAATTTTATGGCTGGATCACAACATGAGGAACTGTACTAAAGGGTCGCAGCATTAGGAAGGTCCAGAGGGAGAGGCTGCGGCCACAATGTGAGGCACCGCCTGCCGTACATCCTTCTTGCACGGCCAGCTGCCCCCTTTGGCGACAGACAAGCCATGACCGAGTTAACAGCCAAACCCTAATGGCTGAATCTCATCCTCCAAAATGGATGCACACACCTGTAAAATCCTGCAGAGGCTCCCCATTGCCTGGCCTGCACCTCGTGACATGATTGGGCCTCTTCTGTGACTCTGGCCTCCCACCCACTGCGCCACCTCTCTCCCTGCCAGGAACACTGGTCTCTTCCAAGTGGTCTCAGTTGGCCTGTGCCTTTGCTCCCAAACCTTTGCTCCTGTTCCTTGCTCAACCTCGGAGAGCCGTCTCCTCTGTCTAGGGCAGTGATGGTGAACCTATGACACGCGTGTCACCTCTGACGAATCCCTGCTCCAGTCCCTGAAGCAGGGATTCATCACACTCATTTTTTTGGTTGATTTTTCTTTGTTAAATGGCATTTAAATATATAAAATAAATATCAAAAATATAAGTCTTTGTTTTACTATGGTTGCAAATATAAAAATATTTCTATATGTGACACGGCACTAGAGTTAAGTTAGGGTTTTTCAAAATGCTGACACACTGAGCTCAAAAGGTTCGCCATCACTGGTCTAGGGCCTAGAT
Source organism: Myotis daubentonii (assembly GCF_963259705.1). Taxonomy (NCBI): domain Eukaryota; kingdom Metazoa; phylum Chordata; class Mammalia; order Chiroptera; family Vespertilionidae; genus Myotis; species Myotis daubentonii. The sequence continues at coordinate 94,140,560 of NC_081841.1, forward strand.
TCAAGCATCTGCTCCATAAAACATCCCTCCTTCCTCAGGTCAGAATGTATTTGTCCTCCCTCTGGGCCTCCACTTGCACTCCAATTTAGCTTGTTTCACAAGCTTATTGTGTGTATTCGTTGGTCACATGTGTATTGAAACATCTGCCAGGTGCCAGGCCCTGTGCTCAGCCATGGGAACATACATGTTTGAGAAGCTCACAGTCTAGAGGGGAGATAGGTATGCACACAGCCACATTGCGGAATAACACGGAAAGTCCGATTATGGCCCTCCTCTGCCCAGATGCTCCCGTGGTTCCCACCTCACCCTGGTCTGGAAGCCCTTACGCAGCCTGGCTCCGGTTACTCTCTCCCATCACTTCCCCTCTCACTCCAGTGACTTCTGACTCCCCGTTGTTCACCTAATAACCACACAGTTTTGCCCCAATACATTTGTGCTTGCTATTCCCACTGCCTGGATAGCTCCTCCCTGTGGTATCTGCATGACCTGCCTCCTAACTTCCCTCCAATCTCTTGTCAAATGTCACATCCTCCATGAGGCCTTCGTCGGCCACCTATCTGAAATGTTCACTCTTCCTGAGACTTCATCGCCCCCTTCCTAAACATGTACTCCATTGTACGTACTGTGTATTTTACTTATTTCTTGCTATTGTTTGCCTCCTCTAGGGGAGTGCAAGCCCATGTGAAAAGGAATTTTTATCTGTCTTATTCGCTGCTATACCTAGAACCGTATCTGGCACAGGTATTCCCCAAATATCTGCTAAACAAATTCATTAAAGAATGAGTGCCTGAGACTGGAGGTGAGGGTAAGGAGGGCAAAGAAAGGAGCAGCCCTGGTAACTCTCTTCAAAGACCCAGAACCCAGTCAGCTCACACAACTGAGAAGTACAGATGCACAAAAATACTATATTCATTGGTTTCTCCTGCTAGGATAATTAGCAAAATATAAAATAGGCTTTGTCACCTGAGCCATAGCTATTCCTTCAACCCAAAAGATGTACTGTGTGCCAAGGAAGGTGCTGGGTTCTGGGGGCCCAGTGGTGAACAAAACGGCCTATTCACTGCCCTCATGTAGTTTATCATTTAATGAACCACAAGTGAATGAACAACATAATTAAGCATTTTAACCATCTCTAGAGCACCTGCCCTGTCACATTCTCCTGGGACTAAGAGGCAATATGCCTGGTGAGCAGGAGCGCAGGCTCAAAAACCACACTGCCTCGTTCAGTCCTAGGTGCACTGTTTATTAGCTTGGATGAGTTACTAAACATATCTGAGCTTCAGTTTCTTCCTATGCAAAACTGGATTCTTAGTACTGCCTAGTTATTTGGGTTGCTATGAGGACTAAGCAGCTAATTCATATAAATAACACACAGTCTGGCATAGTAAATGTTATCCAGTTGTCACTATTGTGCTGACTGTTGTTAAGGGAAGAAGGGCTCACTTGAGAAGTCCAACAGAGCCCAAGCCATGCTGTATGAAGTCATTATATCAAGTCGCTGATCTATGTAAGCAGCTGTTTCCTAATTGGTCTGGATTGTGCAATCGGTCAGCAGCAAGAGCAGAAAAAGCAGCCAAAACTTTTCACAGCCTACGAATGCCTTGGTGAAATCAGCCTTCCTTCCTGCTTGTGATATGATTATTCCCTTGTGCAGAATAAGATTGGGCTCAGTTTAGACCTCATAACTAAGTGTCCATGATGCAGTGTACGGGGCAGCAGGCAGCAAGATCATAGGGCCTCCTGCAGCTGACGCTGCAATTAGTGCCCTTATGGCAGCTGTGTTCCTGCTTCTCAGCGTCCTCGCCATTTCTTCCCCTGGCCTCTTCCTCTGGCCTCCTTCCCTGGCCTCCCCCTCTGACCTCCTCCCCTGGCTTCCTCCCCAGGCCTCCTCCCCTGGCCTCCTTCCCTGACCTCCTCCCCTGGCCTCCTCCCCAGGCCTCCTCCCCTGGCCTCCTCCCCAGGCCTCCTCCCCTGGCCTCCTCCCCTGCTCTCCTCTCCTGGCCTCCTCCCCAGGCCTCCTTCCTTGGCCTCCTCCCCTGGCCTCCTCTCCTGGCCTCCTCCCCTGGCCTCCTCCCCAGGCCTCCTCTCCTGGCCTCCTCCCCAGGCCTCCTTCCTTGGCCTCCTCCCCTGGCCTCCTCCCCTGGCCTCCTCTCCTGGCCTCCTCCCCTGGCCTCCTCTCCTGGCCTCCTCCCCTGGCCTCCTCCCCTGGCCTCCTCCCTAGGCCTCCTTCCCTAGGCTCCTCCTCCTACAGGCACAAAGGGATCCGGACACCCAGTAGCCATGCAGGACGATGGAGCTCTTGTCTAAACCTTTGAACTGAACTGAGCCAATAACCAGCTCTAGGCTTCTAATCACCAGCAGCAGTTACAGCCACCCCAGCCACACCATTACTCCAGGGTTTATGAGAGGGTGTGTTCTGGGTCCCTTTCCAAATCCTCTCATCACACATCTAGCAAGCTCTGCCCTGCCCTTCTTTTTCCCCATAGTACTTTCTTCCCTTTCCACCGAGGTCCCACATTCCCCAGCAACTGTTTCCCAAGGGCCCTGGGTGAGCAGTGTTACTCTAGTGCAGACATAGCACATAATGTTATGGTTGTTGGATTGTATTTCCCCGCCCCCACCTAAACTGTGACCTCCTTCCAGGCTGACACTGTTTGTTTTTGCTTTGTACCCCCTGTGCCCAGCACAGGATCTGGCATACAGCAGGACGATAATAAACGTTGGTTAAAAATGAATGAAACAATGGAAGAATGAAGGAAAGAATGACCAAATGCCTTCAAAGGGCAAATCTGAGAGGGGAAGGCTGAGAAAGGGCAGCAGGAAGACCAAGGACCAGGCAAGCTGGCTGAGTTGGCCCCAGGCAAGGGTGAATATAGAGCATAACTTAGTGATTTTGGAACATAACTGCATGGAGTCCCTGGTTCTAGCCCCAAATCTGTGGGTCACCTGCTATGAACTTGGGCAGTCCACTTCCCACTCTAGGGCTCACATTCTTCATCCACAAAGAAGGGATTTGCGTCAGGTAATCTCTTCTAGTTTTAATATATTATGATTTTTTAATCCAATTATTGGCTGGAAAATTTGATCCCAATGAAAAAATATATTCCCTGCCCTCACCCCAAGATCCCCCAAGTTCCCCCTTTATGAAAGAACCCAGAGAGAAGTTCACTGTGATCATCCCTATGGGTTGATGTCATGGTCTTTCTTACACTCCCATAGACCATTACCAAAGGTAATCACATCAGTCACAGTGTGGTGCTGGCAAGCATCAGGGTCCCCAGCACCCTGGGATCAAATCAAAGTAGAAATTCATAGTTTAGGGACCATTGGACAAAAGTGTAATTTATTCACCACATTTAGGTAATAATCAGAGCAAGGTGAATTGAGGGGCATCAAGCTTCAACAAAAAAATATTGTGTTCAGGGAATAAAAGGAAAAGAATTGAGAACTAAAAAAATTGGTGTCATCTATGATCTTAAATATCACTTTTTCTTCTCTTGCCTGGAGTAAAAAAGAAGGGAGATGTACCTTCAGGAAGTATCGCAGTAAGTCATGAGAGAGAGGCATTTAGAGACAGCTGCGGTGGTTGAAAGCTCAGCTCTGTCCCTTACTAGCTGTGGAGCCTTGAGCAAGTTTCTCTCTCCTTTTTTTTTAAGTCTTTATTATTGAGATTATTAGAGATGTCCCTCATTTTCCCCCCATAGCTCCCCTCCACCCGGTTCCACCCTGCCCCAGGCCTTCTCCATCTTATTGTCTGTGTCTGTAGGTAATGCATACATGTATATAAGATCTTTGTCTAATCTCTTCCTGCCCACCCCCCTACACACACACACCTTTCCCTCTGAGAATCAACAGTCTGTTCCATTTCAGTGTCCCTGATTCTGTTCCATTCACCAGTTTATTCTGTTCATCAGATTTTTTCTTTGTTTGATTTTTAGATTCAATTGTTGATAGATATGTATTTGTTGTCAGTTCCCCCACTGCAAAATTTACTGGCAATAGTATCTCCCTCACAGGGTTATCATGCAAGTTTAAAAAGATAATGTACAATGTCATCAAAATGTTAAAACCGCTGGGTGAAAGGCTGATGGGAGGATATTCACACAACCTCATCATGTCACCCTACAGGTTACTTAGTAATTGCCAAGGAAAATGGTATCTCTGTGATGTAGAACTTGGAAAAATGCTGCCTTAACCAAGTGTTCGTAATGTCATGGATGACAGGACAGACTATTTCATGCCCTGTGATGTGATAAAGTGGAAAACACAGAGCATCACCTATGTAATCATTCTGGTCAATATTTACCCCAAATCTTTCCATGAGGAAACATCAAACAAATACAAAATAGAAAGCCACTTTGCACAATAACTAGCTTGGAGTCCTCACAACAGTCAATGACATTAAGGAGAAAAAAGGCTGAGAAACTGTCCTAAAATAAAGGAGATTAACGAAGTACAAAAAGTAAATATAATGAGTAATCCTTGATGAGATCCTGGATTGAAAGAAAGAAGAAAGGAAGGCAGGATTATTGGAAAAGTTGGGAAAACTTGAATAATGAAGATATGTTAGATAACAGAATCATTTTCATGTTAAATGTCCTCAATGTGATAGTTGTGTTTTAGTTATGTAGAATGCTCTTGTTCTGAGGAGATATATGCTGAAATGTTTAGGAGCAAAGAGTCACACCTTCTGTGTGTAACTCAAATGGTTTAAGGGGTGGGGGGGAGGAAGATAAGCAAAAATTTAAAACTAGTCCTAAGAAACCAAGTGTAAGAAGTAAAGCAATTAGTGAAATGATGTTTTATTGTATACTAGAGGCCTGGTGCATGAAATTCATGCACAGGGGTGGGGGAGGGGGGGTTGGTCCCTCAGCCCAATGCTTTCTCCCTAATCAAGGCAATAGGACAAGAATAGAAAATAAAAGAATGAAGTTGGACCCTTACCTAACACCCTATACAAAAATTAATTCAAAATGGAGTAAGGACATAAATGTAAGACATAAAACTCTTAGGAGAAAAAACAAGACAAAAGCTTCACAACATTGTATTTGGTAATGGTGTCTTGGATGACACTGAAGGCATAGGTAACAAAAAAAATAGAAAAATTGGATTTCATGACCATTTTTAAAATTTTGAACATCAAAGATGCTATCCACAGAGTAAAAAGGCAACCCACAGAATAGGCAAAAATATTTATAAATCATGTTTCTGATAAGGGACTAATATCTAGAATAGATAAATAATTCCTAACACTTAACAAAAACATACAACTCCATACAAATATAGACAAAAGATTTGAATAGACATTTATCCAAAGAAGATATACAAATGAGCAAAAAGTACATGAAAAGATGCTCAACATCACTTATCATTAGGAAAATGCAAATTGAAACTACAATGAGATACCACCTCACATCCATTAGAATGGCTACTATAAAAACAAACAAACAAACAAAAAACATAAAACAACAAGTGTTGGTGAGGTTATGGAGAAAGTAGAACCCTTGCACATTGCTGGGGGGAATGTAAAATGGTACAGCCACTGTGTAAAACAATATGGAGTTTCCTCAAAAAATTAAAAAATAGTTACCATATGACTCAGCAATTTCGCCTCTGGGCATATACTCAAAAGAATTTAAAGCAGAGAGACAAAAATCACATAATCATATCAATCAATGCAGAAAAAGTATTTGACAAAATCCAACATCCTTTCTTGATAAAAACTCTCAGAAAAGTGGGAATAGAGGGATCATACCTCAACATAATAAAAGCCTTATATGACAAACCTACAGCCAACATCATACTCAACAGGCAAAAACTAAATTCATTTCCCCTAAGAACAGGAACAACACAGGGATGCCCACTTTCACCACTCCTGTTAGATATAGTACTAGAAATGCTAGCCATAGCGATCAGACAAGAAGAAGGAATAAAAGGCATCCAAATTGGAAAAGAAGAAGTAAAACTGTCCTTATTTGCAGATGACATGATGCTGTACATAGGAAACCTCAAAGACTCCATCAAAAAAACTACTAGACTTACTAAATGAATTTGGCAATGTAGCAGGATACAAAATCAGCACCCAGAAATCTATGGCTTTTTTATACACCAACAATGAACTCACAGAAAGAGAAAATTTAAAAAAAAAAATCCCCCATTTATCATTGCACCAAAAAATTAAGATACCTAGGAATAAACTTAACTAAGGAGCTAAAAGACCTCTACTCAGAAAACTACAGGACATTGAAAAAAGAGATAGAGGAAGACATAAACAAATGGAAGAACATACCATGTTCATGGATTGGTAGAATCAACAGCATTAAAATGTCCATACTACCCAAAGCAATCTATAGATTCAATACAATCCCCATTAAAATACCAACAGCATATTTCACAGATCTAGAACAAACTCTCCACAAATTCATCTGGAATAAAAAAGGACCCCGAAGAGCCACAGCAATCTTGAGAAAGAAGAACAAAGTTAGAGGGATCACAATCCAAATGTTAAGCTATATTACAAAGCCACTGTTCTCAAAACTGCCTGGTACTGGCACAAGAACAGACATTTGGACAAATGAAACAGAACAGAGAACCCAGAAATAGATCCAATCCATTATACCCAATTAATATTTGACAAAGGAGGCAAGAGCATAAAAGGGAGTCATGACAGTCTCTTCAATAAATGGTGCTGGAAAAACTGGTCAGATATATGAAAAAAAAAAAATGAAACTACACCACCAACTTACACCATATACAAAAACAAATTCAAAATGGCTAAAGAACTTAAATGTAAGATGCGAAACCCTAAAAATCTTAGAAGAATCCATAGGCAGCAAAATATCAGACATATATCATAGCAATATCTTTACTAATACAGCTCCTAGGGCAATGGAGACTAAGGAGAAAATAAATAAATGGGACTACATCAAAATAGAAAGCTTCTGCACAACAAAAGAAACCATCAATAAAACAACAAGAAAGCCCACTGCATGGGAGAACATATTTGCCAATGTTATCTCCAAAAAGGGTTTAATCTCCAACATTTGCAGAGAACTCATACAACTTAAAAAAAGGAAGATAAACAATCCAATCAAAAAATGGGCAAAGGACCTAAATAGACACTTTTCAAAAGAGAACATACAGAAGGCCTAGAGACATATGAAAGCATGTTCAAAGTCACTAATCATCTGAGAGATGCAAATCAAAACAACAGTGAGGTGCCATCTAATACCTGTCAGAATGGCTATCATCAACAAATCAACAAATGACAGAAAACCAAGATGGCGGCATAGGTTAACACCAGAGATTGCTGCCTCGAACAACCACTTCAGAGATATAACTAAAGGAAAGAACAGACATCATCCAGAACCACAGGAAGGCTGGCTGAGTGGAAATTCTACAACTAGGAGGAAAGAGAATATCATACCCAGACTCAGAGGAGGCGCAGTGCTGAAGTGAAATACTCAGGTGCAGAGTGCACGCGCAGAGCAGGCTGGCGGCGGAGGGCGCGGTTGTTGTTTTCAATCGGGAGGGAGTTTCAGACTCTGAGCTCCAGGTCCGGGCGAGTCTCTGGGGACCCAGACTCAAACGGGAGAAGCGGGACTGTCTGGCTTCGGTCGGAACTCAAAGGCAGCTTTCTCTCCGAGGTTTGCAGCGGTTGCTGGGACTCTGAGAGACAGAGCCCCTAGAGACGGAACTGAGAGCAGCCATAACTGCTTGCTCCGCCCGCCCTGTAGATCCCCGGGGACCCGCCCCGCCCAAGCCCTGCACAGAGCCATTTGCCGGATAGCCTCAGGCAAACGCTAGATTAGCACCTCCCTAGAGATCCAGCACAGAAGCTCTCCCACTGCAGACACAGCTGACTCTCATAGCCAGTTAGCCTGGAGGTCAAATCACCCCTGGTATTACCGACAACAATCAAGGCTTAACTACAAGACTGCGCCCAAAGACCACTAGGGGGTGCACCAAGAAAAGATAAAAAAATGCGGAGACAAAGAAACAGGACGCAAATGTCAGAAATGGAAGATATAGAGCTCAAAACCACACTTTTAAGGTCTCTCAAGAACTGTCTAGAAGCTGCCAATAAACTTAGTAAGGCCCTCGAAAAGACTGGTGAGACTGCCGATAAATACAGTGAGATCCTCAAGAAATCTAATGAGACCCTCGATGTTGTGATAAAGAACCAACTAGAAATTAAGCATACACTGACTGAAATAAAGAATATTATACAGACACCCAACAGCAGACCAGAGGAGCGCAAGAATCAAGTCAAAGATTCAAAACGCGAAGAAGCAAAAAACACCCAACTGGAGAAGCAAAATGAAAAAAGAATCCGAAGATATGAAGATAGTGTAAGGAGCCTCTGGGACAGCTTCAAGCGTACCAACATCAGAATTATAGGGGTGCCAGAAGAAGAGAGAGAGCAAGATATTGAAAACCTATTTGAAGAAATAATGATGGAGAACTTCCCCCGCCTGGTGAAAGAAATGGAGTTGCAGGTCCAGGAAGTGCAGAGAACCCCAGGCAAAAGGAGTCCAAAGAGGACCACACCAAGACACATCATGATTAAAGTGCCAAGAGCAAAAGACAAAGAGAGAATCTTAAAAGCAGCAAGAGAAAGAAACCCAGTTACTTACAAGGGAATACCCATACGACTGTCAGCTGATTTCTCAACAGAAACTTTGCAGGCCAGAAGGGAATGGCAAGAAATATTCAAAGTGATGAATACCAAGAACCTACAACCAAGATTACTTTATCCAGCAAAGCTATCATTCAGAACAGAAGGTCAGATAAAGAGCTTCACAGATAAGGAAAAGCTAAAGGAGTTCATCACCACCAAACCAGTATTATATGAAATGCTGAAAGGTATCCTTTAAGAAGAGGAAGAAGAAGAAAAAGGTAAAGATACAAATTATGAACAACAAATATGCATCTATCAACAAGTGAATCTAAGAATCAAGTGAATAAATCATCTGGTGATCATAATAGAATCAGGGACATAGAAAGGGAATGGACTGACTATTCTTGGGGGGGGAAAGGGGTGTGGGAGATGCGGAAAGAGACTGGACAAAAATCGTGCACCTATGGAAGAGGACTGTGGGTGGGGAGTGAGGGCGGAGGGTGGGGCGGGAACTGGGAGGAGGGGAGTTATGGGGGGAAAAAAGAGGAACAAATGTAATAATCTGAACAATAAAGATTTAATTTAAAAAAAAAAGACAAGTACTGGTGAGGATGTGGTGAAAAAGGAACTCTCGTGCACTGCTGGTGGGAATGCAGACTGGTGCAGCCACTGTGGCAAATAGTATGGAGTTTCCTCAAAAAGTTAAAAATGGAACTCCCATTTGACCCAGTAACCCCACTTCTAGGAATATATCCCAAGAAATCAGAAACACTTATCAGAAAGTATATATGCATGCCTATGTTTATAGCAGCACAATTTACAAGAGCTAAGATTTGGAAACAGCTTAAGTGCCCATCAGCAGATGAGTGGATTAAAAAAAGGTGGTACATCTACACAATGGAATACTATGCTGCTATAAAAAAAGAAGGAACTTTTACCATTTGCAACAGCATGGATGTAACTGGAGAGCATTATGCTAAGCGAAATAAGCCAGTTGGAGAAAGATAAATATCACATGATCTCACTCATGTGTGGGATATAATGAACAACATAAACTGATGAACAAAAATGGATCCAGAGACAAGGTGGCTCTGAGCAGACTGTCCAACCTCAGGGAGCAGGCAGGGGAGGGGAGTGGTTAGAGATCAACCAAAGGACTTGTATGCATGCATATTAGCATGACTAATGGACACAGACACTGGGGTGGTGGGGACCTGCCCTTGGGGATGGGAGAGGCTGGAGAGGTGTTAATGGGGGGCGGGGGGAAGGAGACATGTAATACTTTAAACAATAAAAATAAATAAATAAATAAATAAATAAATAAATAAATAAATAAAACAATTGAAAGCAGATTCCTAAGAGATTTTTGTCTATCCATTCATTATTCACAGTAGCTAAAATGTGGAAGCAACCCAAGTTCCCATCAACTAGAAGAACAGATAAGCAACATGTGGTATATACATATAATGGAATGTTATTCACCTTTAAAAAGGAAGAAAATTCTGTAATATGCTATAACATGGATGAACCTTGAGGATATTATGCTAAGTAAAATAAGCCAGGCACGAAAGAACAAATACTGTATGATTCTGCTTATATGAGGTACTTAGAGTAGTCAAAATTATAAGGACAGAAAGTATAATGGTGGTTACTAGGGTCTAGGGCAGTGATGGCGAACCTTTTGAGCTCGGCGTGTCAGCATTTTGAAAAAACCTAACTTAACTCTGGTGCTGTGTCACATATAGAAATTTTTTGATATTTGCAACCATAGTAAAACAAAGACTTATATTCTTGATATTTATTTTATATATTTAAATGCCATTTAACAAAGAAAAATCAACCAAAAAATGAATTCATGTGTCACCTCTGACACACGTGTCATAGGTTCGCCATCACCGGTCTAGGGAGAGGAAAGAATGGGGTGTTAATAGGTATAGAGTTTCGGTTTTGCAGAATTAAAATAGTTATGGGATGGATGGTGATGATGGCTGCACAAGTGTGAATGTACTCAACACCACGGAAATGTACACTGGTATGGAGAGTAAATTTTATGGTGTGTGTTTTTAACAATTTTTAAGGGGAGGGAGGATGGATGGAATACAGATTGGAAATAAGAAAACTCTCCATATTGCATATGACATGATTTTCTAGGTAGAAAATTTCAAAAAATCTACAAAAAAAAAAAACACTCAAACTGTGTTGGGAAATATTGCAAGATACACAATAAACACACACACAAATCAATTCTATTTCTATATACTGCTAATGAAGACATATACACCAAAATTTAAAATGCATTACCATTTACAGTAGCTTTAAAAGGATGAAATATTTTGGTTTAAATATAGTAAAACATGTACAGGACTTTTATGCTGAAAGCTACAAAACACTGTTGAAAAAAAATCAAAGATCTAAATACTGTGTTCATAGTTTGGAAGACTCAACATAATAATTGTGTCAATTGTCCTTCAAATTTTTATACAGGTTTAACACAATTCCTATCAAAATTCCAGCAAGATCTTTTAGAACTATAGACAAAATTACTTTAAAATTTATTTGGAAAGGCAAGAGATCTAAAATAGCTAAAACAGTATTTGAAATAGAAACGTAAATTAAGAACAACCAGTCTACTCAATTTCAAGATGTTGTATCATAATATATAGCTACAGTGATCAAGACTGGATGGTATTGGTAGAGGGATAGACACAGAGAGCACTGGAGCAGACTAGAGAACCCAGAAATAGACCTGCACAAATATGCCCAAGGGATTCTTGACAAATGTGCAACAGTAATTCGGTGGAGGAAAGACAGCCTTTTTAACAAACGGTGCTGGAGCAATTGGACATTTACAGGCAAAAAAAAAAAAAAAAAAAAAGGACCTTGCCCTAAGTCCTACACAGCATACAGAAATTAATTCAAAATGTATTATTAATTTAAAATTGTTTTGCTTGAAATATTAATGTTTATTGCATATAAATGGATAATTATGTTGTATCTACAATCTGATAATAGATTTATTTTGTGTATTGTAAAAATAAATAAATAAATATAAAAGCACAAGCAAAAATAAAAATATAAACACCAAAAATTAAAAAGAAAAAATGTATTACAGCCTTAAATGAATATAAAACTATAAATCTTTTAGAAAAAAAGCATAGGAGAAAATCTTTGGGATAAAGTTAAGTAACAAGTTCTTCGAATTGACACCAAAAGCATAATTCATAAAGGAAAAGTTAATAAATTAGACTTCATCAAAATTTAAACTTCTGCCCTACCAGCATAGCTCAGTGGTTGAGCGTTAACCTATGAACCAAGTCACAGTTTGATTCCCAGGCAGGGCACATGCCCAGATTGCAGGCTCCATCCCCAGTAGGGGGTGTGCAAAAGACAGCTGATCAATGAGTCTCTCTCATCATTGATGTTTCTATCTCTCTTCCTCTCCTTTCCTCTCTGAAATCAATAAAAATATATTTTTTAAAAATTTAAACTTCTGCTTCACAAAAGTCCCTGCTAAGATGATGAGAAAATAACTCACAAACATGGAGAAAATTGCAAGCCACTTATCTGACAAAGAACTAGTATCCTATATAATAAAAGAGGAAAATGGTAATTGGTGTACGATGATACCCTTTTCATTGGCTAATCAGGGCTATATGCAAATTAACTGCCAACTATGATTGGCAGTTAACTGCCAACTAAGATTGGCAGTTAACTGCCAACAAGATGGCGGTTAATTTGCATATGTAGGCACAATGCAGGGAGGCGAAAGGGAAAGCAGGAAGAAGCCCCCTGCCACTGACAGTGATCGGAAACCCAGGGGGGAGCTAAGAGCTGATCGGAGCCCCAGCCATGATCGGAGAATCAGGCGCCTTTGCCGCCCTGGCCAGTGACAGCAGGAAGTAGGGGTGGAGCCAGCGATGGGAGCTGGACACGGTCGAAGCTGGCAGTCCCAGGAACTCGGGGTCCCTTGCCTGGGCCTAAAGCAGAGCCTGCAACCGCGGGGAGCTGGGGGTCCCCTGCCCAGGCCTGACACCTCTGCCGGAGGCCTCAGGCCTGGTCAAGGGGCCGATCCGGTGATTGGTGATCGGAGGGTGATGAGGGTCAACTCCTCTGGCCGAGGCATCAGGCCTGGGCGGGGGGCGGAGCCGGGGATTGGGGGAATATGATGGTCCCCTTGCCCAGGCCTGAAGCCTGGGTCAGAGGCGTCAGGCTTGGGTGGGGGGTGGAGCAAGCGATCAGAGGGAGATGGGGGTCCCCTGCCCAGGCATGATTCCTGGGCCAGAGGCCTCAGGCCTGGGCGGGGGCCAGAGCCAGTGATCAGGGGGAGATGGGGGTCCCCTGTCCAAGCCTGACACCTCTGGCGGAGGCATCAGGCCTGGGCAAGGGGCCGATCATGCGATCGGAGGGTGATGGGGGTCTACGCCTCTGGCTGAGGCATCAGGCCTGGGCAAGGGGCAGAGCCAGCAATCGGAGGGATCTGGGGGTCCCCTGCCCAGGCCTGATGCCTGGGCCAGAGGCATCAGGCCTGGGCTGGGGGCAGAACCAGTGATGGGGGGAAATGAGGGTCCCCTGCCCAGGCCTGACACCTCTGTCAGAGGCGTCAGGCCTGGGCAAGGGGCCGATCCTGCGATTGGAGGGTGATGGGGGTCAACACCTGAGGGCTCCCAGTATGTGAGAGGGGGCAGGCTGGGCTGAGGGACACTCCCCCCCCCCCCCCCCCACACACACACACACACAGTGCACGAATTTCGTGCACCGGGCCCCTAGTCTAAGTATATAAGAACTCTTAAAACTAAATAACAAAACACAAATTATCCTATTGGAAAATAGGCCAAAGATACAAACAAACATTTCAACAGAGGATATACAGATGGCAAATAAGCACATGAAAAGACATTTAACATCACCAGCAATTAGGAAAGTGCAAATATAAATCATGTTACGACATCATACACACTCATCAGAATGACGATAATAGAAAGCAGTGGCAACATCAATGCAGGTGAGGACGTAGAGAAGGGATCTCTCATACATTGCCATCGGTCATGCAAAATGGTACAGTCACTCTGGAAGGCAGTTTGGCAGTTTTTTAAAAAGCTAACCATGCAGCTGCCATATGACCCAAAGGAATGGCATTTATCCCAGAGAAATGAAAACTTAATTCACATAAAAACCTGCACATCACTGCTCATGACAGCTTTATTCACAATAGCCCAAAACTAGAAGCAAACCAGGTATCCTTCAATGAGTGAATGGGTAACCAATCTGTGATACATCCATACCAGGCATCCTACTCAGCAATAAAAAAGAATGATTGATATATGCCACAACTTGGATGAATCTCCAGAGAATTATGCTGAGTGAAATTCTAAAATCTAACAGCAATAGGTTACATACTATATGATTCCATTTCTATAGCTTTCTTTAAATGACAAAATTATAGGAACAAATAAGAGATTAGTGTTTGCCAGGGGTAAAGGAGGGGAATGATAGGAGGGAGGTGTGTGGGTGTGGCTTTAAAAGGGCAACATTGATGGATAAGTCTTAAGCTTGAATGTCTCAATGTCAGTATTCTGGCTATGATACTGCACTATACTTTTGTAAGATGTTACCATTGGAGGAAACTGGGGAAAAGATACATGAAATCTCTCTGCATTGTTTCTTATAACTGCATGTGTGTGAATTCACAATTAGCTCAAATTAAGCATTTAATCTTTAAAAATTGCACCAGCATGCAGTCAACAGATCTGTTGATCCAGGAAGCCCATAGCAAGTGTGGTGGAGATTGGAAACAGAGAGAGAAAATTGGGAACAATTTTCTCCCTGCTTGTGGGTTATTTTCTCATCCTCTTAACAGGATCTTTTGTGAAGCAGAAGTTTAATTTTTTAAAAACATATATACTTTTATAGATTTCAGAGTGGAAGGGAGAGGGAGAAAGAGAAACATCAATGATGGGAGAGAATCATCAGCACAGCTGATGAATGAGAGGAAAAAGCCAATGAGCCCCACATGGGGTCAGGATAAATGTGCTGATGCCTCACTTGCAGAAAGAAGAGAGGAGAAGAATTACCGTATGGCTGATCTACAAACGAAACCTCTCTCAGCCTGACTCCATCTGAAGCCAGAAGCCCCACTCAGCCTGGCGCACATTCAAATGGCAAGTCCCCACCACTCCCCGTGCAAACATCGGCCCCTCCAACTCAGACTCGGTGACTCGATCCATTTACACAAAGTCAGCAGTTTGGACATATGCTTGCAATCTAAGGCTTCCTGTGAGGTACGCAGGCCTTTAATAACATCTCTTACGGGAAGAGTGTGGTGTGGATGGCAGGCCACGCTGGAGTTGGACTGAAGGTATGGTTATGAATAAACCAGGGCTGGAAAGGTCAGTTTTCCAGCCCACAGCCTGGGCTGTGTGAATCTTGGGGTGGGAGTGGGGCGGAGCAGCAGCTCTCAATGGGTTTTTTCAGAAAAGGATCCTTTGAGTGTTTTTCCCTCATGTCAGAAGAAAAACCCCCACAGGATTTTCCCACTTCTCCACTCCTGCCTCTGCTGGAAGCCAGAGGAGATGGCACCAAGCCCGGCCTGCCCCGCCCCTAGCTCTCCCACTGCCCTGAGGGAAACGCTAGCAGGGCCACACAAGGAGCAAAGCCGCCTCCCCTCCTGCTCCTGCCCTGGGGCTGCTGCACCCCTCACCCTGGCTTTTGCGTGGGGCCCTTTTCACAGGAATTGCTCCCAAAGGAGCAGTCCTCTTCTTAATGTGCTCCTTAAGCATTTCCAGTGATTCCATAAACAACACACTAAAAAAAAAATGTCCTAATGTATTAGTTCAGTTGATATCCCATTTAATTTGCCCCTGTGTTCTCAACGTCTTCTACCAATCAGATAGCAGCGATCTGGAAAAGCACATTCTTTTACTTAAACTAACATCCTTCAACAACTGCTTCTCCTCCCGCTTTAGGAAACACTTCCTTAAGCTGCAAGCCACCGCCTGGGCTGTGACCTTCGGCCCAGTGCTCAGCCTCCCCTTCCCTTCCCCTTCCGTCAGTCTCCAGGAGGTTGTCCTCAAGGCCAGGTTCATAAGGCCAAGGAAAGCTGACCGACTGATTTGCAAGAGGTTCTTGGCCAGGGATTCCTCTTCTGCAAACTTCTTTCACATGAGGCCTCCTGGGCCTGCAGACTAGAAGCCTGTAGGCTAACAGGAAATCAGCAGCCAGCCAGGGAGAGTATGAATATGGAATTCTTCCAGAGACACACTGAGCTTTCTCTCATCCTAGGCTTTTATTCAATAAGGGATGAGGAAGGAGTGCAAGCAACAGGACAGAAAACAAACTACCTAAATGACTAAGAAACCTTGTGCCGGAGTGATTGCTAAATTCTGTGGTCCTGGCACCCAGCTCCCAGGATTGAATTTCGTGTGCTGGAGAGCTACAGAGCTACGGGCAGTGTCCTCAGGAGCAGGGGTGAGGGTGTAGTTGCTGAGCTGCTGACCGGCCCTCTTAGCTGAGCCACGAAGGCCACGTGCAAGGCAGGAAGAGCAACGGCGCAGGTGGGGTACAGGGTCAAGTATGGCGGACTCGGAGACCCTAAGTGGGCTCAGCTCTCATTTCCAATGTGTGTGATTCTATGTGTTATAGTCCATCTCCCTTCTCTGCCTCATTTCCTTATTAATAAACTCGAGGTAGTAATACCTATCTCAGGAGGTGATTGTGAGGAACCAACGTTAGAAACACGTTCCCCATGAGTAACAAAAGCCCAACAACCATGCCTAAAAGGAGTTGTTGTTTTTACTTAAGTCTAGAGATAGATAGCCCAAGTTCCAGACACTTGTTCAATTCTCATTGATTCTAAGACCCATGTTGTTTTGTGTGTGCTTTTTTCCTCCACATTTTAATGTCTTGGGAATCTGGCTGTGCCTTTCAAACAGGCTGTAGTTTAATGAGCAGCATTAATTGTATCTTTCCTAATGGTACCAATAATGGTGTGTTCTACAATATTGATTGTGTTTCTAATGAAAGACATTATGTTATCAGGGAGTAGACTCTTAGCCTGGTGGCTTTCAGCCTCATGGTTGCAAGAAGGCTGCTGCACCCTGGGGCATCACATCCATATTACAGGCAAGAATAAAGGAGGAGTGGGAAGAAGATAAAGTGTTTTCTCTCCAAGAAATTTTCACTTACATACTATTGGCCAGAACCATATTACATGGCCATCTGCAGAGTTTCAGGTTCCCAGGCTCTATAAAAGAGGAAGGCAGGGGAGACAGAAAGTGGCTGGGTACTGAGTGAGGCAACCTGTTGTGTCTGCCACCATTTGTAAAAGACTTAGCCCCGTCTCAGGCATGTAGTCAAGCTCACCAAATAGCAGCTCTTTACTGCCACACGAGCAAAAACCCAGGTGATTTGTGTTGAGATAAGCCGGCCTACCAAACAACTTCATGTCTTCTTCCTGTTTATATTTTTTAGTTGATCCTCACCCAAGGATATTATTTCCATTGATTTTTAGAGGAAGTGGAAGGGAAGGAGGGAGAGAGAGAGAGAGAGAGAGAGAGAGAGAGAGAGAGAGAGAGAGAGAGATCAATTGGTTGCCTCGCAACCTGGGCCAGGGATGGAACATGCAACCTTTTGGTCTGTGGGCCGACACCCTAACCACTGAGTAACACCAGCCAGGGCACAACTTCATTTCTTAGAACACTGCATCAACACTCTCTAGGAATGCAAATGAGGTTTGCCCAGGAATGAATAATAAACACACTTCTCTTCTTTCCAGTTCTGCGCAGCCATCTCTTTATTTGCTCTGGTGCAAAGCAAATAAACAAGCTATTTTGCAGTTCTCACAAATGAGTGATTTTGGTTTTCCTTCTCGGAGCTAAGCCCATCTCCCCTTTTCACTCTGGCTGCCACCGCCCTGCAGCCCCTGCTGATGTCGGATAGGACAGCCTGCAGGCTGGCTTCTGTAACCCAGACTGGGCATTCCCGTGGTCACGCTAAACTTCCTATGGTGATGGGAAGGGAGTTGACCTCTGTCAGTTTCTCTGTAAACTTCATGGCAAGCAGGGTATAAGCATTCCTGTTAGAAAAATGTTCAAGGTCATCCAGCTGGTAAACAAGGAGCTGAGGCCCAAACCCAGGTCCATCTGGTGCCAGTAACCTTCCCAGTACACCTCACTGCCTCCAGAAGTACTGTTTGCTATTTAACTCTCAGTTTTAGGCCAAAAAAAAGTCAGGCATCTCCTCCAATATCAGGAGCCTCTGAAAAGTGGAGGTGTTGCAGCTGAGGCAACCCCGAGGCTCTGCTCCCCCAGGCAGCTGGCCTCTGTGCTTGAAGGGTGGAGTGCAGGCGTACAAAGTCCACCAGGTGTGACCTCAGAGATCACCCCATCCGATTCCCTCACAGGGCAGATGAGGAAACGGAGGCCCTGGGAAAGAAGCTAGTGCCGAGAATAAGAAAAGGGTCTAGGAGTCAGACCGTGTAACTTCTAGGCCACTTGCTTTCTCCAGCATAACAGGCTCCTACTGTTTCCCAAGTTCTCAGCCGGACTCTCCAGGTCAACCTCGGGCCAGGCTGGGAAACCACGCCAGCAACTCTGCCCTGTGGGCTTTCATTCGTTCATCTACAAATATTTCTAGAGCATTTACTATGGGTCCGGCACTGTTCTGAGCTGGAAATGCAGCAAAGAACAATAAAGATAATGACCCAGTTCTCATGGAGCTTATATTCTAGTGGGGCGGGCAGAGGATACATAAATAAATGGAGAGGAACAAGAAACTATCAGATAACAGATAACAATGAGTTCTATGGAAAGACAAACAGAAAGATGTTATGGAGACTGATCAGGGGTGTACTTTAGAACTGGGGTCGGGGAAGAGATCTCCTGGGGGTGACATGTAAGCCAGGAACTGAATAATGAGAGAGCCCAGCTGGGCAAGGATGGAGAGGAAGAAACATCTGGGCAGACAAAGCAGAGGTGCCAGCCTCCGAGAGGAAATGGGCTTGGCTGCACGAGGAAGAGAAAGGAGGTCCTTGGGGCCTGAGTCCACTGAGCCAGGCAGGGAGAGAAGTGACCAGGTAGGAGACAGGCCAAGGGCACATCCTCTCGGGCCCTGTAGGCCGGTGGGAGGGATTTGTTTTTGTTCTCGGTGCAATGAGAGGCCACTGGAGGGTGTTAAGCACGTGAATGCCATGCTCTCATTTCAGTTTTGAAAAGATGCCTTAAAGAGAACACGCCCACCCCCAGGGCTGCCTTCACCTCACTCCAGTAGGAACATCCTCTGAAGTTGGGCAGAGCGGGCCTAGTTTTATTAACACTTATGACCTTGTATACTCATGTCAAAGCAGCAAAATAAGAACTCCTTCAACAACATTTTTCTACACAAAAGTAAGACAAACTATAAATCACTATGTCTAAGACGGGATCGTGAATTATGCAGTGAAGTAAATATGAGGTATAATAGAATCTATAGTAATGTTATACCTTTAGGAAACCCGTGTCCATTGGAAAATATATTAATCCCCTGGTTGTCTGCTCCATCGCTTATAAAAAGAGTCATGGATGATGCAAAAAACCATTTATATAATTTATGTCTGGTTTAAATACACACCTAATGCCAAGTGCTCAAGTTGCAGCCATGAAACCGTTAGTGGTATTTCAGTTCATGACATTGTCCAAACTGAATCACCAATGTTTAAAAAACAAAACCAAAAACAAATCTTTATTCATTGTCTCATCAAATATTTGTTGTGTGCCTGCTACACGCCAGGCCCTGCTGAGTCTGGGAGCCAACAAACCACATGTTCCCTTCCTTCATGGACCTGCCTTCTGATGACCTGGACACTGAACAAGGAAGACGCACAAAGAAACACACAGTTACAACCTGTAGTTGGGTTATGGTGGAAAAGAGCAGAGATCTCCTCACCTAGATCACGAGGCTCAGGGAACACATCTCAGGTGGACCTTTAAGATGGCCAAGGGGCCATGCAGTTGAGAGACTTCCACTGTTCTCCTGCCTCATTCTCCTCTCTATCTCTCTTCAGACAGATACTTGCCCAGGGACTCACTTACCGTGTTGGCCCTCTCTCCCAAACCCGTGTCCTCCAAGCCCTAGGGCCCCCGGGTGCAAGCAGATGACCCTCAGAGCCAGCATCTCTAAGCAAGGGAAGTCCTGGGCACCTGACAGAGGGCAGCGTGTAAGCCCTTGGTCTGGTTCTCACAAAGGGTCTCCTTTTATGATCTTTGACAATTGCCTCCTCTCTCCTGAAGTGTCAGTGTCCCCCATCTGTCCAATGGAATGAAGCTCATAGGCCTTGCCCAGGTGAGCCCCCAGAGATTGATTCCGCTGCCCAGACATCTTCGGAGGGTCCCACAGCAGGCTTCAGACCCCATGCCAAACTGGGACTAGAGTGACAGAGTAAAGGATAGAGAAGCCCTACCCCCTGCTCAATCCCCTATTGGACCTCAGCCTTGAGCAGGGCCAAACCCCATGCACAGTCTTAGAAAGACTTCTTGGCAAAGCCTACCAGCTATATGATTCCCCTCAAGGCTTCAGAAACAAACACTGAGATAAAATGAGGAATGTGATTAAAGGTGTGTGGACTTTATTTCTAGATGTTGCACTTGACATAAAGCCAGATGTTAGTAAGTCACTCACCACAATAAGCTTCTCCCTTCACTCAGCCAACCTTCTCCTCACCACTCCTGCCCTGCCCCTGTCCTGTGAGACCCTGGCAATAATATATATAATAACTATATATATATATATATATATTATTGATTTCAGAGAGGAAGAGAGAGGGAGAGATAGAAACATCAATGATGAGAGAGAATCATTGATTGGCTGCCTCCTGCATGCTCCCCTCTGGGGATTGAGCCCACAACCCAGGCACATTGCTCTGACTGGGAATCAAACGGTGACTTCCTGGTTCATGGGTAGACGCTCAACCACTGAGCCACAGTGGCCGGGCAGCACTCTTTATTAGCATAAAACCTGGCAGTGTCAATGTGATGTCTCCAGTCAGAGGCCCAGGCCAGCTTCTTGCACTTTCAAGACAAGATTACCCTTTAGGACATTTTCTATTCCCATCCTTCCTTGGGCTTGGCTCTGTCATCTCTTAGAGTAGGATTAGGGGATGACCAAGGCAATTGGCTCATGGACTGGGGGAGGAGAGAACTGCTATAGACGTGAATAAAAGGAAGGACGGGAAGGCAAACACAGGGCTTGCAGGAGGAAGGTACTCTTAACCTGGGTTCTAGTTGCTGTTCTACCAACAATTGTGTGACAGCACATTCCTCTCTAGGTCTCAGTCTCATGATTGTGAATAAGAATGAACTGGGTGACCTCTAAGCCTTCTTCCAGCTCTAGGACTAAAATTCTCAGTGAGTGCTCATTTCTGCTTGCTCATCACACACATGCTATGCAGGAACTCGGGCGGGGAGAGAGACTGCTGGCTTCCTGTTTGTAAGAAGGAAGTGTGTTGGCACAGCAGCTCTCAGCCTTTCTTTCTTTCTCTTTTTTAATTTATTTTTTTCAATTATAGTTTACTACATTCAATATTATTTTGTATTAGATTTAGGTGTGCAGCATAGTTATTAGATAATCATACACTTTACAAAGTGGTCCCTCTGATATTTCCAGTGCCCACCTGGCATCATAGATAGTGATTACAATATTATTAACTATATTCCCTATGCTGTACTTTACATTCAGTGACTATTTTGTAACTACCAAGTTGTAGTGCTTAATCCCTTCACCTTTTTCATGCAGTTCCCCAAACCCCTTTCCCTCTGGAAACATCAGCCTGTTCTCTGTATCTATGAATCTGTTTCTGTTTTATTTGTCCTTTAGATTCCACATATAAGTGAAATCATATGGTATTTGTCTTTCTCTGACTTACTTATTTCACTTAGCATAATACTCTCTAGGTCTATCCATACTGTTGCAAAAGGTAAGACTTCATTCTTTCTTACTGCCATGTAATATTCCATTGTATATATGTACCCTTGCTTTTTAATCCACTCATCTATTGAGTTGCTTCCATATCTTGGCTATTGTAAATAACACTGCAATGAACATAGGGGTGCATATGTACTTCTGAATTTGTGTTTTGGGTTTCTTCTTGGAATACATATCCAGAAGTAGAATCACTAGTCATAAGGCAGTTCCATTTTTAAGTTTTGAGGACCCTCCATACTGTTTTCCATAGTGGCTGCACCAATCTCCATTCCCACCCAACAGTGCATGAGGGTTCCCTTTTCTCTACATCCTCGCCAACTGTTTGTTTGTTGATTTGTTGATGGTAGCCATTCTGACAGATGTGAAGTGATATTGTGGTTTTAACTTGTAATTCTCTGATGATTAGTGATGTTGAGCACTTTTTCATATGTCTATTTGCCATCTGTATGTCCTATTTGGAGAAATATCTATTCAGGTCCTTTGCCCATTTTTAATGGGATTATTGGTGTTGAGTTCTTTGTAAATTTTGTGTTAACCCCTTTCAGATGCATCATTGGCGAATATGTTCTTCCATTAAGTAGGTTGTCTTTGCATTTTGTTGATGGTTTCCTTTGCTGTGCAAAAACTTCTCATTTGATGTAATCCCATTGGTTTATGTATTCTTTTGTTTCCCTTGCCAGAGGAGATACATCAGAAAAAAATATTACTAAGAGAAATGTTCGAGATTTTATTGCTTACGTTTTCTTCCAGAAGTTTTATGGTTTTGAGTGTCACATTTAAGCCTTTAATCCATTTTGAGTTTATTCTTGCATATGGTGTAAGAACGTGGTACAGTTGCATTTTCTTTTGTATCTGTCCCAGTTTCCCAACACCATTTATTGAATAGACTGTCTTTACCCCACTGTATGTTCTCACCTCCTTTCTTTCAACATTAGTACACTTGATGAACAATGACTAAGGGCTTGCAACACTCCCAGCACAAATGGGAAGGATCCAAGGCTCTGTATGATGCCTGAGGGATGGGAGGGTGGGCGGGGGGAGTAATGTAACTTTACCACGCCAGTGTATCCAGCACATTTAAAAGGCAGAGCCCCAGCAGACCAGATTTGGGAAATTTATGTTAATAATGTTTTAGACTAGGCCCAAATTGTGTTACATGCTATCAGCAGGGCCTCTTGATTGTTTTATAATTTATTCCATATTTATTCATGTCATTATCCAGCACAGTGGTAAATGCTGGAGATGTAAAGATGAATAGAATCCTTGCTCTCCAGCTGTTCCCAGCTGATCTCTGTAGCAGCCTGGGGTGTCCTGAGCCAGAGCATCCACTCATCCAAATGGGACCTTTGCACAAATCAGGAAAAGGGACCCCTTCTAGGCAGGTGCAGTCTGGTGGGCACATCATCTGTTGACAGGTTGCGGTTGGCCATTGGTCTCCCTTTGTCCCTTCAGCTGAGCGCCCAGGTACAGTGAGCAATCTGTGTCGCTGATCCTGGTGATCATGATGGGCTGTCGGATTTCAATCAGTGTCTAACACATATTTTTGCTCTAATGAAATATGTATGTCAGCAAAGTCTGTCAAATAGGACACAGACCCAAAGGTAAGAGATGTAAAATCTATCCAACTTGGTGTTTATTGGAACATAAGAAAATGTAACATGTAAGATAAGCAAGAGCATGTACTCAGAACAGCAAACTAGCAATAAAGGGAGACCAAGTGATAGTGCAGTAACAGCGATGATGTTATAGCAGCTGCGAGACCCAGTTACACTGCAGCAGTAATTGCCTTGTAATTATTCTTGACTTGTTTAATGTGTTTCAGTGTTTTAATACTTTCAAGTGTGCCGCACACAAAAAAATTAGTGAATACACACAAAAATGTTGGAAATCACTAATCTAATGGAAAAGAGGAGCATAAGAATTCCAGCTCCATGATTAAGTCCTCACTGGAGACATGAGGTCAATAGAGCAAGGCACTTAGCTCAGCCTGGAGAGGCCGAGGAGAGGGTCCTAAAGGGGGTTATAACCAAGCAAAGGCTGAAGATCAGGTAGGAGCTCATCACGTGCATAGGTCGGGCAGGGTATTTGAAGCAATGGGGACACTTGTGCCAATGTGTGGGAGAAAGAATAAGTTTGTGTACTGAACTGTAAGCTGGAATATGGCTGGAGAGTAAAGTGAGAATAAAAGAATGTCAAGTGAAGGTGAGGCCACCTCACAAAAGGATACTAACGGAATGGATTCTGTTTATACTCTTTTCCCCAAATTCAACCCCTCACCCCACCCTTGCAGAAAGGTGAGATTATTCTGAAGATACACATGATGGAGTTCTCTTTGGAGTTAGCAAAATGTCACCACCCTTAATCTTTTAATTTGGGCGGAAAATGCATAATACTGGTTAAGTATTTTTGCAGAAATATCAAAGACCAGGCTCTGCTAAGTAAAGCCTATATTCAGGATCAGTCACCCAGTTGTGCGAATTAAGAATTTTAGGATAGCAATAGCAGAGCCTTAAATGAAGTTTAGCCCCTTTTAAGCACTGGGCCTTGTACGCACACCCATAAAGCCGGCTCTGCAGTTGTGGGAGACCAGAAAGGCTTACTAGTACATTTTTATCTTTATTGGAATGTGGATTTATTTCTTTGGATAAGAGAGGTGAAGGTGGAGAGAGAGAGAGAGAGAGGGAGAGAGAGAGAGAGAGAGAGAGAGAGAGAGAGAGAGAGAGAGAGAGAAATTTCAAGGTAGCCAAAATTCATTTTTTAGTTGAACTTCAAATTTTGTCCTCAAAGTATCCCTAGAAATCCTCCACAATCATCTTATTTGTTTGGTTTCTGTGTCATTGAAAAATGCATGCATATTTTGCATTATTCTTAATGATATATCAGTGTTTATTTTAATATGAAAAATGCATTTAGTAAGGTGACTGGTTATGAGACAAATAATACAGACTGGATACCAGCCTCTGCATCCCCACCTACTCAAAGTCCTATGAAATAACAGAAATAATTTGATCTATAATGTTGCTGAAAATCAAGGGAGGGTGCTACCTTTACACTAAAAATATTGAGGATGATTATTTTTAAAAAATTGGATTGATGAAGAAATAAGAATTTTTAAAACTTCAAGCCAAACATGAGTGAGATAAGCTACTTGAGATAAGAGTCATTCTCCAAGTGCTGAGTGATAAAATCCATGTGGAGGAGAGAGCCTGGGGCCCTCCTCAGGGTTACAGGCTAAGTCATTCAGAATAGCTGGCCAGTCAGGCCTGCCCTTCCCAGTTCGCAGATAGGCATGGCCCCCGGGGTAAAGCTGTCATCATTGCTCTCTGACAGGGGAGTCCAGACTCAACAAATCTTGTGAGCTGGGGCCAGGAGGTAGAGTAGGACCTCAGGTAACTTGGGCTCCTGACATGAACACTCTCCACCCTGAGGACTGACTACCCACAGGCTCACCCTGAACTGACACCTCCCCACACTCACTGGGGCGGGATTGGGGGGGCAACAGCATTTGGACTAGGCAACAAGGATTTCCTGAGATTGTGAAAAAACATTGTGCTTAGCTATTAGTCTATTTAGACATTTTTGATATCTTCATGTGACTACCAGGTAATTGAGCAATTTAAGTTGATTTCATAAAAGAAGAGAGAGGGAGAGATAGAAACATCATTCTATTCAAGGTTGCATGAATGTTTGACACGAGTGTAAAATCTCTGAGATCAAACTTCTCCCTTTATATATCTGTTAGTTTATACTTATTAATTGTATTAGTCTAATCCTCTTCAGAACTGTCCAATAGAAATCAATGTGAGATATGTATATTACTTAAAATTTCCCATAGCCATGTTAAAAAAAAGAAACTGGTGAGATTAATTTTAATAGGTTGTATTTAACTTAGTAAATCTAAAATATGATCTTTTCAACATGTAATCAATATTTTAAAAATATTAATGAGATATTTTGCATGATTTTTCATACCAAGTTTTTGAAATCCAATGTATGTTTTTGCATATACAGCACATCTCATGTTGGCTTAGCCATATTTTGTGTTCAGTAGCCTAGCAGCTATTGGCTATACTTTGTGGCTACTATATTAGTGTAGTGGTAAATCCTTGATTTTTTTTTTTTTTTACTTGAGTGGTCATTTTTCTTTCTTTCTTTCTTTTTTTGATTTGTTTTGTTTTGTTTTGTTAATCCTCACCTAAGGATATTTTTTCCATTGCTTTTCAGAGTGAGTGGAAGAGAAGAAAGGGAGAGAGAAACATCAATGTGAGACACATCAACTGGTCGCCTCCCGCAGGAGCCCAGACCAGGGGTGGGGATGGAACCTGTAACCAAGGTATGTGCCCTTGACTGGGAATCAAACCTGCAACCCTTTGGTGCACAGGACGATGCTCTAACCACTGCATACACTGGCCAGGACAATTTTTCTTTTCTTTTTTTTTAAATTAAATCTTTATTGTTCAGATTATTACATTTGTTCCTCTTTTTTTCCCCCCTAACTTCCCTCCTTCCAGTTCCCACCCCACCCTCCGCCCTCACTCCCCACCCACTGTCCTCATCCATAGGTGCACAATTTTTGTCCAGTCTCTTCCCGCATCTCCCACACCCCTTTCCCCCCCAAGAATAGTCAGTCCATTCCCTTTCTATGTCCCTGATTCTATTATAATCACCAGTTCATTCTGTTCATCAGATGATTTATTCACTTGATTCTTAGATTCACTTGTTGATAGATGCATATTTGTTGTTCATAATTTGTATCTTTACCTTTTTCTTCTTCTTCCTCTTCTTAAAGGATACCTTTCAGCATTTCATATGATGCTGGTTTGGTGGTGATGAACTCCTTTAGCTTTTCCTTATCTGTGAAGCTCTTTATCTGACCTTCAATTCTGAATGATAGCTTTGCTGGATAAAATAATCTTGGTTGTAGGTTCTTGGTATTCACCACTTTAAATATTTCTTGCCACTCCCTTCTGGCTTGCAAAGTTTCTGTTGAGAAATCAGCTGACAGTCGTATGGGTATTCCCTTGTAGGTAACTGAGTTTCTTTCTCTTGCTGCTTTTAAGATTCTCTCTTTGTCTTTTGCTCTTGGCATTTTAATTATGATGTGTCTTGGTGTGGTCCTCTTTGGATTCCTTTTGTTTGGTGTTCTCTGCGCTTCCTGGACTTGTAAGTCTATTTCTTTCACCAGGTAGGGGAAGTTTTCTGTCATTATTTCTTCAAATAGGTTTTCAATATCTTGCTCTCTCTCTTCTTCTGGCACCCCTATAATTCTGATGTTGGTACGCTTGAAGCTGTCCCAGAGGCTCCTTACACTATCTTCGTATTTTCGGATTCTTTTTTCATTTTGCTTTTCCGGTGGGGGGTTTTTTGCTTCTTCGCATTTCAAATCTTTGACTTGATTCTTGCTCTCCTCTGGTCTGCTGTTGGGAGTCTGTATAATATTCTTTATTTCAGTCAGTGTATGCTTAATTTCTAGTTGGTTCTTTATCACAACATCGAGGGTCTCATTAGATTTCTTGAGGATCTCACTGTATTTATCGGCAGTCTCACCAGTCTTTTCGAGGGCCTTACTAAGTTTATTGGCAGCTTCTAGACAGTTCTTGAGAGACCTTAAAAGTGTGGTTTTGAACTCTATACTCTCCATTTCTGTCAGTTGTGTCCTGTTTCTTTGTCTCCACATTTTTTATGCTTTCTTGGTGCACCCCCTTGTGGTCTTTTTGCTCAGTCTTGTTGTAGTTAAGCCTTGATTGTTGTAGGTAACACTGGGGGGAATTTGACCTCCAGGCCAACTGGCTGTGAGAATCAGCTGTGTCTGCAGTGGGAGAACTTCTGTCCTCTAGGGAGGTGCTAATCTAGCCTTTACCTAAGGTTATCCCGAAAATGCCTCTGTGCAACGCTTGGGCAGGGCGGGTCCCAGGGATCAACAGGGCGGGCAGAGCAAGCAGTTATGGCTGCTCTCAGTCCCATCCCCAGAGGCTCTGCCTCTCAGAGTCCCAGCAACCGCTGCAAACCTCGGAGAGAAAGCTGCCCTCGAGTTCCGACCGATGCCAGACAGTCCTGCTTTCCCGTTTGAGTCTGGGTCCCCAGAGACTCGCCCAGAACTGGAGCTCAGAGCCTGAGACTCCCTCCCGATTGAAACAGACAACCGCGCCCTCAGCTGCCAGCCTGCTCCGCATGCACCTCTGCACCTCTGTATTTTCTACACTGCGCCTCCTCTGAGTCTCGGTATGCTTTTCTCTTTCCTTCTAGTTGTAGAATTTCCCCTCAGCCAGCCTTCCTGTGGTTCTGGGTGATGTCCGTTCCGTCTTTTAGTTGTATTTTTGAAGTGGTTGTGCGAAGCAGCAATCTCCGGTGTTTACCTATGCCGCCATTTTGGTTTCTCCCGGCTATTTTTCTTTATACCTTTTAAAAGTGCACAAAGATTCAGGAATGGACAAGAACTAAAGAAACAAAAAAGACTCTCCTTGGACCATTAATTCTTTGGACTTTGCAATCCATTTTCTTATATTAATATTGGCATATCTGTTTCTTGGTATTAGCATTTCCTGGTTAATGCGTCTTTTCTATTCCTCTATTTTGCAGCTTTCTGCGTCATGCATTTTTATGTGTCCATTTAAATAACACATAACTGGCTTTTGTTTGTTACCTGATATGAGAGTCGCTACATTTAATGGGGACTTTATCGAATCACAGTAATCATGACATTGGTATAGCTGGATTTACCTTCTCCACATATTTGTACTTTCTATTTACTATGCTTTTTTGTTATTTTTCTTTTTTTCCACTCCTTACTTTTGTTGGACTAACCAAGCTTTTAGGTGTTGTGCTTCCTTTTTTTTATCTCTTAGCAGTTTACAAGTCTAATACTATCCTATTCCTATTCTTTAACTTTTTCCAGCAGGAAAAAGTGGACAGTTTTATTTCTAATAATGTGTGATTATCGATTATCAACTATTTTATCTTCTCCTTTTTGGCTGGTGTTACCTTTAATTTTAACTAATTATAAGTGACACAGATATTTTCTTCTTGTGAAAACTAAAACATTATAGATTTGGTGAATTTCCTCTTTGAGTACATCCCCAATCTCAGTTCCCTCTCAAGAGGTAACAACTGTATTAAGTTTGAAACATATTCTTCCAACTTTTTAGATGCATATTTTCGATACATATATATGGCATTTATAAACATATATAGGGTGTTTTTTGTAATTCCATTTCTAGAATGGAATCAGAAAGAAATAGTTGAGCCCTGGACTGTGTGTTCAGTGGTTAGAGCGTCAGCCAGCTCACTAGGGGTCAAGGGTTTGATTCCCATCAAGGGCTCATACCTGGGTTGCTAGATTCATCCCTGGCCCCAGTTGGGGCATGTGTGGGAGGCAACCAATTGATGTGTCTATTCTCTGATGGATGTTTCTCTCTCTTCCTTTTTTTCTCTCTCTCTCACCCTCCCTCCTTCCCTTCCACTCTCTCTAAAAAAAAAAAAAAAAAAAAAAAAATCAATGGAAAAAATATCCTTCAGTGAGGACTAACAAAAAAAAAATGGTTGAATAAGTAGGCAAGGATATATGTGAAAAAATGTTTCATGACCACATTGTAAAATATTTTTTAAATTGAAAACATTCTAAATATCCATGAATAGGGGGTTAGTTGAATAAGTTGTAGTATACCCAATATAATAATAATATTTTCTTAAATATATTGACATAAAAAGATGATTAGAATATATTCTAAAGTGAAACAAATCAGGTTATACACACATACACATGTACACACATAGAGAAGAAAATACAATGATTTTCTCTAATAGCTAAGATTTCAGGTAACTTTACTTTCTTCTTTAATATGTTAGTGATAGAATCTTCTACAATGAGATATACAGATGTTACACATTTTAAATACTTAAAACCTTACTCACAAAATATAAATTAACATAGATGCTTCAGAAAACTCAAAGGCTCTCTTCCTCCCTGGCATGTGCCTGGGACCCTGGGAGGGCCTGTGCCCAGTTAGAGAGAAGAAGCTGGAGAACTCTGAGGAGAAGAGAGAGAGGGGGGCAGGTCTGCTGCACATCCCAAGACAGTCCGCTGTGAGTCCTGTGTCGTTGTGCATACTGTTGACTTATTTGCTCAGCTGTCTGTACTTAGCTTTTCTGTACCCAAATGTGTTTTCTATGTCTTGCTTTGAATAATGCTCTCCTGGGAAAGAACCAAGCTGCAAGTCCTTTATGCAGCATGCCAAGGGAGTATGACAAGCAATTGGACAACGGAGCAATGCTTTTAACACTGTTAATGAAGATCAATAATTATTTCAAGCACAAATTAGCACAACTAATGTTCTTGGAGTCGTTGGACGTATGCCTCGCAACTGAAAAACTCGCACTTCTGATGTCAGGTCTCTTTCATGGGAATTATACCTGAGACCGTGAGGTTCAATTGAACGACCATTTCTTTGCCACCTCCTACTAAGTACCGGGTATTGTTGCAGAAATTAGTAAATTCGGTCATTAAGTTCATAGTTAAATGCAGTTTGAATTCAAGCAAGTGTTAACTGGTCGATATTTAACTGGAAGAGGGGAAGAGGCTGACCAGAGCGTGTGTAGCTCTGATTTTCACAGGGATGAAGAAGGTATGGCCAGTTTCCACTAAGATGGAAGAAAAAAAATCTCATGAGTTTCTCCCCAATTTAAAGATGGGCAAACAGGCTGAGTCAGACAGCTGTGTGCTGTGTACGTGGAGGGGAGTGCTTTCTACCTGCGTGTTTCTACCTCCCAGAACACACTGTCTTTCCTGGGGAGGCTCCCAGTCTATGCACAGAGACCTCATCAGGGCCACATCAAGATGGCCGCTTCACCAAGTGAGAGTGTCAAGGAGGCAGGAGCAGAGGATGTCAAGGGAACATTCATTTCCGTGCAGCCCTCCTGGGTAGTGACTGGACATTGGTTTGAAAGACAGGCTTGTACACAGGAGATAGAGAAATCCAAGGTTACATTTCTTGTCCTGTGAGGGGTTAAGGTACAACCTGAATATTAAGCTAATGTGCCATATAGTCTGGGGATGCCAGCAATACAGCAATACCATATCATACTCATCAGTGTCTCAGTGTCGTGTGTGTGTGTGTGTGTGTGTGTGTGTGCGCACGCGAGTGTGTGATCATCCATTTGTGTGACTCCATTTCTAGAAATGGCTATACTAGTAGATACTGTTGCCAGGAAGCAAGGTGATCAGGCCTTGTGCTGGCGTGGGGATCCACCAGATCTCACCTGGACCTCCAAGTAATAGATGTAGGACCCTTCAGAGCAAAGGAGGGAATTCTTTCTACATCTCTAAAGGAGGCTCTAGATTAGAACCTCCATCACCCCAGCACCCCATGACGGATCTGTCAGATGCAAGGCAGGCAATCGGTGCTTGAGTGTGGCCTGAAAGCACAGGCTGCCAGCACCCAGCTGGGAGCAGAAGATGTGCCACAGGCAGAGGCGGGCACGGTCTCCAAGTCTGGGACGGACACTCCGCCTTCACTGTAGCTTCACAGTTGGGTTTTCACCAATTCCCTCCCATTGTTCCCCCGAATAAGGGATTGCTTTCCCCATTTTGCAATGCAGGAAATGAGGACCAGACCTAGCAGCCACACCCAAGTGTTTTGGACTCCGTCAGTGCTCAGAGCTCAAGGGGAACTGCTAAAATGGGAGAAGGCGCCATCAAGAGCTGTGCTGTGCGCCATCCGTGCAGTCTCCGGCGCACCCGGCTTGGAAGGAAACCACAGACTCCTCGTGTGAACACGGAGTAACAATCAGGATGGAATACTTCCAACTCATATCTCATTTTCCACACTCCTCGTCTAGTCCAAGCCAAACCCCCATTTCCCTTCCACAGATGTTGGATTTTCAACCTTCTCCCTCATCTTCAGAGCATTCTGTGAAATAAGATGGAACACATTAGGATCTTGTTAGTGGAGCAACACTTGGTGGGTGGTTGGGGGTCCATTTTTTTCACAGACAGTGAGAACAAAACAAAGACACAAATCCAGAAGTCTAGGAATCCATATTCCAGACCTGTGGTCTGATGTGGCAGCTGCTAGTCACATGTGGCTATTGAGGATTTGAGATCTGTTAAGTGCAACTGAAAGATTAAATATTTTTATTTCAATTAGGTTTAATTAATATAAACTTCCTTATCATTTGAGTCACTTGGAAAGCATAAGTATGTATGCAGCAACTTAGGCTTGTAAATCTACTTTTCCTTTTTTTTCCCCCCATTGTCCCCTCAAGCCAGCCCTTGCGTCTCCCCTCTCCTCCTCCCCTCCGCCCAGGTCTTCAGCACCCTATTGTCTGTGTCCATGGGTTATGCATATATGCATACAATGTCTTTGGTTGTAAATCTATTTTTTCAACCATGAATGTTATCAAATCTAAATACAGATCAGGTGTTTCAATGAAAAGTCAGATGTGCTGGGAGCGTAAAATGCACACCAGAGCTAGAAAATTTAATAGGTAGAAATATAAAATGTCTCATTAGTAATTTTTATATTGATGCATGTTGAAATAATATTTTAGATATATTGTGTTAAATAAACTGTATCATTAAAATTAATTTCACCTGTTACTTTTTTACAATTTTTAAACATGGCTACAGGGAAATTTTTAATTACAAACCATATTTCTATTGGTTCACTATTCTACATGTTTAATGTTAGTAGGGACAGTGCTGGAGACAGGATATCCTGGTCCACAGGTTCAATTCTTACTTGCCCTTTCATACTGCATAAGGTCCTTCAGAACATTTTCCAACCCTCTCTTCCCTAATTCCTGCTTTAATATTACTAACTTTATTGAACGCTCACTCCCCCTCAGCCTTCCCCACCTATAGCATTCTTCTCCCTCCGAAGGCCTGCCCCACCCTTCTCTCTTCTACTGTCTTCTGCAAACCTATGGGTCTCCCCTTCACAGGACTATTGCAATCATATTCTACTATGAATAACTCTCCTCTCGTGCCCCATTTCTGTCTTTTCCTTTAACACCACCTCGCTTTTTCTGACAATCTCTGTCTCTTAAAACTGCTTAATGAGAGGTCAGGGTCTGCATTGGGGGTCTGCTTCATTAGAGGTCCTGTAGGAAGGTCAGAGGGCAAGCCTATGTTCTGTGCTTGCGCAGCCTCGCTCCCGTCTGGTCTCCGTAATGCTCGTGTGGCTGTTCATGCCGTTTATCACCATCTACCTATTCTTTTCTTTTTTCTTTATGTCCTTTTTAAAAATTGTTTTTCATTATAGCCAACATACGATATTACATTAGTTTTAGGTGCACAACATAGTGATTCCATATTTATAGGCCTTACAGAGCGACCACCACAGCAAGTCTAGTAACCATGCCACCTTTTCTTTCTTTCACTCTCCCTTTCTCGGTGACCTTGTAGCTCAGGTTGGATTTCTGGGAAACAGACTCTGCATGGAAATGGAGGTGGGGATCAGCATGCAGGAGGCCTACTGGGAGCTGCCCGGGAACACACCTGTGAGAGGGCGAGGAAAAGGGACTGGGCAGAGAGTGGACTGGAACGGAGGTGCCATTTCCACAGAAGCCTCCACTAACTCCTTGGGAAGCGCTGGCACTGGGGTAATGGCCGTCAGGAGCCTCTGGTGCGGGAGCGAAGCGCTGTGTCTTTGGGTCCCTGCATGTCCAGATGTCCCCAAGGTGGGGCGATCGGCTCCTGCTCCCCGCCACCAAAATAATTCTCTCAGAAGTCCCCACAGACCCTGCTGTTTGGTATCCCTGCAGTGTGGGTTCCTATTGAGCACACCCTCTTCCCGGGAGCCCCCCGGGATGGTCTCAGATCCTTTCATTGGCTGCTTTGCCTGCTTAGACCACAGTTCTGTCCTCAACCCAGCCCTCTCTCCCTGGTCTACACTCTCCCCCATATCATCTTCTCTCAGCTTCACATCTCTCCGGTCCTCCTCCGACTCCCACCCCCACACCACCACCAGGGTCCTCCTCCTTGAGACCCCCTCTCCACGCCCCCCCCCCTACAGCCTTTTGCTGCTCCTTCCATATTCCCCCCCTCCCCACTGCAGGTCTTCCTCTCACAGGGACACTTGCAATCATCTCCTTTCAAGACCCCCAATTTACGTCCCCTCTGCTAACATTTAGAAGGCTGGTGCTCCCATGCCCTGCCTGTCAGCTCTCCCTGCCTCTCCTGGCTTCCCTGACCCAGCAGCTGGGTAAATGGGTAACCTTGCTCCCTGCAGTCAAGTTTCAAAAGGACATGGTTGGATAAGCACAGGCCTCTGTTGCTCTGGGAAGTAACACAGGCCTGCCCGCTGGTAGGTCAGAGCCCGTCACAGGCAGCGTTGCCCTGCCCTCCGCCAGGGCACAGGCAAGTGGGCTCTCTGCCTGGCCTCCCTTGTCCCCCAGTCTAGAAAGAAATCTCGGTTCTCCCTGCCCAGAGAATAGGAAGCTGATGGCCAGTGGGACTGTCGGAGGGACAGGGCAGTGATGGTAGTCTTCCCTGTGCTGGCTGTGGGGGGGAAGCGGGAGGTGGAAGGCCATTGCGGTCACACATGCTAGTCCCTAGAGTCGGGAGCCCTCGCTGGCCAGCTTCCCCCAGGACCCTGCTCATTTCCTGCTCCACCAGGGCCGACCAGGGGGCAGCAGAAGCCTGGGGCCGGGAGGGGGCTAAGGGCAGACGGGCATCTGGAAGCCGCCGGACCCCAGTCCACCCCAACACCTAATAACAAGAGTCCCCTAGGCAACTGCACAGCTGCCCCAACTCCAACTGAATTCGCTCTGTGTGCTGTGAATTGAAGAAAGGCCAAGTCCCAAACAAAGACGCTGCCGCACAGGGCTTCTGGGGAGCCCAGCCCGCGGCGCTGGGCGAGAGCGAGCCTGGGAACAGAGGGGGCGCGGAGGGGAGGGTGGGCGCCGGGAAGCGGGCGGGGCGGGGCGGGCAGAGGCGCGGGCGGCAGGAAGGGCCAAGGGCTCCAGCGAGCGCACCGCCTTCACCCAGACCCTCCGGGTGGGAGGTCAGGAGCGCGGCGGGCGGGCGGGCAGGGAGCGGCCCTCCGAGCCTCCGCTCCACCTCCAGGCTCCACTCCCCTGGCTGCGAACCGAGCCCTGTGCCCCATGGCCGGTAAGTGCAGTGCGCCGGGCTCCGGAGGGCCCGCGGGCTGGGGCGCACGGGGAGGAGGGCGTCCCCGGGAGGCCTGCAGGTCGCGGGGAGGAAGCGCCCCACTTTCTCTGTCTTGTCCCCCATCCCCCGCTCTCCTCCCAACCCCCAGGCTGGACCGCAGAGGGCCTTGGCGGGCAAGGGCTAGCTGACTTCTGATTAGGATGGGGCGGGAATGCTGGGGACATTCAGGATGGATGTGTGTAAGCACTGGTGTCTGTACGGGGTCCCAGCCTTTGTGCCCAGAACTGTGCTCCTGATTTCTTCACGCGGGTCTTGGGAGAGGCTCTGGGCCCGTCAGTGCCCTGTGCTGCCAGCTTGCCCAGTGCATGGCTGCTCCTCTTCAAATTGCCATTCTCTTTGTCCACCCTGAATTCCAGTCGCTGACTCTTAAGCATGAGGTGACAGGTCCAGCGTGATCCTAACTAAAATGTCACAGTCCTTGGCTCTGTCCCCCATGCAGAGCAGGGCTCACCATGTCAGCAGCTGTTGTGCCTCCTGTGTGTTCAGGACTGTCCTCAGCATCTGCCTGCCCGTGCAGGCTGTGCACGGTCCCATGGGCGCAGAGGTGTACTGGGGAACATGGTGCAGCAGACCCTGTCGCCTCTGTTTGCCTGTCTGGGTAGTTGATTTTAGTTTGGTATGGAAAGAAGGAAAGTGTGGAAGGTTCTAGAGCAGTGGTTCTCAACTTTCCTAATGCCGAGACCCTTTAATACAGTTCCTCATGTTGTGGTGACCCCCAATTTCATTGTTACGAATTGAACATAATTAAAGCATAGTGATTAATCACAAAAACAATATGTAATTACATATGTGTTTTCCGATGGTCTTAGGCGACCCCTGTGAAAGAGTCGTTTGACCCCCCAAAGGGGTCGTGACCCACAGGTTGAGAACCGCTGGTCTAGAGGGTGTTGTTTTCACGTGATATGTGCAGTGTTCACATGCATAAACAGGCTAGAGAATATGAAAGGGAGGAGGACTCAGCTGGGTTGGACAGGAGAGCATCTCTGCTGGGTCAGAGTGGCCAAGTGCAGAAGTAGGTGCCCCAGAGGCCTCCGGCAGGGCGGCACGTGATGAGGCAGGCGTGGCTGGAGAGGAGAGGCAGCTCTGGAAAAGCCCCTGTGCATACTCTGGGGCAGAGGGTAAAGAGAACAAAGGTGGTGGTAGGCCAGCAGATGGTCTGTGTTTACCTCGTGGGCAGCTGGGTTCTAGTGGAAATATCTGCAGGTGGAGTCTGGAGACCTGGGTCTGAGTCCGAAGTTGGTGGTTGTTACTTGGTCAGTGCAGAGTTCCCTGCACAGCTCACTCTGGGGTTCCGTGGCTTCGGCTTCGTGTGCAAAACTAGTAACCACTGCCCTTCCTACCTCATGAGGCGCCAGTTAGCCGATGCCTGGGCAGTGCTCTGACAGCAGGAAGGCTCTCAGGGCAAAGGGCGAATGCTGGGCCCACAGGTGCCACCTGGGAGGTGTGGGCAACACTTGGGGGCCTGGAGCCGTTTGGTTTGTGGGTCAAAGAGGGCGCCATTTGCATGCTGCTCCCTGTGATATTCAGCGTCACAGGGCTGTCTGCCTCGCAGCACTCTGACTGTGACACCCGTGCGGCCGGGGGTGCGGGGTTTGAGTGGATGCCCCCGCAGCGCAGGCCCACCCTGGAGTGGGTGGCCTTGGAGTCAGAGCCCTGGAGCAGCATGACTTCCAGGCACCCTTCCCCCGGTGAGCGGGAGGCTTTGGACCCTCCGTCTGGCTTGTACCATCTGCCAGCAATGGAAGCAGCAGGAGCATTTCCCAGTGTGCAGCCAGGGGGACAGGGGAGGAGGACCCTTTCCCAGCCAGGCCAGGGTCAGGGAGGACAGCTGCAGGGCGCTGTCTTCTGGGTTACAGACCCCCAGCTGTAACAGGCTGAGGAGGGCAGGGAGGGGGTCAAGAGTCATGACAGACAGCCCCAAACACCAGGAGGTGGTTGGTGGTTGGTCAGCCCTTGGATGTCACCAGTCACCTCCACTTCTTTGAGCGCGGCAGCTATTTGGTAAACATTGTGAAAGGAAAGAGCCCTGGCAGCAAGCCTGGAGACCCAGGGTCAAGTCCCAGCTCAGCCTCCTCCCTGCATGTGACCTGGGAAAGTCACTCGCCTCTTTGAGGCCGCTTCCCTGCTGGTCAGAATCAGGCCTCCTTCCAGGTCGTCCTTCTGTTCTCAGCTCGTGTCTCACATCCCCCGAGAGCCATTCCTGATCCCCAGTCTGAAGCAGCCACCTCCTGGCCCAGCCACAGTGCCTGATCTACTTGCTTCGCAGCACTTACCACCCCCTGAACTCCTGTCTGCCCATCACACCGCACTGTGCGCTTCTGCAGAGAGGCCCCCCCTCCCCTGTTACCTGATGGCTCACTGGCACCCAGCACACAGTAGGTACTCGAGAAAGGTTGGGTTAGCAAGTGA
This sequence comes from Myotis daubentonii, assembly GCF_963259705.1. Classification (NCBI taxonomy): domain Eukaryota; kingdom Metazoa; phylum Chordata; class Mammalia; order Chiroptera; family Vespertilionidae; genus Myotis; species Myotis daubentonii. The sequence continues at coordinate 94,177,708 of NC_081841.1, forward strand.
GGGAATAACGTAGTATGGGGGAATGGCTGCTAGGTTTTCAAACTGTGCTCCTAGGCGCTTCTGCGGAAGGAGCAAGCCCCATAGGCCCCGCCCTGGGAGCACCATCTGCTCAGGGTTAATCTGAATTGTGGGTTGGCTTCCAGGTAGGATTCCCTTTGACAAAAGCATCCTCCCACTATAAACTAGAAAACCGTTGTATCAGAAGACTCATCGGGGCCTTTTCAACGCCAAGTTGAGATAATAGTAATGCACAAAGGGCCCTCAAGGAGGACCAAAGGCAGCGATTCAGACTGAACGTGGTTATCCCACAGACCATTTCTGCTCAGCCACGGAATTCATCGTATGGGTGTGTTTTTTTAACTGGTGGAATTCCCTGGATTTTTGGTCAAGGTTAATACGAAAATTATTTTGCACACAGGACAGCAATGAGGGGTATGTGGGAAACTCTGGAGCCCATGTGAGACAAGCACTAGACCGAGAGGACACACGGAACATTCACAAAGTGGCTAAGCCCCACGCTGATGGACCGGAGCTGCCTCTGCAGGGTGATGTCTGTCACCACCCTCCCTTGAGTGTGTTCCCAGGCAAACTGCCTGGATGTGCCTCCTGCCCAGGAGGTGTCCACTTGGCATCGTTTTTCTTGAATAGTTGGCAGTGGAGAGGAGCCCTCCACTCTGAGCGATTTCTGAGGGCAGCAGCGCAATGGCTCGCCCTGACCCACATTTACAGCAGCCACGTCAGCTCCATGTGAGACATCTGTCATGTGTCTCTTCCTATAAATACATTTACAGACGGCGGTGCGGCTCCTGTGTCCAGCACTGTACCCAGGTTTGGGGCACTATATGCACTTACCGCCACCTTTACTAAACCCACGGGAGTTAGTATATCCCATGTGTACTATAATATAGAGGTATATGGCACAGCACATGATTTATTAGTTACATAATGCCTATATTAGCAGTATGCCCACGGGCAGAGAAGGAGGTCTGGCTGGGTTGTTTAGGTGGTTGGTGAGGAGGGGCCTTTGGAGAGAAGTGCAGAGAAGAGACGGGTATAGATCAGAATCTCGTTCACTCCTTTGGGCACTGACTCTACTGCTTGTACATGTCCCTGCTCTGGCTGATGCTTATACTTACCAGACAGCACACCACAGAGCAGACCTGGGCAGGGGTATTAATCTACACGGAGTCACCACTTGCCTGCTAAGAGCCTGACTCTTCAGGCCTCAAAAATACATAAGGACCCAGTCCCTGACCTCGAGCACCTATTGTGGGGAGATTAAACTCACTCCCAGGAAGAGATGGGAACACAGCTGGCGCTCAGAGGCGGCGAGGAAAACAAGTGCCAGCCCAGGGCACACAGCCCAGCCTGGAGCCCGGCTCTGCCCCTTCCTCCCGTGTGACCTCACTAAGCCCCAGTTCCTCATCCTGGAAACAGAGGAAATGATCCGTGACTCCTAGCCTGGTGTACAGAAGCCTGAGTTAGGCCTAGAAAGCGCAACTTAGGAGAGGGCATGGAGCACCGAAGCGTCTGATGATGACAGTGAACAATTTGAAGAAGGGCTCATGGTGGGAAAAGGCCTTGCCCGTGGTGACCGCTGTGCAATTGTGTCTAAACACAGGTCTTCCCTGTCGGTGGTCAGGGGTGCATGGTCTCCTGCTGGTTATGCCCCCAAGCCAGCCAGGCACCCCTTTTCTTTTTGGGGTGCCTTTCCAGTGCACAGCTTAGGGGAGGAATGCAGCTGTATGTGAACAACTTCTCCCCCTGTTTTCACTGCCCCGGGATATGCGTATGGCCCTTCTTCAAGGCTTAGGGAGCTTGACTCTAAAATGCCTGAACTCAAGAACTGAGGCGGTTACAGGGGTCCAGGAAATGGTGAGGGAAATGGCTCTGCTGGCTCCCGGTCTGTTTTGAAGTAGTTCCCTGCTCCTCTGATGGTAGAGGGAGTAATCAGCAGTGGCTCTCGGCTTGTCCTGAAGTAGGGGTCCTTTTTTATTTTTTAACACTGACCTCATGTTTTGAAACATTTTTGTCAGCCAAACTTTAATGTAAATGAAAATTTGTTTTTCCAGCTGAAAAATATTAATCAAAGAGCATGTCACTGATCATGAATTCACTGTTTGCTGTCCGCTTTCTGCTTTCTATCACTTACAGTTTTAAATGGGATTCTGTGCTCATGGGGCATCCTGAATGCAATAAATGAGGCAGCACAGAACAGGGGCAGCACACTGCGCCTCTCCCTCTCTCACGCCCGTGCCCACCGAGATGCCCTCAGCAGGGCATTAACCCACCAAGGCCCTTCTCGGCGTGGGCCCCGTGCAACCGCACTGGCTGCCGGCCCATGAAGCCAGCGGGGCCTCAGCCTTGGCCTCTGGTTTTAGTCACATTTTTGGATAGAAGCCCAGTTAGGGCAGAACAAGTCCTTTAAGCGGGTGGGCCATTCAAGTGCCCTCGGGTCCCAGTTAGCCACTCAGAAGGCAGCTACCTCTTTCTGATCACACTGAGCAGATACTAAGGGCTTTTAACTCCTCCATTTCAAGCAAATATTAAGAAACAAGTACAGCAAGTCCTCAGTAGGTTCTGAGACTGTAAGCCAAACGACTCAGAGTGACATTAATCTTACCACCGGCTAATGGTTATAAACGGGAGAGAAGTTCCTATGGCATCTCGTCCACGTCATAACGAACATTGAGTGAAACGTTGTTTGAGGACCTGCTGTTCCCGTACGTGGGCTCGGAAAGGGGTGGAAGGAAGCCCCTCGTCGTTTTATAACACGTGAAGGAAAACTGTTAGAAGCAACCATTACTTTAATTCTTCTAAAGTAATCTACATTCTACCTTAGTTTCAGTTATCGTTTAAATAATGCTAATTGTGGATAGCTATTTTCATCATTAAATTTAATAATTCATGACTGGCTAGTCTCCAGGGGTTCAACAACTGTTTTTCTGTGACTTGCGAGCTAATATAACACATTTAAACGGTTGAAACAAATAAAGAAAGAAGAATATGCAGCAAAGACTACATGGCCTGCAAGCCTGAAATATTTGCTAATCAGTCTTTTATAGAAAGTGGGCTGAGCCCTAATCCACCCAGGGTCAGCCTGTGGTTGTCACTGATGACAGCTCAGCAATCCCACAGCCCTGAACAGGGCACAGTGGTCAGAGGGAAGCTCAGCCTCGAGCCAGGGTCTCTCTCTGGCGCCACCCACTACAGCCCAATTGAATTCGCCTAGGGTGCAGCCTGGGCCCCCACCCCCAGGGGACCCAGTGCAGCTAAGGTTGAGAAGCACTGCCCTAAAGCAGTAGTTCTGAGTGAGGTCCTGCAGGTTCAACCATCCCAGCTGGTTAGATCTCAGGCCCATCCCCACCTGCTAACTCAGAAACTCCGATGGGGCTGGGCATGGGGGGCAGCTCCTGGTTTATTTGGTTTGGTTTGGTTTGGTTTATTTAAGAGAGGAAGAGAGAGAGGGATAGAAACATCAATGATGAGAGAGAATCATTGATCCATTGCCTCCTGCATACCTCCTACTGGAAATTGAGCCCAAACCCTGGCATGCGCCCTGATCAGGAATCACTTAGCCTGATTCCTGGTTTACCCAGTTCATAGGTAGACGCTCAACAACTGAGCCACACCAGCTGGGCAGCATCTGTATTTTAACAGACATTCCAGGATTCTGCTGCACTTCAAGTGTGAGAACAGTACTCTGAGGCTTGGCCTTTCAAACCTAAACTTGCTCATCGCAGGTGCAAAGGGGAAAGTTGGCAAGGGGACCAGAAGGCCTGGCACCTTCATTGTTATTTTACACTCAGCTGAGGCCCTGGGAGGTGAAATGAGCTGTAGGACTCAGGACTAGACATGAACTCTTCTCTAATAAGAGTTACCATTAATAAAAATTTAGCTTTGGACTCTTCTTTTCATTACTACATATATGTTTATCTTTAGTGAGTTAACTTATAGAAGGTAACTATTGCTAAACACAGGGTTTAAGTACAACTTCTGAACTAGCCTGACATAACGTAAGTAAACATCATACGTGCCTGGGAAGTAGGAAAGCTGTGCTGCTGACCTTCACCTCATAACTGAGGGGTGAATTCTGTTCTCCAACCATCGTCCCCCTCACCCCAGGAAGAACAGATTCCCACAGGGTACTTCAACCCAATTGCCTGCCCTCTAATAACATAGCATGTGCAGCATTTGTAAGAATGTAAGAGGATTTAAGACCTACTGATGGCCTACTATGTGCTGGACATTTTGTGAGGTTTTAACATACATTATCTTCTATAATAATCACAACCCTATGAAATCAGTGCTGTTATCCCCATTTTACAGTTGTGGATGTTGAGGCACAGAGAGGTTAAAGACCTTTCCCAGATCCCACAGCTAACAAACGGCAGAGCTGAGATTCAAACCCAAGGAGGTCTGGCTTCAAAACGTGGGGGTGGAGGTGGGGGTGGGGAAGCTTCCTCACGATCAGTTCAATAAATCTAACTGGCTGACCTTGTGAACAGGTAACGCAGTGATCCCCAGCTCTCCCAAGGCTTGCCCAGTGTCCTGTGTGTCCTTAGCAGGGTGTGAGCCACACCATCCAAAGGCTGGGTTGCTGTGCACCATCTTAGAACAAATTCAAGGACCAGAGGCACCAGAGGCCTGGGGCAACCAGAGGTAAAGATTCCATCTGAGTTGCCAAGAACAGTTGCTACCCTCAGAGCTGCCTGGGCCTTTAAATTCATCCCTTCTCATTTTGGAAATTAGCAGCCAAAGTGGTATTAATATTACACATTATCATCACCATCAGCAATAACAAGGCATCCTTTTAGAGCTCTTTACATCTCCAAAGCTCCATAAACTCATTAGCTCCCGATGTCCTCGTGTTGTTGGCCTTGGTTACAAACAGAGGCAGTGGGAGCTCTGAGATCATGACTTCCAGCAGCGTTGTGAGTCTGCAGTCCCCACAAGCCCAGAAGGTGAGAGCTGGGGCCAGAGATAAGGGTTGGAGTCACAGCTCTTCTCAGCCTTGCTCCGTGAGAACAGAGAAACGACATTCACCCCTCTGGGTCTCTCCAGCCAACATATGGGAGTGGACTGATTCCAAATGTTCCATCTGTTTCTTTAAATCCTGGAACATATAGACGGCTTCTCAAAGAAACAATGGGTAGTGATGTTCATGCTGATGATGTAATTAGTACATGGTTAGGGAGCCACTGGGGGCAGCATCTCAATGTCCTGATGCCAAGACTCTTTCTATAATGTCCTCCCCCTATAACTCATGGAACTAAAGTTGTTCCTTGTTTAAGAATAATTAAGGTAATAGTGCAGGGTTATTGGTTAGTTGCCATGTGAGCACGTTATTTCTTTGCCCAGAAGGTCAAGTATCTTTAAAAATACAGTTATCTGTGTGTTTGGCTCTGCAGCAGGGAGAAGATGCTAATACTTTCCAAGGGGGTTTCTAAGTCCCCAGCAAATGTGTTTTCACAAACCTGAGAAGAAGAAACACGGTTTATTTATCTGAGCAGCTTCCAAACTCTGTTCAATGAATTGCATCCCCTCCTGGACTTAAGACCTAACAGATTTACATCCAAGTCCCAAAGTGAAAATTGGAATTTAAATTCGGATGCCTGAGTGTCCTCTCCCTCATGTTCACACACGCGCACAGGACTGTCGCCCGTGTGCTGAGGTAGGAAGCAAGCCGAGCCAGGGGTCTGCACGCCCGGACACCTGGCCTCCGGTCCCGCTCTGCCTCTGAGCCTGAGCCCACGACATGGCCCTTCTCTTGGGAGGTGATGGTCTGGGCCTTGTCTGTACCAGCCAAAAAGGAGCCTGAACCTTTTCATGGGGAGTTTCAACCCCTGTGGGCATCTGCAAAAACCTATGGAGCCCCAGCACAGAAATGGTAACATTTTTCATACATTTTCAGGGGTCCCAAGCTGTACGCCTTTCAAAGGGAATGGTCTTTTAGGCTCACTGCTGAGGTGTCCTGCTCCAGGGACAAGACAGGCACTATTTGGAAAGCAAATGAGAAATTGTACACATGTTTTCATTTCCTGCTGCCTGGAGGAGTGGCCGTGCCTGTCTGGTTCCCAGCAAGCAGGTTGTGAATGTGCTTAAGCACAAAGTAATGTACACCTTAATGAAGGCTCCTGCGGGGACGGGTTCCCACCCGAAGCACCGCCGCCTGGCTGGTGCCTGCCCTCATCCCCCATGGAGCCTGCTGCTGCTGGTGTGCTGGGCATGCAGGCTGCGTGGTCAACCAGCACTTACTGGCCTTCACGGTCACTTTCCGGGAGTCCTTGCCCTCTTATGTTAGATGTCTCACCCAAAGTCACACAGCTGGTAAGGGTGACAATCTTTCCCTCATATATGTTCACTCCCAGGTCGCTCTGACTCCTCCTCGTCCCCTCCCCCGTCCTCCTTGCAGGGATGGTGGCAAGAGAAAAGCACCCCCCAGCCTGCGCTCAGGATTGTGCATCAGCCACCCTAAGCTCATGGCTGTCCTCTACGCTCCAGCAGCTCCATTGCCCAGGCAGCTCCCAGAAATGGCTGCGTCAAGCAGACAGTTGCTATAGCTGTGGACCTGGGAAGGGGCTGCTCTGAGGAGTTTGTACTCAGCGTGGGGGCAGTGTGGTTGGGCTCCTGTATCTGAGGACCTAGGCCTCCTGGGTCAAGTTCATGGTGAGTCCTTGTTGAGCTTGAGAGCTGAGATCATTGTTGATCTGGGGCCTGGAGTGCCTCCCACATCCTCTGGACTGTTTTGAGGAGCCTTCCCTTCTCACATGTACACACCAGAGACCACACACCCTGGCCCCTCAGAACAGATGACCCTTGGGCCCCAGCCCCGGCCTGAGTCCTGAATCCAAGCTTGGGGGGGTGGAGGTGGGGGAGGCCTGGGCCCAGAGCATCTCCTGCATCTGCCTGGCTCACTGGGGGGACTGTGGTGTGTGGAGCCTTTCCCTCCACTCTCAGGGTCATGGGCATCCAGCCTCTTGACCTTCTGTAATTTCTGCAAAGCACTAGCAGGCAGTTGTTGGCTGACTACCCAGGGCGGGAGGAGCGGGGACAGGGTGGGGGCGGGGACAGAGTGACAGGGAAGACCTGCTTCCACCCTAACTGCACCAGAGAGGGCCGGAGCAGAACCGCCTGGAAGGGTGCCCCCGACTGCCCTCCTCCTCAGGGCCTGTGTGCAGTGAGCAGCCTTTTTGCCTTGGTGTGGTCATGTGCACTCAGACCCTGAGGTCCTGTGCAGCTTCCAAAGACACAGCCCAGGTTTCCCTGGCTGAGCACAGGGTCTGGAAAGCTGTTGTCCACAGTGTGAGTCGAACATGCTAGGAGCTGCCTTGGGAGGAAGATGGGAGCCAGGACCAGACCACATGCCCTCGTGTTCCCTGGCCCTGGCCAAGGGCACAGAGCAGGCTCAGCTGTGCCAGAGATGGTTCTCATCGTGAACTGGGAGCTGGGCACTGACCAGTGAAGCCTGATGCAATGACAGAACCTGGAGGGCAGCCCAGCCTCCTGCACTGGCCTGGCAGCAGCCAAACTGGACATGTTCCTAGGAGGCAGACGGGCACCAGGAGCCCAGGCAGGACGGTCTGCCAGACAGTCTGAAGCCAGAGGAGGCTCTTCTGGAGCAGCATGGGGAGTGGCTGTGGGTGGACTTGCATTCCAGACAGGCTGCATGTCCTTGAATAAGTTTCCTTATCCGTGACGGGATCCTAAGAGCACCCACCTCTTAGTTATTGTCAGAACCGCTATAATAATTCTATCATCATTTTAATTATTCTCATTATTATTCTCATCATTGGTGCAAATAACCAGTGAGCTAAAGCCTGGAGAGGACAGAAATAGCAAACCACGTGTCAGCGTGCAGGGGCTACTGCCATTCCCGGGCAATGGGAGGGGCGCGGCTCTGCCGTTGCCCAGTTCAGATGCCATGTTAAAAAATGAGTCGGTCCTTGGCTGGGTAGCTCAGATGGTTAGAGCATCGTCCTGATATGCCAAGGTTGCGGGTTCAATGCTGAGTCAGGGCACATACAAGAAATAACCAATGAATGCATAAATAAGTGGAAGAACAAATCTCTCCCCCACCTTAATTCCCCTCTCCCATCCCTCTCTCAAGTCAATAAACATATCCTCATGTGAGCATCAAAACCTATATATGAAAGAATATACTGGTAGAATATCGCTTTCTCATTGTGTCGATAAATAAACGGAGGCTCAGAGAGGGGCAGTGACTCGCCCAAGGTGCTGGCCAGTCGAGAGGGAAATCCTGAATCAGACCCCTGGCCCCGGGCCTCTGCCTGTCCCACCGCCTGCCTGCCGATGCACCCGCCTGTCGGTGGGCTTCCCCCGCATCTCTTCGGCAATTCCTCCCTTGGGAACCATGGAAGAGAAGACGGCCCTCGGTGCTTTTCCCTCAGCTGGGTCCCAGGAGCACACAAGTGCCCCCCTCCCACTGGGGTGATGACCTAGCAGCTCCCGCCTGGACAGGGCCTTGTGCACGTGTCTCCACGTGGGTGATGAAAAGAGCAGCTCTTCCTCGGAGGAATCATAGATCCATTCATTCAAGAAGATGGGGGAAATTATCACACAGAGCCATCTCTGAGTGTGGGACAAATTATAGACTGTATTCTTCTCTATAATTATGCTGGTTTTAGCGGGAGCAGTTAAGTATATTAGGCAATGCATTCTTTTTTAAAGATGTTTTTGAGACCCAGTTTGTCAAAATGAAAACCCCATGCTCTTAGCTACTTGCTAGGTGGCCATGTGCCCAACTACAGCCTCATTATAATGGAGAAAGGGAAGAACAACTTTTGGTAAACCACTAGCAGTCTTGGCTATACCTTATGAGTCAAACTTAAGTTTTAACGCACATCCCATCCTCCAGAAAAATGGGGAGGATATCTACCTACAGATCACAGTTAAGGCTTATTATTTAAAATAATCTATGGGCTTTTCTTTTTATCAAGTGTACCAGCCCGCAAATGTCTGCCCACCCTACTGGGTTTGGGCAGCCCAACCTGTGAACACCCTCCTTACCTGCTCATCACTGCATATTGTGCTGCCCAGTCCCTACTTGGCAACTTCCCAAAAAAGCCAGAGTTTCACCCAGCCTACCCCAACAGAAGAAAGGCACCCAGCCCAGTAGGGAGGATAGGTGGTAAGGGTTCTGGTTTACTGGAAATGAGAGAGAGAGAAGGAAAACAAACAGCTTGTTAAGTTAGCAGCTGTGCACACCTCTATAGACCATGCCCTGCACAATTCTGGGCACAGCTATGCACAATTCCAAGGGCAGCCAATCACATCAGAGTGTACAGCACCCCCTGGAGTTGAGTGATGTGACAACACCATCCTTGTCTCATCCCTACGTGCCACCCCTCTGCTGAACCGGAACACCTGGGCTCTGGGACCTTCCTGCAGCTGCTGCTCCTCGCCTTGCAGATCCTGAGCTCAGTCTGAATGGGCCACCACTGAAGCCTCCATTCTTGCTATGAGAGGTTTCTCAGGAGGCAGTCAGTGCTCTTAAGAACCTCCCATGGGCAGCAAAATCAACTCTAGATGGAAATGACTTCTCTCCTCAAATCCTGCTAAAAGACCGGCCGGCGAGGCGTTGACTGGGACACTGCGACACCAGAGCTTCTTCCCGGGTCTGCCAGAGGGGCTCAGACTCCTCAAGTATAAAACAGAGGTGAAAGCACCTGCCTCACTGAGTCACTGAGACACTAACTGAGAGACCTGGCCCGATGAGGGCCCACCTCTATTCGCTGGCTGAAGCTGCAGGGTGACGGGGTGTCCAGCTGCCAGCCAGAGTCTGAGAGAGGCCTGGGGCCAGAGATGGATTCTCAGGACCCTGAAACACCTTGTCTTCGTGACAAGGAAAGCAAATGTTTCTGGAACAGAGGCAGAATGACCTGCCTCCCTTGGATCCGGCATTTGTTTATTCAATTAGCTATTTTCAGATCCAGCGCGCACACGCACTCCATCTCTCACAGCTCTGCAGCCCGTCATGCTGAGCATCTGCAGGAGGAGGGGGAGGAGGCCACTGTGTTTCTCAGCACTGAGATCCGCTGGGGTGACTCCTGGCTTTCCCGGCCTCTGCTGGGAGCCATCTTTAAGGGCCGGAGCCAAGGTGGACAAAGAGGGTACGGGGCTTGGAGACGGGGCAGATGCATGTTCATTGTCAGTGCCTGTCGAAGCTGCCCCCCGGGTGGTTTCTTCAGAGGTCTGACTCTAGGAAGCACCTGACTGTCCTGTTCCCATTTGTGCCTCATTGTTTGTGTCCGCAAGGATTTCCTACTTTGGTGTACCAGGGACATAGGTCCATGTCTCTCCCCTGAGGCTGGAATTGAAAGACAAAGAAAATGAGTGGACGAGGAAGAGAAAGCTCTGGGAGAAAACGAAGAGAGGAGCATCCTGGGTTGCCTGTGCAAGACTTCCTGGAGGGCCTGCTGGTGGCACTGCTGGTGCCCCTGCCAAACCGTCCACACAGAACCCTGCTCCCCCTTCCCTAAATTCAGCTGCAGAAGTGATAAGCTTGGCTTGTCTCCTTTTGTTCACCTTTAACTTGGGTGTCCTAGGGACAACTCTTAAAGAGGCAGGTGCTTTCACATGGCACGTTAGTGCACGTGTTCATCAGTTCATTCATTCACTCAACATCTGACACCCAGGCACCCGAAGCTGTGGTGGATTTCCACTTTACAGAACTGAGCTCATATTTGAGCAAGTAATATAGTTCAGGCAAATGCTTTAGGCTTAATTAATGGGGGTGTTGGTGACCCGCTGTGTAAGAGCAGGAAGTGGGTTGCAGAAACCTACAGTGTATAGAGGGAGGTGGGGCAGAAAGATTCAGAGGCGGGAGGAATACTGAATATCGTGATAAGCAATATAACATAGTGGTGAAGAGCCAGGATGGGACACCCAAACCAGGATATTTTTTAAGTGTAAAGGGTCACCACAATAATCATGCCAAGACAGTAGGTTTACATTGGGACTGTCCTGGAGAAACTGGCATTGTGGCCAAACTGCAACACATGGTCCCCTGCGGAGAGTACACTTTGAAAACAGTATTCCTCCACCCTTGTGTGACACTGAAGCTGTAACATTGCATTGCACACGGTTCTTACAAATTCTCCATCCCATTTGATCCTCACAACCACCCTACAAGGGATACAAAGCTGGACCAACATCCGCTCCTTTGCACAGAGGAGGAAGCTGGAGCCTGAGAGGTCACGTGACTTGCCCAGGGTCACACTGTTGTAGGTGACAGCTGGTATTCACAACCAGATCTTCTAACCTGCTGCCTAGTGATGTTTTGTTTGTTCACTGATTCTTGTCAGAACACTGGGGAATCCTCATTTCATGGGTCAGACTGCAATTTAAAAACAAGGACCCAGGAAAAACAGCAAAGGGTGATACCCATCTACAGGCAGAACCTCCCAAGACTCTGTACATGTATAAATGCAGAGAACAAGGAGAAGCCAAACCACCTGTCTAGGGTTATGAGGGAGCCCTGACTGATCCAGATAATGCATGTGGGCACTCACAAATGAAGTGAAAAATAGAGTCATGTACTTAGGACAACATATCTCAGAGCACAAAGACTGGAAGACTTAGTTCTAGAATTTTAATTCAAGTTCTGCCTAAAGTCTCATCCACATGATGCAGTAGTTGGCAATCAAACCCTAAGTTTGGTCTAAAAGAGTTAAGTATTAAATTAATGGATATAGCTCAGTTTCTAGTTATACTTAATAAATCATTATTATTATTAATACATTAGCCAATCAAAATCTTGTTGGTGGTTATAGTGACAGGAGACCAGGTCCCTGCCTTGCCATTAATGGGCAGTGAGACTCCCCCGTGGGCCCTGCCCCTGGACTCGGCTCCCTCAGTTCTCCAAGGGGCCGAGCTAGAGATCCTTTGGCTCCTTCCAACTATCCCATTCGGAGGGTCTGAGGAAGCGCCACTTTTGTGACTGTTTCAGATGGACCATCCCCCACCAGGAATGGGCCAGAAGAGTGGAAATTAAATAAGAAGGAGATCAGGACAAAGAAGGACGAGGCTGTCTGCGTGGGGAAGGAACCACACCTTGCAGGACTGCAACCAGGTCCCATTAAAAGCGAAAATTAAGTTACACATTAAACCACCTAGGCTTGTTTCCTTTCCAGCTGTTTTTGACCATCACTCAGCAGGGCCTCTTGCTGAATGATGGTTTCCAGAGGTGGAAACTGGCACTTCTTTACCTGAAGCGGTGGGGCTGGGGTGGGGCGTGGTTTTGCTTTTGTTTTAGAATCACTAAGCTCCCCGGGAGCCTCCCCTGGTAAGGGGTGGTCTCCGCTGAGGGAATGGAGAGTCAGGGCACCCTCAACCTGAACTAACATGGCCAACAAGATTGCCCTGGACCCCCACCCTGATTTTTCGGTCTTTCTGCAGCCCAGGCCACTGGGCCCAGCCATACCTCCAGACCTTTTCTCACACTGTTCCCTCTGCCTGAGCATCCCTCCCTCCTTTTCTGCCTGCCCTCAAGGATCAGATTAAATGCCCCTCTCTGCCCCTCCACCCTCTCCCAACCCGGCAGAATTAATGCCACTTCCTCTGTGTTACCACATGGCTATGAGCTCCTTAAGGATGAACTCCAACCTTCTAAGCACAGCTCCTGGCACAAGCTGGGGCCTCAGTGCATGCTTGTTGAACGAGTAAAGGATGAGACTGGCCCACATGCCAACAGTGCTTTGTATTCATGTGCAATGTATGCAGTCAGTTCCCAAGCACTCCCCGCCTGCCCCACCCACCCCCCAACTCGGGCCACCCATCACCATGAAAGGACTCAGCCTGCTCTGCTCACCAACACATCTGGCCAGCTGGGCTCTTTCTGCATGTCCCTCATCCTCTCTGCACTGTGAAGCTCATTCAGTTCACTTGAGGTTGGGGCCGTAGAGGAGATGATAATGCCCAAGGCCCACAGCCCATGACGCTACACGTCCGGCCCTGATGAAAGTCCCGCAAATCCATCACTTCACCATGAAGGCATCTGCAGTTGCTTTTCTGAGATGGCCTGTGGTGTGGGTCCCGACTGCCGTTCCCAGCCCCCAGCCTGCTGGCTGTCCTGAATCCCAGCTTTGTTCAGCAGTCAGAGCCTTGGCCTGAGGGGCCGGCGCCCTGAGGCTGCATTACCAGGCTGTGTGGGAAATCTTTGGCATTTCATCGGGAACTGTCCTAAATGTGATGCTCCACCCTTACCCCACTCAGTTATGTCTGCTCAGAGGCCGAGGATAATTAATTACATGCAGGGTCCTGGACGAGCAGAAGCAGAAGGGGCTTTGAAGAACACTGGTTCAGAGTGTGGTCCCCAGACCCCCGCATCAGCCGCCTTTGGGAGTAGGCTGACCAACCACCCAGTGTGCCCAAGATTGTGCAGGCTTAACGTTGAAGGTCTCTTACTCAGAGAAATCCCTCCATCCTGGGCAAATCAGACGGGCAGTTCAGACCCTGCCTAGGAATGAATTCCCAGGCTCCCACCCCAAGCCTAGAATCTGAAACCCTGAGGCTGGGGCTGAGTGATCTGTGTTTTAACAAGCCCTCCAGATAATTTTTTCACACCTAAAAATGTTATTTATATTTAAAGAAAATACTCATTTGTTTTTAAAAGCATTAAAGAGAGAAAGAGTAACAGAAGAGGTGTGGAGTAGCAGACATGCCCCTTAGCAGTGTCCACGGGAAGGTGCGATTTTTGGTTCTCTGGAATCCAATGGTGTGTTTATCAATGAAAAAAAGATAGTTAAAGGTCCCCCAAAGCCCACGGTTGTACTATTACCCACACCCACCAAGAAATAGGGCACCAGCCAAAGAGCTGAGATGATAAGAAAAGCCAAGAGTGCGGCCACTGGGAGATTAAGTACCTTGGCCCAGGTCACACCTCGGAGAAATGACAAGGCCAGCTTTCAGACCCAAGCACCGGGCTCCACGCTGGCACTGACACTGGCACTTCTGTGGGGCCTCTGCCACCCAGCACAGGGCCCGCATACCGTGGGGTGCAGGGAGGAAAGAGCGCTGAACAACAGGGATAGGAAACTGCTACCAATCGTTAGCCTGTGACTTCAGGGAGGTCATTTAAAAATGTATGTCTTAACTCAGACGTGTTTACTTCTCGTTCCTTCGGCAGAGGCTGAAGTAAAGTGAGCCCGGCGGTTTCCCCTCGCCCTGACACTCTGTGGTTCTATCTTCTCTACCACTAATGGCTGGGGTTTTACCATTAGAAATGCGTTTCTTTGTGTTACATCTTGTCTGAACTCCTTTTCAAAAAATACAATTTTCCTTGAGCGGGCCCTGACCCCTTGGCTTGCAGGTCTAGAGATTGCTCCGTGGCATGAGCCCAGTGGGCCCTGGTTGGAGGGGAGGGGCAGGCAAATGGAGGGGAGAATGCAAAGGGGAGAGGCTGGGCCCCAAACAGTCGCTTCACTAATGGCCCCAGCGGCCCAGAGGAGCTGTGCCAGGCCTCTGCAGAAGGACCTTATAATAGCTCCCATTCCAGTCGCCTGGCTGACCCCATCTATCACCATTTTTTTTAACTTTTTTATAGGCTTCTTTTTTCTCCTTTTGTGTTTTTTTCCACCAGCCTGCGTCTCAGACTAAATTAGAGAAAAATGGTTTTTGTCTTTTTTTAACAAGAAGACTAAAAGTCTTAAATTACCTCTTCAAGGTCTGCAAATAGAAAGGCCAAATAAGACAGCCACCTTTTCGTTTCTCCCTTCCGCTCTCCCTGTCCCAGGAGCCCCAGAGCTTGAGATAAGAGGCAGAGCACTGACCCAGGAGGAAGTGATCTAGGCTTAGCCAGCACCAGCCAAGGAGCAGGAGCAGGGTGGTGGCAAGGAGGGCCCGACTGAGGTGGGGAATGAGGAAAAAGAGATGGGAATGGGCCAAACCCATGCCCGTTGGTTCTAGAATAAAAGAGGTTCCCTAAAGGGAGGTGGTTTCCTAAGGGGGCACTTCTCTGTGGGTGTGAGCGTGGGTGTGCAGGTGCTGGGGCAGGGGCCTGAGGAGAAGAGGAAACCACTCAGGCTGTGGTTCAGACTTACTGAGAAGCAAACGGGATTCCCGGGAACAATGAATCTTCTCCACCTCTGTCACCGGTTGACGTCACAGCTTCCAGAGAGTTCATCAGTGGGCATCAGGGCAAGGAGAGAAAGCATGGTTCCGGGGCAAAGACTAGGAATTTTAGTGCTGGAGTCCTGGGTTCTGACCCCTGCTACGTGTAATAATAATAGCTAACAGATATGCTAAACTCCTCTCATAGATTATCCCACTTAATCTTCAAAACAACCCTGCAATGTCGGTATCATTACTATCCCCATTTACAGATGAGGACACCGAGGAATGGGACTTATCCAAAGTCTCACACACCTTATGGCAGATGCAGGTGTGATCTCAGGGAGTCAGACTCCAGAGCCCTTGTACTCTTCCTGCCAAAACACTAAGCCTGCCCACCTGCTTCCTCATTTGGAAAGTCGAGGTGCAGGGGACGATGGGGTGGACTGGGTAATTGTCAGGGGAAGATAGGGTGGACTGGGTAATTGTTAAAGTCCTTTCCAGCACAGATACTGTGATTTGGGGCTCATGCCTCACCCATGCATGCAGAGGTCCTACTCAAAAGATGCAGAGTGCAGGATTCTGATGCAAAGCAGGTATAGGCTGTGTGTGTGTGTGTGTGTGTGTGTGTGTGTGTGTGTGTGTGTGTGTGTAACAAGTAAGCTTGTGCCCTGCAAACCTGATGAGACAGGGGAGAGAATAAGAACACAACAAGGCCAGCACAAAGTCTTTAGGAAGACTCAGATTAGACATGTGTCAAAAGGACAAAACCAAAATCTTGACAATTCTGCCCAACTCACCTCCATGTGTCAGTAGCCTTTGCATTTCCCTGCTCTTTGCTCCGGGTCTAACACCCACAGCCTCAGACTCCCCTGACCAGACAGGCTAGTCAGCCCTTTGAGGGGCACCTTGCCAAGGAGCTCTGGCTCTGGGAAGGACAAGATGGTTCCCTGTGCACCCCCAGCCCAGCGCGTGTGTCTTCTTTGCAGGCCCAGCTACCATGGCCCATTACAAGGCTGAGCAGGATGACTGGCTGGTTGTCTACCTGAAGTATTTACTCTTTATCTTCAACTTCTTCTTCTGGGTAAGTGAATTCTGCACACACATACCCCTCCTGGCACCGAATGACTTAAGCTACCTTTTTTGTGTGTGAGTCACCACTCTGGGGTTGATTTCCTCCAAATCAAAGACCACCCATGGGCAAATTCTGCCTACTTGAAAGCAAATATGTACATTTGCTACTGAGGGGGAAGAAAGAATCCGGTCTGCAGGTTGGCATGGAGTCTGTACCACATGCCGTCTGAATAAAGGAAGCATAAACATAACAATGAGCTTTGTGTTCCTGCTGGCTGTACAAAGGGTCCAGCTCTTTCTCCCCTGCTAGCTTGTACCAGTGCCTTGTGGGAAATGTGACTGCCTGAAATAATTGCCTGTTTTCCATCGAAGCCCATTTGCCTTCCGTGGCTCACAGCCTCGGGCCTGCGCAGAGAAACAGAAGTCCTGGGGGCCAGGGGCTGCCTCTGTGTGAGATGGGAATGGTCTCTGTAGCGACTCCTCTCAGGAAACCCACCAGTGAGGTCTTCTAGGAGGGGAGTCTGTCCACTTGAAGCAATTATCAGGAAAGTCAGAAGCAGAGTACTGTTAGTTCCCCAAAATAGTCAGGCATGGAATAGATACCTTTTGTGTTACAGTTTCACTAAATTTGTAGAGGCAGAGTTCTCAGAGTTCATCAGACGGACCTAGGCTCCCCTGTCACTAATGGTGTGGCCTTAAGCATGCCACTTACGTTGCCTGAGACTCCCCAGCTACAAAACAGGGATCCTTTCTAACCTTTTAGCATTTGTCAAAATCAATTGTTTAAACAACAATTCCAAAATGAAGTCACTTACGCTAAGCTCCACATCACCAAACTGAGACTTAATTACAGTGCTGGTCCTCCCAGAAACGGACTCTTAAACCAGTCAACCAGAAACCACCTGATCAGCACTAGTTAAATAATCTTCCTGATGGACCCCTGCCATCCCCTCAAAGAAAGTAACCTTGAAATGACTAACCTGTGTTTTTGTCTGGTATAACTTCCTTGTTCTGGCTCCCTTCTGCCTATAAAGGTCTTTCATCTTATAGACTTGGAGCTCCTTTCTATTTGCTGCCTGATTTGAATTGATTTTTGCTCAAATAAACTCAAAAAGTTTAATATGCCTCAGTTTATCTTTTAATAGTTCATTTAGCAGATACCCTGAAATGGTATGTATTAAGTACTTAGCTCAGTCTCTGCACATAGAAGACATTTGATAAACTCAATATTTCAGATATATTAGGTGTAGAAGGCCTGAAAACTCTACCAAACCAACCAGCCGATAAGGCAGAGCTGAGATGCCTGCTCACATGGGAAGGGGCACACCGCCTTGACAAAGTCCTAGAAAATCTCAGAAATGCAAAGGCAGAGATGGGATATGTCTCCATTTTTAGGTTCTTCCATTAAGATTACTAAAATTGGTTAAGATTGGGAAGGATCTCTGGTTTAGGATTGGTGGATACAGCAAGGGTTCTGAAAGTCTTGGAGAGTAGACAGTCATTTGATGCTCTTTAAAAGTCAAACAACTTGATCTTTGTTTAAATGGTTTATTTTGAAAAGTTCCTGGAATAAACTTATTTTATTTGCAACTTTTATCTTCCTAGGCAAGTGTTTCCTGGAATAGTGAAGTTGTGTTGATGAAAACGGTGGAATAATAGAGCCATGTTGATGTGATCAGTAAGCTGTGTGGGTGCAGTTAGGTTCAATTCTCAGAGATAAATCCAATAGGGGGGGGGTTAGGATTCTCGATGAATGAGAATTATTTTTAAAGAATAAGTATGTTTTTCCTGATCATAAAAGTCTTACGTATCCCATACAAATAATCTCTAAAATACTGAAAAGTATAAATAAGAAAATTAAAATTGTCTATATCTCACTATGCTAGGGCTTTCATAGTGAAGTACCATAAGCCAGGTGGCTTTAGACAACAGAAATTTACACTCTCACAGCTCTGAAGGCCAGAAGTCCAAAATCAAGATGTCAGCAGGGCTGTGCTCCCTCCGAGACACTGGGTAGAATGTCTCCTTGCCTCTTCCTGGCTTCTGGTGGTGGCTGGCAGTCCTTGGTGTTCCTTGGTACTCCTTGACTTGCAGCTACATCACTCTTCTTATCTCTGCTCTGTTTTTACATGTTGTTCCTGTGTCTTTGTCTTCACATGGCATTGTCTTCTTCATTAGGACCACCCTAATGACTTCATCATAATTCTGCCAACTTTCTGTTTCCAAAGGCCACGTTCATAGATAGTAGGGTTAGGACTTCAACAAATTTTGGAGGGACATAAATCAACCCATAATACTCATCATCCCAGGAATGACCATTGTTGACATTCCCTCTAGACTTTGTCCTGATGAGGACAAGAGGTGGTGGGTAACCTGCACTATGGGAGTCACAGTGGGATAGGAACACCTGAAGAGAGTCAAGGGACAATGACAAGATGAGGTCATTAATTGGATGGGGTTAAGAGGCAAGAGATGTTTAGAAAATGAGTTATATTATAGATATTTATAACTCTTGGGTTGATAGTGGAGCTCTTCCTTGCAATAGAGACCAAATGGCAGGTCAGATGTAGGCTTGGTGAGTTTGAGTTGCCAGGAGACATCTGAACAGAGATGCTCATTGGGCAGTTAGCTCACGACTCTGGATCTCAGATGGGGATCATCCCCACCCAGACAGTGGTTGCAGCCATGGAAACGAGTGAGCAGACCCTGGGAGAGCATGGATTCTGAGAAGACAGCAGAAGTAAGAGTGAGACATGGAGCATCCAACTAGGTGGGGTGAGTCTAGGGTTGGCAATGATCCCCATTTGCCCTGAACTGAGGGGCTCCCGGCTGTGGGACTTATGGCACTAAAACCAGGAGAGCCCATGTAAGCCAGAACTAGAGGAGCTGGAGGAGGTGCAGTCTGAGAGGTGAGAAGAAAACCAGGAGAAAGAGTGTCAGAAGCTGGAGATCAGGGAGGGTCAACTAAGTTAAAGGCAAGTGACACATCAAGCATTTTAAGACCTAGAAAGTGGCTAATGGGTTTGGCCACACAGAGTTTATTGGTGACAACACGCTCAGGAGAGTGGTAAGAACACTCTCAGGCAGAGGTCAAGGAGGTGGACACTCAGTGTAGACAACACCACTGGGCACGAGGAGAAGGGAGGGCTATAGCTTAAGGGGCCCAAGACCTATTGTGAGGTGCTCAGCCAACGTCCTGCCTGTGCTGGGTCCCTGTAGGTGGGAACAGGCAGTAAACGCAGTGACCATCCTCAGGGTCCCTTCCAGCCATAGGGACTCAGAGTCTGCCTGTTGGTGTTTCACTCCTTTGGGACTGGTGAGAAGAAGGACGTGTGGGTGGAGCTCAGGCAGATGGGTAGCAGGCATGTTTCCAGCGCAGCTACCAGTGAGGGCAGCTTCTCCCATACAGCTCTCCCTGCTTCGAGTCAAAAATACCCCTGCCTGGGGCCTGGGTGGACATGGACCAGCTTCCCAGGGACTCACTCAGCCAAGTCTCATTTTCCTTCTGGGGGATGGTCGGTTTCTGAACGTCCAGGCCTGTCTCCCGTCCTGGGCTCCTGGCATCTGTGCCCTGGACCTGCTGTGATCTTCTCAGAAGTAGATACGGGCAGACTGCGGGCCCACGCTCTGCAGCGCACAAAGTCCCTGGGGCTTTACAAGAATTCCCCGGATGGGCCTTGTCCGTGAGGACCCTGCACCCCTCCCACAGGAGAAGGCTCCCTCCCAGAGTCCAGCTGCTGGTCCTCCCCACTGAGGCCCTCTAAGACACATAGCAATGCCAGCCTCTACATCGGCAGGCGCTGCCTTAGCCCCGCGTGGTTCCCACCCTTCCACCTCCTTCGTATAACCGTAATGCACCTCAACAGGGAGGGCCACAGATAGCGCCCCTCCACTGTTCACCGGCGCCCTGCCCACCACCGCCTCTGCACAGATGCATGTGAGCCTGAACAGCGGAGGCCAGTTCTCCCGGCTCCTATGATAGGGGTGAGCCCTCCAACTTCCTTTCACCCCAACACAGTGTTCATTTGCTGAATATCACCTTGCCCATTCTATGAAAATCCAGGACTGAGAGGCTAGGACAGTGGTCGGCAAACTGTGGCTCGGCAAACTGCGGCTCACGAGCCACATGCGGCTCTTTGGCCTCTTGAGTGTGGCTCTTCCACAAAATACCACGTGCGGGCCCGCACATACAGTGCGATTGAAACTTCGTGGCCCATGCGCAGAAGTCGGTATTTTGTGGAAGAGCCACACTCAAGGGGTCAAAGAGCCGCATGTGGCTCGCGAGCCGCAGTTTGCCGACCACGGGGCTAGGAAGCCCTGGGTTTTCTTCCGTGGTTGATGCCCAGCATTTGTGAGGCTCTGCTGGAAAAGACCTCCCGTGGCTCTCATATGATGCTCACATCAACCCTGACAGTAGGGGTCGCTATTCTCCTCATTTCACAGGCAGGGAGCAGGCTCACCCAGTTCAGAACTTGCCCAGGGTACCATCGTGGTGATAAGCAGAGCTAGCGCTGACAACCAGGTGTTCTGGTCACTAATAATGACGATTTAAAAGTCCTTTCTGCAATGTTTACTAAGCGCGTACTAAGTGCCAGCACTGTTCTGGGCGCTGGGATACGTCAGTGGAGAGAGTCCGGCTGTCACGGCTCACTGTTGTAGGCTTCCTCTGTGCTTGTCTTTCCACTTGCATCCTCCCATTTACCCTCCCCGCACCTCGACGCTGTGAGCAGCTCTGTTAGAGCCCCATTCCACAGAGTGGAAAGCCCTTTGCCCAGAGTCCCAGAGCTGGACCCCAGCTCTATCTGAACCTTGAGTATTAGAAATAAATTCCTTGCTTAAGCCACCCAGTTATGGTATTTTATTATGGCAACCTGGTGGACTATAAAACATTTGGCAAATCACTTAATTTGAGCCTTTTTTCATAAATTTAATAGGAATGTCAATACCTGTAAGAATCAAAGATTAATATTTAGAAAAACAGTTAGCCCAGTTTCTGGTACATACTTGGTGCTTAACTATTGTGTGCAATTGTTATGGTTAGACTAAGGAGCGTGCCTCATCCTATGGTTTTAAGACTTTGGGGAGCATGACCTATGTAAAAGATAATAGAAGCAAAAGAAATGCTTATATGTTCATGAAACTAAGCTTACCCTTACTGTATGCGATGCACTCTGATATTTTCTGTTCTATTTTGTGGTGCTTGGTTTGTTTTGGGGGGTTTGTTTTTTAGGGCAGGTTACAGCCCTGACCCCCTAGGCCTGTGTGCTTGGCCTCCAGGCTCTGTTGCCTCCAGCTCAAAGTCCTACACTTTCCTGCCGTGTCTTTTGGGGGCACACAGGGATTAGCGTTCCAAAGTTTGAGAAACGCAGAGCAGTGGGATGGTGGGAGCAGTCATCACCTCCACCTGGATGAGGCATGACTCAGGTGCCAGGGACCACGCACCAGGCAGGTGTTCTTTATGAGACTTTAAACCAAGTCTCCACCAGCTGCTATTGTAGCATAATTTGAAGGTTACAAATAATTTTTATACAACCGAATTGTTCTCACAACCACTCTATAACTATCTTCATTCCCATTTTGTAGATTATAAAACTGAGGCTCGGATGATTGGCAAAGTTCTATGTCAATTCTGGGTTTTTGACTCAAAGTCTGGTGCTCTTCCCATCTCCATAGACCACTGACCCACAATCACAGCCTTAGTCCCACTGCTCTGGTGCTTGTGTGGAATTTAAAAATGTCCCCAAAGTTTAAGGTTGATGGAGCAATCAAGAATGGTAGGGGCATTCAGGCATGAAGAGTATAAATAATATAAGCAAGACTTAAGCAGCGTCACAGTGGACACCCATTTCCTGCACCTAAGCTCCACCCCACCTCTGGACCCCTACCCCCCACATTCAACCCATGCTTGAGCCCCCACCCTTCACCATCCCCTATCCCTGACTCTGATTAACCCCATGGTGATCATGACCATTTCACTGAGCAGGGAGGCCCCTTGGCTACAGCTCTGCATCAGAAACCAAAAATGCCAACTCTCGTGCCTCCTTCATGGCCCTAGACAGAAGTGTGACCCACGCTTTCCTATGTGACTTTTCTTCCCCCTCCCATTTCCTGCTCAGCTCTGCACAGCTCCCTGCAATGTTGTTCTCTAATTTATTATTTTAATTAGCTGCCTGGCTGTGTTAACCATCAAAACTTTTCCAACCTCCCAGGAGCTGTGTGCCAGGCTGTGAGAGAGCTGGGGACCCTGCGGCTCCCTGGCCTGGGGCGGCTCCTCTGCTCTGAAGTCCTGCCCAGGGCATTGGCAGAGGCCAGGGCGCTTCCTGTGGGGGCTCCGCCTCCAGGAAACCTGTGGGCTCCCTTAAGGGGGACATGGGTCAGGACAGGAAGCAGAGGTGCTGGGGGACTCATTCCTGGCCAGGGGAGTGAGGGGGCTGGAGAGCATCCACACAGACCCCCAGGACCCCTAGGGGCCACTGGTAGGAAAGAGCCTCTGCTCGCTTTTTACGGAGGCTACATAGACCTTCACTTGGTCCAGCCTCCTCCCACGGAGCAGGGCCCTGCCTGCCTCCCAGGCATGTCATCAGAGAAAGACCGGGTGAGGGCCCGGGCTTGGTGTTTCTGCTGTGCTCCTTCTTATGCTGAAGTCACAAGCCCCCCAAGGTGTTCAGGGCATCCCTGCCTCTGGCCGTCAGGCTGCTGGGGGACAGGCCATACTGGAGGAGGACGCACATTTGGGCCGCACAGGCCATTGGGATGAGACCAGTCAAGGATGGAGCCTGTGGGACAGCTCTGAGCTGCCCTGCTGTCCTCAGGGACTCCAGGCCTGGCTTGGCCCAGACACCAGGTGTCTTGCTCCATGCAAAGGAGCTCTGTGTGGGTCAGCAGCCCAGCTGGCAAAGCAGGCGCTAAATCGGACGTGAGGTTCTGAGTTCTAGTCCCCTCTCTTCCTCTCGCTAGTAATGGCAGCTTGGAGCCGTCACCCTCTCTCTGGGCCTTGGTTTCTTCATCCAGAATATAAAAGGGGTTAGACGTGATTCTTTTCCTCTATTCTTCCCTCCTTCCTGCCTCCTCCCATAGGGGGTTACTGGGTATCTATCTACCATGTGTAGCACTCTGCTGGGGATGCTAAATGAATGAGATTTAACCAAGAGGCTAAAAGGAGAGACAGATAAAGTAGCAAATACAGCAAATACGCTGTGATGAGTGTAACCATAGAAACCTGCCCCAGGCATGGAGCTAGTAGGGAGGACAGAATGATTCGCTTGCTGGGAGTGGGGCCAGCAATGGCACCCGGCAGGTTCAGAACGGGGTTTGAAAGAGGAACAGGCAATCTTGAGCTATTTCCCAGCTCTGCAAGTCCCAAGACATCTGCTCTTATTATAAAGGTGGACGCTTATGGGGGAGAGGGGGGCGTAGTACTGATGTATTTCATCAGGGGCTCTTTAAAGTCCAAGAGCCAAGAAAAGAATGCCTTGCGTGGAAAGCTTATCCTTGAAGATTCAGCGCAAACAGAGCTGGTGCCAAGGCCACGGGAACGCGAGGCAGCTGGGAGAAACGCTCGCCAGGTGCCGGCAGGTGTTGCTTATTAATGAGGTGGAGAGCCGTCCCTAACACGAGGTCACCCACTGTCCCAGGGAAGGAGTCAGGGGTGGTTGGAGTGCGGTCCCCCACCCCCACCCCCGCCCTGCCAGCGAGGGCTCAGCATACACCTCAGGGCTGCAGCCCTGGCCTCAGCTGACTGGACTTGGGAATGAGGAGCCTTGCTCAGCCCTGGTGCCAGGCCCCTCCCCAGCCCCCACCCCTCCCTCACAGTGGGAATCACCTCGTGCTTAGGCAGGGTCTTCCCACCCAGTCACCTGCAAGCAGCATGGGGCAGGACAGTGTCAGCGTGGGCCGCACACTGGCTCGCTGCCTGGTCATAGTGCGCAGTGGGTGCCTGATGAAAGAGAAAGTGGAGAGCATTCAGCTGCATTAAGAACTCATGGGTGCTGCCCAGCCATTCCCAGGGCTTCCTAGAGGCCGGCAGAAAAGCCCACTCCTCTCTGAGACTCAGACTCCCCATGAAATTAAAAATTGCCAGAAAGCAAGGAAGAGAATTAATAACGTTGCCCCAGAACTCAGCCCGAAGAGGCACTGGGGCAGCACACGGCGTTATGTCCCTGGCCCTCTGCACAAGTCCCATCCGCGAGTCCACCCACTGCGGTGGCTCCTGTGTGCCAGGCCCTGTGCGGGGCTGGGGATCCTGGGGGGAGCAGGTGCCGCTCCCTCCCGTGCTGAGAGCTACACTGGAGGCTGAGGAGCTCCCCGGCCCAGGGCCAGAGGCAGGAGAGGAAGGGCAGACAAAAGAGAAAGGCGGGAACTCCAGGAGAGATGAGAGCCGAGGCCCAGAGAAGCCGTGTAACTTGTCCAGATTCACCCAGCCAGCGGGGGAGCTGGGACTCGGGCACCGGTGGTTGGCCTCGTCCCCGCTCTACGCTGCTATCACAGTCAGTGGGCACCTGCAGTGCTTCCAGGAAAGCAAATACTCATTCGTAGTAACTAAAGCCCAGGTGAGGAGGAAGGGAAGTAGCAGAAGACGAGCCAAAAATCAGGCTAAGCTGGATCTAAGGGCCTCGGGGCCATTCCGGGCTTTGGTGCTCCCGGTCTGGGACCTCAGGCACTCTGTCACCAGAATGCCTGCTGGTTCAGCACAACAAGCTGGCCCCTGGGTGGAGCAGAGACCAGGAGGCAGGTGTGGGGTGGGGGTTGGGGTGGGCGCATGCCAAACCGGGCAGTGCAGGACATGGCGGGGCTCCGTGGAGGGGGTGTGGTTAGCACCTGACTGTCTCTGAAGAGGAGGAAGTCCGTAGGGAGCCAGGGGCTCTGGTCTGGGTGGGCGGTGGTGCTGTCAGTGAGACTGCCCAGGGGAGGAGGAGCGTAGATGACAAGTGTGGTGGTGAATGGTGAACACACATCCTGCCCAGAACGCTTGCCAGCCCAGCGTGGTGCTTGCACCAAGAAGGTGCCCAGCAGACGCTGCCATGAGTGAGCTGCGCGGCCCCCCTGTGCCTCCCTCACATGAAGACAGAGAACTCTCCTCCCAGGGGCTCCTGACCCCTGCACCATCCGCTGGTCCTTTCCCCGGTCCCAGCGCAGAAACCTTTCGGTATCCTGACAAAGAAACGTCCTGCAGTTACTCTACACTCCCCGCCTGCTTTTCTCCTGTCTGCTGCCTGCTGTCTGTCAGGACTCTGGCTAATCCTTCTCCCGTATGACATGAGCAACTTTTTGGCAAAGTTCCTTTTCTATAAATGGGAGGTTCCTGAAATGACAGGGCATGGGTGACCTGCCTGCCTCCCTGGCCTGCCTGTGTCCTCTTTGGTAAGAAGGCCAGCCTCAGCCTCTGCAGGGCATCCTAGCTAATCGGCTATGGGCTCTGGTTTTGAAAATGTAGCTAATATTCCACAGAAAATCAACCCAGCTTCTATAGCGTCTGATACTGTTGTATCAGCTCTATGCAAATAGCTGTTGAAATAGCTCTTTGGGGTCAGGTCTCTCCCCACCCGCTCTGTCCGCCTCTCGGTCCCCCCCCCCCCCGCACCCCCCTGCTCGTTCTGCTGACGGGGCCCTCTCCGCACAGTGGGCGAAAGCCGGGAGCCCCTGGCCCAGAAGCATCTTGCTAGGGGTGTATCGGCAGAAGGTTGTTCCCCTGGTAAGTAATAGGGACACTTACCCACGTGGCAGGGACCTCGCAGTCATCCCATCCAGCACCACCATTTTACAGATTAAGAAACTGCGGCTTAGAGAGGAGAAGCGTCTGGCACACAGTCACGTGGTTAGTGAGGGGCACAGCCAGGCCTGCTGACTTCCACCCTCCCAAGACCTTCCGGTGACCCATTCCAACAGTTCACAGCTTTTACTTTTCCTGTGCAGAGGAGAGACTTTTTTCTAAAGAGCTGACTGAGTCCCAAGCAGGAAAACGCCTGGACTTGAACTCCTCTTGCTCCTGATGGCAAATACCCCTTGGTATCCCCTGCAGACACTAACTTCTTAGCCAGAGGTGATGCCCCAGCAGAGGGAGGGATCCCCCATGACTCGCTCACTTCCTAATTTCTTCTGACCCTGCTGCCACCTGGCTGACCTGCAGGCTCCAGCCCGCTCTGCGACTGGCAAGCTGTGGGCGAGAGCAGCCCTCCCACAGTGCGATCAGCACTGCTCTTGTCCTTTGGCTGCGTTTCTCAGAGTCCCCCACTCCTTCCTGGGGAGCCATGGATTTTTTCCTTTCTTGCATAATTTGATTTTCATCCCTTTGGACTGAAAATTCTGCTCCTCATATTTTCACCTTCTGCACCAAAGCTCCTACCAAAGCAAACGGCCTAACACAGCCAGAACAGGCTGGAGCTCAAGTCCTAGACAAATGTCAGAAGCTCTCCCAACACCTGCCCCCAGCCAGGCCAAGGGGCCCAACGCTTCCAGGAAGCCATGTGGTCTGTGAGATTCAGCACAGCGCCACCTCCTGGGGGAGAGGGGCAGGACACTGTGACCCTCCATTAAATCTGACATCTACGCAGTGAGTGGTTCTCAACTGGAACCACCTGGAAACTTAATAAAACATTCTTGTCCCACTCACAGCAATTTCCCCTGGCCGGGGTGTGGCTGGGGTTTTGCAGAGCTCCCAGGTGACTGTGCAGCCAGGCTGAGAATCACTGCCTTAGAGGTGGAGGAGGCCTCGCTGCATGGTCCAGACTGGGCTCCAGCACCCAAATCTGAATGCATTATTTTAAATGGATGACCATTTCTCCGGGCAAAGCATCCATAGTTTGTTGTTGTTTTTTATCATATTCTCAGTGGGCTCCATGCCCCCAACCGATTAAGTGTCCCCAGTCCAGCCCAAATGTGCCCCCTAAGGAGGTGCCAGGCCCAATGTTCAGCCGTGGGGCTGACAAGCCTAATGGATAATGGATAGTGTGCAGACTTCTATAAAGAGCCTACAGCAATTACAAATTAGATCAACCTGATGTGGTCACGCGGACTGTTTCATGCTGCTCAGAATCTCTTCCTGGCACTATCATGTGCCTTTGATTAATAAAAAATGAGAAATGAATTATTACTTAATGCACTGGGTTTGGTAGGCAAAAATCTTCAAAATGTAAGATCCATGGAACAAAGTAATCAAAGGGATCCTTGGTGATTATAGGTTGGCAACTACCGGTCTAGAGATGAAGAAACTTAGGCCCAGCGAGGTTATGGGACTGGCTTTAGGTCACACAGCTAGTTGTGCAAAGTTAGGGCCTTCCCCTTAGGCATGCTGCTGAAGCAGAAAGGAAAGGTGCAGGACATTTTGCTGGAAACTCGCACTTAACACAATTCCATAGACCGGACTCGGGAAATGCCTCACTGGCCATGAGGTTGTGTGGGCCAGAGATAGTGTACACTCACCGAGAATTTACAGACCTAGTGTAGTCCGGGATCTCATCAAAGCTGAGACACCATCAACTGTGAGAGACATCATTGTTTCCTGTACCACTAAGAAAAAGTCCTGCCCAGTATAACTGTACGATGCCATTAATCCCAAGATGCATGTCAATGTTAGATATGTAAAATGTGAGAAAAAAATGGAACTGAAGCGTCTCCCACTAGGCTCTCCCGCTCCATTCAGAGCTGCATGGCTGTGGGCTCTTCCACCTGGTTCTCTTACCTGCTGGAGGTGCTAAGGGGGATGAAACGGCACTTTGAAGAACACTGATTACTTAAAAAGCAGAAATTAGTAGCAGAGCAGGCGCAGCCCAAGCTATGGGACCCACGGACAAAGTCCTGGATCCGCCCTCAGAAGACCTTGGTTTGAATCTCAATTCTGAAACTTCCCAATGTTGTCATCTTGAGCATGTTCTATTCTCTCCAAGCCTCAATCTCTTCCTCTGCAAACAAAAATGTGTCCTCCTCCCCCGCATATCCTCACAGAACCATTGCAGCGCTCAGAAGGCAAAATGGTAAGCTGAGTAATGTAGGTGCCTCGTGCATATCAATTGCTAAGAACGCCCTTCCATTTGCTCAGCTGATGCCTGTGACTCCTGAGAACAGAGAGCTGCTAGATGACAGGGTGGGTCATGCAGAGAGTCCTGAGGCTGATGGGACGCCGTGCAGTCTTCATCCATCCGAGGAGGAGAACTGACCCCTAAAGGAGGCCCCCAGCTCTGTTCCAGGGACCCTTCCTAAGGAGGCACCCTGACCTGCCAGTCAGTACTGTCCTGTCCCTGCCCCTTCTCAGGGCCGAAAGGGAATCAAACAATTAGCAGGAAGAAACATCTCCTGCTCAATCCCAGAGAGACTCCAGCTGGGGGGTACCTATCCCTTCAATCCCGGAGGCTGCATCCTGAGTCTTGTCCCAGCCCCTCCTCCAATTGCCCTCCTCACCAGAGGCAGGCCCTCCGGCAATTCACTTTCCTCTGGGAGCCTCCTTTCTCCCCCTGTAGTGCAGAGGTGGAACTCCCCCCACTCCCTCCAGGGGCAAATATAGGGATGAATGTGGACTTAGGGCGCAGGAGCACTGGGGGTAGGAGGGGCACAGGGTGGCTGGGCCTGGGGAGGCGAGAGGCTCACACACAGAGGTCTCCCCTCGCTCGGGGGACAGAGACTCGCGGGCAATGTGGTGAGAAGCGCGGAGTGGGGAGTCCCACCTGGATTCAAAATCCGCCCCTGCAACGCAGGTGTGTGACCGTGGCCAGGTGCCCGGCCTCGCCACGCCTCCATTTCCTCACCTATCCACTGGGACCCACTGTCCTCCCGGGCTCTTTGAAGGACTGAATGAGGTGGAGCCTGGCTCGCCGAGGGGCCACGGCGGCGCCCAGCCACCCGCTCTGACTCGGGCCTCCTGCAGGTGGGGGGGGCCGCCGTCCTGGCCGTGGGCGTCTGGACGCTGGTGGAGAAGAGCGGCTACCTCAGCGTCCTGGCCTCCAGCACCTTCGCCGCCTCCGCCTACATCCTCATCTTCGCGGGCGGCCTTGTCATGGTGACCGGCTGCCTGGGCTTCGGTGCCGTCATCCGGGAGGACAGGAGCTGCCTCTCCACGGTGAGTGCTCACCGGCTGCCCCACGCCCAGCGCTGCGGCTGGAGGAGGGAAACCTGAGGGGGGGCCTCGGGGAGCCCAGCTGTACCCCAACCAGGCTCCTGGACTGGGAACCCCACCAGGGAGAGTGGCCCGGCCTGGAGCCCGAGGCCGCAGGAAGCTGGCGGCTGCACTGCCCTTGGGTTGGCTGTTGCCTTGTCGCCAGGGCCTTAGGGAGAAGGGCAGTCTCCGTCCTGGCACAGCTTCTGTTCCTCCTCCTCCTCCCCATCCTTCTCCTCCTCCTCCATCTCATCTCCCCCTCCCCCTTCCCCTTCTCCTCCTCCTCCCCATCCTTCTCCTCCTCCTCCATCTCATCTCCCCCTCCCCCTCCCCCTTCTCCTCCTCCTCCATCTCATCTCCCCCTTCACCTTCACCTTCTCCTCCTCCTCCATCTCATCTCCCCCTCCCCCTTCCCCTTCTCCTCCTCCTCCCCATCCTTCTCCTCCTCCTCCATCTCATCTCCCCCTCCCCCTTCCCCTTCTCCTCCTCCTCCCCATCCTTCTCCTCCTCCTCCATCTCATCTCCCCCTCCCCCTCCCCCTTCTCCTCCTCCTCCATCTCATCTCCCCCTTCACCTTCACCTTCTCCTCCTCCTCCATCTCATCTCCCCCTTCCTCTTCCCCTTCTCCTCCTCCTCCCCATCCTTCTCCTCCTCCTTCTCCTCCTCTTCCTTCTCCTCCTCATCCTTCTCCTCCTCCTCCTTCTCCTTCTCCTCCTCCTCCATCTCATCTCCCCCTTCACCTTCACCTTCTCCTCCTCCTCCATCTCATCTCCCCCTCCCCCTTCCCCTTCTCCTCCTCCTCCCCATCCTTCTCCTCCTCCTCCATCTCATCTCCCCCTCCCCCTCCCCCTTCTCCTCCTCCTCCATCTCATCTCCCCCTTCACCTTCACCTTCTCCTCCTCCTCCATCTCATCTCCCCCTTCACCTTCACCTTCTCCTCCTCCTCCATCTCATCCCCCCCTTCCTCTTCCCCTTCTCCTCCTCCTCCCCATCCTTCTCCTCCTCCTCCTTCTCCTCCTCTTCCTTCTCCTCCTCATCCTTCTCCTCCTCCTCCTTCTCCTCCTCCTCCTCCTCCGCCTCCTCTTCGTCTCTTCCTCCTCTCCTTCCAGATTTGATCGTGGTGATTTTCAAAGCCATGCAAAACTGAAAAGAATGTCATAGTGAAACTCCACGTCCCATCACTCAGACTCAGCAACACCTCAGAGCCAGTCCTGCTCCACCTGAACCTGGCGCCTCCCCCACCCTGACACCCAGGCATCTGGTCATCTGTGAACATTTCAGGGTGTACTTGGAAAACTTATGGTCCTTTTTTTAGAAAATATGATGACAATACTATTATCACACCTAAAACAATTAGCAATGCCCTGGCCAGTGTGGCTCAGCTGGCTGGGCGTTGTCCATGCAACAATCGGTTCCCAGTTCGATTCCAGGTCAAAGGTGCACGCCTGATCCGGTGCCGCTTCATCCCCGTGGGTGCACGGAGGAGGCTGCAATCAGTATTGCGCTCTCACAGCAATGTTTCTCTCTCTCTCTCCCTCTTCCTTCCTCTCTCTCTAAAAATCAACAAACTATTCTTTAAAAAAAAAGGATTAACAGTTGTTCCTTAATATCATGAAATAACCAAACAGTTTCAAATTTCCCCAATTGACCCATGAACTGTTCTTTTAAAAAAACAAAGTTTGTTTGAATTAGAATCTAAATTAGTCCATGTATTAAAATGGTCCACTTGTCTCCTAGGTCTCTGTTAGTCTCTCAGCTCCCCCATTGATCAACCTCTCTTTTTTCTCCCTTGTGACTTATTTGTTGAAGGAACCAGGTCATATGTGCTATAGTTTCTCCCAGTCTGGCTTTTCCTGTCATGTTATTTAACGCATTCTCCTGGCACTTGACTCTAGAAGCCTGATCGGACTCAGGTTGGATTGTGTGGGCAAGAGCATTTCCTGGGTGGTGGTGTGTGCACCTCAGGCTCCTTGACAGGCTTTCTCCGGGGAAGCTGGCTCTCCTCACCTGGCTCAGGGTGTCCAGAGAGAGGCCGGGGCGACCACAGGGAGCAGAAGCCAGAGGTCAATTCAGGACCTGCCAGACCAACCCTCTGACTCCTGTGCACCTGCTGCCAAGACAGCCCCCCCCCCCCCCGCCCCAATCTCCTCCTAAGGCCAAGGCCAGTGTGGGCAGGGGAGGCTACCGAACATCAGCAAGGAAGGGCAGGGCCAGCGCCAATCCAGGTCTCCACGAGGAATCAGGCCGAGCCTGGAAGGAGTCCGACAGCGGGAAGAACCCCTGAAGGTTGTGCCCTCTCTACCCTTCCTCCTCGTGCCCACAGTCTCGTGCAAGAGCTCCCCCCTCGGCAAGCCCGCGGCTCTGTCACTGACAGCGCTCTGCTCTCTGCCTGTGACCGCGGCCTCCTCTTCTTCACTCCCTTCTCACATGACCGTTTGCAGGACCTGTCCACCACCTAGGCCCGTGGTCGGCTAGCTGCGGCTCGCGAGCCACATGTGGCTCTTTGGCCCCTTGAGTGTGGCTCTTCCTAAGCCTTAGGAGTACCCTAATTAGGTTAATAACAATGTACCTACCTATATAGTTTAAGTTTAAAAAATGTGGCTCTCAAAAGAAATTTCAGTCATTGTACTGTTGATATTTGGCTTCGTTGACTAATGAGTTTGCCGACCACTGAGGGCTGAGCCAGTAAGAAAGCAAGAGTCTCTCCAGTCGCAGCCTGACAGGCATGCGGTCTGAGGCCTGTGTTGGGGGCCTAGGCCTGTGCCCAGGGCTGTGCAGGGAAGAATGAGACTTAAGGAGGGGCAGGGCCTCGGGCTGGCCTACAGACTGGTGCGCACCTCTCAGCCTCAGAGAGTCAGCAACGGAGGCCTTGGCAGGGCTGGGGACACAGGGACTGCTGGCCGGGGATACCTTCCTTCTCAGAGCCACTTCACCGCTGCCTGCGTTCACCTCCATCTCACCCAGAACTGAAGATTCTCTGGTCCAACATCACTAAGCAAACACATCAGAGAGGCACCAGCTCACAAGTGAGGTCCGGAAAAGTGGGTGTAGGCACACACGAGTGCACACACACATGCACACACGTGCACACAGCCCAGCCCAGCAGTGTGGGGACATTGCTAGCACACCGGAAACTCCGAGCCCAGAGTCCTCTTCCCTTGCCCCCCACCGACAGACCCAAAGACAGAACTGGCCCAAGGACAGGACACGGGTGAAGCAGGGGACCCTGAGGAATCCATGGCCTGGCCCCTCAGCCCCTGAATTATCAATCACTTTATTGTTTAAAGCAAGAAGGTGGTCGTAAGACCTTCCTTGGGCTAACACAGCAGGACTTTTAAAACTCAAGCTCCCATGTAGAAGCGAGTGGTGTGGTTACGGCAGCTTAAAAGTATTCTGTGCTTCCTGGAGGTGCCTTCTGGTCTCATTGCATCTTTCTTCAATGTGTGTCTTAACTTTCTTTTTAAATCTTTAATCAGCTAAAGGCTGGAGGGAACTCCAGAGGAGAAGTACCATGAGTCTAGCTCTGTGAACTTGATCCAAAGTGATCATCATCCCATGCGCCAAAAGGTTGCAAGTTCGATTCCTGGCCAGGGTACATGCCTAGGTTTCAGGTTTGATCCCCAGTCAGGGCACATACGGAAGGCAACCAATCAATATTCTCTCTCACATCGATGTCTCTCTCTCTCTCTCTCAAATCAGTAAGTATATCCTCGGTGAGGGTTCTTTAAAAAGTGG
This sequence comes from Myotis daubentonii, assembly GCF_963259705.1. NCBI lineage: Eukaryota > Metazoa > Chordata > Mammalia > Chiroptera > Vespertilionidae > Myotis > Myotis daubentonii. Next base: position 94,210,673 of record NC_081841.1, read on the forward strand.
TCCCCCAAGAGAAGAGGGAAAGATGAAAGATGAGGCATATGTTGAGGTGCGTCCAACTTCAGCCTGAAGGAGTGAGGGGCCTGGCATCAAAAGTTCCCAAGGACCCCCCAGAGAAGGCGTCCAGTTCACACAGGCGCACCTCTGTCCTGCCCAGGCCCATCCTCCCGGCACATCTGCAGCCCCTCCAAGTCACTTTCCCAAGGACATGCAACCCTGGCTGGTGCTTAAATGATGATCATTCGACGTCGGAAACCTGCAAAGGACAGAGGGAATGCGGTTTAAATTATTCACACCAGCTCTTCTTTTTTAGGGAAGGCTGCATGAGAAAGCGGATAGGTCGGGCGGCTACGCCTAAGGCCGATGACCAGGACAGATGCCGCCCTGATCAAAAGAAAGGGATATTTTTAGGGTTTTGAATATGGGCTCCGAAAACTGTTGTATCTGAAGCCAGATGAAGATCATGATCGACGACCCAGGCTAACCTGGGTCTCTGTCAGGGGCTCTTTTATATTTATGGGACGGATTAGGAAGTAAGAAGTTCTAGAACCAATTTCTGAAAATGAGGGGACCGCAAATTGCAATACTTCCATCCAATACGTGCAGACTTAGTTCAAGGCAGTAAGGTCCTGACTCAAGGACTAGGGCTCTGGGACCGCAGGGCAGTCATGCCACCCCGGCCCCCTCGCATCCCCGTCTTTATGTGGGTGAGGGGTGAGGATGAGGAGGAAGGACTTTAGGTCCTAGGAGACGAATCGCCACATTATGTAAAGATCATAAAATGTGGCTATAATTACATTTATGTCTCCAGCACAATGACCAAGCCTCTTTGAGAAGAAATAGCTATTTGTAGGCTTTTACTCCCTGGGTCCTCACAGCTCCTTAGCCAGAGACAGAAAGAGACTTGCCTAAGCTCGTGGCCTGGGGCTGGCGGAGCCAGCGGACACCCAAGGCCCACTCCAAGGCTTTCTGCTGCCCCAGGCTGCCCCCCCACCCCCCCGCCTCCCACACGGGGAACGGGATTCACCTTCCTCATGACTCAGGACCCATCGTCTGCCTTTCAGCTGAACACTGCAGCACTGAGGTGAGAGTTGGAGGTCAGTGCCCTGGCTGCCTGCCGCCACATTCGCTCAGAAGGGGCGGGCAAGCCTCCGGGTGCTGGCAGTGAGGCAGAGATCAGCTCTGCTACCCGCCGCGGAGTGTTTGCACCTAGTGGGGCCAAGTTCAGCTCAATGTATGTGTGGGTATCACCCACAGGGGCTGGCTGTCTCCCCACCCCCAACTGGGGCCCTGAGCAAGTCTCAGAGCAGGGCTGAGCCAGGAGGGACAGAGAGCGTGTGTGTCTGTGTCTGTGTTGCAGGAAGGCAGGGGATGGTGGGCTTACATCTCCAATCCTGGAGTTTGTTTTTCTGTCCTTCAGCCTTTCCATCCTCCAGCTTCCTTTCCTTGGCAGATTCTGGGTTCAACCGTGTAACTGGAAAGAGACAAGCTCCAGTCCCTGTCGCCTAACGAGGCACAGTGATCGGTACTCTCATCAGGGAGCCTCTTGAGAGAGGGGAGCCTCAGAATAGCCGATCCAAACAGCGGGTGGGCCTTCAGCCAGCTACTGGGAAGCCCACGGGTCCCTGCAGATGTCTTTCCTTCCCAGTGACATTTCATCCTGTTGGTGTTAAAACGAACCTTATTGATCCTTATTGCACACACCTACCCGCCCCCCCCCTACCCCCCAAGGATGGCCTGGCCGTGGCTGGCAGGAGGAAATGGGTCTGGGTGGGAACCCTCCCGAGACCCACGTAGGTGCTCGGAGGTAGCTGAGGGCGGGCGGTATTACTGCTCTACCCCCACGGGCCGATGGGAGAAAAGGGCATGTGGAGGCAAGTCATTCATGTAAAGACCCGCTGCCTGCCCGCTGTGGTGCTCCCCACCAGGGCGCCGGCGCCGGCTGCACTCCCTGCCGAGAGCCGGGGGCAGCGGGGAGGGCAGGACCCACTCAGAGCTGCACGTCCCCGACGTGGGACCAGGACAGGAGTGGTAGCTGGACAGCTGTCTGGACGGCTCCTCTCGTGCCAGGTCCTGGCACCGACGCTGGGAAGCTGTGCCTCCATCTGATGCTCAGTGCCCTGCCCCATCAAACCATACGTCACACTCTCTTAGGGGAGCTTGGGATCAATTGGAAAATGAGACGTGGGAGACACAGAGATGGTGGCCAGAGGTCATCCTCATTACTAATGCAGCTCTACCTCTGCAGCAGAAGCCTCAGCAGCCCTTCGGCTCTGGGTGATAAAGGACAGGCCTCGGCACCTCCCTGAGAACCGCCTCCCTGAGCTCAGTGCAGGGCGTGAGCAGAGAATACGGCATCCTGAGGACAGGCTGGCCCCGAGGAGGGCAGGAGGCCTCCTGCCAAACAGATAAGAGGAGCAGCGAGCAAGGAAGGGGAGAGGCAGGAGTGTCCCTCCAGGCGTCCCTGTTGGGAAGCAGGAGGCCGGTGAGGGGAGGCTTGGTCCTGACACTGCGCAGACAGATGGAGCAGCAGCACAAGACATTCTTCCCACCTAAGCCCCACATTTTACGCAGAAGGCCCAGAGAGGGTAAGTGATTCGCCCAGGGTCACACAGCATCTTCAGAGAGGAAAGCTGGGCCCAGACTCCCAGGCCATGGTGCCCCGTGTGACATCACTCTTTTCTCTGACCAGCACCATTCTGGGTTCAAGATCCACCTTTCTCAGGCTGCAGGAAATGTACTTTATCATTGCCCACCCATAGCAGCAAATTTTCTATACCCAGCAGTTTTTACAGCTGGTTAATTTCCACCACCTCCTCCTCTTCAATTTTTGGCAACTCATACCCCATGTTACATTGATGAGGCTGCCTAGTTCATCGACCTCCACAAGCATTTCCAGAATTTTCTGCTCTGCTGGGCACAGGAGGGACTAAACCAGTTCTTGGCTTGGAGTGCAGAGAGGAAGATGAAATGCCTGTATCAAAAGACAAAGGACCGTGTGGAGGTTAAATTCCTGTTTGAACTTGGTCAGAGCTCGGACCTCTCTGAGCCCTAGGACTTCTCCTAACCTCAGGCGGGGCAGGAATTTCCCCTGCCAGCCTTCCCTTTCCTCCTATGACCAACCTATTACCAGCACCACGCCCATCCTGGTGTCCCTGCTACCTACCCTGTCCTGTGTCCTACCCTGGCCCATGCTCATCCCTTCTGATCCAGGCATGTGCACAGGTGCCTGCAGGCCGCACCACGACTCTCCACAGGCCAGCAGGAACCTCTAGGCCAGTGGTTCTCAACCTGTGGGTCGCAACCCCTTTGGCGGTCGAACAACCCTTTCACAGGGGTCGCCTAAGACCATCCTGCATATCAGATATTTACATTACGATTCATAACAGTAGCAACATTACAGTTATGAAGTAGCAACGAAAATAATTTTATGGTTGGGTCACAACATGAGGAACTGTATTTAAAGGGCCAGAAGGTTGAGAACCACTGCTCTAGGCCCTTCCAGGGGGCTCGTAGGAGACAGCAATCACTCACTCCCCCCATGCCCACACCCACTGGGCAGCAGCATCCTCCGAGCCCCTGGGCTGTGCGCCCCCTGGGGGGTCTGGTGACCCTCCCTCAGCCACCTGGCCAGGCCCTGCTGTCCACCCTGGAACCTGCTCTCTCAGCCCAGTCAGTCTGGACTCCTAGCAGTCCCGGCGTGATAGCCAGTGGACACCTGTCTCTGGCTTACAGTTCTGACACTGTGTTCTCTCCCGAACCCTCACAGTGTGATCTTTGCACCCCAACCCTTTGGCTGGGACTCTGGACCGCCTCGGATGCATTCTCTTGATGTCTCTTGAATAGTTCCTGCCTCTCTGTGGCTGGTTTGCTCCTCCCCTGCCCTCTTCCAATGGCCCCACTCAGTCAACCAGCCTTCCTTGCCCAGCCTGGTCCTCTGCTCTGCACCCAACCTTTCAGGCCAGAACTGGATATTAGCATCAGCCATTAGCCAGAGCACTCCCTAAAGCAGTGATGGCAAACCTATGACACGCGGGTCAGAGGTGACACGCGAACTCATTTTTTTGGTTGATTTTTCTTTGTTAAATGGCATTTAAATATATAAAATAAATATCAAAAATATAAGTCTTTGTTTTACTATGGTTGCAAATATCAAAAAATTTCTATATGTGACACGGCACCAGAGTTAAATTAGGGTTTTTCAAAATGCTGACATGCCGAGCTCAAAAGGTTCGCCATCCCTGCCCTAACATCTTCCCATAGAACAGCCCCAGGAGGGGTGGCTGAACCCCAGCTATGAGCCCTGGGCTGGGGCTGGAGGAGGTGGAGGTCACCTTCATCCTTCCAACAGTGACATCTTGCTGCAGGAATGGCTTGAGGCTCCCAAATCCACATCCTCTCTTTTCTGCACAAACAGGTCAGGCAGCTGCACCTCTGAGCCCTGGCTGCCTCCAGCCCGTAGTTAATTGCCAGAAAATAATGAGCCCTGAGGTCATTGCAGCTTAAACAGCTGGCCCCAGCTCTTCCTGTTTGGCCTGGGTGGCTTTGAGCTCCCTGCCCGCCCTCGCCTGCCTGCCGCTGTAATCCTCTCACACACAGTCAAGCGGGGAGCCTCCAGCTGTGCTCTCCCCGCCGCTGACTTTGGCGGCCTCTCCATTCTCCTCTCTTCCTGTTGCCTCGCTGCCCTGAGACCACGCTGTGCCTCTCCCCCCACCCGCCTGGACACCCTGCCTCGGTTTTCTGACGGTGGCTGGGTGCCCGTCTCTAACCGTGCGGAATAGTGAGACAGAGGAGGAACGCCTAGCGAGGCTCCCTTCTTTGTGGCAGAATCAGTCCAATGGGGAAATTCCAAAGTCCAGTTGTATAAAGGTCTTGAAACTTACCTGAAGGTGGTGCCAGCTGGTGCCGAGCTGCCCTGTGTCACAGGCCCAGTGACAGAACCACACCTGGGCTTGGCCTGTCCCATGCGGCGGATGGAGGTCCCTCGTCCCTCATCCCTCTGAAGACTCATCCGGTAATGTCACTGCGAGAAACATCCCCGCAGGCTTCCGGCAGACCCTCTCCTTCAGGAACGCCGGTTTGGTTGAGTGCTGTGCCTGCCCCAGCTTCTTTCTGGATCTAGATTTTGTTTTAGGAAATATCCAACTTCCAATTCAAACTGTTCCATTACAGAATTAAAGGAAAACCCCTTTTGGTAAATGGTAGAGGAGGGAGATGACTGTGTCCCACTCTATGCTCACCAAACCGGTTCCTCCCATGTTTGGGGCCCAGTTTGGCATCCTTTCAAGTGGCATCATTCTTATCGAGGGCTCTGGGGGCAGAAGCTACAAGAGCTTCCCTTGGAATTCTCGTCCTGCTTTCTGTCCGGCCAAGATTCAGGCGGCCACTTCTGGAAGGACGGAGGAAGCCCTGAGAGCAGGGGCAGGCCCGGCACAGGGGGAGCTGGGGGGAGGGGTAGGCTCACACCCATGCACGGGGCCTGCGAAGACAGAACAAGATACGGGTCAGTGTCCATAGTCCCCAGAGCGGACCAGCGTGAGGCCCGCCAGTCAGATCGGTTCATGGGTATCAGCAGTGAGGTCACAGCCAGGAGCTTCCAGCTCAGGGAGGGCTTTGGGGGCCTAGCGGGAGCTGAGGTTGGTGGCTAACGGCTGCGGAGCACAGATGCGGCCGGGGCAGCGACCCAGGTAGGCGGCAGGGAGAGAGCAGAGGCCGGGCTGTGCTCAGGCTCTGTGCGCACACGGGAGCATTGTCCAGCGTGTGCAGGTAGTAACTAGACTCCGAGAGAAGTGAGGCTGGACCGAGTAAGGCAAAGGGCAGAGGGGCAGGCACAGGCTCGACATCTCTTCCTCCCACACCACAGAGGCACAGGGGTGCACCGGGAGCCGGGGGTGACTGGCAGCCACTGCACGGAGGCTCCGGTGGCAGATTGGAGCTGACCTCTGAGTACTGAATACTGTACCAAGTCCTGAGGCAGGGGAGGGGAGTGGGGATGAATGTGGAGCCAGCACGGAGGTGCAGCCGTGTTCGAAAGGAACTATGGGTCAGGCACATCCCCAAGGCCCTGGAGTGCATGCATTAGCGGGGACACCCTCCTGGTGGGTGTCAGTGCAGCCACACACTGTCCAGTGGGCCGGGCAGCTCCCAGGAGGGCAACCATCTGGCCTGGGCGACCATGCCTGCCGCTGGCTGACAAGTGCGGCTCACCTCAGGCTGTCGCTATGAGCTCTGGAGCAAGAAGCAGGCCAGATCATCTTAAAGCGTAACTCGCCTCCCACTGGGTCCTCCTAGGGGTAAGCAGGACAGGATGGACCACCCACTGGCTCAGCCCCACAGGCAGGGCCCTGCGTATGGCCCTGGAGGTTGCACCTTGTACAAGGAACCAGGGAAGGCTGAAGTCAGTCGCCCAGCTCACTGAGCCACGTTTTTCTCATTGCAGCACATTTTTCTAATTCACACCAAGGTGTCAGAGGTCACCCGTCCAGAGCCAGCAAGTGGCAGAGCCTGGACTCACCACCATCCTCCAGTTTCCAGGCCCTGTGTTAGGCACCCAGGCTGCTTAGCAGAGAGGACCCAGCCACAGACCTCTCTCAGCCTCCTGCTCACATGGACAGCGTTCAGTGCCTCCCAAGGACCCAGGCACACACAGCCCCCTTCTTCCAAAGCCTTCCCCGTAGCGGGAAGAATCCATGGGCCCAGGGCACATGCCCACTTAGAACTTGCCTCTGCCCTCCCCACTCGAGACCTCATCTGGGGGCCAGGAGCTTGGGATCCTGTGCAATCAGCCTGAGCCTCCATCCAGAGCCTGCACGGGGCGCCAAGGCGGGTGCCCCCACCCTCCTCCACACCCACCTCCTCCACACCCTCACCCAGTGGGGACTCGGCCTAGGCCTGGGCCAAGGGAAGGATGGGCAGAGCTGGGACATGCAGGCCCGGGCCATTCCTGGTGCAGCATAGAGCAGGGCAGGAAGGGAGGACCCAGGACAGTGACAGGCAGGCCTGGCACCAGTACTGAGACTGTAGGTTTCCTTGCTCACTCGGTGCTGGGAGACGATGAGCTCAATCCAATGGCTGAGGGAGAAGCAGCAGATTCACTTAACTTGAAAGGAAGCCTGCTCGTGGGTCAAAGTTCTTCATCCGTGAAATGTGCTCTCCCCTGTGTTGCTTCAGTCCTGCCCTTGCCAAGCCCCCTGCTGGGCTCTGGGAGCCAGTGGGCAAGGCCTACAGGCCCATGGGCTGAAATTGCCTCTGACATGGCCAGACAGCCCCTGCCCTCCTGCTATCTCACCCTGTCAACTCTCGGGAGCCCGTGCCAGCTGTCTCCTTGCCCTCAGACCCTCCTGCCCACTTTCTTGCCACACCTGATGACCCCCGGCATCTCAGAGCTCACCCACAGGTGGGCAGTGCCTGAAGGGAGGAAGAGCTCCACCAACCAGTGCCCGGGAGTAGGGGCTGTGCTTGCCTAGAAGGGTCCAATTTCAGGCAACAGCACCCTGTCTTCTTCCTCCTCTCCCCCCACGTCTTTCCTTCTTCCCTACCTGTACCTGCACCATCTCCCTCACCCTGTCCCCTCGCAGTCACATGGGCCTGACATGCATTTCTGACCTGTTGGCTCCTCCAAGAACGTACCGGGATCCAGCAGTGTCCCGAGCCTTCCTGGTGGTAAAAGCAGGTGGGGAGGGGGGCAGGATGAGGCCCGTCACGGCCCAGAGCACAGCCAGGAACCCAGCCAGCAGCATCAGCAGGGCTGTGAAGCGTGCAGAGCAGCGAGCCGGAGCAGTCAGGCAGTGGTGAGGGGAATTTAGAACCGCTGCAATGCCCTTCCCAGGCCCCTGCCTGTGCTTTTCCAGAGCCTTGGTTGCTGCAGCCCCTACACTCCAGCCATGTCCCTGAACTCAAACACCCCATGCTTCTACTCTCCCCTCTGCCTGGCATGCACTTCTCTCCTTCTTCACCTGGCAAATGCTCACTCATCCTTAGAGGTGCCACTCAGGTGTCACCTCCTCCAGGAAGCCTTCTCTGACTGCTCTCCCATAGTTTCCAGGGCTTGCCCCATAACAGCATTTAAAACACATCATTATGATCACTTACTGTCTATCCCCCTACACCAATAAGTTTGAAGGCAATAACCATCTTACTGATGAGGCCTGGCATATAGTAGGCATTTAGTAAGTATTGGATGTGTGGGTGGATTAACAAGCTGCCAGCAGACCAGTGAGTGAAGAGGTGAGTGGAGAAGTCCGTGCCAGCAGCCAGCAGCCAGCAGCCAGCAGCCAGCAGCCAGCAGCCAGCAGCCAGAGGTGGGGATGCCCAGAGCTGCTGGGAAGAGAGGAAGATGCTCTGGGGGTGGGGTCCCTGGCAGGTGCCCCACCTCCCTCACTACTTTAGGAAAGCATTTTCATAGTGGCCCTGAAGTACCATCCGCTCCCCAGCCCGATCCCAGGGTGACCAACCGTCTTCTCCTCTTGCCCCTAGTATTTCTGCCTGTTGCTGGTGATCTTCCTCGTGGAGCTGGTGGCGGGGGTCCTGGCCCATGTGTACTACCAGAGGGTGAGTGGAAGGTCTTCCTTCTGCGTTGCCCATAGCGCCCCAGGAGGCCACGCGAGGGGGAGGGTGCAGGGTGCCGGGGAAGCGAGGCACCGGCGCACGGGGTGGTCCTGTCTCCCAGGCCCCAACACTCCTCGGCACATCTGGGTCCTGCTCCTCGCCCGGGTCCAGTAACCCTCCCCTCCACCTGTGGATGCGGATGTCTTCATGGGAGCCAGGAGGCGACGCTTCCCTGGGGGCGGCTGGCTGCTCTCCCCTCCTAAGGGGAAGTCACACATCCAAGGGGAAAGCAAGGCCTGGCCCAGGGCCACATGCCAGACTATGAAGACAGCACGGGCCTTGTCTGCCTGCGGGGACAAGGAGGACGGGCCGGTCGGGTCCTCTCCCACCGCGTGCCCTCTGAAGCAGGCTTCAAGGTCACGACCAGACTGATATTCGGCTGGGAGGGACAGTGACCATTCTGGTTGTTTCAAGCCAGCACCTGGAGGAGCACTGGGTGCCCACGGCATCTCATGACCAAAATGAAATTCAACAGGTATTTAAAAGCAGCCCTGAGCCTGGAGCTGTCTCCTCCCGCACCTGCCTCTCAGCTCCTCCCACCACACGCTTATGTTAGGGCCCCAGCTTTTGCAACATCGCCTCATAACTCTGTCTGCTGTGCGCGGAGGGTCCCTTCCACTGTGTGGGAACCACCGCACTGCACCATTGGAAGAACAGTGGTGCAGAGTAGCTGGTGGTTAGGCGCAGGCCTGGGGACCGGGGTGGGGCGCTCTGCTGACCCACCTCCACTCCACCCTCCAGCTGAGCAATGAACTGAAGCAGCACATGACCCGGACGCTGTCTGAGAACTATGGGCAGCCTGGAGCCATGGAGATCACCACCTCCGTCGACCGTCTGCAGCAGGAGGTAAGCCCTGGACAGGGTGGGGTCCTCTCTGTCCCTTCCGTCTGTGTGCCCCAGGCAAGTTCCTTACCTCTGTCAACTCCTACTGGACGACAGGCAATGATAAGCTTTGGTAAACCCATGTTTGAGCCCAGTGCCGAGCGTCACTCCCGGCACATAGTAGGTGCCTAACAAACACTTACGTAGACTAAATGCACCTCCCGCCCCACCCGCACCTCTGACACCAGAGACCACCTCAAATAGCCATGTTCATGGCCCACGTAGGGACTCTAAGTCTCAATCCCCAAACCGGAAGGGCGAGAAATAACCAATCTCCTGTTTTTTAATCACCCTGATCTGGGCGGGCACATTCCTGCCCTGGGAGGTGCAGCAGATGCAGGGCCCAGGTCGGCTCACACCAGCCCCTCTGGTCACTGCTGAGCTGCCTGCTCCTTGGCCTCTGGGACACCTTTTGTGTCCCTGCAGGACTCAGGGCTCTGAGGCCTCAAAGCCTGAATGGGGGCCTGGAACCTGTGGCAGGACTGGGTCCCTGGCCCTGGGTTCTGCCTCCCTGCGGGCCCAGAAAACTACCTCTGGTGGGTGTGGCCCCACCTGCCTCTACCTCCCTGCCCATCTTCTCACACACTCCCTGCCCCCAGGGCACCAGCATAATCTCCTTGAAGATCTTGATGATGTTTAAGGCAGCAAACAGGTGGCCTGCAGACAAATTTTGCCTGAAATGAGACCAGCCCCCACTCCAAACAGGGGAAGGGAGGAATCCCAGGGAGAAGAAGGGGCTGGTTGCTATTTGAATAATGGCCCTGCTCCCTGGAACCGAACTGCTGGAGGAGCCTGTGCGTCTCCTCACCGCCAGGTTCTGCCTCTCTCTGCAGTTCAAGTGCTGCGGAAGCAACAGCTCTGCCGACTGGCAGCACAGCGCCTACATCCTGTCCCAGGAGGCCGAGGGCCGCCGGGTGCCGGACAGCTGCTGCAAGACGGTGGTAGCGCGCTGCGGCCAGAGGGCCCACCCCTCCAACATCTACAAGGTGGAGGTGAGCACCTTTCTCCAGCTGGGGCCTGCAGAGGGCCCAGCTGGCCATCCAGGGGCCCCCAAAAGGCAAGCTCAGGGCAGACAGGTGGGGGGAGCAGGGCCCACTTATTTATTGGCCAGAAAGCAGCAGTGCTGGGCCTTCAAAGGGCCGCACAAAGCAGGGGACGCACACCTGCTACTGAGAGATTCCGGGACATCATGGCCTACCCTGGGTCACCCAAAAGCCTGTGGGCAATTGGAAAGCTGGACCAGGCCCTTTCAGTCTCCGGCCTTCCCTCAGCCAGTCGGATGCAGCACCCGGCCTGCCCTTCCCTCCCATCCTCGCCCACTTCTGGGTCAAGGTGAGTGTGACCTGCTGTTCCCTTACAGGGAGGCTGCATCACCAAACTGGAACAGTTCCTGGCCAACCACCTGCTGCTCATGGGAGCAGTGGGCATCGGGGTGGCCTGCCTGCAGGTGAGTGAGGGGAGGGGCCATAGAAGAGCTCTGAACGCCCCTCCCTCGGGCTGTGATCTCAGACCACTGACCCTTTGCACGCGCACACTCTGCCCTGCCCGCCTCTCCCCTTCCCTTTGCAGCCAAAGTTGAGTCACACGGTCACTCTCTTCCCCAGAGACAGGAAGGAAAATGCCTGGGGCCGGGGGGCCCACTTGAACTTGTAAGGAACAGAGACCTGAGAGGAGTGTGAGTGTGGGCTCAGGTATGTGCATGCACCCGTGTGTGCATGTGCAGGTGTGTGCGCAGCCTGCTGTGTCTGCGGGCCCTGGGTGTGTCCGCATGCATCATGGTGGGGGTTGGATGCATGTATATGTGTCTAGGTGTGCTTGTGCACGTGTGTGTATGTGTGTGTGTGTGTGCATGACATGCTCTCATTCCTCTGTTATGCGCGTGTGCACACCTGTGGATATGTGCTCCCTGTGTACACCCAGCTCTCTGCTCCGAGCATGAGCCATGCTCTTTGCTCTGGGTCACTACTCCACCCTCCCCCAGCTGCCATCCAGGGAGTTAGTGTTGCTCCCATGAGTCATTCTAGTCACAGGTCAAGATCAGAGGAGTCAGGAATGGCACCCGCAGGGGCAAGGACAGGCTCAGCGAGCAAGGGCCCTGCGTGCCCTCCTCACCTGACACTCCTGCTTCAGCCCAGCCGGTTCTGGAGGGAGCTCAGTCCTGTCCCACCTTCCTGTGCCTGGTCTATAAGCACTGTCCAGGGGAGAGGGGAGAGGGGAGAGCAGCGGCTGCCTGTCAGAGGACCTGGGTCCAATCCTGCCGCTGCTTCTGTGCGACCTTGAGCAGTTACTTCCTGGTGCCCCAATGTCATCCTCAAACTATGGATTGTTTCCCCAACTGCGTGAGGGCCAGATAAGAACAAGGTGATATGTGGACGGCAGCAGCACCTGGCACAGGCGAGGGCCTCCATAAGTGGAAACTCTGTGGACTTCAGAGTGACTCAGATACTTTCTCTTATCTGATCCCCACAACCTGAGAGCCAGGCCAGGCGAGTAACAGTGTCCTCCCCATTTTACAGACCAGAAAGCTGAGACCCAGGGAGGGGACTTACCGAGGGTCTCGTCCTGAACAGCCACCCAGGTCTCCGTGGTCCTTCGCTTTCCCAAACTCCCTCCCAACACAGTTCCATGGAAAGAGAAGCAGGATGGGTGTGAGGCTAGGGAGCCTCTGTGTGGGTTCCTCCCCGGTCACGGCTGCTGGCCCACGTCAGCCTGAGTGCCGGAGGGTCCAGCTGCAGCCTCACCTGCTGGGCCTGGCCCTCTGGAGGGAGACCGGACAACCGAGGGCTGGTTATTCGTCTCTGAGCCCTGGCTCCTCATTTGTGATGTGGGGCTAATTATAGCTGGTTCGTGACCAGTGAGGATCAGCAGTCTATATGTAACCACATGGCTCACTGCCGAGCAGGTAGCAGGTGCTCAGGACACGGTCCCCATCATTACTTTTATCATTTACATGTGGCACATTATTTCTCCCAGAAGCTCTGATTGTTCCCTGGACAGACCAGCTGCCCCTTCACCTCCACTCAGGAGCAGGCCCAGGGAGCCCCAGGGGGCAGTCACCTGGCCCCTCATGTACTTCCCAGGGCAGGCCTGTGCCCACATACTGAACCCCGGGGGAGTTGCCATGGGGTCTGGGGAAAAGGCTGCTCTGCACTCAGCCCCTGAATCAGCTGTGGTTTCTGGAAACCTGCTGTTTGCCTCAGGTATCGAGGGGACCTGCTCTGCATGGACGCTGGCCAGGCCGGGGCCACACTCTGTGCCCATTTCTTTCTGGTCTCTCTGGCCTGAGAGCCTGGAGAAGCTGAGACTGGGCAGTGAAGCCATGGGCAGGGAGGGACTGCCAGTGCCCAGAGCCTAAGGGCAAGGTGGCCAAGTGCACCTGCAGGAGTGATGCCCAGGAGGCCAGGTGGCAGGGTGCCTGCAGGCCCACAGGTGCCTCCTGCCCCCTCCACCCCCACCATGAAAGTCTTGGTCCAGCTCACTGTGGAACTACTCCTAGAGTCCCCCAGAGAGAGCTTCTCCGGGACACCTCCATGGACCCCAAGCCCTTGGGCAGTCTCTCCCCTCCATTCCTCTGAGGCTGGCCCTGCAGCAGCCAAGCCTGGGTTACAGCTCCCTCTGCTGGCCAGTGCTGGAACTAAGCTCCCCAAGTCCAGGTCAGCTGCTGGCCTTGAAGGAGGGCTCGCACCAGGCCTGTTCCCAGGTTCACAGTCATCCTCCCACCGGAGCCGGCACCAGGCCCCTTCCCACTCACGCCCAGCCTGGCACTTGGGAGACCCTCAAGGCTCAGGATAGACAAGGCCAAGATGGTGTCATATGCTTCCCTGGTTGGGACTGGAGGAAACCTAGCTTGAAGTCAGAGGTTTTCCTATTGATAGAGGAGGATTTGAGGCTCAGAGAGGGATGTGGCTGTACCCAAGGCCACACGGCTCCAAATGGAAGTTAGCCCACTCCTACTCCCAGCCCCACATTCCCACACGACAAGATAGGAACATGCTGCAGAGCCCAGAAAACTCGCAAGACAGTGAGATTGGACTCTGCAGGTCATTAAGGGGAACCGAGTGGCTTCCTGGGACCTCCTGGTCCTTCCCTGATGCTCTTGGTGACCGCCAGGTGCTGGGTCAGAAACCTCGAAAGAAGCTGAAAGCATTCGGCTTCTCTGTTAAAAGCCCACGTGTGCCATGTGCTATATCCAGGCGGGCTGTTAGAAGGGGGTGCCATCTCCCACACAGGCTGGGCCCAGCAGCCTGTCATCTGCCATCTCCCGCTCCCGTGGTCAACTTGTGTGTTTTCTCTGCTCACCCTGGTCTGCCTCTGAGTGTCTGTGCTGATCTCTGCATGTCCTCTGCCAGGAAGGAGACACAGCTCTCTCAGGGATCTGAACGCTCAGTCCATTACTCTTCTGCATGAGTCAGGGCAGGGTGTGTGTGTGTGTGTGTGCATGCATTGGCGAGATTCTGGCCCGCGCACTCCATCCTCACTGTGCCTTCCCTGGGAGGCACCCTGGGAACACACATCTCATTCAAGAGTGAGCATGCTGGGAGCCCAGCCCTCCCGTCTCCCCCGGCATGAGGTGTAGGAGAGGTAGCCACAAGTCCCTGCTGGTCCACCTGCTCCCTCCGGCTCCCCCCTTAGCAAGGATGAGAAAGACTCAGATAACCACAGGACAAGGCATGCTGCGTGACACCGGGTGGCATGGCTGTGACAACCATCTGCTAACAGCCGGTGGGAGACAAAATAACCTCTTACGCCGCCTTTCAGCTGTGGCTCCGAGTACTTGGTGGATTAGCTCTGCTCTGGCACCGAGTCTGGAGCTGAGGGCTGTGTTCACAGGGTCCCACCAGCCTCCCACGTCGGGGTGGAGAGGAGGGAGGAAGGGGAAGAAGAGGGGCATCCTTCACTACCTCCTACGCCAGCCTCGCAAAGAGAGACCGAGCGCCTACCAGCCCGTAGGAGTCCTCACCTGCCTGTCCTCCCGTTGGCAGCAGCTGTTGGAAAGTTTGGGGAAGATGGGGCCTTGCTCCTATATGTGGGGAAGTGCACCTTGGCCCGTGTCCACAGGGTGGCCATGGGGCTGCCCTAGGGCCCCTCTCCCACCGGCGGAGTCAGGATCCAAGGGCCTCATGGTCAGGAGCATGATCACAGTCATGGCCTCCCTGGTCCAAATATCCTCGCCTTGTCCCTGCGTCTCCTTGGGTGGGAGGGAGGAGAGGAGGGGTAGAGAGGAAGAAGGAGGCAAGGGAAGGCGGGGGAATAAGGGTCCTCAATAATGTGGAGACAGGAAAGTGAGACCAGGAAAAGGTGACTTCCCAGCACTGCCCTGCTCTGGGCCGATGCTCTAGCCCTGTGGTTAGCAAACTGTGGCTCGCGAGCCACATGCGGCTCTTTGGCCCCTTGAGTGTGGCTCTTCCTGAGCCTTAGGAGTACCCTAATTAAGTTAATAACAATGTACCTACCTATATAGTTTAAGTTTAAAAAATTTGGCTCTCAAAAGAAATTTCAATCGTTGTACTGTTGATATTTGGCTCTGTTGACTAATGAGTTTGCCGACCACGGCTAGCCCCTTCTTGCTCAGCTAGTGGGTGTGACGGGGGCCTGTCAGGCAGGCTCCTAGGGCCTCGTTTGGGGCCACATTCCACGCTGACTTACAGATGAGCTGGTGACAGCTCTGGTGCCCCTCCCAGAGCCTCGGTTTCCCCAGGGGCTTCTGTCCATCTGCCAGAATCCACTGTGGTGGCTGGTTTTGCTCTGATCAGAGCAGCAATGCAGACAGAGAAAGGCTGCTCAGTAGCAGCCAGCTGCCCCTGGAGAAGCGCTGGGCCGCAGACCAGGCAAGGGCCGAGCTTGTGCGCTAGTAGTGCAGAACCTCGGCCCCACCCACATCGCAGTCCCTGGGTGATTCGTTCCCATCAAAGTGAGAGACGTACTGCTCTTGCAGAGTAGTTCTCAGAGCGTGTTCCCTGGGAGCTTGTCAGCATGGCAGAATCTCAGTACCTCCCTCCCCCACCTCCCACGTGGGAACCTTCCCTTCATCCGGGTCCCAGCTGCGCTCTCCATGTGGGAAGCCGCGCTCTGGGCACTGCTGGCCGTACAGCGATGGGGTCCTGATCTCTGCTCTCTCCACCTGGCAGACCTGCGGAATGGTTCTCACCTGCTGCTTGCATCGGAGGCTCCAGCTGCATGTTCACTAACGGCCCATCCTGTCCCCCTCCAACCGCCCCCCACAAGGACAGGGGTCCAAATCCCATCTGCCAGACCCGCGGAGCCAGCATAGCTCATCTAGAAACTCCCAGAAAGTCCGCATCCCTAGTGCCCACCCTTCAGACCCACCAAGTGCTCAAGACCACGGCTCCTGCGGTTCCCACCAGACGATGGGAACCCTCCTCTTCTGAGTGCTCACTGCCAGCCCAGGCGGGGACCGGCCCTGCCAGGGGCAGACAGGAGGCTCCCAAGGACCACAGGAAGGTGAGAGAGTTGGACTCTGCTCCCTCCCAGCTCCTGAAAGGACATTGAAGGACTACAAACCTTGACTCCTCTGGACCAGGCGTTCAGCGTGACCCCGACGGGTGCTGAGCAGCCCTCCTCTCGCCTCTGCCAAGGTTTGGGGGCCTTGCTCTGGCCTCTCGGAGCTGCATCACGGTGGGCAGTTAGGGGTATCTCTGCTCCCAGAAGGCCCAGGCCTCTGATCTGCCCACCCCAAGGCCTTCTCACGGGAGAGGAGTGTCCCCATGGCCTGGCTCCTTCCTGCAGGGCCTGGGAGTGGAGAGAATGAGGTGAGGCCTCCGGAAGCTGGATGCGGGCAGTGGTAGAGGGTGGGGCTTCGGGCGGGGAGCGAGGGGCCTGGGGGCGTAGAGAAGGCAGGCGGGGAGTTGGCCCTACCTGCATGTGCGGCAGCAGGAGCCTGCACCGCCTGGAGGCCTTCCCCAGGAGAGCCCCAGCCCCCAGGAATCTCCTGTGTAGGGCCTGATTCTCAGAACGGCCAGGGTTTTCAACCTTCGGCGGTTAACGTGGGCGAGTGTAAAACTCCTCCCGACTGGACCCAATCGCAGAGCCTGGAACGCTGGAGCCCCTGAAAAGGTAAAGCTCCAAGTCGAGGGGTGCTCTGCCCTGAACCTCACTTGCCCTGTGTCAGCTCCCTGACCACGGGGCCTCGCTCTGCTCCCGGAGCGAGCAGTCCCTCCCTCCAGTCCCGCCTGGCTGTCTGAATTGGGCAGGGGATGCTCAGGAAGAACTTCCCGATACTGAGGGAGAACAGAAAGCAAAGCCTAGAAATGCAGTGCAGATGCTGACAGCCAAAGCCCTCCCCCGCCCCCCCACCCAGCCCCCTGAGGCTGTGACATGGTGCTCCAACGGGAAGACCCCACACCCACTTCCACACCTGCTCTTCCCGCCCCACCCATGAGAGGTGGGCCCTTGTTATGCTAAAACCAGGGCCAAGGAAGGTCACCGCCTGCCTCCCCACTGGGTCCAGTCCCAGTGTGACAAGCTCAGCTCTGGCTGAGCAGGGTCAGTCCTGGGTGAAGGGTATTCTCTCTCCCATACACAGGTCCCTGCTATCCCCAGCTCAGCCCTCAACTGAGCAGAAGCTGCACACCCTCAGAGCGCATTGCCTCCCTGCCTCCCTGCCTCCGGGGCTGGTGGGGACCCTGCCTGGCTTAGCTCCTCCACAGAGGGCCTTGGGGTGGCTGAGAAAAATTCATACGGAGGGAGACCAGCTTTGCTAGCAACCCCAGGCTGCATCAAGGACAAAAGGAAAGGTGGTGTGGTCATCTTTGCTGCCCTCCAGCTTCCCGGGACTCAGGCAGATAAATAAAAGGTGACGGTGAGGCCAAGCTCTTTGCAGGGACAGAAGTCAGACCGACAGGTCTCAGAGAGAGAGAGAGAGAGAGAGAGAGAGAGAGAGAGAGAGAGAGCTCTTCCTGCCAGGGCCGAGGGAGGCGGCAGTGGGAGGGGTGTTGGCCTGTTACATGCCTGCCCCTCCTGGGTCCCTTCACTTTCCTGAGGTGCCCCAGCCTGTGCAGATGGGGATGGGGTGCCGGGCCTTGTCACTGGGGGAGACCCTGGAGAGCTGACTTCCTGCCCCACCTCCTGTGCTGACGAGGCAGAGGCTGGGGGAGCTGTGGCTCCTGTGCTGGGCATCGTCTTGGGAGCACTACCAAGGACCGGGCTGGTCCAAGCCGCAGAGGGACAGAGCAGCCCAGAATTTGGGGACTGGGACCTCTTTGTTCATGCCAACGGCCTGGGAGATGAGACACGGTGACAGGAAACTGAGGCCCAGGGCATGGCAGGTTCCCCGAGGGGCGCCCTGAAGGCTGGAGTCAGAGCTGGGGTGCCGGTCCCGCCTGTGAGCATGCAGATCTGCGCCAGGATGGCTCCCCCAGGTCCCTGCTCTGAGGCCGGCAGAGCCCTGAGTTCCCGGAGAGAGAAGGCGTGCCTGGTGAGAGCCATCGCAGTCCTGCGGGGGCAACAGGCGCAGGCACACAGGTCCAGAAAGAGGCCAGCACACCCACACCTCGATCTCACCAAGCGGCCCTTCCCTCCCTCAGCTCACAGGAACACCCCTCCCAGAGGGAGTGCTGCACCCCAACTCCCTGGATGACCTGTGTTTGGGGAGACAGGAGTGTAACGGCCTTTGGTGAGGGGATGAAGTCTTGTTTCAAATATTTGCGACCATCCTTCTCTTTCTCCCTCCCCCTCCCAGCTCCAGGAGCTCCTCAGGCATAGCCATGGGGGGAGGGGGGGCCAGGGCCTTGTGTTTACTGAAGGCCTACTGTGTGCTCAGAATGTGTTAGTCACGTAGACACACCATCTCGTAGGGACCGAGGTACGAGGGTATATTCCCCCCACTTCACAGAGTCAGCAGCAGTGGCTGCCGTCACGCCACCCCTCTCCCCAGCACCCCCAGTTCTCCATCTCTACTAAACCGCCAGGCTGACATTCAGGAGCAGCATGGCCTGTGGGGTGTTGTGGAGCCTGGGCAGCCTCTCCCCAGTTGGGCAGGACCACCATCAGCCCCAGCGCTAGAGCCCTGCTCTGTGCGGTTGGAAGAGAAGAGTGGCTCCTTTGGGCTGACAGGGGACGCCCCCCCACCCCCCGCAGAGTGTCTCACAGGAGCCTGGGGCCATGGCTCAGGGGCGCCTGGCCTACCACCTCCGGAGCCAACGCTGACACCAGAGTGAGGGTGACCGCCCTCGGCACTCAGAATCCCCACGCAGATGTGAATGCTCATGCGGCGTGGAGACAGTGGTCTGGGCATGGAGGCCTGGCCAGGTGGCAGGAAACGCCTCCCCCGCCCGCCCATGCGGCCTCACGCATCACAGAGCGACCGGGGCAGGGAGGAGGTGCCCGGCTGGTGGAGCTGACCGCCTCCTGCCTGCCTTCCCTCCCCTCTGTGGCCGATACCGGGCTCTGGGTGGGCACAGTGTGAGCTGTCTCAGGCCTAAAATCTCATCAGGCTGCCACCCAGTGCACGGCCCCAGGCCTGGCCCTGAGGAGGGGTGGGGTGACATGCAGGGCGATGTGCCTCCAAGATCCTCATGCCCCATGGCCACTGTTGGTCTTGGGATCTGCCACTCCCGGTCCATCTTCAGGGGTTCAACGTGGGGGGTGTGAATGAAAAGTTACTTTCGCCACCACCCACCCTGCTATCAGCCTTGAAAACACTCTCCTTACTGGCCACTTTGGGCTGGGGACAGAACTGGAGAAGGGGAGGTGGTTTGATGGCTAAGGAGAACCCCACATTTTGTGTCACCACTGGGTGGCGCTCACATCTGCCAAGGATGCTAGTGATCAAACTTGAGCTTGCATGAGGGTCGCCAGCTGGTCAACTGGAGGGTTTTTAGCACAGATTACTGCCCCCTCTTCCCTCTCCCCCTCCCCCATCTTCAGATCAGAGGGTGGAGCCAAGGATTTGTGTCTCTAGCTAGTTCCCAGGTAATGTGGGTGCTGCTGACCTGGGGTTGCACCTGGAGAGCCATGCTTTCGACCACAGCCCTGAACCACCTTGTGTGTCACAGCCCCGGGGCTCAGTCCCCTCCGGGTGTGAGGCTTGGGTCCCACTCTGTGAAACGGGGCGGCCGTGGGCAGTTCACCGCCAGCCAGGACCGTGCCTCCCTGCCGTGCGTTCCTGCAGCACCTGCCCCACCTCCGCTTGGATTGAGGGGCCGCCTGAGCCCGTCTGTGACCCCGGCTGGCAGAGCAGTGCCGGGTCCTCTTCCCTGAAGGGAACAGGTCCACAGTCCAGCCCCCTTTCCCACCCGCTCCGGCCCCACGCCACTCTCGTCGACCCTTCTCTCTTCCAGCACAGTGCCAGGCCTGTGCCCCTCCCTCGGCCTCCCGCGTGCCCTCTTCCCCGCCGCGCCGCGTGAGCACCACAGGCACCCGTGCCAGCGCCACAAGTCTTTCCAGGCAGCCCGTTGCTCCTGAGGCCAGACAGGCTCCTGGGGATCTGGAACCGGCGGTCCTGGATATGGGCTGTCACAATACTCTAGAGCCAGGGGTGGGCAAACTTTTTGACTCGAGGGCCACAATGGGTTCTTAAACTGGACCGGAGGGCCGGAACAAAAGCATGGATGGAGTGTTTGTGTGAACTAATATAAATTCAAAGTAAACATCATTACATAAAAGGGTACGGTCTTTTTTTTTTTTAGTTTTATTCATTTCAAACGGGCCGGATCCCGCCCGCAGGCTGTAGTTTGCTCACGGCTGCTGAGTCTAGAGAAGACAGGGAAGTCGCCTGACTCTATCACATACAGAGAAACTGCTCTCCTTGTAAACAGCCCCTCCACAGTGTAAGCCAGCCTCAGGGCCAGGGGGCACAATAATAAAGGAACTGCATCTGGGACTACCTGCTGCTGCTGTTTTTCCTCCCCTGCAGGGAATTCCATCAGGTGTGGGGGGGGGGGGCGGGGGGGCTGGTAGGAGCCCCTTGACTGCACCGACCTCACCTCCGTGGGCGTCACTACTCCTGGTGGTGAGCGAGAGCCAGGCTCTCACAAGTGTGCTTGAGTTGTGTTCCCCTTAAATCGCCTTTGGGCAGCCGGGACTGCCACACTTCTGACTGTGATGCCCAGCAGCCCCTGTTACGAGCCTGCGGTCTGCCCGTCCTGCTGTGGGCATCACCCTGGCGGGCTGCAGCCGATGCAGGGTGTGCGGAGAGGGCAGGGCAGGGGCACTTCACGCTGAGGCACACCTTCTACTGCTCCCTGGCCCCCACCCCCCTCCCCGCAGAGTGTTAGTGTCTCCCCCTTCCTCCCCGACCACTCATTTGTCCTCCTCCCCAAACTAGAGTCAGGCACTCCTCACCCCAATGCAAAAAGACGTCCATCCATGATTCAGAGGGACTGAGCGCACCAGGGTGCCCGCCCACTAAGAAGCGAAAGAAAGTAAATGCTTGTCTTTTATGACATAAAACATTCATTCCGTTTCATTCACTATTCTGTCTAGAAAACTTGCTTAAGGTGGGGTGGGGTCCATGAGGGAGCCTGAAGAGCACCCGGGTGAGCTGGACGCTGGGGACCCCATGACAGAGGGACTGGGGGGCAGGCTGGGCGGGGGTGGGGGGGTGGGGGCTGCCTGGGAGGGATCCGCATCCCTGGCCTCCTCCTGTGTCTCCCGGTTGGTCGGGACCATTCACTGAACAGTCACAGTGGCAGCCCCCCTGGCTTTGATATCAGGCCGGGGGATGGGCCCAGTCTGGGCGCCCATGGTCACCCATCTCATAGGATGTCTGCTCACCTGCACCATCACTGAGTGTGAGAGGGTGAGACCCTCCAGGCCCCTTCCTGCCACACACAGCACTGTGGGTGCTGCCCACGCTGCCCCAGGGCCCTGGCTGCCGGTGGGGCCTGGTCAGGATGGGGGCAGTGGGAGCCTTTGCGGAAGCTGTCACCCTGGTGGCTGCCCCTGGCCTGTCAGCTGCCACTACCTCCTGGCAGGAGACAACGCCTCTGTCAGCAGGGTGGGCTGCTTCAAGCTGGTGGGACTTGGTTCCCACTTCCTGTCCCCAACTGAGAACAGAGAGGCTGCCCATGAGGTAAAGAGACACACAGGGACAAAAGCTGAGATTCGTCTTCTCCTCCTCCTCCTCCTCCTCCTCTTCTTCCCTTTCTTTCTTTCTTCTTTTAGTTTCCAATCAAGCTTTTAATGAAAAGATCATAAAATAACTTTTTCTCCTGTGATAGAAAAGTAATTCACTTACTTTCTTCTTAAAAACAAATCCATGAGAAGCCCCTGCTTCCATCACTGGCTGAAACCCTGTCCAGCAGTGACTGAGCAGGAAGGATGGGGCACTGCAGGGGGACCCAGTGGGACCCTTTGGCTCAGTCCAGGGGTGAAGAGGGCAGTGAATTAATCTTGAATCTGGCCTTTTCCATCAGCCAGGTGCAAACCATGCCACGCACCGAGGCTGGAACAGGCCGGCCAGAGCCCCGTTAGCCTAGGCACTCCCTGAAGAGGTGAGGAACAGTTTCATGAGGGGCTCATGGATCCCTGATTGGAATTTGGAGAACCCCACATTGGGAACCAGAGGTCAGATTCAACATTCTCTCCCTGAGTTGCCAACCAGTAAAATAAGAAGGCTGCGTCCTCTCTAAAACCGGAGTCCCTTGACAGAGAAAAAGAAATATATTATAAATCTATTGAGGTTGCAGGAATTGGGCGGGGGGAGCGGCGAGGGGGGCGGGGAGTTAGGGTGGAGGCAGGAGACAAAGGTAAGGGGCTTCCTGCTGCCATCAAATGGCAGAGCATGGTCCTCTTGCCCGCCTGGCGGGTCGGCCCTGCTTGGGACAGTGGTGAGGCTAGGTCCCAGAACTCTGCAGCCGCCAGAAGAGAAACCTCTGGGCAACACACTCTACCCGCCAGGCCCACCACAGACCACCAGGTGGCCTTGCTCTTCCAGTCCCTGTCCTCTGCATCACGATCACCAGAGGAACCTGGTCACTGCCCAGGTGTGCCCTGGGGACAGTCAGCTACCTATCACTCTCCAGGCCCACAGGGGGAAATTCCGGCTTCAGCCGGAGGGCCTGGCTCGAGTGTGTCCTGTGGATGTGGCTTTTCTTTTTGTCGGGTTAAGGAGGCGCAGTAGTCCATCTCACGGCTGTCATTAAACTCAGCATAATGAGATGGCTAAATCAATAGCCTCCCAATCTTTACTGACTGCTTTAAGAAGGGGCCATTGCAATGCCGATATTTTTGTGCCCCAATCGACATTCATTTAATCTGACTTCCCTCTTGCGTCTGTGAATTACTGTGCTCTACAACCAGCCCAGAGCAAAACTGGGAGACACGTCCTGCAACTCTCCTTTCCATAGCTCACTCCCCTCCCAGATCCCTGCCCTGGGACCCAGCTTTCAGCAGGGGCCCTGCTTCTCCTTGGGGACCCTAAGCCCCAAATTTGACCACTTCCTTGGCCTAGGAACAGGCTGGGTGTCTTTCCATACATGCCTCTATTAAGTCTTCACAGCAAATCTGTAAAATAGGTGTCATCCTCATTCTGCAGATGACGAAACCAAGACAAATTCAATGACTACAAGGCTCCTGAGGACACCAGCTGCGGAGCAGGAATTTGCCGAGGCCCTCCAGCCCCCACCAGCACGTTCCCACCCAGACCTGTACAGTGACGGCTGATAGCACAGTCATGGTCAGGACAAGCCTAGACAACGCCTGTGAAAGCATTGTGAGGCTGTGACGCTCAAAACAAAAGGAGAGATAGCTGCATGTGCCGGCCTCTGCCGTCTCCTGCCCGTGAGCAATGAGCCTAGAAAACACTCACCTGCATTTGGTGCAAACCATTCATCAGCTCCAGCGCAGGGCGAGGGCCGGCATGCCGGATGAGCGGCAAGAATGCGCTTTCCCCCACAGTAAGTCTGTCAGTCACCAGGCTCATCACTTCTCCTGGGGTCTCTCAAACCTGTTCTTTCCTCCGTCCCACCGGTGTTGCCCGAGGGCTGCGTCATCTCTCACCTAAATCGCCTGCACAGCCTCTCCGAGGTCCCTGCACCCACGCTGTCCCCTCAGCCACAGCAATGGTGCTCAAGGCGGGTCTGAGCCGGCACATGGGCTTCCGGCCTCTCAGCAGTTCCCTGTGCTCTTGGCTTAAAGCTCACCCCTTCACCCCCCTTCACCGGTGTGCCCGCCCCAATGACATCGACAGGACACCCCTCCCTGCCACGTCAGCTCCTCCCACTTCAGCTCTCAGCTCCACTTCGGAGATGGGGTCAGCGACTCTCCACCCAGAGAACATCAGCATCGGAGCCTGAGGTGCAATCCCATTGACTCTGTGGGCCTCTGTGAGCCACAGGGACCGGTCTGGCTGTTCACCACTGTATTCAAGCTGCTTGGCACAAGTTAGTGTTCGAGTCTTTGTGTGACAATGTCTTGTCTGTGCGAGCCCTGGACGAGCTGTTTTGAGGAAGTTCTCATACATACCAAGCCGGCTCCTCTGTGGCTCACAAACCATCCTTTCTCACTTGCCCTTCGCTGGACGCTGATGGGAGGCAGCTATCCCGCCTCCTCACACAAGAATGGGGGAGCAAGAGGTCCTCCAGGGTCTTCTCAGCCACCCATGCCATGGGCTGAAGAGCCCAGAACCCATCCCAGAAGGCCCTTGCCTAGTGTTAGAAGTCTCCAGGGGAGAAGATGCCCAGCCCTGTCCTCCCGCTGACATCCCCTCTCCTCCCTGGCCAGGTGGCCCGCCTTCACTGCTTAATCTGACTGGAGCTCAGTGCTCACAGAACAGTCCGTGTGTCCCAGTACCCTGGGTGCCAATGGACTTCACTCTGTCCCTCAGAGAAGACAGCACAGGGACACGGGGGCATCCCATAGGTGTGTCCACAGGCTGCGGGGCAGGAGTGAGAGCAAGAATGGGCAGAGGAAGCGGCTCCCACCCACTTTCTATGCCTCGGTTGGTCCTCAGAGGATGGAGGGTCACCCTTCCCTGAGCCATGACCATCTCCTGACCCCACAGCCACAAGGTCTCCTTGCACCTATGACAGAGGGTCCCCTCAGACGCCTCAGTCAATCCTCAGCAAATCCCTGCAGGTGCTGGGACACAGCAGCTGCAGGAAGGCTCCCAAGGTTGATGCTCTGGGACAATCCCATGCCAACCTGGCCTCTGCCCGAGGAGGCGGGAGCCAGACCTCCACACACGAGGGCTGAGAGATGCGGCTCCCGCTCCCATCAAACCCACGCTGCACATTCGCCTTCATTCCCGCCCCGGCCCAGCCTGGTACCTGAGCTGCAACGATGGCCCAGGGCAGGGTGAGTCTGAGCTTCTCGCCCCAACTTGTCACTGTGACTACAGCAGCCAAGGAGGCTGGGAGGCTTCCCTGCAGTGAGGTGGCACAGCCAGTGTTTTCAGTGCCTCCCTCCTCCCCGCTGACCATCTCGTACTGACTGGTGTTTCTGTGCCCAGTGGAGCCAGCTCAGAGCCACCTAAGGGAGTGCAGCCCAGGCAAAGCCACCCGCAAGGTCCCCTCACCCCTGGCTCCCATGAGCCCCAGGGTCATCAGGGGGGTTGGGGAGAAACTGCACCTAAAGCTGCATCCCTGCCCCACAGGAGGCCAGGAGTGGCTTGTCGCTGCCCTTCTCCCAGCGCACTAAGGGCCTGGCCCACAGGCTGGTGGACTGGACGGGACAAACACATAGGTGGGGTCGGCCTCTCATGCAGAGGGCCCCCACCAAACCCGCCTCAGGTCACCAGGCAAAGGAGGTGTTAGGATTCCTCAAGCACCCACAGAAGGACCCCCCACTCCCCTAAGCCAGCAGATCTGTAACCTGGGCTTGAGGGAGATGAGTTCCTAGCTGCAGGGTGTGTCTTGGACAGAGAGTAGGGCTGGTGCCACAGTCATGGTTTACCGAATAAACATACCACAGAGACAGCCTGCTTGTGCTTTTGACATATTATCAGGTTTTATTTAAAAACATGCTAAAAACATGGTGTTCAATAAAGCCAGGACCAGGATGAAGGAAACGCAGATACCGCATCACAAGCAGAAAAGTGCATTTGAAACCAACAGGCGTGCTCTCCCGTGCTGGGCAGGGTGTGCCCGGAGTGCCCGGTGAGGGCAGGAAGGCCAGGCCCCACCCTGGACTACTGCTTCACTGCAGGGAGAGGAGGGAAATGGGAGAAGGGGAAATGAGCCCCGGACGCTGAAAGGCTGAAGGACCAAGAGCGGACCCCACGCACCTGGCCCGGCTCCCATCCTACACCAGGTCCCTGCTAGTTAGCACCTCCACCAGTGGTGGGCAGGGGGCCCGAGAGCCGGACAGTCATTTCCATCCATTTGGCTGCTCTTTGGCCACTAAAACAAGGAGGGATGGCCACCTGGTTCCAAGTCAGACCAGAACATTTGCATGAGCATCTGGGGTGGGCTCAGCAGCCTTCCTGAGCGAGCCCAGGATGCAGGCCCAGGCCCGCAGGAGTGCAGGGGAGACTGTGCCCACACCTGCTGCAGCCCCCGGAGCAGGGCTCAGGCCCTGCTCACTCACCTCCCGAGGTGGCTGCAAAGGAAGGCCAGGGAAGGCATTCCCCTGATGCCGTCTGCAGGACCCTGACCTTCTGAGCCTTCTGTAAACTGCCTGCATCAGACCTGACTGACTAAATGAACTCTGACTCTGGTGGGGAAGCCACAGCTGCAGCCTCCAACACAGTGTGGGCCAGACACAGGCTTGGAAGAGCACTCCAGCCCATGCACAGCACCTTTCACCCAGTGTCGACTCAGCCAATGACGGAACCACCAAGCACAGGATGAGACCAGAAGGGAGTTTGGGAACTGTGACAAGATTCTGAGGACAAATGATAGGGTGGGGCGCAAAGGAGGAAGGGGGTCTGTGGCAAGGGCTCCAGGCCAGAGGATGCCCCTGAAGCTCCAGAAACAAAACACTGCCAGGGAGGCCACACCTCCCAAGGTGCTAGGCTTTTGCTGTTGATTTTAACAAAAATTAAAAATTGCATTGATAGGCATAAACAACCCCCCACCCCCAGCATAAACTCAGTATGCACCACGTCCCACTGCACGACTTGAATGCTGTTTGCTGAGTGTCTCCGCAATAGCCTGGTGGCAGGCTGCTAGGAGCTCTGCAGACTGGGGTTCCCGGAGGCAGCCAAAGGACCCAGAGGCAGTTTTTCTCAAACGTGTGCTTACCCCTCCTCCACCCCAGGCCCCACCTCCCCAGCTCTCCCATCTGCACCAGCTCTCAGGAGGTGGTTCTACTGCCCACCTCACTCCCCACCCTCCAAAGACGTGAGTCCTGAGCTCACCCAAAGTTCTGTCCTCCTGGTCCTGACTGCACTGCACTGAAGATCAGGGGAGGGGTTGCTGGCTGGGCAGCTGAGTCTCAGCTCTTGGAACAGACAGATGGAGGCTGGAGAGATATGGGCCTGGTGGGAAACTAGGGCTGGAGTCACGTGGTGTAGAAAAAGGCAGCCTCCCTGAGGCCCCACCTGGGGAAGCACCCAGGCCCCACCTAGTTAGTGGGGAACCTTTTCAAGCTCCATCCCACAGATTCTTGACTTCCTTCTAAAACTGCAAAATGCTCGCTTAGACCAGCATAAATGCTGGTGGGCACTCTCGCAGCCGAATGCTCCGCCCACCTCTCATCTCCCAGGCCCTGACTCAGGCGGCTTCCTCCTGGGGCTACTTAACAGGATCCAGTCTGACATCTCTCAGTTTTCTGTACTTTTCCTTGCGGTCACTGGGGACATGACTGCCACCCACCCCACCATCCATGAGCCCAGAGGAAGATGAGTCCTGGGACCTGGACGGACACCTCCCCCTTCCTCCCAGCAGGAACCAGCAGCCCAGTGCACCAGCTGGAATGGTCACGGGCACCACTTCCACCTGCCCTCCTGACTCCAGGGTCCTCTGCCACTGTCTGAGCAGCAAAACCTCAGGACTGCCTCCCTCCCAGAAGCAGTGTGAGAAAGTGAGCAGCAGCTGAACGAGAGGTATGTGTCCGGGAGTTCTACAGGAATGTCTGTGAAATCACTGGGGTTGGCAGATGTCGCAGGAAGGCCCGCGGGGGTCGGGGGGAGGAGGGCCTCCCGTGCCGGCAGAGGGCAGAGGGAGGAGGAAGGGAAGGAAAAGCAACTGCTCATCCATGAAGTGGAAGGACCCACAACGGCTCCAGCTGTGTTCCTGGGAAGCACCCGGCAGCCCCCCAGGGACCCCGCTGCTCTGGCCTCCTGCACCAGCATGCGCAGACACGTGGCTCCTGAGCCGGACGCTCCTCGCGCGGCTGCACACGCCTCTGTTTCACCTCCTCTTCCAGGCTCCGGTGCCACAGGCCGCGGGGCAGACAGAGCAGCCCCAGCCGCCTCCCTCAGAGCATCCGAACGCAGGCTGGCCCACCTCACCCAGTGCCTCCTGACTGCTGCACAGTGGTTTGTCCTGACTGAAACCCGACGACGTCCTCTCTCCCACCCGTCTCCCACCCTCAGAAAAAAATCAAACTGTTACAGAAATCAACACAGTAAAAAGTTATAAATCAGAAAGCTAACCCTAAACTTATCTGAGATAATATTCCTGAATAATCATAATCAGAGTAAAATAAAATAAAAAAAGTTACACTGTAAGGTATAAAAAGCCTGGGCAAGGTGCTCCTTGGGTGCCTGGCCGGAGGCTGCCGCTCCCGCTGTCCGAAGGGAGGCCTCTGCTGGGCAGTCTCTCCGCCAGGCGGGAGCACTCACGGCCCCCCACGCGCACAGTGTGGTGTGAGGAAGGGCGGGGCAGCCACCATCGGTGCGGCCTCCTCCAATGCGGCCCCCGGCCCACCCTGTCTTCTTTGGCAAATGCACAGATGCAGGAATCCAGCACCCCCAGCACCCCAAGTTCTCCATGCCTTCTCCCCATGGCTCTCCACCCCAAGAAGCCTGAAGCGGGGTGTGTGGAGGGCGCTGGCGGACATGGGTGCAGGGGGCAGCGGTCTGGAGTGCGGGCAGGCAACACAAAGCTCAAATCTCCTTCCTTGGCACAGTGTCCGCGTGGGGGCTGGGCTCCGTTGGCGCTCAGGCATCGTACTTCTTACCGGTCCGGTGGATGTGCTGGAAGAGGGTCATGGAGAAGGCCATGCCCAGAATCTGAAAGACACGGGGAACGGGCTCAGACAGAAGCCCCACGGCTGGGGCCACCGACAGCAAAAGGTACAACCGATTGTGGGCGTGAAAAACCTGGTGGGATGAGGATAGTGGTGAGCAGAGGAGGGCACCCCGCGACCAGCCCAGGGCCACACCGTGAGCTCAGCCCTCAGAGCTGTCTGTACAGAATGTCGCCGAGCCTCTCCATCTCAGTGCTGTGTGAGGCCGAACGCACAGAGGGCTGACCCTGACCCGCAGCTAAGAAGGCGGTGCGGAGGGGGAGGGAACGCCCTGTGCTCATTCGTTCTGTTCTGGAATACACAGTGTGATTCTGGGGCTGCAGCAGACACTCTTACCAGTGATGCTTAGGACATTAATTCTTGTTTGTTATTCCCTCAACTCCTGAATCCTGAAAGGGGGTGGTGACAGCAGGGAGCCAGCCTGTGGCTCAAGTCACCACAGATAGTCTGCATTGGGCACAGGCCACCAAGCAGGTGACACTGTGCCTCTCCTGGCTCCCACACCGAAGGTGCGGGCATACGTGGAGGAGACCATGGTGGATGAGCCCAACCCCAAGGTTCTGGTCCAGGTCCAGGCCTGACCCCAGGCGGACCTGACATGAGCCCCACTCTCGGTACTAAATGGTGAATGCAGCTCACATGAGAGCTCATCTGCTCAGTCTGCGAGCACTTAGATAAATCAGGCACGATCTGGCCCCTTGGCCCAAGGGTTTAGGATAAGGAAGATCCCTGGTGCAGGATGTTGACCGTCTTCCCATGGACCGACCAGGGAAGGTCAAGTACTCCAAGAGGAATCAGGCATGGAGACTCCTGCTCACCAGGGACAGGAGCTATGTGTAGTGGGCACAGGAGGGAGCCCAGGAAATGCTCGTCCCCAGAAAGGTCAGGGTCTCGTGCTCCCAGCCAGCTGTGTCGGCCTCATCATCAAGAGGAGAGGCAAGGACCCCTCCTCTTGCCTCTCCATCACCTAAGCTCGGCCTTAAGAGAACAGCGTCACTACGTGCTTGCTAAGAACAGCTAAGATGACCTGGCACTTCCTCTGTGCTTGGTGCAGCTCCTTGCCCGATGTGAGTCATGTTAAACTCACTCCCTGTTGAGAAGTGGCACGATGATCAGGCTCGTTATATTGATGTGGAAATTCAGGCACACAAGCTAATCAGTGTGCCCAGGTCACACATGTCTAACAGACGGTAAGGCCAGGACTGACCCCTGTGGGCTCTGACCCCCGAGCCCATGCTCACAGGTGTTACTAAGGACTCAGGTCTCATTCAGTTCAGCCACAAGGTAAATGTCCCCGTGAAGTGAGGACAGGTGTGTTCACCAGCAAACCCACACGCGGGCTGCACGCAATGCCAGCATCGGGCCCAAGGGCTAGGAAATGGGAGGAAGCAGCGCCTCTGGGGCCTGTAGGGTCGGACAGGCAGCAGGAAGCCACAAAGCAGGACAGGTCATGGAGGGAGCCACCTGGGTCAGTGACTTAACTCCGGGGGCTTGCTTTTCTCCAGCTGGGATGCAGCGAGGCTGATGGCCCTCTCACCTGCATGATAAGGATGCACATCCCCACGGTGCCGAGAACGTTCTTGTTTTCATCAAACCACATCTTCACCCTTTCATAGCAGCCCTAGGGAGCGAGGACCATGAGGTGAAGGGCCCGGCATGACGACGAGCACCCCTCCTGCCCAGCCCCCCACTCTCTTTCTCCTTCAGCCCCTGTCCTTGCTCTTTTCTCCTGTCCTTCCCTGACCCTCGGCCTGGTCCTGCCTTTGAGCAGGCCCTGCCCTGCCCAGGGTTCCACCCACAAGGCCCCACTGCACAGCCTCAGACACACCCCTCCCCATTACAGTCCCAACTATGGGTCCAGGCCCTCCATTTTCCACCTGTCTTTTTGGCTTCAGTCCTATGCGCCCCCCACATTAAGCCCCAGGCCCCCCTCCCTCCCCTGTAGGTTCCTTTTGCCACGGCACAGGCTCCTGGGAGGAGGACCCGGGGCAAGGCCTCGGGCCTCACCGTTCTCCACAGCAGGGTGGTGCTGTTGCGCCCACAGCCCTGGGAGTTCTCCATGCAGCAGCGGTCGGGGACCGTGTTCTCACCCAGCACCGGGTACCAGTCTGTGTAGTCGGTGACACCGCAGCAGTGCATCTGTGGGTGGGAAGCACAGGGTCAGACACGCCACAGCCTGCCATCTCCTCTGCGCCCTCCCCATCCAGGCCAACCCCGCCCCAGTGAACTGCCCCCTGGAGTTCAGCAGAGGACACAAAGGCCTTCTCTTGTCCATTTTTGGCCTCAGCTGGGCCCACAGGGGAGGTAAGTGAGAGCTCCCTCCTGGAGGCTGGAGCAGGAGAGAGGAAAGCTGCCGGCCCCTCGGAGCTGGGCACTGACTCTGGGCAGGAGTGCTCAGCCCTCCGTCCCACCAGCACCTGCGGCTCTGTGCCTGAGGGACCGTCGCAGGCTGGCGCCTGCCCTTCCCCAGCGCTTCCCGTGGGGCACCAGGCTGTACTGACTTGTTCTTCTCAGAATCAGAGCCTCCTAGCCTGAGCCAGGACCAGGGGGCATAGCTGTTGCTAAAATAAATTCTGTCACTCATTCCAAAGCTTCAGAGAAGGATCAGATGGTCTGTCCTTCTCGATCATCCATCCTTCCCAGCTCCCTGTGCCCACTTAGCCACTCGCACAGCCCCCTCAGGCCTGTCCACTCCTGTGTCCAGGTCCTGCTCACCCTCCTTCACTCACCTCCTCGCCCCTCTCCAGCTGCATCCCACTGGCTGGTGTCTGACCCAGCAGCTCTCACTTACTATCCAGAAAGCACAGCTGCCCAACTCGGTCACCTAGGTGGGGTCTGAGGCCCAGGCCGCACGCCTCCTCCCTGCCTGCTGGCCCTGCCCATCCAGTCAGCAGGGCTGCCGGCCCTCACCTCGGCCTGGATGATGTTCCAGGCGTTCTTCAGACCCACGTTGTTCTCCGTGTTGTAGAGCAGCAGGCCTTCCTTCAGGTCCTTCTTGGCGTTCTCATTCACCTGTCCGGGTGAGGCCGACAGACCGGACAGTTGGGACCAGATGCAGCCTGCCCAGGTCCACCAGAACTGCTGGCCACCCTTCTCCCTGGGTTGGGTGCTGGGGCAGGGCAGGTCCACGCGCCCAGCTTCCGTCTATACCCACTGACTCCCAGGAGAGCTGTAACGCTCAGAGGAAAGAGACCAGCCACACACGGGCCACTCTGCCACCCGCCCGCATCTCCCCCGCGCTGCCCGTCAGAGACACCCTGGGAACCAGAGCGTGGCAGACGATCATTTTGATCTTAGGGCCACCTCTCGCTGGCAAGTAGCTTGCCTCTGCCTTATCTGTCACACCCTGTAGTAATAATATCTACCTCTGGCGTTGTGAGAATTAAAGGAAACAATTCTCATAAAGAGCCAAGCACAGGGCTAGCACAGAGGGATCTCTCAATATTATTATTTCTTCCCTTTCACAAATGCAAAGGAACTCATTTCTAACCCTAATAATGACTCCACCTTCCAGTGTGGCCTGGGCAAGTGCTTCAAGACCCCACGGAACTGAGAGCAACATAGTTCCTGGGCACAGGGCACCAACGAGCCTGCTGAGCCCTAAGAGACTCAGTGCTTGGCTATTCATTCCTGGGAGTACCAATAAGAAGTTCTCCAAATGGACTGGGAACCATCTAGTCTGGCGAGGTTGCCAGGGGGCACCCCACCATCCTGAACCCTGCGGTGCAGCCTGGAGCAGTCGCTCTGCCTCAGAGGCCTCTGGAAAAGGAAGGGTAGCTCCCCTTCACCGTTAGCCCTACTCATGGTGTCACCGGCCACGTGCCTGCAAGTTTCCAATGGGCTATCCTCAAATCCCAGCCCAGCCGCTTAGTGAGTCTAACTCCCTTCTCCAAGTGGCCAACACAGTATGCTGGAATGCTCCCAATGATGGGGAGTTCAGTCCACTGCATCCTTGGACAATTTAGAGGACTCAACTTCCTAAGACTACACAAGGTAATGAACCATCCCAAACTCGCCTTCCCCGTGCTGCCCCACCAAAACCTTTCATCTGGGCCTTTCCTGTTCTCCTGGTTCCATTTCCCTCTGGCTTGCTCCAGTTTGACCCAATCCCAAGGGCAATGAAATTCCATAAGCTCCCTCCTTCCTGAAAGCTTACCTTGTCCATGTAGACAAAGAAGAGGATAAGTAAGATCAGCTCTGCTAGGAGGATGACCAACAGGACAATGAAGAACTGGAAAGAGAAGGTGCAGTCATGGCACATGGTGGTGGTCGTGGCCGGGAGTGGGGCACAAACCAGAACAAGGGCAGGGAGGCAGGGACAGGCAACAGCCAGCCAGGGCTTCCCAGGCATGGAGAGGCCTCCTACTTCTGGGGAAACCCAGACAGGTCAGGGAGGGGCATTAAGTGGACACCAGTCAAGGAGTGAGAGGGACAACTAGGGCAGGGATAGCGGGGAAGAGGGGAGTGATTGGGCCAAGAACATCCTGGAAGCAATCTCCTGGTCTGTTAGCTGATGTTCCCAGGCCTTGCCCACTGTGGCCCAAATGCAGGGTGACCCAGAGTTCAGAGGGTTGGGGGTGTGGGTCCAACTTACACTGAGGAGGAGGCACTTGTTTTCCTTGATGGCCCCCAGGCAGCCCAGGAAGCCCGTCACCATGACAATGGTGCCTATGGCGATGACTAGGTTGGCTGCAGACAGCGAAGGGAAGCTGGGGGAGAAGGTGGCAAAGTTGCCTTGGGACACGGAGAGCCAAATGCCCACTCCAAGCAGCCCACAGCCACAGAGCTGGAGAGAAAGGAAAGCCTGTTAGACTGGCATTGCTCTTGCATTCACCACCAGGGGTCTCGAAAGACTCCATGTCCCCACCCCCAACTCCGAGCCAGGGAAAGGGTGAGAACAGGGCTACTGGTCAAACATGATCACAGCCTCCAATCATGTCGGCTGTGTGACCCAGACAAATCCCTCCCGCCTTTCCATGTCTCAATCCCCCTGTCTGGCCAATGGGGTTACACTGGCTTCACTGGCCTCTAGGGTCACTCTGAGGATCAAATTAAATGAGACATAAGCAAAAGCACGTGACAAACATTGCGGGTCCCAGGTGCAGATGGGGGGCTGCCGTTATTCCACCGGCAGGGGAGAGGTCCCAGCATCCAGGAAGGGGTCCGGGAGGGTGGATGGCGGTCAGGGAAGCAACACGGGCTTGCTCGGGGCAGGAAAAGAATCTCGGAGCCCAGTTCCTCAGAGCCAGACCCTCCAGTGACTGCCCTGTGGCCCTGAGCAGAGGGCCGTTGCCCACTGTTCTCAGAACCTGGAGAACAAATTTCCCACAGACGGGAAAAGAAAAGGACTGGCTGGGCTGGTTGAGAGCTGACTGAGGGGCTGGCTGAGGTTTAGGACGGAGCAGCCCATCACTGCCTTCACCATCCATCTGGTAAGCCAGCAACCAGCCCCATGGGCCCGAAAACCGACTCTTCAACAGCACCCCTGGGGCCGCCGCCGCCACTCGCTTCACCTGGGGAAGCTTCAGTTTCATTGGCTGCAAATCTCCACGTCTGCCTTATTTTATGCTCGATATAGCTGACAGCCCCCTCCCTCCCGCAGCCCAGGGGAAGTGTGCTGAATCTGAGAAGCCAATCAATCAGTCAACCGATATTTATTGAGTGCCTCTAGCACGCAGCGTCCGTGCCAGAAGAGCTACAACTGCTTTAGAGGCCTGCCTTCCCCGGGCCTCCACTCGGGCTGGGTGGGAGCAAGGAAAAAGCAGCATCTACCCCTGGCAGTATACACTGGTGCCAAATAAGCGGCACAGGCGTGCAGAGGAGGCAGTCACTGTCCTGGTCCAAGATGCCAGTTGGCAGAGACAGTGCCTCAAGGATGGGGGGACTTGGGGCAGGTGGGGGGCAAGGACGTTCCACGTAGGGGCTGGGGAGCCAGACATGGATCTGATACCCAGCTCCAGCTGGTCCTGGTTGTGCCACTTGTAAACTCCTTTTATTCTGAATGAGAATAATAGCACCTACTTCCTGGGTTGCTGTGAGAATTTATGTGGAAGCAAGCATGGGAAGTGGGTGGAAGTAGCAGTTCCTGGTGCCGAAGCCGTGCTGTGACCCAAGGAACCAAGCTCAGAGAGGAGATACAGATATGCCAGTAAGACAGGCAGCCCGCAGCCCCAAACTGAGCCCCTCCTTAGTAAGTGCCAGTCCCCTTTCGAGTGCGGGAGGAGCTGGTGAACTGCACGGGTGCTCATGAAGTGGGG
Source organism: Myotis daubentonii (assembly GCF_963259705.1). Lineage (NCBI taxonomy): Eukaryota > Metazoa > Chordata > Mammalia > Chiroptera > Vespertilionidae > Myotis > Myotis daubentonii. The sequence goes on from NC_081841.1 coordinate 94,245,508, forward strand.
GTTCCCACACAGAATGGGAACAAGCAAACATCTTGCAGAGTTTCAGGCGCTGATGTTGCTGTGAAGAAAACTAAGGTGGACAAGGGATTAGAAAGTAACTGGGGACAGAGTGGTCAGAGAAAGGTGGCAGTTGCATAGGGACTCAAATGAAGAGGGGAAGTGAGCCGCACAAATACCTGGGGGAAAGTGTTCTCACAGAGGGACCGGCCCTGAGGTGTCCAAGTGGCCACAAAAGAGTGAAGGAGGTGACAAATGGCGGGGGGCGGGGGGGGGGGGGAGTAGGTGGCGGCAGGGGACCGATGAGACAGGACCTTGCAGGCACCAGCAAAGAAAATGTGGGTGCTGTTCTCAGCGGGGTGGGAAGCCTCCGGAGCTGGAGAGTGACATGATTTATGTTTTCAATAGATCGCTCTGGCTGCTGTTGGGAGAACAGACCATCGGAGGCAATCAGGAGGCACTGCGGCGGCCGGCTGGCCGTGACCTGCACCAGGTGGTTACGGAGGGCTGGTCAGAAATGTCCGACTTGCGATGTTTAGAAGGTAGTGTTGTCAAGGCTTGCTGGGCTTTAAAGAATCAGTAGGACTTTTGTAAATGGGGAAACAAAGGTGATCCAGACTGGGCATGACAAAGAAGTTGGGAAATTCCCATGTATTACTAAGCCAAAGACTGTTCAAGGAGCATAGGGGATGGGAGTTAGGTAAGTGGAGCGGCTGCCTGGGTCCCCTAACCTGTGGAGAGGGGTCCTGCGCCTCCTATACCCTTCAGCAGCCCCAGGTGGAACTAGGGCAAGGTTCCCAAGGTGTGGGCATACTCAGGCCCTGAGCTACCACCCACCCAATGAATGGGAGCATCCCTAAGCTTTGCCAGGGGAATAACCTTTGCAACCACTAGGTGGCGCTCCAGGCTGGGTCAGAAGCTCTGGGTTTGCCAGCGAGGCTCTGAAACTTTCATCCAACTTGTCATTGACTTTCTTCAATCTGCTCAGTATCTACGCTGCCGTCTCAATTTTTCTTTCATTAATCATACCATGGAAATTCATGACCTTCATGTTGCAGATTTATGGTTCCTAAAGCCAGACCCTGCAATGAATAAGGAAACCCGCTGCTGCGGGCCTCTGGCTACATGTAGAGGAGCCTACCAAAGAGAGCTGACTTGGGCTCCCGGACCTGCAGGACGCCTATTCCCCTGCAGCTGGGGGCACCAGGGTCTCCAGGACCCTCCCCAGAGCGTGCAGCTTTCCCCAGAAGCCAGTTCCCACTGGGAGTGGCCTGGTGGTCCCTGCTGTGCCTCCATTCTGCATTTCCCTCCTGGGGGGAATGGATGTGAGTTCAAGGAGCCTCCACCAGGAAAAGCTCAACCATTCAGAAGCTCCCAGGAGCTGGTCACTCCTCAGCACTGCTTCTCTGGCTCCACACTGCATGTCCTTGATTTGGTCTGCAAGCTGCCCAACAACCCACCAGCAGCCTCCCTCCAGCACCCGGAGCAAAGCGAGCTGTGGGCCCGTCCCCCACCGGCTTCCCTCCTCACTGCCTGTCCGAGGTCCCACCGGGGCCCGGGCTAGGTCCCAGGTGAGATCTGCTGCCTACAGAGGGGCAACCCCACCAGCAGCCTGTACCTAAGTCCGAGGTTGGGGTGCACGCCTGCTGAGCGAAGGAGACCCCTGTCACTCTTCCATCTCTCCCCAGAGGTCTGCTGATATGGACCCTGTGTCCCACCTCAGATGACCCAGAACCAGCAGAGCCTCCAGGCAGGAAGCAGACACACACCAGGCCCTAAGTTTACAGAAAAAGACACTGAGAGGGAGCAGGCGACTGTCACTGCTGGATGGGCCCGGAACCTGGTTTCCTGGCGTTTGGTGCAGGCCCCTTCCACACTGCCACTCCTAGGGCACCGAGTGCATGCCCATGCGAGCCCCGGCCAACAGGGAGAAGCGGCACGACCCCCACCGTAGCCCCCCTCTCATGCCCAGACCCCAGCGTGCTCCCCTCCCTGACTCTGGCCTGTTTGTCAGCCCAGCCTACACTGAGCTGCCTGAATCTTTATCTAAAATGCCTCTTTCACCCATGCTGTCCCTCTGGGAAGCACTCCTGTGCCTTCCTTTCCCTCTTCACACCCCCGCCCCCCAGCATTACCTTTGCCCTTCCCTCTCCTGGGCGCCAAGGGCCCTTCTTTTGCTTCTGTAACTTGTTTCCTGAGCTTACACAGCCCAGTTGACTCACTTCTGCTACCTCAGAAACTTTCTAAATCAGCTTTCTCTTATAACTCGCAAAGTAAATAAATACATAAATAAAATGCCTCTTCCATCACCTTCCCCTGTGTGACCTTCAGATTTTTGAGCTCTTTGAGGCCCACTTTCCCTTAAAGGTGGGATGTGGACTATGGAACTCTCAGGTCCCTTCTGGCCCGGGTTTGGCCAAGACTGAGACCCCGGTGTTGTCAACGCCGAGCCCGGCGGTTCTCAACCAGGAGCAGCTTTGCTTCCTGGGACATCGGACAATGTCTGGGACATTTGGGGTTGACGCAACCTGGGGAGAGACTGCTACTGGCATCCTAGTGAGGAGAGGTCAGGGGTGCTGCTAAACATCCAACAATGCATAGGACCTCCCCGCCCCCCCAACACACACCCCAATAAAGAACTATTCAGTCCCAATGTTAGTAGAGAAGAAACTGCCCCAGCCCTCCCATGCCAGGTATCCATCCTCTAATCTCAGTGCCCTGAGAAGACACCACCAAAGAAACAACCTCGTGTGTCCCCTTGTCCCCTCCAAGGGTGGGGCAGCGTCCTGGCTCCGAGAGGGTCGACACAACATGAGAGGAGAAAAATGCTGGGAAGATTCCACCCAGGAGCTAGTGAGGGATGGGGCAGGAGCAAGTAACAACATCTGGTGTGTGGCAACGGGCATAAGGGAGGAGTTGACAGCAGAAAAGGTTTGCTGGGCAGGAGGGCAAGAAGACAGGAAGCCAACATCCGAAGGCAGAGCAGGAGCAGGGAGAGGGTGAGGCAGGAATGGGAGAGGGGAGGAGCAGGGAGGGGAGCCGCCTCATATGGAGGGTGCCAAGCACAGGAAGGAGGCAAGGTCTGCAATGGCACAGCCAAAGATCAGAGCCAGAGAGCTTAGCTGGTGGCATTCGGGAAAATTCCCTTCCAAATCCAGAGGGTTGTCTCAGCTGAGATGACCGAGCTATAGTCAGCCCAAGGCAGGAAGAGACTGGGGCGAGGCAGAGTGACTCAGGGGGCCGGGATCCAGCCCCTGGTAGCACTGAATGACCCAAGGTCACCAGCCGGGCCTGGTCAGCACCCCTCTCTAAGCAGGAGCTGGCCCACGGACCATCTTGGCAAGCCTCCCTTGCCCCTTCTCCTTCCCCCCAACAACCAAGGGCATTTCTAAATCCTTTCAACTCAGGGCTCCAAATAAATCCACATCAAAACTTGAGAAAATGAGTTCTACCCTTGCCTTTGCCCATGGCCTGGATCTCTGTGCAGGCTGGGATTTGGGTCTGTTTGGTTCCTCACTAACTACCCAGAGCTGGAACAGTGCCTCACCCTTGGCAATGCCTTTGGGTTTCCCTCCGACAGGACTCTCCTGCCCGATTCCTCAGAGGCCGTCTCAGGATCTTCCCCTCACCCTTGGGCCCATCCACCAGATGCACAGCGAGTAAGCTGAGGCCCAGTGGGGCCATGGCCACGCGGGGAACAAGCACTCCAGACTCACCTCCTTTATTAGGCCTGCTGTAACTAGCCAATATCCCCAGGGCATTTTTCCTCATCTTCAGTTCAAAGCATATTGATTTGTAGTTTTAATACATGCTTCTGCCATGTAGCCTTATGTATTTTTCATGCAGGCATCCCATTTCTCTGGGGATGAGGACCATAATTTCCCCTTCAAACCAAATTCCTTCCTGAGCTTCTACCCCCACTTACACATCGCTCAGAGCTCAGGGACAGCCACTCCAGGGTCCCCTCATAACTGCCACAGCCTCTCCCCCTTGTGGGGGTGGCCCTTGTCAGGGGTGACCTCCTACGCCAGCGCTGGACCCAGAGCTGAGCACACAGGGATCAACCTTCTGTGTAGACTGATGCCCACCCTCATTAAAGCACCAGCATTTGCAGGGCCAGGTTCATATCTCTTCCCCCGCAGGGCCCAGAACATGCTACGTAAATATGAATGCATGGATGGACGGACGGACAGGCAGATGGATGGGTGGATGGACAGAAGGACAGATGGGTGAGTGGGTGGATGGACGGATGGAGGGATGGACGGACAGATGGATGGATGGATGGATGGATGGATGGGAGGGTGGGGAGAGCCTGAGCAGGAGACAGCCTGGGAACAGAACCAGACTCAGACACACAAACCCACCTGGAAAAGAGGGCCCCATTCACCCCCACTTTGTTACATCTAGAATGAATCTCAGTGCCCCAATTTACCCGCCTCGGCCCCTCATTGGCCTGTAAGTCCCCCCTGGGGCCCATCACACCCTCTGGCTATTTCACTGGCTGCCTCATGTGTCTGCAGAGCCCCAGCCCAGACCAGCCCCTGGGCCCCCATCAGCCTCATCCCCTCTTTATTTTGCAGGAGCTTTTCAAACACCAGGTCTCAGCACTCCCCAATGCTCTTTATGAGCCAGAGCCAAGCACAATGTTTAATGGCATTTAATAAATTAGTGGATGTGGAAAATAAAAAAGAAAACCAAAGTGACTTTAATTTCACAGCCTGACATGTGGCTAGCAATGATCTTGCCTGGCCCGGGAGAAGCCGGCCTGCCAAGAACTTCATCACTGGGAGAAAGGACCATACGTCAGCGCCGGGAGTGGGGCTGCTACATTGCATTTCTAATGCCTGTTGCCTCCAAGGGGCCGCTGCAGCTCATTCATCGCCACAGCTGTAAAGGGGGTGGAGGGTGGACAACGCTTCTAATGCTGCATGGAGCAAAAGGACAGGACAGAATCGCAAAGATGTCTCTGCCAAAGCCACCAGCAGGCAGGAGGATCAGAGCACAGAGGGGGAGGTGCCTCTCAGTGAGAAGTCTCCGCCGTGCGAGCTGTCCCTGGCCCCGGGCCGTCCAGCCTCTCCTTGAGCACCCCAGGCTCCCAGTGCTCACCATCCCACCAGATGCTCCATTCCATTTATGCACAACTCTAACAGGTCAAGAATTCTTTTCTTTTACTTAAGAATCTACTCTCCGATGGCTAACATGCCTCAGTTCTAGTTTTGCCCAAGAGGCCCGCCCAGAACAGGTGTGGCAGGCCTTGAAATATCAGAAGGCCGGTATCTAACATTCCTGCTCAAGTCTTCCCTGGCCTAGTAAAGGGCTCTGAGATCTTCCACCTCCTCTGAGTCACCTTCCACTGCTCATCGCTGTCCCAACCTGAAAGTTAGAGTCCAGCTATGGAGGGACCAACAGAGAATATACAGATACCACTCTCCCTTCCTACACTCTGAGCTCTATACTCCTCATAATCCAGCCTAAGCCTTCACTGCCTTGGCTGGAAGCCATAGCACAAGTTTTGCTCACATTAAGTTTGTGCATCATTTAACACCAAATTACATGATTCCTCGGTCATTCTTTTTTTGACCCCACACTTTCTCTCAAAGCCTCCAATGTCTTCACAACTTCAGTTCACAGCCCCCAGTATCACCAGCTTGCACAGGTGCTAGGGAGATCACACCCATATTTCTGAACTGAGTTTTCCTCCAAATAAGCATTACATAAAGCACTTGCATATCTAAAACCCAGTTACATTCTGATGATTGCAAATCAGGCTATTTTCCATCCAAGACAGGCCTAGGGGAGAGCATTCCAACGTGGTCAAACATGAGGGATGTTGTAGTGGGAGCTGCAAGCCTCGGAGGTTAATAAAGCTCTTAAATTCCATGTTTCCAGAGTCCACTTCTCTCCAGTGAACCTTGTAGGGGCACTTAGAATGTGGTAACCCCTCCCCAGTTCACCAGAACACCTACTGTTGAGAGATCCTGTTACAATACCTCTTACAGTCTACAACACCAGAAAGTTCATGAGGATGACAGTCTGTGATGAGGGAGGTCCCATTTGAGACTTTGAGGACAGCCCTTGCCATCCTCCAGTGGGTTAAGGGCCTGGGCAGGGGGAAATGCCCAGTTTCCAGCAGCCCTGATCCCCAGAGGGCTGCACAAAGGGCCTGGTGCCCTCTGACCCCAGCGGGTGGGGTGGGGGATGGGGAGTGGAGGTTGGCTTGCTGAAGCACTCACTGCCCATCTGTTTGGGCTTCCCGGCCTGGCCTCCGCATGGAGGGCATCTGCCCTGACAGAGGCTCACTCTAACCAAGGGTGGGGCCCAGGGTGGCATGGTTCTAGGGACAGGGATAATCTGGGCCTGTCCCTGGGCTTCAGAGGCCAAGGAGTGGTGCCAAGATCAGGGCCAGTCCCCAAGAAGGCTGATGTGCAGACAGTAAGTAAGGGGCAAGAACTAGATATGGGAGGAGAGGTGGGTATCCACCTGTGCTCTCCCAACACAGCCCCCGTGAGCCCCCGTCTTCCACAGCCATTCCTCTGTCTGGGAGAAAGGCTGGCAGAGCAACAGATCTCACCTCCCCGACCTCCCCCGCCTCCACCTGCACCCAGTTCCCAGGCCATCTGGACTCCTCAACTCTGACAGCAGGACCCAGATCAACCCTCTCAGGTGCCAGCACCTTGCCATCTTCTCACACTGACCCACAGGCCCATTCCCGCTGTGGGGAAATGGAAGAGGAGGCAGAGACAGCTCAGAACCCCCACAGTGCACTCAGAGCGCGACTGAGGCTGCGGGCAGGAACGAAGCCTGAGAAGCAGCCCCCAGAAGGACCACAGAGTGATGTGCAGCTGGATGCCAAAGAGCAGCAGATGATACAAAGCACCTGCCAGCCTTGAAAAGCAGGAGCAATCACTCACCAGCCCATAAACATCGATTCACGCCCCAGCCCCAGCCCCGCTGTGCACCTTCTTCCCAGTCAAGCACACTGCAGGCCCAGGCGGGGTGGGCACAGGGTGTATGGGACCCCAGCATTCGCTAGCTCAGTCCAGCCCTTCCCGCTCCTGCGCACTGCTGGCCACAGGAGGATGGAGGCCTTGGCAGCGGGATTCTGCTCAAGGACCTTGGCCGGTCACGCACAGTGAGCATACAGCTGTGTCCCATCCCTATTCGAGAACACACAAGAGGAGACGGGGCCAAAACACCAAAGAGGCAGGGGAAGGACTTCGCAAGAGGGAGGCTGACAGCCTACCCACCGCTGGTGGCTGTTCTCTGAGCTGTTGGGGACTGTCCTCTGCTGAGAAGGCTGGGGGGGGGTTGACCCTTGGGAAGTGTCTTTTCCCCAAACTACGGAAATTGTCAATACACAACAGGAAACAGCTTGGAGCCTCAGGCGCTGTTACTGTCAGGCGGGGTGCTAGTGTGGGAAGGGGTGCTCTTTATGGTGGTGCAGCATAAGCTCTCCTTACCTGCAACCCCACGGGCCATGGCTGCCTGAGCTCCTGGGCCCACAGGAGCCATGGGGAGACAGCCTGGGACCACCATGTGAGGCACTGTCTGAACTCCCAAGGTCACTATAAATTGGGAGCGAAGGCGCCAAGGACTCAGAACAGCAGCTTGTCAGAGGAGTCTGCAGAGGGATTTTCCCATGACTAGCATATTTCTCCTTCCTGCATTTGTTTTATTTTGTGTATCTGGGGAGAAAGACATTTCTGGTAGCATCAAAGCGCGAGTCCATGAAGCCAGGGCTGCTATGGGAGAAAGGGATGGGCTTAAGAAACCAACCTCCAAGGATCACATTGAAACTGGGGCCACGTGGGCTTCCCTGAGAACGCAGAACTGCCAAGAGCCTGGGGACTGCGGCGTGCTGTGCGGCTCTGGGGAGCCACCCAGCCTTCTGAGCCACCCCCCCGCTGGAAGACTGAGGCAGGAAAAGCACCTGCCAGCATCAGGAAGACTGCAAGGACGAATGGATTATGCCTGCCGAGCACTCTGTGGTCCTCAGAATATGAATACTGTACACGGTATTGTGCTATTTTTCAGACTCCTTGGAAAATGCAAGGGGAACAGGACAAGGATACCTTGAATTCGCATCACATCTTCCTGGGAAAGCGCTCAAATAATCTGTGAGACTACAATTCATCCTACAGAATGGGGAGCAAGGCCCATCCTCCCTGTCTGAGAAAAGGAGCCCCACCTCCAGAGGTGAAAAAAAAAGTCAGAGTGAACATCATCCATTGCTGGGTGCTTCTCAGTGGGGCTGCCTCTGCCCGGCCATCACATAATGGAGGCCCCTTTAATAAATAAATGAGAACGGTATTCTGCAGGCTAAGTTCAGCAAATCACACTCCGTAATTACACATATAGATATCAGGAAAGATCTCGGCTGACAACCAGGTCCATCTCTGGCTGCAGGACAGCCACCCCCACACACCTTTGCTACGCATGATTGGCCTTTTCTCTAAGGAACCCATGCCCATTATTATTTATACCGCCAGCCAGGAGCCGTGTCCACCCATGCCAGGAGAGGAAGACACAGGCCAGGTAAGTTCACCAACTTACGTGACAATCTGAGATCCCTCCCCACCTGGGGCCAGGCTCTGCCCATCTCTCCATCCCACCCTCCTGGTAGAACAGGAGACCATGGCCCACCCTCTACTATTTGACACATGCCCTGCAGTTCAGGTGACGCTGCTGAAAGCTGCCTGCCCACAGTCTCATCAGATGAACCTGTGCAAGGTCACAGAGCTCGTCCACGGAGGAGCCATGCGTTGCTCCCACCCACAGCCTGACTTGCCCCCTGAACCTCTTGACGCTGCGCTGCTGGGACAGTACAGCACCAGCGCTCGTGAGTACCGGCCACACGCCAGCACGGTGCTGAGAGCTTTGCCTCTTCTGCCTTATTCAACCCTCCCAACCCAATGACGGGGTTGTGGGCAGATTATTTTTGTCCTCCCGTTTTATAGATGAGAGAAAAGGGCACAGAGAGGCACAGCGGTGAAGGAACACAGGAAACCTGACTGCAGAAACCACCACGCCCCACTGCTTAGACCTGGGTCATCCCTAATAGGCCAGAAAGGTGTGACCTAGGCCTGTCCCTCTTGGAGAAAGGAAGGCTAGCGGGGTGTCATGGGTGTGAGCGAGCCTCTGTGGCCGGGACGCCTACCTGTAGACCAGGAGGGCAGGAAATAAAAGCTGTGACAGAGATAATAACAGGGGTGGTGATGCAGTGCGGGTGCGGGTGACGGTGGTGACGATGATGAGAATAATATGACAAAGCTAGCACTTATTGAGCCCATATTACATGCCATAAACTGTGTCAACCCCTTTCCACAAAAACCACACAAGTTACTGTATTTCCCCCACTTTGCAAATGGGAAAACGAAAGGATCAGAGGTTAAGCACGTTGCCTAAGCTCACACCTGGGGTCAGTAGACCTGGGATTTTAATCCAATTTGCTGTGACTCCGAACCCGGTGACTAATCTCTCTGTGCCTACTACACACAGAACCAGGGAAATCCCACCTTGTTTCATTAAGCATTTTTCAACACCTTTCTAGCCTAATCTGAGTCCAGGGAGGTGGGAATGGGTGCCCAAGAGTACAGGACCCAGAAACACAGATTCCCTGGCTGGTCAGTGAGAAAACCGCGAACTTGAACCTGGTCTACCTGGTTCCGAGGCCAGGAAGCAAGCATAGCCCCAGCTGGGAGTGGGAGCCACGGTGCAGGCCTTAGGTGCCTGGCTGGCGAATGACGGCGGGAATGGCGGTATTTGGGAGCAGAGAAGGTGGCAAGGACAGCGAGTGAGTGGAGGGCACCTATTTTGGGGAGGGGTGTGTGTTCCGGTGTACATGTGTTGGGCGGGGGGCAGTTTTCAACCAAGGCAATCTGCCTACTTCACTGATTTTACCAGAACTGTGAAAACTGCTGGCTATTCCTCTGCAAGAAGAAGCAAGAAGGAACAAAACAAACTAATTTAGTGATTAACTGACCTGTTTTTGCACCTACATTTCCACAAAACAGGAGAGCTTGTTGAAATGATCACAACCCCATGCCGTACATATTCTGGCCGTACATTTTCACAGACACGACCCAGGCACACAGTCCCACAGACTCCCGGGGGCTTGCCACCCCCTTTTACAGATGAGGAGGTTGCAGCTCACAGGAGCAAAGCCCTCATCCCCACACACCTGTGGGAAGCAGGGGCACAAGGACCATCCGCATCTGACCCACCGGGAGCCAGAGCAACTCAAAGACTTCCTGCTTTCCAGAAAGGAACGACAAGGAGGGCCTGGCTGATAACTGCTCATTAGACCTGCAGCAAGGGTCTCAGGGGTGCTGCTGAGCAGGCACCAGGGTGCCATGGTGGCACACAGGAGCAAAAGACAGGGCCTCTCCTCCGGGACATCCAAGCCAGCTGGACCAGCAGTTCTAGGCAAATAAGCCACCACAACGCACATGAGCATATGGGCCAGTGCTGGACATCCGGGTCAGGGAAGGCTGGCGACCATGCTGGCCGTGGATCCAGGTACACCAGGTGCAAGTTCTCGGTTCCCTCATTACCATCAGGGGAATCTGGAAACCAATTCCTAAGTGCTGGATTTTAAATGGGGAATTAATTGTACCTACCACATAGAGTTGTCATCAAGATTAAATGAGATTCATGAAAATAAACTTCCTAGCACGGCACCCTGTACAAAGCCATAAACGGGAGTCGTTATCAGTATTTATGGCCTGCAGTCCTCATTCACCCAGATTGCTGGGAACAGGCAGAGCACCTGTAACAAGGGGCTGGCAAGAGAGGTCCTGCCCGCTGGAGCCCAGCAGTTCCCAGGCCGCAGCCACACTCCTGCAGTGGCCACGCAGCACACGTCCGCCCAGACATGCGTTACTCACTCCTCGTCCTCCCAGTCCCCAGCCACCCATCTCCGGGAGGCAGCTTGCTTTCTCGACTTGCGAGCCTGCTTTCTTTTGGCAGGGAGCTGCTGCCGTCTGCGCTATGGACCGTAAAACAAGTTTTCATCAATAAATTAAGATAAGCGGAAAGCTAGCTCAGGAGGAGGCGGGCTGAGGCAGGCAGGCGGGTGGGTGAGAAGTCACTCTGTGACCCAGAAGGGACCACAGTGATTCCAAAGCAAGACTGGGGCTGACAGGCTCCTGTCCCTGGGCTCCAGGGGTCCCCCTGGACCTGTGCTTCTCAGAGAAGGGCACTCAGGTCACCATGCCTCTCTCGGGTCCCGTTCTATCCCTCGAGGCGGATTAGTGTCAGTCACAGGTAAAGCCAGGCCTCAGCAATACCCTGAGCTGAAATAATGATCCCTATCACTGCATTAGACTAGCTAAATCTAACCAGACACTTGCCTGCCCAATCACTAACACTAGTAAGCAGCCTCTAAAAATAAAATCGTTCTCACAGAGCTTCCGCACGCCTCAGTGTGAACCCCCGGGCCCCCCAAATGCACCTTCCACACCTCTCCATGTCTTGCTCACAGCATCTCCCGAACCCCAAAAAGTCTTCCTCTTTTCACTGTTCTCAATCCAACCCAGAGCCTCCAAGGCCCCGTTGACAGCCCACCTCCTCCTCCAGGCTGGCCAACCCCACCCTGCCCCCACCCAACCCGCTGCAGCGGCTCTATCTGACCACCTCAGCCACAGAACCTCTCCCACCTGACCAGTCCTGACCTCTGCTGGCATGTGTCCGGCCTACACACAGCTGCACGGGCAGGCAGCTCCCTCCACCCCTCTCTGTGCATTTCCCTGGCATCAAGCTCAGTGGGGGGCACAGAGAGGCCCTTATTTACCAACAGCTAGGTATCGACTGAGTGAGCCCAAGTGAAGGAGGGATGTGGGCCACAGGCTAGGTAAGTTTCAGCTCAGCCACAGGCACGCCTCCCCACCCCTGTGCAACGGTACACAACCCTCCAGTCCCTGACGCTCATAAATAGGCCGGAGCATATGGCAGGAGAAGGGCCATCTGTCTGTCCACCACCACACACGGAGAGGCGTGCAGCTCTGCATATGCTATGAGTTGATGGACAGAGCGGCGTGATGAACCCCAAATGGTCCACACATTGGCCACATGCTGGGAACAGCCGGGAATCGTGGGCAAGTCCATTCACTCCTCCGAACCTCAGTTCCCCCACCTATAAAACAAAAGGTTGAACCTAATAACATGCCAGACCCCTTCCAGCCCCAAGGTCCCAGGATCCACTTCTGCTCATCCTCACCCTGGCTGTGTAAGGGGTAAGATGACAGCACCTGGTCCACTTTACATGATGGCCCGGGGCTGCAGGGCCACCCGTGAGCTGGGAGGTTGGAGCCCACCCTGTGTCGCCAAGAGTGGCCCTACTTCCCTCGGGGAAGGGAAAGCGTCAGGCCCTGGGCTGGGCCTGAGAAGTGTTGTGTGATATACCCTCATCCCCTGTGTGGTGACATCGTGATCCAAACCCCCCAGGTAAGGAAATGGGAGGCTCGGAGATGAGACTGCTCAGGGTCCCACGGTCAAGGCCAGTTCAGCACCAGGCCTCAGGAGCCGAATATTTAAATACACCCAAGCAGAGGGAGCCGCGGGCAAGGTTTCAGACGACAATGATATTAATCAAGGCTGCTAATTAAACCCCACCCTGGATATAAATCAGAATTGATTCACTTCTGAGTTGGGGCACTGCCCATACCTGGAAGGAGCAGAGTCACGGGAGGCCTTTGAGCAAGTCCAGGCTGGGGGGGCAGCCTCGCTCTAAATCAGATCCCAGTGGCCTTCCCCCTTCCCCTCCACACACACTCCTACACCACACACACTCGCGCGCACACACAAAAACATACACGCACACATACCTGTGCGTGCACACGGATAAGCACTCCCTCCCCCCAGACCCAGAGGGGAAGGTGATGCCATTTTATAAAGGGCAAACAGGAGGAAATAACCTGTATGTTAAATTGTGAGCTGGCAGGTGGAGCTGAGAACAAAGTTCAATGAACGGAACAGAAACATATTGACAATAGCAAAAGAAACAATTACTACGCATTTTCATACGAGATCCTGAGGAATAAATTTGCTCATGCTTTTGCTTATTCAACAGAAAAAGAAAAAAAAAAAAGAGCAGTAGCCAGGGAGGGTGAAGAGACAGCAGAATGCAGACGCTTGCACTTTGTGGCTCATCATTTCCCTTAAGCTCTCCAAAGAGTGGGAGATACAGGCCGGCACAGGAGTCAGAAGAAATAACATTGTGAGTGGAGAGATTTAGGGGTGCTGTCTCCACAAAACAGACACCCTCAAATTAGCACGGAGAGGGGCTGCTCCCATCCACGTGGCAGCTTTGCATCTTTTGAACTAGACATCACTAAGAGAGAGAGAGAGAAAATATTTTACTTGGAGATGGGACCTTTAAGGTTCGTGCCTCGGCTGCTCAGGGGGCTACAGTCTGGCTTCATTTCAGAAAGACTCTCTTTTGCCAAAGGGAACTCCAAGACAGTCCTGTGGGAAGGGGTATGATCCCACGTAAGAGGTCCAACAGTCTTGCACAATAACATGCGCTCAGTCTCCGGGCATGGTCTTGGGAACACGGGAAGCACAGGACTCGGGTGGGGATCTTGCCCCCTGCACCAGGCGCACCAGGATGGTGGTCAGGGTTCAGACCTCCTTTTCCTTGGAGTCACCTGCACTCTGAACAGCGTCATCTAGATCAGCAAGTCCATCCAGTCTCCTGAAATGTGCTTTTCCATGTGTCCCCTATATTGGGGACATGTTCCTCCACCTATTGTTCCACCCAGGACTTAAAACTTGGCTCTGTGGCCAGCGGTTAAGGGTGAGGCTCTGGAGAAAAGGCCTGGGTTCTGAACCCCAGCTTTGCCCCCGACCAGATGGAACCTTGGGCCAGGTGACCCCAGTGACACCGATTCCACCTCTGTAAAATGGGGGGCACAGGAGTCAGAAGAAATAACATTGTGAGTGGAGAGGTTTAAGGGTGCTGTCTCCCCAAAATATATGCAGTACTTACTTACAAGGTTGTTGTGAGAATTAAATAGGATAAAACGTCCAAAACTTTTGAACAAGATCACGGCCTAAATCAGAAATGTGCACTACCACCATCATCACTGTGACCCTCCTCCATCTCAAACCCTTCAGCCACCTCCCTGCAAATCTCCTGCACCCACCCCTGCACTCCCACCGGGCAATTGTTGGCCTCCTCTCTCTGGCCTGAGCGCTGGGAAGCATCCCACTTGGCGCCCGCCTCGCTCTGTCACCACCACAATGGAAACGCTCCCTGGAGCACAGAATGCATCCTCTCCCAGGCCCTGGGGGCTCCTGCAGCCCAGGGACACCACTGGAACCCCTCAGCACGGTGCTCATCTGAGACTCACAAGCTCCTCTCTTCATTCCCATCATGCTGCTACCCCTCCACTGGCTCTTTCCCCACCAGCCATGCCCTCCCTCCACCTCTTACCACTGGGGATTGCCCATCCTTCCCACAAAGGGTCTGTGGCCTCCGCCTGCCCTGCCTTCCACCTCTGTGCACCAGAAGCACCTGCCACCTTCTCACAGCCCTTAAGACAGTTTGCCCTACAGATGTTCAGTCCTTGCTGGTTTTTCCAAAGTCACTGTCACTTCCATCTCCTACAGTGCCTCACACAGAGCAGACTTTCAGGAGATATTTTTTAAGTTGAACTCTGTGTGAGACAGGAAGCTCCGCAGTATGGGACTAAGACGGTACCACTTGTTCTGTGCAGCACCCGGCTGGTACCCTGCGGAAAGGATACCTCCACTTATGCTGTCAAGGACCATAAGGGTGAAGCAAGCCCCACTTCCATGAGTACCAACTTCACCCAGTTCTTCAGTGGCACAGAAATGTTGTCATATCAAATGCAGCTATGTCCTCATCTCGACCCCAAGGCATGTGATCGCAGGGATTATGTGCCTCTTCTGTGTGGCTCATTCATGCCCTCATCTTGCTTACTTTCCACAGTCATGATTAAGCACAAACTACACCAAGAACCATGTTCAGCAGTGCTGAGACCTCCCAGGACCTCAGGGTGCTCTGAGGGGCTGCCCGACAGACTGCCTCAGGCACAGGCTGAGCAGCCCCCTGTCTGGGCTCCAGCTCACACATCCACTTGCCTTCTGTCTTATTACCTCCACTTGGATGCCTCGTGGGGTCTCACACTTGCAAGGTGCACAATGGAAATGCTGGTGCTCAAGCCACAGAACTCAACAGTCACTAGTGACTCTTTGCCCTCCCTTCATGTCCCACATCATCCACCAGCAAGTCCTGCCAGTTCTCCCTCCAATTTCTATCTCAGTCCTCCATTTCTCTCCATCACCCCTGCTACCACCATCACTTTCTGTTTCCCAGCTGCCACTCCTGCCTTTCTACAACCCATTCTCCACAGAGCAGCCAGATGGTCCCAGCCCGCCCGTCATTCTCCACATTTCCAGTGGTCCCCCTTCACATGCAGAACAAACTCCAAGTCCCTTCCCATGGCCTACGAGACCCCCACGATCTGGCCCTGCCTCCATGTGTCCTTTGTCCAGAATGTTCTTCCTCAGGTAGTCACATGATTGTTCATTCCTACCTTTCAAGTTTCCCTGGCTTCCTTCCCATCTTGTATGACAATCTGTTATTACTCTGTTTATTGTTGTCTGTCTTCCCTACTAGAATGTGAGCTCCGTGAGGTTAGAGATTCCTGACTTGTTCCCTGTGCATTCCCCACAGTGCTGCACTGTGGGAGGTACATGGCAAAGGCTCCACCCAATCTGTGGAAGGGCGGGGTGGAGGGAGGGAGGAGCCCAGGACTTGGAACTCTTCTGTCCCAGAGAACTTGCCTCTAGAATGGCATTTAGTGTCTATGGATTCCACTGCTCAGGCACCACCAAGATCCTGGGAATGATAGCAGGGTGCGGAGTTGCAGCACAGAGAAAATGCTGCAGGGTGTGAAAGCTTTGACAAGTAAGAACAAGAAGGAACATGGACTATGATGTCAACAGACTCATGTGAGTTAAAACCCCTTGCCCTGACTGTGCAACCTTAGGGAAGCACCTTAGCCTCTCTAGGCCTTAATTTCTCGTTTCCAAAACAGAGGCAGCAATACCAAATTCATAAGCTGCATGAGCACAGTGCCTAGTAGAAGGGGACACTCACATACAATTCTCTTTCTCCAAGGATGTGGAGGTTCAGAACCACATACTCTTTCTAATTACACAAGTCCATGCTCCTGCTCCCCAGATAGTGGGATGTCACGGTGTCACCACCACTTATTTGTCAGCCACCTCATCTAGGCTCTCACCTAAAGGACGAGAGGCAGTGGGGGGGCATCTACAACACTCTGGCACAAGCACTCAGAATCCACTGCATATCTACTGGGAGTCGCCAAGGGAAGTCTGCTCCCAGCCCCGGCCATCATTCTCCACAAGGTTTGGGAGAAGATCCTGGGAGCAGGCACTTGGCTGCAGGGCAGGGCTGGGGGCGGGGGTGGGGGTAGGGGCACAACCTGGTGTTTTTCAACACTGCTTGGGTCCTAGGGTTGCCCCAAGCTCCTTGCAGCCTTAGTGGGAGGGGGGAAAGGGAGGATAAGAACCAACTTGCCTAACAACTTGTTTTCAAATGCCAAACAGCAGCTCAAAACCCAGGGAAGGGGTCAAGGCTCCCTCTGTCCTTAGTCCCTGAAGGAGATGACAATCTACAATGCCCAAGCCAGGAATGCTCACTGAGGTCTCTCCCCCTCTAGGAGGAGAGGGCACCAGGGAAATTTCGAGCCCCAGAATATCTCCTTAGCTGGGGAGGACATATCGTGGGCCACAGAACTCAGCACTCAGACACAACAGGAATCTTGCCAAAGCGCTCCCTTCCTAACCCCCAAAGCCTGTGAGCTGGGACACCAGGGTGCAAGTTCAGCCCGAGGCAGAGTCAAGCTGCACCTGCAGATGGCTCATCTCTCAACTAGCCCTTGGGACCCTGTCCTTGCCAAGACTATCCCAGCATCCCTCCCCTCCCTGCCCCCCTCAATTACTCCTTCTGCAATGGCTTTTACCTGCCATTCCCATGCTCAGGAGCAGCACCAGCTCCCACTGCCCACAGGAGTCCAAACCCTACGGCCTGACAGTCAAGGTCCCACATGAGCTGGCCACAGGCTCATCTCCCGCATATGCCATCGTGAGCCATTTCGCTCCAGCACCATGGAGCGGCGCGTTCCATCATCATCAAGCATCCCCTTGCTTAGTCCAAGCCTGTCTGGAAGACCCCCGCTTCTCCTGACTCACCCCACATGACCACTAAGATATTCCTCCTTCAGAGGTATCTTGCTCTGATGAAGAGCATAAAAACCCCAAAGAAATAAAATCCAATGCTCTCCATTTCTGGGCACCTGCAGCCTAAGTCCTCTGTCCAAAGTCGCCTGACTTGTCACCCTTGGTGGTTAGAAAGGAGCTGGGGCAGCAGGTAAAAAGGCACTCGGATGGGGACAGTCAGCAGGCTAGTTCCGGAAACCCTGCTCAGATGCCAGCAAGAGGGGAGATGGGAGGTAGCAGCAGAGGGGCCTGGCTTTTAACAAGGGAGCTTGTTGGGGATAATGTATTCCCGCAGTGTCTCAGCGGGTTTCAGCTAGTTGAGTCTATAATGGAACAAGCAGTCACTGTTGTTCTTGGATGCCACGGCTCTGTGACGGGGGAGTAAGCGCCGCAGAGACAGCAGCCATAAAGCAGAGAACAGCCCATGGGAGGGGGCACTCCGCAGGGACCAGGTTTTACAGTCCTAGAAAGAGGAGGTTCCAAGAAATCCAAGAGCGTGGACTATGAATCACAGGGGGAAGTAGAGTTGGAGCCTCATCTCAGGGAAGGAAGGGGTCAGACATGGAGGAGAAAGCCAGGCCAGAACCCCAGGCACTTGAAGGCGAGGGGCTGGCAGCAGGGAACTGCCTAACATTGGCCCAGAGACCCTGGTAGGCAGGGCTAGAGACCTACCCTTACTCTGCACAAAGGGTGAGGCACTGGGTGACCTCAGGGGAAGTGCTCTGCTTTTACTTACAAAAGTCCCTGGGATCGTGGTGGGCCAGGGTCTCCTGACTCAGACCACAGAGGAGGTGGACAGATGGGGACTGGTACATGTTGCCTGCTTGGCACCTTTCACCAACTCACCCCTGATATTGAGCAAAGCCAAGTTCTCTGGGCCTAAGCTACTTCCCGAGGAGAGGTCTTTCTCTCCTCATTACCTAAAGGGCAGTCCCAGAACAGTCCTCCCTGTGGGACAGCCTGGTCCGAGAGAGGGTCACACAGCGGGTCCAGACTGCACTTCAGGAACTGGCCCTCCTTGCATGGACCTTCTGGAAGTCCAGCCCCATGTCAGCTGCAGCTCTGCTTCAGGCAATGCGGAGTGGTCACGCCTTTGGGGTTCTTCTACGGTCCCCCTAGAAGAGTTAACTGGCCTCAAAGTCAAGATCAGGGGCGCCGCTAGGGAGCTTATCTGACCTCCTGAAGGGATTAGCACCCGGCTCAAGAAATGCCAATCAGCCAACAGGGCCGAATTTAACCTTGGCTATCCCTCCCAACCCTCGCCAGGGCACTCTCAAAATCGACAATTACGCTAGAGGCAGCTCTCGCTAAACCTCGTCATCGACTATTTATAACCCATTCGCCTTCTGGGGGGAACTAGACACCTCCCATCACAGTGAGGAGCGGAGCACCAGGCATGTGGCCTTGGCCTCAGGGACCCCTCTGTGCTGGTCTGCTCCTGCCAGGACCCTGCAGGAGCACCTTCTCCCAGTTCCCAGTGGCTCTGCCCAGTCACCTCTGAGGGACGGAGTGCCTCACTCAGCAGGGTCTTAACGCCTCCTGTGAAGACCCCAGACCTACCATCGAATGCAGCTCAACTCCTCCAGTCTCTCCTACCAGCTCACCCATAGGACTCAAGACCTGACTGTCTCACTCCGCCAGCTGCTGGCTCCCCCAACAGCTCTCTTCCCTCTTTTTTATTGTTTAATCACCTCCCTGGCTCCTGAAAACCCAACAAATCTGAAGAACCAGCAAAACCACAAAAGGAGTGGGAGTGGGACACTTATGCAAATAAGTCTTGAATGGGGAACAGGTCTAGTCCCAGATGCAGGTCTCCCTACCTTCAGTAAAAGATGTGGGTGAATGAACAATAAAGTGTGGTCCATCCAGACAGTGGAATATTATTCAGCACTGAACAGAAATTAGCTATCAAGCCATGAAAAGACATGGGGGAACCTTAAATGCATATTACTAAGTGAGAGAAGCTAGTCTGAAGAGGCTGCATACTGTATGATTCCAACCATAGGACATTCTGGAAAAGGCAAGACTAGATCAGTGGTCGCCAAGGGTTGGGGGGATGAATAGGTGGAACACAGAGGACTTTTAGGGCAGTGAAAGTACTCTATATGGTTCTGTAATGGAGGATACATGTTATTACACATTTGTCCAAACCCACAGAATGCACACCAACAGTGAATCCTAAGGATAACTATGAACTTTTGGCTATGATGTATCAATGTAGGATCACCCTTGGTAAAAAAAAAAAAATATATATATATATATATATATATATATATATATATATATATACACACACACACACACACCATTCTGGTGAGAGATGTTGATAACGAGGGAGGCTATGCATGTAGGGAGTGGGGAGAGAATATATGGGAAATCTCTGTAACTTCCTCTCAATCTTGTTGTAAACCTAAATCTGATATCTATAATAATAAAAGTATAATATGCAAATTGACCAAACGGCCGAACAGCAGAATGACTGTCCGGACGGCCACGCTATGACACACACTGGCACCAGGCCAGCCAAGGCGGGTGCAATGCGATTGGTGGAGGGTCATCGCCCCATAATCACCCCACAGAAGGAGGCCTAGGTCACCGACCGGAGGGGTGATCCATGAGGGGAAGCTCTGCGATCGCCCCAAAGAGGGAGGCCCAGGCCACCCTCTGTGGGGCGAATGAACAGGGGGCTCCGCGGAACCGGGGAACTGAGGGTGTGTGGTGACAGACACAGGCAGTGCCAGGCCAAGATGGGTGCAGGCAGGGGGCGGGGCCCCGAGGCAGCTGGGGCCATGAGGCAGCCAGGGCCATGAGGCAGCTGGGGCCACAAGGGCCCCAGCAGCCAGGGCTGGGAGGCAGCTGGGGCTGCGAAGGCCTACCCTTGCACGAATTTCGTGCATCAGGCCTCTATTATATATATAAAAGCTCTTAAGAAAAAAAGGTGGGTGACCAGCTAACAGCTCTGCCTTCAAGGATGTAACTGGCAAGAGCAAGACTGTTCTTCAACTCAAGCTAACTATAAGAAGCAGATGCCCACACCGCAGATATACTAAGAGGGGGTCCCGCTTTGTTCCTATATGGTCTGCACCTCTACTGAGCCTGTCCCTCATCTCTGGCCTGGTGAGAATGCTGACTGCCCAACACTGCCATATCCTCAAGGCTTCACTGATTTGCTTCATCTAAAGCAGTGGTTCTCAACCTTCTTAATGCTGCGACCCTTTAATACAGTTCCTCATGTTGTGGTGACCCCCAATTTCATTGTTACAAATTGAACATAATTAAAGCATAGTGATTAATCACAAAAACAATATGTAATTATATATGTGTTTTCCGATGGTCTTAGGTGACCCCTGTGAAAGGGTCGTTCGAACCTCAAAGGGGTCGCGACCAACAGGTTGAAAACCGCTGATCTAAAGCATGTTTGTCTAAAAGATACTCACCTTATTCTAAACTTAAAGGGAAAGGTTCCCTGACTTCTGGGTTATGGGCTAGATACCCCAATAAGTACCTTTTGAAAGCTAGTCACTCTTCTGCAGCCAAAAAAGGGAAATCCCATTAGTGATTCTATGAAACTAAAACAGGCCCCCTGCTGGCCTTGTCCCTTTGGGGTGGCACAGGGACAATCTCACAAATATGGTGGCAAAGGGCTGAGTGGGGAGAAAGTGCTAGAGAAAAGTTTAATAATAGAGCTGGGTTGGGCTCAGCCCGTTTCCTTTTTCAGTTGCCCTGACCGGCTGCTCCCATTACGCGATGTGGCTGAGGGCAGGGCGAGTCAGCTGCTGTGGAGACTCAAACCCAGGTCAGCCTGGGGGCCATGTCTCCTCAGGCCACCTCTGTGCAGGGTCCACATGCCACAGTCAGATGAGGCCCGTGCACAAACTCACTGGGCTCACCTAACGCAGCCTCTCTATAAAAAGCCCGGAGCTGGCCGGGTAGACAGCCAGGCCGGAAGCCCCAAGGTTGACTGTCCTGCACCCATCGGCCTTCCAGCCCAGCCACATGCCTTGCCCTCATTGTCTCTCTTGACTGTAGACTGCTATTTTGGGCTCTGGGGGACAAAGGGGAGCTGATGACTGCAGCAAGAAGCCCACATGGTGGGCAGGTTGGCGACAGGGCAGCTGCTGCCCTCTCTCCAGCCTCTCCCTGTCCCTTGGAAACCAACAAATACCATTCACTCAACAGTCAACATACGTGCGTGTATGGCCTGTGCACTGGGCTCCAGGCTGGGTGTTTTAGGTGTATTATTCCATCTACTCTCATACCAGTCTGAGGAGGCAGACTCTATTATCCAAGACCCGTCAGTAGGGCTAGGGTCAGCTCCTAGCTTTCTGATTCCTATACCTCCACTCCCCTCAAGGACATCAGAATCATCCAAGAAAGTTCCCAGTATTGCAGATGCCCATCAGCATCTCCAGAGTTGTAACCACTCATCTGCCCAGCCAGGACACAGCAGAGAGAAATACCCCCTGGGACACCCTGCCCCTAGAGACCTGGCATGTTGTGGCCCCTCACCACTTCTCCTCAGGAATGAGCACCAGCATCCCACCCCGATGACGGAGTTCTGGGGGCAGAGCCAGAGTCCAATCCCAACCTGGTGCACTGTGGACCTTTACTATTTTCCACCTCAGCTGATCTGGGCTGATGGGTGGCCTGTCCTCTCTGGGCTTCAGCATCATTACAGGTACAATTGTCCATGATGGCATTCTGTGAATTCTCCATGGGCCATGCAAGTCACAGCAGTCAAGCACTGACTGTGGCAGGTCCCCTTCCTTCATACCATTCATTACCTCACTGCTCTCCACTGCAACCTAGGAGGCGGGGTATCACTGCCATCCCCCTTCACAGATGAGAAACCGAGGCTCAGAGAGATTAAGGAACTTGCCCAGAGAGAGGCGTGGCAAGTCAAATCCAAATCCAAGATCTTAAGCACCAGGCTAGAGTGGATCCTTCATTGGAGCTTGTGTCTGCTCATAGTGGGCTGCGGCTGGTGGGAAGAGTGACTTTAGCCAACAGAGCAGGACGACCGGGCACAGTAGATGTCCCAGATGTTGAGAACCATCCTCCGAGTCCTAGGAGCACTTGGACAGGCAGGACAGATCCACGTGAGCCCCATTTTCCAGATGGGGAGAATAAACAGGGTAGTCAAGCAGCTGGCTCATACAACTATCACAGCAACACAGAGGAATGTAGGACAAACCAGTCTCCCTACGCCAGTCCAGGGCCCACCATGTAATTCTTCTGGACTGCTCTAAAATAGCCCTATCTCCCACCCCTGTGTCCTCCCCAAAGACAGGTGTCCACTGGCTCATCGAGGGGGAAAGTGACAAGCCCAGCAGCCCGACATGGCCCCACAAGGGAAGGGTCCTCAACTCAGCCCGAGAGGCAGCTCTCTCCATTCCCTTCCGTTTAAAATAGGCCACCAGGACGCACGCCAAGATCCAATGCTCTTGGCGAACAGGCGGGTTACACAGGGTGGGGCAAAAATAGGTTTACAGTTGTGAGAACACAAAACACAGAGTTCAGTCTTGTATTATTATTTATTAATCATTGTTTGTATTTTCCATAGGAACAGCTGTAAACCTGCTTTTGCCTGACCCTATATTTCTGGCTGCGCCCCATGAAACGCTGAACTGGGGAAGGCTTCCCAAACCAACAGCTGACCCTGGCTGTGATGACAAGACGATCTTGAGAGAGTGGGCCCGGGGCCCAGCTAGCGCCCAGCTAGCGGCAGGCTCTCTGCATGAGTACAGTAGGTGGGGCTCTGAGAGCACGCCAACTGCTATACAAGGACATGGCTGGGGGGAGCCCAGGGGGCTGGGATTTCTCCCTGGCCCCAGCAAGAGCTCACACTCGTGCAGGCATGTGCGCACACCTGCCGCGGATGAACATTCCTGCATGCCATTCCCTGGCCTGGAATGGGCTTCCCCCTCTGGCTGCCATCACCATTCTATCCAAACGCCGCTCTCGTCTCACCTGCTCCAGGAAGTCTTGCCAGAGGCTCCACCTCTCTCCAGCCACACCGGCACCGAAGGGCACGAAAGCCATGCTGCCCATGGGAATGGGTGTTGGAACTGCAGGTGTTTGGTCTGAGAGGGCTTAGGGGATGTGGTGAGGAGCATGGTGCAAGTCTTAAATACAAGAAGGACTGACATGGTTCAGTGTCCGGGCTTATTCTATGAGACTCTGGAGGACAGAATGGAGTCCCCAAGGGTTAGAACCCATGAGATGAAAAACGATCCCTTGGTTGCACTTGCCCAGAACCCAGAACTGACCGACATGGTGGCTGCCACTAGAAGGCTGGGTGGAGACCCCACGGACTCCTGCAGGAACCTCTGCTTTGGGGCGGGGGCTGTCCCAGCTACTTCCTGCTCTGTGTTTCCATATTACATGGGAACTCTCTGAGAGCAGGGTCCTCTTTCTGGTCAGCTCTCCCAACTCAGAGCCCAGTGGGCACTCAGCAGAGTGCCGAGTGTTAATGGTCAAAGTGGGGGCAGGAAGGCAGGCATCCTGGGGTGGGAGGCACTGAGAACCCACGGTCCTCTGTGTCCTCCTATTCTTTTTTTTCTATATATTTTGTTAATGATTTCAGAGAGGAAGAGAGAAGGAGAGAGAGATAGAAACATCAATGATGAGAGAGAATCATTGATCAGCTATCTCCTGCATGCCTGCTACTGGGGATTGAGCCTGCTACCCGGGCATGTGCCTTTGATCAGAATCAACTTGGGACCCTTCAGTCCCCAGCCCGATGCTCTATCCACTGAGCCAAACTGACTAGGGCTGTGTCCTTCTATTCTTTATAATTAAAGGTGTCCTTTGGAACAAAAGACTCTCCTCCCACATATACACCTAGAAACTCATCAAAAGGTGAACAGTAGTTATGTCTGGACAACAGCATTATGAGTGATTTTAATTTATGCACTTTTTTACTTCTCCATTATTTCCAATACTCTACAATGACCACATACTAATTCTAAATCAGAAATAAATTTTTTTAAAAAAAACAACTTCTGCCCTGGATGGTATTTCTTAGTGGTTAGAGCATCAGCCCATGGGTTTGATTCCCCATCAAGGGCACATACCTGGGTTGTAGGTTTGATACCTGGCCCCAGTCGAGGCGTGTGCAGGAGGCAACCAATCGATATGGCTTTCTTACATTGATGTTTCTCTCTCACTCTCTGTGTCCCTCTTTCCCCTCTCTGTCTCCTCCTCCCTCCCTCCCATCTACTCTCTCTTAAAAAAGAAAAGAATCAATGGAAAAAAATAAACTCGGGTGAGGATTAACAAAAAAGTTTTTGAATTAAAAGATAAAAAGAACCAACTTCATTCTCCCCTCTCAGATACCCCCATCATTAGTCAAGATCAGCCCCTCAGAAACCTCTACCATCCGCTTCCCCACGCCATTCCCTGGCACAGTTGCACACACCAGGGGAGAGAGGCAGGATGCAAGTGTATTGCATTTCTAGGTCAACTCCCTGCTGGGAAAGTAACAGCACTTGACTTCCCTGTCTTTCAGGTGGGACGCCTGTGTGACAGCATGTGGCACCCAGCAGCTGCACACTGAATGTTATTTTCCTTCTCAAGGTCCTGAAAGTGGTCTCTGCCATTTCTGGTCATGTGGCCAAGGCTCCCTAACCACTCCAAGGACAGCCTTCGATCTTTAACATGCTTGCAGCCTCTTTAAGGAACCCTTGATGGCTCCGCAGTAGAATGAGACAGAGGTGTGCAAAGGGAGACAAGCTCCAGCAGATGTGGAGAAAGAGATGGGGTGGAGATGCCAGTCTGGTCAGAGACCAAATGGAGGGGCAGGAGCAGCTGGCCTGTGGTCAGAACTCTCCCTTCATTCTCCTGGCTGGGCCCATCTCCAACTTTGCCAATTCTGAGCAATGCTCATTGAAATGCAGTCTACAGAGGGTACCTATTCCTTTTTGGTTGTATTTTAAAGTCACAAACTAGAAACTTCTAGAGACCCCTCGTTGCTTTCTATGTTGTGGGGGGTGAGGTTAGTACCCTCAGGCCCTGCCTGGGTAACACTCACTTGTTTATTATAACTGATCTGCTGTAGCTGTAACCTTCCTCAGGACGGTGTGAACCACTGTGCGCTAGTGATAACCACTGCTCCAACTCGCTACTGCATGAAGCTGGTGTGTTGTGGTAGGAGTGCAGGAGGGTGGGGCTTTGCTGTGGGGACTAGGTAAGTAGGTAACAGTTGGGAGTTTGGGACCATTGGGGGGGGGGGTTGGAGAGAGAGAGAGAGAGAGAGAGAGAGAGAGAAAAGAAAGGAAGAAAGAAAAGAGTTAAAACAAAAAGGAACTCGATGGTATGAAGCCAACAATCAACAGTCAGAAGATCCTTCAGAACTCTGATATTGGGATGGATGGTACTGATCACATACATCATTGTGACAACTCCCAAAACGTGGGGGCAGGGGAGGGGTGGGGAACGATGAGAAAGAAAGAGAAGGAGAAGAAAAAAGAGTCCAGATGAGATGAGAGAGTATGTGAACCAGAGCACAGTGACATCCCCACAGGCCACCCTGTCTGCCTCACTCCACCTTCAGTCCCTCCCGGCTGCAAGCCCCTTCTTCAGGGCAGGTCGATGTGCACATCACAGTCATTACCCTGGCCGTCCTGGGCCTGGTAACCTATGATCTGCACAGAGGCCTGAGAGCCGAGCTCTGCATACCTCCAGCGCTCCGTCATAGCACCAAGAAACGCTTCTCATGTCACAGGCACGATGCCTGAGCCAGCTAACCTGGGATGGGCCATATCTGTGGCTGCTGATAAGCTGACCTCAGCATGGACAGCGGAGCCTGGGGTGGGAGCAGAGACAGGGCTTCTCGTGGTGCGTCTGTGCAGCGGGAGTGTTCCTGTGTTGTCAGCTGTGGCAGAGCCACGGGAGCGGGGACATGGCCCTGCCCTCGAGGTGCCCCACCTCGAATGGGGAGACTCCCTCTCACACAGCAAACACACCAGACACACAAAGGCAAGTGAGAAAGTGAGACGTGCAGTCCATGTCTAAAAAGCTGTGAACTCCTCATTCTGGGAAAACAAAGCTGAAGGGGGATTAGATCAAAATTTGTAACATCATGAAGGAGATGACAGAGCCATCACAGACCTACCAGACACATTCCGAAATAGAATCTCAGGCATCCCTGAAGCTTGAAAGAAACCATCTGAGGACAAATAAAAGGCAGCTGAGCTTTACACAATGGGCAGAGGCAACGGACTCCCTGTCAGGCAGGTGGCACAGGATGAAAACATGGCCTAAGATCAAGAGAGCTCAGGTAAATGCACGGATGACAGAACCACATGGGCCATTAAAAGGAAGCAGGGATGCCGGGGCACCGGTGACCTTCACTGAGCACTGAGAGACGGGCTGCTCACCTAGCATGGGTAGCCCTGCCCAGGCACCACGTGGGAGGAGAAGGAGCAGGCGTACTGCTCCACACGGTGTGGAGGAGAGGAAAGCACACTCCGAGTCAGACTTGGGAGTTCAACTCCTCGCTCTATCACTCACTCGAGGGCTTTGAGCAGACTACATAAGCTCTCTGGGGCTGTTTCCTCATTTGCAAAATGAAGGTAAGAATGTCTTCCTTGAGGGATAATATGAGGATAAAACCAAATAACACATGAGAATCCCGGGGATAGAGCCTGTCATGTGGGAGGCACGCAGCAAGTAGCCACTAACCATGATCCATATTCACTTGATAGATAAATCAGATGTGAACATGCCCACAGGAACATCAACATGCACTTAAATAACCAAGGTACGAGTGAAAACTATTAAGGATTGTAGGAGACAGAGAGAGTGGAAGAGCTAAGAGGTTCTACCTTGAGGAGTCATGGAAGAAGTAGCACTTGAGATGAAAACTTCAAGGAAAAGGGGATGGGCATGTAATCTATACTAATAAAAGAGAAAAATGGTAATTGGCGTACGGCGATACCCTTTTCATTGGCTAATCAGGGCTATATGCAAATTAACTGCCAACTAAGATTGGCAGTTAACTGCCAACAAGATGGCGGTTAATTTGCATATGTAGGCACAATGCAGGGAGGTGAAAGGGAAAGCAGGAAGAAGCCCCCTGCCACTGACAGTGATCGGAAACCCAGGGGGGAGCTAAGAGCTGGGGGGCAGGGCAAAGGCGGCCCTGGGGCCGCCTTTGCCCTGCCCCCCAGCCATGATCGGAGAATCAGGCGCCTTTGCCGCCCTGGCCAGTGATAGCAGGAAGTAGGGGTGGAGCCAGCGATGGGAGCTGGGCATGGTCGAAGCTGGCAGTCCCGGGAGCTAGGGGTCCCTTGCCTGGGCCTAAAGCGAAGCCCACGATCGAGGGGCCGCTGCAGCTGTGGGTCCCCGCTGCCCGGGCCGGACGCCTAGGCCAGACGCGTCAGGCCTGGGCAAGGGGCCGATCCTGGGATTGGAGGGTGATGGGGGTCAACGCCTGAGGGCTTCCCAGTATGTGAGAGGGGGCAGGCTAGGCTGAGGGACACTCCCCCCCCCCACCCAGTGCACGAATTTCGTGCACCGGGCCCCTAGTATAGAGATAATTGGTATGGAAAGACTCATGGACAGGGAGGAGAGTGGGAGCCATATAGCAACATGGACAGGAAGTGGAACAGAAAAGGACATCTGAGCACTTCCTGTGGGCCAACCAGGGTGCTGTGTGTGACAGGTAGGGACAGGGAACTGTGAGGGGAGGTGTGGTCTGCAGGGTGCCTGAAGTCATCAAGAGAGTGACTCAAGGTTGAGAGGCACAGGCGATGGAGATGGAGGAGCATGAACTCTGCTAGTTTCTGAGGGGTGTTGTTGGTGGTGGTGGTGGTGGAACCTTGTGTGGGAGTGGAGAAGAAGAATCCAGCAGCTGTGAATAGAATGAACTAAGAGAAACTGGGGACAGGGAGATCAGCAGAGAACCTAATGAGTGGGCAAGGAGTGAGCAAGTGAATCCTGAGCTAGGGAAATAGCTGTGCAAATGGACAGGTGGGGCTGGGGGAGGGGCTGACAGAGGTTTGGAGCCTGAGAGCTGAACAGGTAATGGACCTGTTACTAAACCAAACAATATAGGACCAAAGAGGGCTTTTGAAGGAAGAAGATGAAACTAGTGTAAAGAATCAGTGGAAGGTGCACATGGAGAGACCGAGAAGCAAGTGGAAGTGTGGAGAGGGGAGTCTGCAGATCTGGTGTCAGAAACCCAGCTCAGCCACATTGTATCTTCAAAGTTAAATCCTTTTGGGGTATAACCAAGCAAACTGTCACTTAACCATTCTGTGCTTCGGTTTTATCATCCAAAAAATGAATGAATTATTCCACTTCACGGATGATTGTAAAGAGCAGACGTAATATGTGTAAAGATGTAAACTACACAAGCACTTTATAAGTGTCGGATGTTATTATCAGAGTTCAAGGCTGAAATCAAGAGGCTGGACAGCTTTGACAAGGGACAAAGAGAAGAGCAAGAAGGGAAAGGGCCAGTGGGGGGAATTCTCATGGATGTTAGGTCAGGGCAAAAAGCAACCCTGGAGAAAGTGAAGAAGCAGAAGAAAAACCAGGAGAGCATGACATCTCAAAAGTCAAAGAAAGAGAGCGGTATCTCCCAGAAAGGGCACCCATGCTGCCAGCCCTGGCCGGCACCACCCAGTGTTCCACAAGGAACAACTCCCTCACCTGTCCCGAAAAGGAGGACAATTTCAAAGGTAAGGAGAGTACCTGCCAAGGGGAATCGCAGCCGCTTGAAGAAAGTAACGATACCGGGTGTGCGTGTTCCTGGGAGGGAGATCTCATCAAAATCCCAGGGAACAGACATCTCAGCAAAGAGGCATTCAGGAGCCATCCGCTCCCTGATTACAACGAAGGGGCTGTTGCTCTGATGTGCAGAAGTTGAGCAAATCTATGGGGGTGGGACAGTGGCAGGAAGACAGGCTGACTGTCATTTGACTAAGAAGCAGACTTTTAATCCATCATCCTCCACACCCTGCCATGCTCCCCACTGGGGAGCGTGCCCCAAAGGTACATACTGCTCTGATCTGGCAAAAGAAGTTGATAGGCTGGGGGACAGTCAGAGAGAGCAGGGAGGCATTTCTGCAGGATCGTGAAGGAGCTCTCCCCTGTGAGTCTGGGAGCCCAGCAGCGGGAAACAAACAGCCCAGAGGGAGGTCCATAAGGAAGCAGGGTACAGGGCTGACACTGAGATCAACTGGGCAGGCACTAGGATGGCAGCTCACCCGGATCTGAACCTTCCAGGCCGGCCTGTCCTCAAAACCAGACAGTCAACACAAAGGAACGATGGAGGTAGAGAATGAAGTTGGCCCTGTCTGCTCAGTGGGTGCCCGGGCGCCTCTCTGTGGACTGGAACACCGCATTTCTCTCGTGGTCTCTTTCCCCTCCATGGCTGTTTCTGGCAGGCTTTGACACCTTGCCAGTCATTTTGGCCTGACACTCTCTAAGGGCTTCCTGTGCTTTCTCCTGCTCTGAAGACAGAGAACTGAAGCAGAAAGGACTCCAGAGGGCTTCTGGTCCCATCGCCTGCCTCCAAGCTGGCCTCTACTCCGACATCACAGATGGCTGGCAACCCTCACTTTTCTTCAGGGGGGCGAGTGGGCCAGCAAATCCCATCAGCTGTAACCAGAGTAACTGAATCGCCCCTCTCTTACTATGCCTGTGGTAAACTCCACAAGACTTTGTCAAATCATTTCTGCGATAGCTTTCACTGCTCACGGCCAGGCCTAGGACAGTCCCAGTCATTCCCAAGATGCCTTCTCAATAAGCGCAATGGCGTTCAACACACACATTTACTGAGCATCTTCTATGAGCCTGGCATGTGAGCACTCCTCTTCCCTGTCCTGGGCAAACCCATACGCTTCCTTCCACCATTCCCCTAGGGCAGTGGTCGGCAAACTGCAGCTCGGCAAACCGTGGCTCATGAGCCACATGCGGCTCTTTGGCCCCTTGAGTATGGCTCTTCCACAAAATACCGGCTCTTCCACAAAATACTAACTTCGGCACATGGGCCATGAAGTTTCAATTGCACTGTACGTGCGCGCCCACACGTGGTATTTTGCGGAAGAGCCACACTCATGGGGCCAAAGAGCCGCATGTGGCTCGCAAGCCACAGTTTGCCAACCACTGCCCTAGGGCCATGCTCTTTTCAAACTGCCCTTCACCCAAGGGCCATCAGCACATCGCAGACAAGCTCTCCTTGAAGCTGCCCCATTGTGCCCAGGGCTCACACCACCCACAGACCAGGCTCGGCCTCTTTGCCTGTGCCCTTGGGAGCAGAGATGACTTCCGCCAGCCCTGGGGCCCCCCCTGAAAGCCCCCATGAGGGCTGGGCTGACAGGATGGCCTGAAGCACTTGGAAAGGGAAGTAGGGAAGATGCCAGGGTTGTTCTGAACAGCCAGCAACTGCAGTTTTGCTCTGCCCTGCCCGACACGAGGCTGTTATTAGGCCCAGGAATTGGAGGGTCATGGTCAGGAAGATGCAGGTGCACTGACCCAGAGAACACGGTTTGGAACAATCAGGCTACTATTCCCTGACACTGAGAATGGAATGGACTCAGAATCCCAAACTTTTCAAGTGGGAAGTTTTGCCAGAGTCCATCTGCCTCCTTCCCTCTCTGCTGCAGGGAGCATCTCAGCGGGTAAATGGGGATCGAGCCCTCTGCCACATGCAGCCCAATCCTCCGCCCAAGGCAGCTGCAGTGAGATCATCCTGGGTTGGGGGCCTGGAGCTGGGAGCAGGAGGGGAGAGGATGCCCAGCAGAGTCATCAGAGCATGAACCTGGAGCACCTCCACCAACCATAAAGTGCACAAACAAGACAGCACTGATCCTGACCCGGCCATGCTTCACAGCCCCACCTGCTGCACGTGGGTGCCATCAGCAAAGGATGTTTGGGGGCTGGAGGGTGCAGCCTAGGCCTCCATCACCACTCTTTTGACAGTTTCGGTGCCTCAGGTTCCATCAACATAGTGCAAGGAAGCAAAGTGGACAGGGCAGGGGAACAGGCAGCCTCTCCTTCCTCAGTCACAGGCAGCTGGGGCCAGGGAGGTGGGTCACGGTCATATGGCAAATCAAGGACAGACCCAGGCCATCTTACTCCCTTTCCCTCCAACACAGCTAGGTTTCCACTCCCCTGGCTTCCCTCCTTTGGAACATGCAAATAGGTTTGAGAAAAAGAAAACTGAAAAACATGTCTCTCTCTTGGCAGGAGTTAGCTTTCCCTTTCCATTTTCGGGTGGAAGGCCAGAAGCAGCTTCAAGGACATCCATCTGTCCTTCCTGTGCCCCCTGGGCACCTCCCTTTGGCAGGGGCCCGAGAACAGGAAATGGGCCTGGCATCTTCCAGGACTGTTCCACCGGCCGGCAGGTGCGAGAAACATGCCTTGGTCCAGGCATCTGCTCGCTCACTTGGCAGCCCCAGGACAGTCCGATCAGAGTGGTGCTGAGTTCCAGAACCAGGCACTGCCAGTGAGAGGCAGAGGAGCAGTGCCTGCCTGGAACTGGAGGTGGGTATGGATGGTACCTAGGACTCAAGAGGTCTGTTCTCCTTCCTCCACCCCAGGTGAGCTGGGCTGCAACACAGATGCCTAGGGAGACTGCCCATGGAATCCAGAAGCTAAGGCAGCCAGAGCAAGAGAGGCTGAAGCTCCAACAGCATGGTGCTGGATCCTGAGAGGCAAGCTGGGCCTCTGTCCTCAGGAAAGGGAAGGAAGAACCAACCACTCTCGCCAGGGGAAGGTTCCAGAGCCTGGGGGCAGGGGAAACAGAGTGGACCATATACCCTCCTTTCTCTGCTGTCGAACTCCAGCTGGATTGGCTCCACTCCCCGGCTCTCACAGCCATGACTAAAGAGACCATCAACCAGATGGTCCCCTCCAGGGCAGCGGCTGGGGGCTCACCATCTGGTGGGACCTGCTGCCACCGAAGCTCCCTGTCTGCACTGCAGGGACCAGTCAAGCATGGGGTGATGCAAGAGCCCACTCTCCCAAAGTGGACATTGCCAGGCACTCCTCAGAAGTCCCAGCATGCACTGCCAGCAGCCTCTCCTACCCCCATCTCTGTACCTTTGTGCCATCTGGGGAGGACTGGAACCCAGCTCTAGGCTGAAGGCTGCACAGAATCAGGACCTGGCCTCCTCCCCAGCTAGGCAGAGAGGCAGCAGATAGGGCTTCCACACATCTAACTTCTGGAGATAGCCACAGGCTTTGTGGAAAAGGTTAAGGGGCTTTGGAGGTTCAGGGAGAGAAAGGCAGGCCCAGGGTGAGAATGAGACCTGCCTGGGCTTGCTCATCCATGGGGACCTGTGGCTGGCAGTCTCAAGAAAAGGGGGCAGAGTTTGGGTCAAGAAAGTTGAGTCACAGATAAAGACACCTCCATGCCTCCAAGCAGACTGTTGGGGTTGAAAATAGCATCATGTGAGTATCCACCACCTTGGAGTACACTGTTTGGGGCAAAGTGTCCCAGATGTGGCGTGTTGCTAAAGCGTATACCCAGCAGTGCACAGTAGGCAAGTTGAGAGGGTACAGTCTTGCCCAGGGCCCAGGCATGGCCAACGGAGGCCAGAGCACTTATACTGACAGCCAAGGTCTGACCAGAAAGACTTTGCGGATCCAGAAGGTGTGTAAGGGGAGACGAGCCCAGGATGGCTGGCAGGGGTAGCTCAATCAGAGCCTACCCCTATTCCCAATCACAGACCACGGGGCAGGCTCTCTGCTGGCCTAAGAACCTGTATCAGAGAAGACAGAAAACGAATGGGGTCTCCATGTCCCTCCTCAGCTAAACCTGGGCAAGGTGGTCCAGAGAGCTGGAGCCAGAGGAGGGTGGCAGAGGCAGGGCCCGAAGCCTGGCTGCTCCCCCCCTCGCTGACGCCCTTCACTGAAGCTGCCTTGGCTGTGATCTGGTTCTACACTAAGTGGCTTAGCCAAAGGCCCTATCTCCTCAGCTCAGGGCTCAGCCGAGGGGAGCAAGGCGGCCTTGTGGGAAGTGTGGGCCTAGAGCCAGAGTTGGTGCAACTCAAGCTACTGTGAAAGCCACACAAGTTACTGAGCGTCTCTGAACCTCCTTGTGCAAAAGGAAGGACAACAGTAGTACCACCACCTGGGGTTGCAGTGGGAACTCAGAGTTGGCAGGAGTAAAGGCCCACCATTGTGCCTGGCCCACAGGTGGTGCTCCACAAACGGTGATGTGACCGCAGTGGTGGGAGCATGATGGGTAGGACCAACAGAAAATGAGATGTGGAACTCAGCCACTGTCCAGTGACTCAGGACGGAAAACAGGGTGAAAGGGCTCATGGAAAACTAGGGTTGTCTGTATTGGGTGGCCTTTTCTACTTTGGGTGTTAAGGCCCATCCTGAGTCCACATCTCCCCAGTAGTCCACCTGCACCCTAAATTTCTCAGGCTGGTCCAAAGGCTGTGCTAGGAGGCCCAGGGACACTCCGTCCTCCTATAGAGTTCCTGTTTGCATGCCCCGCCCCTGCGAGTAGGCTCATGCTTCACTCTATGTGACAGGGATATGTGCAGGGTGTAGAGAGCAGCCACCACAGAGGGACATTCAACAATCAGTGTTGCTGGAAATCCTTTTAAGAAAGAAGCCAGCAAAAAGGGTCCTTGAAGATCATACATATAGTCAGCGGGGGGGGGGGGGGGGGGGAGGAGAACAGGGAGAACTCACCCATCACCTCAGGCACAGGAGAGGTGGAGCTAGGCTCCCC
The DNA here is from genome assembly GCF_963259705.1 of Myotis daubentonii. Classification (NCBI taxonomy): domain Eukaryota; kingdom Metazoa; phylum Chordata; class Mammalia; order Chiroptera; family Vespertilionidae; genus Myotis; species Myotis daubentonii. Next base: position 94,279,478 of record NC_081841.1, read on the forward strand.
CACTCCAGTGGGCAAGCCCGGCAGAGCACTGGAGCCGCTTGCTTGTCCTCCGCGTTCTCTGTGCAGAGTCCTATGTGACTGCTAAGCATACAGAGAGAACGGGGACAGTCCCTGTCCTTTGGAGCATGAAGGGAAGGGAGGAAGAAAACACCTGGCCATCAGGGGCTCTGCCCAGAAGTAACTGTGGGAGTCCATGTCCCACTCCTGGGAGCTGCCCTACCGAGCTAGGAGCTAGTGGTTAAGGATGCGTGATTCACTGTTGGAGGTATGTGGGAGAGGAAGCTTTGTGCCCAGGGGCAGGCTGGGTGCAATGCCAGGGCACCAGGCAGAAAGCACACGCAGGCCTCAGACCTTGGCCACACCCACCCCATTCCGGGGAGGAAGGCCCTACCCTGGCTCAGCTTTGAATGAGCAGCAACTAAGTGCTGAGACCAACCTCATATGCAGGCTCTCCCTCCCTGCTGAGGAGCAGTCCTGCTGAGGGCAAATTAACAATAATACCAGCCCCAGGAGACCCAGGAAGCTGAGAAGGAGACCCCTGAAGCTGGCCTGGGGAACACCGGAGGTGGCAGGGAGGCAGTAAGAAGGCAGAGCAGCAGAATGCTCTGTCCCTTGGTCAGAAGAGGGAGGAGTTCTAGTCATCAGAACAGGGAACTTCTCCTTCCCCCAGAATCAGCAGCCCCCCACATGCTAGAGCCCCGACTCAGAGCAGCTGTCTGGCAAAATGGTGAGGAGGGGGCAGGGAGAGGACTCTGCCCTCCGATGCTCTTCACTCAGGACACGGCACCGGCTAGCAGCATTCCATTCTATACTGAGCCCAGTGACACACCAGAGGCCAGGCTGGCAGTGCCCGGCCACCTCCCAGCCCCACTGGGCACACCCGAAAGGCCAGGTCACAGGCACGGAGCCCACCCTCCCACACTGACCGTGATTGGGGTAAGAGCACTGCGCAAAGTCAGGGCTCCAGGCCCAACCTCACCATCTTACTGGAAAGAAACTGAGGCTCAGACAGAAATCACTTGTTTAAAAATTGCACAGCTCATTTCTCTAGGGCCATTTTGTTTGGTCACCTTTTGTGATGTGCTTCCAGTCATATGCATATACATACATACTTTTGTATATACACTGTAGTAAACTCTTTCCTCATTTAAAATTATACTGGGTGATGATAGTTACATGACTACATGTGTTTGTCAAAACTCAGAACTATATTCCAAAAAGAGCACATTTTACAGTATATAAAATATATTATACTGCTTTTTCCTCCACATCATTTCATCATTCTTAGAAGTGTAGTCACTGGTCAGAGGGCCGTTTTTAAGCTCTCGATACCTGCAAAGTTGTTCAGTGTGAAGGTTGTGACACTAGACACTCCGGTGCTGTGTCCAGTGCTATAAGGTTGTATTATGTTAGCAATATCAGTTTAAAAATCTATGTACATTTGAAAGGCAAGAAAAAAGCATGCTATTATTGTCATAATTTAGATTTCTTTGATTACTAGTGATGCTATGCTTTCTTTCTCATGTTTATTGATCACTAATAATTCTTCTTACACAAACCTAATTACAGCATCAGCCAGCAAGTCGCAACTCTCAAACATCCACACCATTTTAGTGTTATTGTTATAGTATATCAAATATACATTAAATCAAATGGGTTAATATTATGCTCATATTTAACACAATAGTACTGTAGAGACAGGCGTGGGGTAGCATAAGGTACACCAGCTTTGAAGCCAAACAACCCTGAGTTTGCATACCTACATCTCAGCATACCCGCTGTGTGACCTTGGGAAAGTTACTTAAGCTCTCTTAGCCTCAGTTTCATCCGCTGTGGAATTACAAAATACAACCATAGAAACTAACTTTCTATGGACCCAATGACCCTGGCTTTTCCTCCCCAGGAGACAAGAAAAAAAATCAGTGTCACTGTGAAATTCAAAAGGCAGCAGGAAGCTAAATGGGTCATCTCTATCCTCCTTAGGGGGTTCCTTCCAGTCCTTGTGTAGAGGGCTCAGTGCAAATGGAACAGAGAGAGCAGCAGAAAGGAGAGATGGCTAGGCGGGTAGGGGGATGCGGGGCCTGGAGAAAGGCTGGTACTCTTGTAGAGGCTGGGGCCGCCTATAGCTACAGCTACTGAGAGAGGAAAGTCATCAAAGAAATTCTAAGACACAGCCTCATGGCTTAAACCCCTCTCTCCCCTACCTTCTCTAAGGGCTGGCAGTGGGGAATGCATGTTCTGCAAATTTGAGAGCTTACTAACGTCAGGAAGCCCAGAGCCTCCCTCCTGTTCCACCTGCCACCAAGAAAGGTCATCCCTGGGAGCCACACGCAGACACGTCCAACCAGCCAGAACATAAGCAGGTAGGGAAACGTGCCACCAGCCCACTGGAGCAAGAGAAGATCAAAGTCAAATACCTCCTTTAAAACAGCCTTTTAATGGGCAAGGGAGACTCCTCCCCCAATCAGAACACTGGGCTACTCCCAAAGCCATGATGAGGCCAGGTAAAAGCAGTTCTGATGCAGGAGGTAGTGTAACAACAGACAAAAACAAGAGCTTTGGGGTCCTGAGGCCTGCATTCAAATCCCACTTTCCTTGCTGCCCAGCTGTGTGAGCTTGGGCATGTTACCAACCTCTCTGAGCCTCCATCCCACATCCATAAAAAGGGAATGCTGACACAATCATCCTCACAAAGGTTCTGTGAGGATTAAGTGAGGTAAAGCATAGGAAGTGCCTATAATAATGCCTGATACATAGCAAGGACTCAACTGATAGAAGCTATTGCTGGTGTTCACCAGTGGAGACAGGGGAGTGCAGGTTATAGGAAACACCCTCTGGGCCTGAACTCTGGTCTTGTGGCCTGTCCACTTTCCAGATGACCACCATCCTCCCAGGGCTGCTCCTCTGGGAAGAGCAGGCCTACACGCTCCCACCTCATCCACACAACTCACACTCACCTTGGCCTGCAGCGGGGACTTCTGAATCCAAACACACCCCTGAAAAGGTTCAAAATGTAGCCCTGGGTGAAAAGACAGGAGGTCTCCACTTTAAAACATTCCAGAAGAAGGAAAGGTGGGTGGAAGTAGATGAAATAAAGGAACGGTAGAATGCTGAAGTGATGGTTACATGAGGTTTGTTCCATTATTCTCTGTGTGTGTGTTTTCCTCGGTAGAAGTTAGAAGGAGAAAAGAAGCTATTTCATAGTACACACCCCCACTTTCTGAGACCTCTTCCCTAAACCTAGGTCTTGGGGAAGCCCTCTCTCTTCCAAACCTATAATCTGGGTCTTGCCTTTGTTCCATTTCAAAATGTCCTAACCCCAAGCTGCCCTCCTTACCCCTACTCAGCTCCTTCCTCTCTCCCTCCAAAGCCTCCTCCCTATCAGATACTGTCAGAGCTCCCAATGACCCTCCAAGAAGGCCAAGTGCAAGGTAGCACACCAGGAACCAGGATGGACACCTGGGTTTTAGCCCAGCCATGCCATTATCTGTGCTGACCTGTGCAACTGACCTCTCTCTTCAGATCAAATGAAAACTGAGCAGAGCCAGCAGAGAGTTTCAGCAGTCACTGTTGCTACTTCTAAAAGGCAAAAAAAAAAAAAAAAAAAAAAGTGCCCCTTTCTCTGTCAGCCTGTTCAGGGCATTAAAGCTATGGTAAGGTGATTCCCATGGCAGACACTGCCTACCTACAGAGGGTTGGGGAAACGGGCATACAGGTGCCGTCATCATCTTATTAACAAGGATGAAAATGAAAGCCGAGAGGGGTTAGGGGTACACTCCTGTACACAAGAATGCAGCTGTGTGCCTCGCACAGATGATAAGCCTAAAGCAATGAAGTCTGTCAAATTAGTTGCGAGCAGGGCACCTGATAAAGATTAGAATAAATGTGTACATGATCCTAAAAAAATTTTGTACTCACATTGTTTTATATGTGAGTTTAAGTTCTTTCTCGATTCTAAAGCCAAATCTGGCCCAAGCCGGTTTGGCTCAGTGAGTAGAGCATTTGCCCATGGCCTGAAGGGTCCCAAGTTCTATTCTGGTCAAGGGCACATGCCAGGGTTGCTGGCTCGATCCCCAACAGGGGGCATGCAGGGGGCAGGCAATCAGTGATTCTCGGTCACCATTGATGTTTCTATCTCTCTCTCCCTCTCTCTTCCTCTCTGAAATCAATAAAAATATTTTTTAAAAATAAGTAAATAAAAACAAATAAAGCCAAATCTGAAAACCACAGATGATATGTAAAGGGCATCTATATATCTATCCTATCTAATAATAGACAAACATGGTAATTAACCATACCTCCGCTATACTTCCCATTGGCTAATCAGGGTGATATGCAAATTAGCTGCCAACCAAGATGGCAGTCGGCAGCCAGGCAGCTGAAGCGAACATGAGACTTGCTTGCCCCGGCGATGAAGGAAGCCAAGGTTCCCCGCCTGCTGAAGCCCAGCTCTGAGCTCTGGATGCAACAATGTTGCAATCCTAGAAGCTAAATAAACCCCAGAAACCTGCTTTCAGCCAGCCGGCCTCGGAGCTGGAGCCACAACAAAGTTTCAATTACAGAAAGTAAATAAATCCCAGAATAAAACAAAAGAAAAAAGGAGAGACTGGGAGCTTCAGTTGCAGGCTTGGCCTGCCTGAAAACAGCCCTCAGCCCCTCATCCAGGCTGGCCAGGCACCCCAGTGGGGACCCCCAACCTGAAGGGGGTGCGGGCAGCCTGAAGACAGCCATCAGCCCCTCACCGAGGCTGGCCAAGCACCCAAGCGGGACTCCCACCCTGATCCGGGATACATTTCAGGGCAAACCAGCCGACCCCCACCCGTGCACCAGGCCTCTATCCTATATAGTAAAAGGGTAATATGCAAACTGACCCTAACAGCAGAATGACTGGGAATGACTGGTCACTATGACACACACTGTCCACTAGGGGGCAGACGCTCAATGCAGGAGTTGCCCTCTGGTGGTCAGTGAGCTCCCACATGGAGGAGCTCTGCTCAGCCACAGCCAGGCTGATGGCTATCAGTACAGCGGTGGTGGTGGGAGCCTCTCCTGCCTCCTCAGCAGCGCTAAGGATATCTGACTGAAGCTTAGGTCTGCTCCCCGCTGGCAAGTGGGCATCCCCCGAGGGCTTCCGGGCTGCCAGAGGAATGTCTGATTGGCAGCTTAGGCTCAATCCCCTGGGGAGCAGGCCTCAGCCAGCAGATGGTCATCCCCCGAGGGGTCTCAGATTGTGAGAGGGCACAGGCCAGACTGAGGGCCCTCATCCCCCGAGTGCACAAATTTTTGTGCACTGGGCCTCTAGTCCTATCTAATAATAGAGAAACATGGTAATTAACCATAACTTCGCTACCCTTCCCATTGGCTAATCAGCGAGATATGCAAATTAACTGCCAACCAAGATGGCGGCTGGCAGCCAGGCAGCTGAAGCAAACATGAGGCTTGCTTGCTCCAGTGATGGAGGAAGCCAAGGTTCCCCGCCTGCCGCAGCCCAGCTCTGAGCTCTAGATGCAACAATGTTGCAATTATAGAAGCTAAACAAACCCAGAAACCTGCTTTCAGCCACCAGCGGGCTCAGAGCTTAGAGCGCCAGTGATGGCAATAGAGTTTCAATTATAGAAGCTAAACAAACCCAGATACCTGCTGGCTCTCAGCTCCAGTGACAGCCATAGAAGGTAAATAAATCCCAGAATAAAAAAAAAAGAGGCTGGGAGCTTCAGTCCCCCACCAGCCTGAAAACGGCCCTCAGCCCCTCACCCAGACTGGCGTGGCACCCCAGTGGGGACCCCCACCCTGAAGGGGGTGTGACCAGCTGCAAACAGCCATCAGCCCGTCATCCAGGCTGTCCAGGCACCCAAGCAGGACCCCCACCCTGATCCGGATCACCCTTCAGGGCAAACCAGCCGGCCCCCACCTGTGCACCAGGCCTCTATCCTATATAGTAAAAGGGTAATATGCAAACTGACCCTGACAGCAGAAAGACTGGGAATGACTGGTCACTATGGCACACACTGTCCACCAGGGGGCAGACGCTCAATGTAGGAGCTGCCCTCTGGTGGTCAGTGTGCTCTCACAGCGGGGAGCTCTGCTCAGCCACAAGCCAGGCTGATGGCTGCCAGTACAGCGGTGGTGATGGGAGCCTCTCCTGCCTCCTCAGCAGCGGTAAGGATGTCCGACTGCAGCTTAGGTCTGCTCCCTGCTGGCAAGTGGGCATCCCCCGAGGGCTGCCAGGCTGCCAGAGGGATGTCTGATTGGCAGCTTAGGCCCAATCCCCCAGGGAGCAGGCCTAAGCCAGCAAGTGGTCACCCCCAAGGAGTGCCAGATTGTGAGAGGGCACAGGCCGGGCTGAGGGACCCCCTACCCCCGAGTTTACAAATTTTTGTGCACTGGGCCTCTAGTCTACACTAATAAAAGAGAAAAATGGTAATTGACGTACGATGCTACCCTTTTTATTGGCTAATCAGGGCTATATGCAAATTAACTGCCAACAAAGAGGGCGGTTAATTTGCATATGTAGGCACAATGCAGGGAGGTGAAAGGGAAAGCAGGAAGAAGCCCCCTGCCATTGACAGTGATCCGAAACCCAGGGGGGAGCTAAGAGCCGGGGGGCCGCCTTTGCCCTGCCCCCCAGCCATGATCAGAGAATCAGGCACCTTTGCTGCCCTGGCCAGTGATAGCAGGAAGTAGGGGTGGAGCCAGCGATGGGAGCTGGGCATGGTCGAAGCTGGCAGTCCCGGGAGCTAGGGGTCCCTTGCCTGGGCCTAACGCGGAGCCCACGATCGCGGGGCCGCTGCAGCTGTGGGTCCCCACTGCCCGGGCCGGATGCCTCAACCAGAGGCGTCCTGCAGGGGCAGGGGCGGAGCCCGCGCGATCGCGGCGCCCCCCGCTGCCACTGCGGGTCCCCGCTGCCCAGGCCGGACGCCTAGGCCAGAGGTGTTAGGCCTGGGCAGGGGCGGAGCGGGAGATCGCGGGGAGCTGGGAGTCCCCTGCCCAGGCCTAATGTCTTGGCCAGAGGCGTTAGGCCTGGGCAGGGGCGGAGCCTGCAACCGCGGGGAGCTGGGGGTCCCCTGCCCAGGCCTAATGCCTTGGTCAGAGGTGTTAAGCCTGGGCAGGGGCAGAGCGGGAGATCGCGGGGAGCTGGGAGTCTCCTGCCCAGGCCTAATGCCTCAGCCAAAGGCGTTAGGCCTGAGCAGGGGCGGGGAGCTGGGGGTCCCCTGCCCAGGCCTGACACCTCTGCCGGAGGCCTCAGGCCTGGTCAAGGGGCTGATCCGGTGATTGGTGTTTGGAGGGTGATGAGGTCCTCTGGCCGAGGCATCAGGCCTGGGCGGGGGGCTGGGGGTCCCCTGCCCAGGCCTGATGCCTGGGCCAGAGGCATCAGGCCTGGGTGGGGGAGCAGAGCCGGGGATTGGGGGAATATGATGGTCCCCATGCCCAGGCTTGAAGCCTGGGTCAGAGGCGTCAGGCTTGGGCGGGGGGTGGAGCAAGCGATCAGAGGGAGATGGGGGTCCCCTGCCCAGGCATGATTCCTGGGCCAGAGGCCTCAGGCCTGGGCGGGGGTCAGAGCCAGTGATCGGGGGGAGATGGGGGTCCCCTGTCCAAGCCTGACACCTCTGGCGGAGGCGTCAGGCCTGGGCAAGAGGCCGATCCTGCGATTGGAGGATGATGGGGGTCAACGCCTGAGGGCTCTCAGTATGTGAGAGGGGGCAGGCTGGGCTGAGGGACACTCCCCCCACACACACACCCAGTGCACGAATTTCGTGCACCAGGCCCCTAGTATATATATAAAAGCCTAAGTGACTGAACGACCAAACAACTGGTCGATTGGTCGCCATGACGCGCACTGACCACCAGGGGGCAGACGCTCAATGCAGGAACTGCACCCTGGTGGTCAACGCTCTCCCAAAGCCAACCTCCCATGGCTGGCCAACCTCCCGCATTCCCTATATCCAGCCGGCCCCGATGATCCCAATTGAGGTCGCTGGCCAACCTCCCGCAGTCCCTTCTCCTGGCCAACCTCCTGCAGCCCCAATCAGCCCTGATCACCAGCCAGGCCAAGGGACTCCACCTGTGCATAAATTCATGCACTGGGCTTCTAGTAAGCTATAAAAAAAAAAAAAAAAAAAGGAAAAATAAATGTGTAACTCCAACCTAGAGATAAGACTCAAGAAGCCTCAGCTCTACATCAAAAGATTAGCAAGAAATGGTTAGGTTGAAATAGTGTTTAAGGTTTATGTGGTATAAACGTATAATTTTAGTGATCCCTGCTTCACCCAACTTTTTTAAGGAACTAATTAACTGGTCCTGATCACACCAGATAAGAGAGTTATTAATTAAAATACTGTGTTCTGGGTGCTTGTTACATGTAAGCCCTTTGCAAAGCTCTGAATGTATAATCATCTCATTTAATTCCTACAAGAACCCTTTGAAGTATTCTCTCATCCAAGAGATGCCCCCCGCCCCCCGTTCCCCCAAAAAAAGCCTGAGGCAGAGAGGCAGCATCCCCAATAAGGATGTCACCCCACTCACTCGCCATCCCAGCTGCCCTCTGGGCCTGAGCTTTCTTCCTCTTTTCTCTCCCAGGATTACAGGTCAGGCCTGGAAAAGAGGACGAATCAGGAGCCCTTAGGTCAATTTCCAGGCACATCTGCCATGCGGGTGACTGTGAAGGAGCTGCCCTACTCCTCTCTGGGCTGAGCAGACAGCTACTTGCCTCTCTCTAGGTGTGCCATGCCCTGGGGAAACCAGAGAGAAAACAGCAGGAAACCCTGTGGATGAAGGCACAACATACGCACAGGGTCCGTCCCACAGCCCACCAACATTACTGTGCACCGCCGGCAGGCCCAAGGGTGGCCCAAGTTCACCGGGACCTAAGAACTTACTGGTCTGTCTGCTGTGTGATCAAAACGGCTTCAGCTGACTTCTCCCAGGGTATCCGCACTGCCCCACCAGGGACTGGGGTTGTAGGTGGTAATAATCTTCACTCCCATCTTTTGAGTGAGAAAATAAGGGCATGGGACTTTGCCCCAAAACAGGATAAAGGATAGTTGGTTCTGGGGTCTAATCCCAGCAGTCCCGACTCCCATCCACGGCTCTCCCTATGAGATGTGGAGGAGCAGACACATTTTTCTGGGGAAGAGTACCATCTGGGGTTCAGCTTTCCTGCTAGCAAAGGAGAAAGAGCCAGCCCTGATAACTCAATGACACACAAAGGGCACCGTGGGAACAAACAAAAGCCACAAACCACAATTCAGCACAAAGCAGGCTGGCCCTTGGCAGCTGCAGACTGTGCTCAGCCCAACATGTCTGAGGGTGGGGCAGGAGGGGACTTAGCGATGCCCAGGGAAAGTCTGTCATGCCCGCCAGATTGAGGGAGCACAGCAGAGTGAGAACAGCAAAGGATGCAGACTCAGGACCAGGGCTCCAGGCTCAATTCAGTTACTTCTAGCCATCAGCCTGGGGCAGATCAATCGGTCTTCCCGACCCTCCACTTTCGTACCTATAAAATGAGAATAATGCATCTTCTCTACGGGAGCGATAAAAGTGCTTTGTAAACTGCAGGCAGCATGCAAAAATAAGGGAACATTCTAGTTTTCCTCTTGAGGATGAGAGAGGGAGGGAAGAGGAAGGAGTGAAGAGGAGAGGAACTCATAGGAAGGATCTCCAATGAGGCTGAGGTTTTGAAACTCAACCTGCTGGCTTTACAGCCCAGCCCTTTCATCATCGTAGGAAACCTAACCTGCAGCAAATGTACGCTGAGTTCATACACATGATTAAAAAGGTTGCTTGCAAAATTCACACAGTGAAATGAGCTGCAGATGGCGGCAGTACTGGCCTTCCACAGCAGGCAACAGCTGGCTATGTGGACTCGGGGACAGCTGGAGGGGAGCCTTGCGAATGCCCACTTTCAACTTTAGAAGGGAGGGGGCATGCCAACCCTGCCCTCTCTGTGACTGGAGACAGAGAGATTTCCTGAAACTGAAACCCTAAGCCATAAACTGTCATTCGTCCCAGAGAGATCAATCAGGTCTTCAATCCCAACTAAAGAGGGCAGGCCAAGCAGAGAGAGAGAGAGAGAGAGAGAGAGAGAGAGAGAGAGAGAGAGAGAGCTGAGATGACTAGCTCCTTCCACGGAGCCTGGGTCAGGCGGGACACAGCCAGGGCAGCTCAGGCAGCCCAGTGCTGGGAGTGCTCTTGGAGAGGGAGGAAGAAAGGGGTTTAGAATATCTGAGGTGCTCCCCTGCTCTGAGGCCAACAGGTTTCCCTGATATGAGGAGAAGGGGTGGGAAATGCAGGGACCACACCTCTTCACAGCATGCTCTCTGTGGCACATTTACCTAAGTGGGCATCAGCTGGCCATCTTTGATAGTGAGCCACCAGGAGGCAGGGTCCAGGACTCTGTGTCACTGGCTTCCAATCAGAGCAGACAACATAGGATACTTTTAAAATGTGATGAAGAGGACCATGTTGGTCAGGATAATACAATGAGCCTTTGGCCCCAATTCAAGATGTGCCCTGGCTTCTGATACATCCACTGCCCCTGCCAATCTCTCTCCCCAGGCCTCTCCACCCAACAGGCTTCAGCTGCAGCCACACCTGCTCCAGGAAGCCCTCCTGATGAGTCACCCTCCCTGCACTGCTCACGTGCCTCAGCTGCTGCTCCCCAATCACTTCATGGGCCTGTCAGACCACCAGGGGCTCCGGCAGGCAGGGCCCCATCTCTATGACATTTCTCAAATGCCCCTGCAGTCCAGAGAACACAGAGATGCCCAATAACGATGCCCATGACCGGATCTGAGCCTGCAAGCTCTTGACAAATTCAGAATGCGCTGTGACCCTGTGCATCCTTACCCACCTCCTGCCTCCTGCTGTGCGAGGAGAGAGTCATCAGTCTGCTACCAAACACGTCAAGGTCTGCACTCATGGATGATTCCCCTGCAAAGGCTGGGAAGCACAGACCCAGGCTTACTAGTCTCTTCTCTACCCTCCATTTTTCTGGTCCCTTGAAAGCCCCAACTAATCTCTCAGTAAATACCACAGACTGTGTCAGGTTCAGGTCCAGCCAATTGCATGCCAGACACTTCACATGTCTTATTTGCTGAGAGGAGCAACATGGTGGTGGTGAAGAGCACAGGTGCCAGGTGGGTTGAACTGCCTCTCACCACCAACTGCGTGACCTGGGCAAGTTACCTAACCTCTCCTAGTTGAAGCTGCCTCTGCAGTAAAATGGAGGCCACACTACCTCTCTCTCAGGTTTGTTGCTGAACTGATGTTTGTAAAGTGTTTACAAAGTATCTGGCACTTTTAGAAAGCACTCAAGATTACAATATTGCATCAATCTCTTGAGGTAAATATTACTGTCTTGTCCCTGCCAATGAGGAGGGTGTAGCTCAGAGGTATCAGGCAACCGGTTCAGAGTCACAGAGCTGGTGCTAAGGAGACAGAGATGGGTACTCAAACCCAGAAATTCTGACTTCGGGTGCATGGTTCTTGCAACACCATGGGCTTGCAGAGACAGGAGGGTGTGCCCTCGAATCCTGGGGAAGTTCATAGCCTGAAATCAGGGACTGAGCAGCTGGGACTCTGGGTCAGGTACCTCCACCCTTCCCTGACTTCAGCAACTCCCCAGAAATATGGAAAATGAGGCATAACCTCAGCAAATCTTTATTTGAGAGGACTGGCTGGTCTCCCCCAAATTAAATGCTGCTACAGCAGCTAGGCAAAAAAAACCAAACAACAACAACAAAAACACCCCACACAACCTTAATTCAATTAATACCTGTTCTCCCCACATAAGCAAACTGGGAAGGTGCCATGGCTGGAGCCAAACACCAGCCTTCACACATTCTAGCCCCGTGGAAAGCAACAGTTTTCAATACCCTGGCTGCATGGCAAACCCAGCTTATAGGGCACCACCTTCAAGCAATCACCTGAGGGTGGGAGATGGGATGCAATGGGCACTTCGCAAAACACAACCCACTCAATGGAGAAAGTCACATGCGTGTACCCATCACATCCAATCTTGTCAATCTACTGAGACCCTGGTTACATTAGACATGACCTCAAGGAGAGTAGGCACTTTTACAAACATGATCTCCTTTGGTCTGCTGGTCCACCCTGGGAAAAGGTATAGTTTTGCCCCATTTTTACAGATGAGGAAACAAGAAAACATTAGGATTTTTCATCATCACACAAATAGAAAGGAAAACACTACGATGCAAATCCCACGTCTTCAGGTTCCAGGACAAGGACAGGGTCCTTTCTGCTACAGTATGCCGTTCATTTGCCCTCTCGTACATTCCTTCATTCGCCCTTCGTTCCACTCATTCCTCACTCATTCACTCACCTTTTCCCCCCTCTAAACTGCTATAGTTCGTGACCCTCTGAGTCGTTTCCAGCGGTTCTCAACCTGCGGGTCGCAACCCCTTTGGGGGTCGAATGACCCTTTCACAAGGGTCGCCTAAGACCATCAGAAAACACATATGTAATTACATATTGTTTTTGTGATTAATCACTATGCTTTAATTATGTTCAATTTGTAACAGTGAAATTGGGGGTCACCACAACATGAGGAACTGTATTAAAGGGTCGCGGCATTAGGAAGGTTGAGAACCACTGATACGACTACCTTCTCCTGCTGCCTGAGAAACCTAGGAGGCAGCAGTAATGGTCTTCTTTCTTGCAGAACTGCCAGGATTTTGCCCTTCTCCCAGCCTTAGCAGCAGAGCCTACAGAGCAACCAGCAGCAGATCCTGGAGTAAGTGTGGGGCACAGCCCAGAACACTGCACGCTCTGCTGACTGCAGCCCCAGCCTAGCATGTGCCCCTCCACTGCACAACGCAGCTAAAAGCCTTGTAAAAAAGAAACCTGAACCTCCCAGAAATATGGCTCTGGGAGTGTTATTTTGGGTGGGGGCATGGAGTAAGAACTGGGAAAGGAAGTAGACTGTCACCTAGCGGGTGCATGTGGCTGGAGTGGATCCAGCCAATTAGTCGATTAACGATAGTATTTATTGTGCCCAGTGCTGGGGGTGGGGGCACAAGGGAGCAGGAGACAAAGGCCCTCAAGGGTCTGGTTGCAAGAAAGAGACACACACATGCAGAAATGGAACCATATGATCAGGCAGGAAGCACTAGAGTCTACAACAACAAAGACATCAAGTGCCACTGAGAAATTCAGAGCAAGGAAAGGTACCTGCAAATGAGGGGGGAAAGACTTCATTCAGGCCACAGAACATAAGGTAGCCATCAAGGATAGCCAGGATTTAACTCTGGGATTATATTAGATTATTCAAACTACCTTCTCAACACCATGGCTAATATAGGAGACTACCTGGATCCTTCCCGATTTTAACTAAATATTTCATCCTTTTTTACAGGCACTTGGCAGAAGCTGCAGGATGGGAAAGCAGAGCTGTAAATTAGATCTGTGAGAATATCCCAGCCCCAGATGTCCCACACTCCATTCATCCCTGCTCTGTTTTGAAGCAACACCACTATTCTCCACAGCTGCTGTGGGCTCAGACCTGGGGGTGCTAGAAAACACCCACTCATGCTACTCAGCTTTGGGATTATCCCGGCAAAGACATGGCTGCTTATCAGGCTAGAACAGGTGCAGCCTTTCCACCACTAGTCAGAGAAAAGCACACCTGACCTAGCCCACCCAGCAGGATGGCTCAACTCTTTCTTCTGATCTGATGTATTTCTTAAAAGATGGAACTGTCCTTGCCCCACAATCCAGCAATTCCGCCCTGGAGAAACTCTTACACATATGCACTAAAGAAGAGTGCACAGTCAGGAATGATCCCAGCAGCTTTGTCCATGATAGCCAAAAATGGGTAACAAAGGGCAAACTGCATATATTCACACAATGAAATACTAGAAGTAGGAAAAATGAGTTAACTATAGCTACAAACAACATGTACCAATTTTAGAAACAGTGAGTAAAAGAAATAAAAGCTACAAAAAGCTACTTAGAGCACAATACCATCTCATACAGCTCAAAGGCACACAAAACTACAGGACATGTTGTTTAGGGGTATATATGAGTGGCAACATAACAAAACCAAGGCAAAATAATAATAAAAGCACAATCAGGAGAGGGGTCCCCTCTGGAGGGAGGTCATGGGTGCAGGGACAAGCGATGATAGAAGAGACTTATTGCTAAGGATCTGGCCTTAGGTAGGGTTTTGAGTTCTATTATCTTTGATAACTTACATGCATCTTCTGTATTTATCAAATACTTCTTAATAAAATAAAATGCTTACTAATTGGTTAAATTAATAATTTAATGTGGCTGTGGAAGCAAGAGAATTCAGTGAAGATGAACTGCTGATGGTTACTCAGAGACTGGAAGCAATGGGTGATGGGTGGAGTTGGGGAGAAGACACTGCCCTGGCTGAGCCAGCCAGTTTGAGGTTGAGAATGTGGGTTACCAGCCTGCCTTCCTGGGCGCCTCTCCTCAGTTTTCCCCCTCATCTCCCTGTATCAAGGTGAAGGCATCTGAAAAGCCTGGGAAGAAGCAGGGGCATATAGGCTGGCGAGGACAAGACTGGATGGGATGAGAAGCTGTTATCACATGAGAAGGCTGGTCACAAAGAAGAGGAAGGACAATCTTTCTAGGGAGCAGACCAGGGCCAGTGAGAAAGAATGGCCTACAACTAAGCCACCCAAATGGAGTGAGTGGCCCCAGGACGCAGGAGACCACTTGGAGAAGCTGGAGCTGGGCTGTCTGCATCTGATAAGGGAGAGGGGCCAGAGGCCACTATAGCACATGAACCACAGCCACTCCAAGGACCAGGGTGGCTGGCTGTGTCAGCATCACCTGGGGTGCTTGTTAAACAAACTGATCCCCACTCTCCACTCCTGACCAACAAAGGGCATCTCCAAGGGTGGGACTTGCGAGTCTGAAGTTCTGCAAGCTTCCCAGGTGATTCTGATGCATACCTAGGCTCAAAACCACAAGACTTACCCAGCCAGTGTTGCTCAGTGGTTGGGTGTCAACCCATGAATCAGCATATGACCGGGCTGTGGGCTCTATCCCCAGTAGGGGGCATGCAGGAGGCAGCTGATCAATGATTCTCATTATTAATGTTTCTATCCTTCTCTAACTCTGCCTTCCTCTCTCTGAAATCAATAAAAACATATTAAAAATAAATAAAAGTGTTAAAAAAAAACCCACCAGATTTATGTCCTTTAAGTTTTCTTTTAGTTCAAGATTCTGTGGACCAATGGTGGGGAGCGAGAAGGGAAAGCATCAGGGCAGGGAACATGCTTCAGGCTCTCAGTGCCTCTGATTCCCTCCTGTGGAATCCTCACCCCTATTTCCACTAAACTGGCTTCAGTTTATTGGAAGCATTTTAAAAGTAAACAAATATATCAATCTCATGATAAAAATAAAAAAGTCTTATAATGGGCCCTGGAGATCAGGGAGAAAATGTTGGGAGAGGAGACCACACACGTTTCTACGGCTCACCATTACATGGTGAGGAGCAGGCACCTGGTTATATAGGGCACCCTGGTAGCTGGAAAATCCCTGCCCACTTCACTTCTAACGCTGGACATTCTCAGGCCTGTAAGAGTCATGCCAACAACAAAGCTCCACGAGTGTAGCTCGGGACCTGACAGAAGTGACTTCTGGAGAAGCGGGGACTGAGGTCCTGCAAACTCCTGGCCCCTCCCAGGTGCACATAATTGTGCTGTTGTATTTGAGATAGGCAAGGTGCTCCCAGGGCGAGGAGAGAAGATGCTCTGGCCTGAGACAGCCCCATGGAGAGCCAGCCCCAGGCTCAGGGAGCTCAGAGTGCCGGGGGTGGGGCGGCCAACTCTGCTGGCCTGGCACGCATGAGGCAGCGGGTAAAAAGGCAGTGGTGGGAGGAATCTTGGAGGCCAGACGGCCCCCAAAGTGAAAGGCCCTTCCCGGAGCCAACAAGAAACCTGACCCGGGAGATCATCTGAAGGCGCCGCCCGCCCACGGCCTGGAGCGAACCCCATCCAGGCTCCCAAGCGAACATCTGTTGCCCTGGCACCGAGGCCGGCCAATTCCACGTGAATGTCCACCCGCCCTGCCTCTCCAGCTCCAGCCTTTGCTCCTTGAGGTTGACCGCTTTAGGGTGGGACTGGCATGGGTAGGTCAGGTTGTAATGAGGGGCTTGGCATCTCTCCCTGGTGAAGTAATGCCAGGAACTTCATCCCAGCCAAGGCCAGAGCCAGGCCTAGGCTGGGAGCGCCGTCTTCACGGACTCCCCATTTCGGAGCACGTTTGGTGCCCACAGTGGCAGCAGCAGAATCAAACTCGTTTACCAGAAAGAATCATGTGGGTCAGTATGCTGATGGGAAGCCGGAGGCCCCGACAGGGGAGGTGTCTGGCCCTAGGTCACAGAGCCAGGGAACCTGGGACTGTTCCTGCCTCTCTCACTCCCATCTGCCTCTCATTTCTGCACCTGCTCTTCTGTGGCCTTCTTCAGGGATAAGAGGCTCCACAGGACAGGGAGAGAAAGAATGTATGGCATTCCCTGGCAAGAAACTAAAATTACTTTTAAAACCCACAATCCTTACTTACCCAGGCACACACTCCCTTGACCAAGCACCATCCTCAGTTTGAGGCATCCTTCACCTCCCCAGCAGGAGGCTGATATAGGTCATGCTGGGCCCTAACAGCACCCCCCCAGCCCCACCCCAACCCAACCCTGCAGCTCCAGGCAGGGAGGGACACACAGAAACCTGATGGCTTTGGGCCTCCACATGGGAGTCAGGGAAGCCTTGCTGTGTCTGTAAGGGGTCTCCAGGATAACCAAGGAACAGGCAAGTCTTCAAACAAATTGGTCTCCCCCAGGCAGCTGAGGACCAGGAGCAGTGGCTGAACAAGAAAAAACCTCACATTGTGAGGTAGAGTCTGCAGCCTGAGCAATCACTGTTCCATCCTCATTCTAGAAGACAGTACCCCAAAGTGATGAAGAGCATTCATTAGGCACCTAATGCTTGCAGAGGCAGGTGTAAGGTAAGTGCCATACTGTCCTCCAGGAATGTTCAATTCCAGGGCACAATTCCTGTGTGGGCTACACTGCAACAGAAAGACTACCCAGACCCTCCCCCAAGCACAAGAGGCAAATTCGTCTGGCCCAACAGATCTAGGACTGGCTCTGACTCCCCCCACAGCGGCGGGATCCTGAGATGTCTTTGCAAAAGAAGCTGGTGCAGCAGGGCCTGCCTGCCAGACGGAGGCTGCTGGGCTGGAACTGTGAGACCCACAAGGGCTTCATCTGCATTCAGCCCAGGCAGTGCCCGGCAGGAGGGAGATGTCACCACAAGTCTGCTTCCCCTCTCCCTCTGAGTTCAGCAAAATCCAGCTTGCAAACAGCATTCAGCTCCACCTCAAGGCAACCCCACCCAGCACCCACCCCCACTCAGCTTGTGCACAGGGCTTTCAGTTTGGCCCTGGCCTCACTACAGGAGCTGCAGAGGGCAGTCAGGCCAGGCGTTAGGAGAAAGTGCCTGACCCCTAGAGAGGAAAAGCAGGAGGATATACTGGGTTTGTTGGGGGAAGACTGGTCAGGAGGCCAAAAGAAGAGCAAGACAGCGTGTGGGTGCTTTCTCCATTCCCAAGGTTCCAGAGTTTATAGTTGGAAGCAGAGAAGACAGAGTGAAGGCTACAGCCCAGTTCAGGTTCAGTCAGAGGCACAATCAAGGGCCAAGCCATGATGCCACAGCGTGAAGAGACCCAGGACGTCATCTTCCTGGTTTCACTGGCTGTCCCTTGTTGGGAGGGCTGGTGAAGATTCCGGCCCCTGCCAACCCAGGTCTGAGATGGGACCAACTCCTGCTTCCAGGTCCACAGCACCTGAGGATGCCCAGTGCAATGTGAGCTAATATGTACACACCCTAATTCCTGAAACCTGTGAATGTGGCCTTCTTTGGAAAAAAGGTCTTTGCATACATGATTAAGTTAAGGACCAGGATGACCAGGATGCCATTATGAGTGCCCTACAACAGAGAGGCAGAGGGAAATCAGACGCAGAGACTGTGAGGTGAAGGGGAAGGCAGAGGCTGGAAGGCCGAAAGATGGGTAAAGAGATTGGAGTGATGCAACCACAAACCAAAGTGTGCTGCAGCCACCAGAATCTGGAAGAGGCAAAGAGGGACTCTTCCCTAGAGTCACCAGAGGGACTGAAGCCCTGTCAACACCTTGATCATAGACCTCTGACCTCCAGAACTGTGTGAGAAGAAATTTCTGTTGTTTTAAACAACCAAATTTGTGGTAATTTGTTACAGCAGCCGCTGAGAGCCAATACACCCTGGAAGTGAGCTGAGGCAAGTTTCCACCAAGAAACCCTCATGGGCACCAACCAGTGCCTGGGCTGTGAGGCTCTGCCCCCTGGGAACACGGCCACTCCCTCCAGGCCTGCCTGTCAATGGGGTGGGGGACCTCTGGAACCCAGTGCTTAGGTACTACCTGCTTGACTTTGTCCTCCAACATCTCTGAGCTTCAGTTTCCTCGGAGATAAAAAGGACTGTATTTGTACTGTGTCCCAAAGTGGTTGTGAGAAGAACATTTTTGTTTTAATGCCTGTAAAGCATTTAGCAAAGTCCCTGACATATAGTAATCACTCAGTAAATGTTAGTTTCTCGTGTAACATCCTTGGAAGGAGCCAGGGGGGCCAAACGAGAAAAGCATATGAAGGTGTTTGCTGAGCAGGGAACCACACAGGAATGCCAGTTGCTAGGTTTTGTCACTCGGCTGAAGTTCTTTGCCACCCAGTCCACACGAGTGGACTGATCATCCCGTTTATGAAGCTTCTCCCTGCGCCTGTCCTCAAGCCCCCCCCGGGGACAAGGCCCCACCTGAGAGCGAACGCCCGTGTCCCCTACCTCACACAGGTCTGGCACAGGGAGAACAGGACCCACTGGAGCAAAGGGGCAAGTGGTGTGAAATGGCACGAGATAAGGGCGGCCCCCACCAAGGCAGCCTGCTGCACAAATACTTGTTCGCACCCTTCCCCCGCCCGCTGTCCCTTCAGGCATCTGACCCTGGTGTCTCAGGGAGCCCAGGGGAGTACAGGCCATGGGGACCAGGCACAAGATGGGCTGGCTGCTCCAGCGCTGCTCAGAGCCCAGCCCCGTCAGGAGCTGAAGCAGCTCTCCAAAGCCTCCCCAGCAGTGCCAAACAGCCCAGACTGTGTATCCTTGTGGGACACATTCAGCCCCAGAAAAACCCGGGACACGTGCATGGCAGACAACTTCTAATGCTGCTCTGGGGCTCTCAGTCTCCCTGTGTTGGTTGAAATTACTGTTGGCTTCAGCTCTTGCATTTAATTTTCACCACTAAACAATTATTTGGATTTTCCCACTGTGGTGTTTCTTGCTGGTGTGCTGAAGGCATGACACGAGGCGGTACAGGGTTCAGCATATTAGGATTCAGTGTTGGCCCTGCTACCACCCAGACATCCTGGTAAGCGCCTGGATCTCTGCACCTCAGGATCTCACCAGTGAATGGGGAAAGGACCTGGCCCCTCTCTATTGTCAGTTCTACTGTGTAAAACCTCTAAGCTCCTTGGAAAGGATTCAGGTCACACCTTAGGAGGAGCCCTAAAACCTGAAAATACTGGGAGGCATGAGGCTCTCCATCTCTAGGAAGAGAGCGTAGACAGCATTCTACCCAGAGGGGAGAAATAGACCAGATAACCCCTCAAGAACCCTCATGGCCAAGGATTCAGGGGTGGGCCCTCCTAAGGTGTGAATCTCCTCAGGTGTGAATCTCACCTTTCAGGAGCTGATCATTCCCTAAGAAATATCCTGGCCAGTCTCCTTGAATGTGTGGACAAAGTGGGAACAGTCCTCCTTTCAGAGTCCAAAGACCAAGAATGGAAGGTGATCTTCTCTGGCCTTTAAATAAGTTTCTCCCCCTGTGGGCAATTCTGAGAATAAAAGAATGACCTTCCTCTCTGACCCTGCCATCCCTCTCCCACCACCACCTTCTTTTCATCACATGCTCATTTCCTCCCCCCCCAGCCCCCCCCCCCCAGCCCCCCCCCCCCGCCCCCGTGCACAGCCAGAGCACCCTCCCTGCCCTCCTTTCCTGTTTCCACTGCGCTCTGGTGCCAGGAGAGATGCAGCGCAGCGCCTCCGTCCCTCCCGCCTTGTGGCAGATCTGCTGTGTGCTTTGCTGTGGTCAGAAGAAAGGAAAGCAGCCCCCAGCGGGCCCCCAGCTTGACCCAGCAGGTGGAATGAGCACAAGGGCACCTCTCTCTGGGTCCCCTGGGTGGGCTGCTTCTTCCAGCTGAGCAAGAACTATCCTCCCTTCCTGGGAATTGAACCGGTGGCCCAGGGCTACGGAGTGGCCCTGGTGAGAGCCCCTCTGATGAGCACAGCCTATATGAAAAAAGCCCCTCCTGCTTCCACAGATTTCAGCTAATTACTAAGGCCTGTCTTCCTGTTATGATGGAGGAAAGGGGGCTGTTTTCCCACCTTTTTAAAGCTCCGGAACCGAGCGTGAGTCAGGCAACGTGCAGGGATGCATTGCTCATCTTCCCATGAGGATGCAACAACGGCCAACATCCCACAGGGACCGGCCTTGCTTGCAGCTGCCAGCAAACTGCCCCCAGCCCTAGTGTCTGCACACACGTGACTCCTGCTATGCTCTGAAACACCACGTCCCATCCTCAGTGCGACATCCTGCCCGCCATCTTGCCCTCAATAGTGCTACTGACCTCCCCAGCCTGAGACTGTCCTCCCTCCCAGGCTCCTTTGGGCAGGCTGCAGGCTGGGGAGGGCCCAGGGACACCGGAAGACAAAGCCCTGCCTGGCCTGCCACACTCATCTCCGCTCACCTGGGTGCAGAGAAAGCATTCCCAGAGTCCCCACCTGACGGCTGGGGCCTCTCTTAGGTGCTCCTACAGTTTCCTGTGTTTACCCCCACCACAGCTCTTACCACACCATGTTTGGAACTGACTCCTTATCTGTCTCTTTCCACTGGAACAGGAGCTCTCTGCCACAGGGGCTGTGTCCCCTCAGAGCACCTCTGTGCCCCACACAGACCAGGTAAAAGGTGACACTTACACTGTAGTGACTGAGTGAACAGCTGAATGATTTCTGAAGTCCTGGCCACCACATGGAGACAAGCACCACTCCCAGTGGCCACCTGGTAACCTTGACCACCGCTCTGCTCCCCCAGCAGCCGCACACGCCCGGGAGGGCGGTCTAAGGCAGACCTGCTTTCACCAAACAGGAAGCACACTGCTGGAGCAAAGCTGACAGAACAGGGGAATCTGTCAGGGGGCCTGCACTGACGTCAAACCAGACCCGACAGCTGTCATTCCCCCAGCCCATCACACGGCCATCCTGGCGCAATCCGTGTCTGAGAGTGAGCAGGCACTTGGCCTCATCTGAGAGGCTGAGCTGTTCAGTCATGCACACGGATCCTGCCTCTTAGGGCACAGCCTCCCCAGAGAAAGGGTCCAGGGACCACTTCTCCTCAGCTCAGCTGCCATGGTGTGGGAAACAGCCCTGGACAGCAGCTGGGACCTGCGGTTCTAGTCCTGCCTCTGCCACCAACTGCTATGATCTGCTGGCCAAGTCCCTTTTCTTCTGAGTTCTCGCTTCCTCGTGTGTAAACAGAGAAGGCTCTGAACTCCACTCCCCAGCTCAGGAAAAGGCCCAGTATAGTGTCTAGCAGAGCAGCACAGTCCTCGGTGAGGCCATGCCACTCCCCAACAGAAAGCCTCACTGCCCCATCCGTAAGTCAGCAAGGGTCCCAGGGGTGCTCCCAACACAGTGCTGCCTGACACCAGCCACACAGAGAGACAAAGGGTACACACATTCAGCTATGGGAGAATGAGTAGGTTAAACCTGAAGCAGTAGGGATTCTGGTTAGACAGAAGAAGGAACTTCCTATCAATTATAAAACAGTTCTCTTTTCTACAGAGGTATGTATGAGTCCTACCTGAAGAAGCACAGACCCAGCTGAAGATGGAGAAATGGGTTAGGTAGCAGTTTTCAACCTTGACTACATATAAGAATCTCCTGGAGAGCTAGCAATACCTAGATACCCAACACATACCCCAGACCAATTAAACCAGAATTTCTGAAGATGGAACCCAGCATTAGTATTTTGTTTTAAATCTACTGTGCGACTCCAATGTGCAGAGCACACAGAGAACCGCCCGGGACGCCCGTCAGCCCCTTGGCAAATCATTCTCCTAACAAGCTACTGCTGTTGCTGCCACAAATTATGCTCCAACATTAAAATGCCTGGACTCCCACTCTCTCAACCAGTACTGAAACCAGCACCTAAGCAGTGTTCCCCCCAACTTAAAGGTGAGAAAATGAAAGAAATGATCCTAGGAACTGCTGGGAAGGCAGGGAGCACAGTGATGATCTGGCTCCCACGCACTCTTTTTCCACTCTGCAGCGGTTCTCAACCTGTGGGTCGCGACCCCTGAAAATACATCCTGCATATCAGATATTTACATTACGATTCATAACAGTAGCAACATTACAGTTATGAAGTAGCAACGAAAATAATTTTATAGTTGGGGGTCACCACAACATGAGGAACTGTATTAAAGGGTCGCGGCATTAGGAAGGTTGAGAACCACTGCAAGGCAAGACAGACACACACATATATGCACACACAGGCACACACACATAGGCATGCACACACACACAAACACATAGTCACACATACTAAAGTTCTTAGGGCTATCCAAAGTGTCATGGCCTCAAATTGCATAAAAAACAATACACAGTGAAAGCCAGGGGGTTTGGAGCAGGCAATGAAACAAATGAGGTTCCTGCCCCACACCTCCACTTTAACACGACTGTCACTGGCCCTACTCCGGACAAATCCATTCATGACAAATCTCCATCCAGGGCTGGCCTTGCTGGGGGAGGGCTTGCTGGTAAGCTGTGCTCAAATTAGCCAGGTAGAGGACATGGAATTTCACTGTAATGGTTCATGTTTGTTCCAAGGATGACAATTACAGCACATTTCTCATGTTAATGTCGTCCAACTACCCGTGTACCGCAATTACTCCGCATTGATTTTAAAACCGACTTAGCACAATAGCGGCTTCTAATTTGTAAGCAAAACCGCGATGGCATAAATCAAACTGTTAGAGGAAACGTCACTACTGCATGCTAATGGAGCATTAATAGACAGGGGAGGGCAGCTCGGGCACTGGCCCCAGGCAGGTCCATCCCCCATCAGTGGGCCTGTGCTCCCTGCCCACATCCCTCCCCTCCATCCACCTTAGCCTCCTCATGCATTCCGGTGGCAAGTAGCTGCCTGGGTCTAGTTGGCCAGAGCTGTGATTTTGTCCTGCAAAACCCATCATGAGGAGAAGAGGTCAGCTGGTTCTGCGCCCCAGCATAAGGCCTGGGGAATGGTTTAAAGAGAGAATAATAGCCCTAGCTGGTTTGGCTCAGTGGATAGAGCATCGGCCTTTGGACTGAAGGGTCCCAGGCTCGATTCCAGTCAAGGGCACATGCCTGGGTTGAGGCCTAAATCCCTATTAGGGGGTGTGCAGGAGGCAGCCGATCAATGATTCTCTCTCATCATTGATGTTTCTATCTCTCTCTCCCTCTCCTTCCTCTCTGAAATCAATAAAAATATATTTTTAAAAAATAAAATAAAGAGAGAATAATAAATTATACG
This sequence comes from Myotis daubentonii, assembly GCF_963259705.1. NCBI lineage: Eukaryota > Metazoa > Chordata > Mammalia > Chiroptera > Vespertilionidae > Myotis > Myotis daubentonii. The sequence goes on from NC_081841.1 coordinate 94,303,121, forward strand.
AGAACAGAACTTGGAAGCAAACACTGGTGAACCTGAGGGTCTGGTCCTCATTGCAAATTAATGTTTCTTGAGGACCCACTAGAGGAAGGACCGTGTATTTGGCATGCTGTTAGTAAGAACATGGTCCTATAGAGACAGGGCACAGGTGAGCCATCCACCACATGGGACCCCACAGAATGAGCTGATCAGGATCACCTCTGGGCAGCATCGGGCTCAGGAGAGGCAGCCAAGTGTAGGGAACAGAGATGCAGCCAAGAGCCACAACCCCTGTGACTCCATTCAGACACAGCTCCGTGGGGTGCTGGGGTGGCCTATTAGCCTGGCATGGGGAAAGGCCCTGGACCTGGAGACGTGTGCTGGTAATGCCCAGGAAGCACTTGCTACCCACCCCTTTGCCACCATCACAGTCCAACCCAGGCAGGGTGGCCAGGCCTGCCAGTTGCTGCTGCTCCTGACTCTGGAACTACAAGCTATGCCCAAGGCCAAACCAGCCTCAGCTGGGTTGGAGCCAGGACCCGATGTGCAGGAAGTGGGGATCCCCATTCACATATCGATACTCCTCTTCCCAGGGCAGTATGGCTACACCCTCTCTGCTGCACCAGGGCAGGGCCAAGACCAACGCTGTGCCTTGGGCATAGTAGAAGTTGAATAAAAATTTATGGAAGAGCTGCCAAGGAAATACAGCAGAGAACCCTGCACAGTTTTAAGGAAATGTGTCCATAATAGAGCGTCTAAGACAGCTGCTCACTTTCTTTCTAATACACTCTCATTCATTGTTCCTCAAAGAACATACTTCACAATGTCAAAAAAAAGCTTCAATTAAGTGCTTAGGTATCTTTCATATTTCCTTTTAATACAAAATAATGTCTCACTATGACAAGGTGGTCTAGTTATGACAAGACAGGACTATTTCATCCCTATTTTTGGCAGTCCCAGCATAAGTAGGTATTTGAATGAGTGAGTGAGTGAGTGAGTGAGTGAATGAATGAATGAATGAATGAACGAGGAAAGGTATGAGTAAAGGATGGGGTAAGAAACATAGAAAGTGGTCCTAACAAGAGGACATCCTTCCGTCCACCTGCACCTGGGGAGATGGTGGTGAACACCCCACATCCCTGGGGCTTCTCTCCCCTCCTCCAACCACCCAAACTCAGCAAACTTGCAAAAGGCCAGCCTGATGCCAAGTCTCTCCTGCCCCAGAGCCATAAAGGGCAACTTGAAATATCCCTCTGTATCTTTGGAAAAGAGCAACGAGTGAAGGATGGCTCCAAGTCGGGAACCACCTCACAGGAAAAGGCCAGCATGCTCTTCATCCAAGATCTATGACAAGCTGGGCCTGTCCTTTGAAGACGAGAACCCAGAAATGGCCCCACCCTCCCCACCTGAGGCCCCTCTGCTAGCAGACTAGTGTGCTTGTCTCCAGGGGGCAGGGAGCAGGTCCCACAGCAGACGAGGAACATCCCCCATTGGCCAGGACAGCAGAGTAAAGTCTCTGGGCCCTCCATCAGTACCAGGAAAACACATCAATATCAGATTCTTCCACAGCACCCACCTCCCCACTCCCCAGCAAATGGCCCTTGTTCAGCCTGATCAACAAACTCTGCATGCTCCAGAGAGGCACCTCAGCCAATGTTTGCTGAGTTACTCTGTGCTGCAGACTGTGCACATGCCAGCAGAGAGACAGAGCAAGGTTCAGCTGCCAGGCAAGGGCACCCGCCACAGGGGTTCCCACCCATACGACAGGTGCTGCCCGCCCACCCCAGACCCACTGGAGGACATCTAGGATGATGCCCCAGGCTTTACTCCAAGTCACATTACCAGCCTGAACAGTAAAGGGTTAGGAGCATGGAAGGCTCTGGAATCAGCCAGAGAAGGTCGCAATACAGGTAAAGTGCTCAGACCAGGGCCCAGTATAGTGTAAACTCCCAGAAATGGAAGCTGCTGTGGGAAACTAGAATTCACCTCTTCCAAGAAACTTCCTAGATTTATTCCCCATTTTTATTGTCCTTTCCACCTCCCCTCTACGTCACCCTACTCATCTGCATTCCTAAATTCAAGAACGAGACGTACAAACAAAGCTTCATGGTCTTAAAGGAGGGTCTCTGTTTAAGGAGCTGCCTGCCTGGTGGACCCTTTGCTCCTGCCATTGAGCTTGGCACTGTGGCCGAGTGAACGTAGCTCGCCTGGGAGGTGCTACTCAAGAGGAACATAATCATAACGACACCTAAGCAGCAGCCTCCCTTCCTGGAGGACTGTGCTGAGACATTCCCTGCAGACCGCATTCCACGACCCAGAGGTAGCCACCGAGGAAACAAAATGGTCCTGCTGGATGACAAAATCAAGCCCAAGAATGTCTGATTGAGCTCATGCTCACAGCCACCACCAAAGCTACGACACTCTCCACCCCAGCCGGCTAACAGGAGGGGAAACACCTGTGAAACCCCTCTCTCCAGAACATCACTCTCCATTTAGGGCCTTTGCTTCACAACAACAGAATCTGAACGGCCAGCAAGGGTGGCTGCCTATCTGGCTGAATGACCCTGACAGCCAACATGTCCATCCTGGCTCCCTGTCCCTCCAGACCCCACCTTTGGGCATCCCAGCTATATTCCAGGGCACGGATTGCCAGGGAATGATTGAAGAAGAGAAATATCAGGTTGTTTTTTTAATGACCCAGATTCCAGCCAGATGCATTTGTTACTGGCAGCAGAGAGCCAGCAGAGCTAGGAACACAGGCAGCTGGTGATGTCTTAATCACCGCGGAGAGGAAGAGACTGGGCAGGCTCAGCCCCGGTGCTGGCTACCTGAGGCGTTCTGCCGGTGGTGTCTGCCCACCCTGCCAGCTGTCCCTGTGCCTTCTCCCTCCTTTCCCCTCCTCCCCTCCCCTCCCCTCCTTCATGCTTCTCGGGTCCTGATTTTGTCTTTCACTCCACCGCTGCAAGGCCCTAAGTAGGGCACCCAGTCTCCCAAACATTCCTTAGCCCTGCTAGCAATGCCAGGTGGGGGAAGTCACTGCCCATCATAGTCCTACACCTGCCCATCCAGGCCCCTGGCTGGTCTGGGTAATGCAGGCCCCAAGGGCCTCCTCCGGCCCTCCCTTTGATAACTCAGTAGGAGGTTTCAACCGTAGTTTAAACACTGAGCCCCTAAAGAGCAGCCTAAGAGCATAGAACACCCCCTTTACTTCCTTCCCTGTCTCCACCCGAGATCTCAAAGCACTCAGCTCTGGGAGCTCACAGCCAGTCCTTCTCTCCCTGCCCTGAAGGAAGCTGGGGGACGGAGGAAGGTACCAGGGACGTGCTGGCATTCTGCTGAAGAGAAAGTCAAAACGAAGCCTAGAGAAATGAGGACCCAGCTGAGGACAAGGGGGCTGAGAACAGAAAGCAGGCACTCACACCTTAATTCTGAACACATGTTCCCCACGTCACCCTGCCAAGGAGCATGCTGTGCTAGCCCAGCAGGCATCGCCTGCCCATACAAACCTCCCTGGGCCCCAACACACCTACCGTGTGCCATACAACGGCTGAACCCTCTCCATACAGTGTTTCAGCAACTCCTTGAATCCACTGCGAAAGTAGCTATTATCCCGCTTTACAGATGAGGAGGTCAAGGCTCAGAATTACGCATCTCGTAAGGTTCATACAAACAGTAAGCAGTGATGCCAGGCGTCAAGCCCACCTGTCTGTTTCTAAAGCCAGGGCTCTTCCCACCATTTTACCTTTCACTTGCCAAACCAGCAGCTAGAGCAGCCCCGACAGAAGGAAGTTGTGGGGAACCAGATGCTGGGGCAGGGGTGAAAAGAGAGGCGCAGAGGTGCAGGCAGGAGACAACTGAAGCAGAAGGAATGTAGTCTGTGCTTTCTGATTTTCTTCTCCCCGCCCTCCCAAAAGGAGAAAGTCTTTTCCACTTTGCTGGGGCAAGTGAAGGTAGAGAGATGTGTCTGCATAACAGTGTGAGGTCTGGAACAACATTCACCTTCACTCCTCTCAAAGACCAGGCCATTCACTCACACAGGGCCCCTCACTGTTGCCTCGGTGACACAGAGAGATAGACAGCAGAGAAACCGGGTGCTCCCCCTCCCCCAGCTTCCTTTTCCATCATCTAGAAAACACAACCTACGTCCGACTCCAAGTCAGTGGGTATCTCCACCAAGGCCAGAGCTCCCAAGTCTGCCTTCCCAGAAGGGCTTCCAAGGTCTGCCTTCACTCCTCAGTGCCCACAATCAAGGTCAGGGGCATCAGGCCAGGAACCATGCAGAAGGCTCATCTCCCCAGTTATCTCCTAAACATGCGGTGAAGAGAACCCAGAAGGGAGAGGGGCATGAAGAGATGTCTGGGACCACCATACAGAGAAGTAGATAGACAAGGAAAAGTAACTCCAGTAAATTAAACAGCAAGGCAACAGGTTGCTTCTTGAGAGGTCTCTCAGTTCTCTCCCCTGCTCGCCCGCCTTCCAGCCCTTCCGCCAACCATGGTTCAGAGGCCCATTCTGAGAGCCCAGCCACACCTAGGACAGAGTGGGCCCTTGCGGTACTGGCCTGGCCTGGAATTTCACAAGGGCCCAGGGAGCCCACGGCAGGCCCAGAAGTCCCTCAGAAGCAAGGGCTTGTCTGTGTCTAAAGGCTGGAGGTCAGGGCCTCGGCAAAGAAGGTTCACTTTTCCCCAGGACGGATGCCTGCAGTTCTGTGGAGAAACTGGCCCAGCACGGACTTTCTTAGGAAGCAAGGAAAGGGCACTGGCTGAACCCTTAGGATCCACACAGCCTGGCAGCCAAGGCACCCCTGCCCACACCTAATGTAAATGGGTCTATGCCCATATGGGCACGCTGGGTTCCAGTGGGTCCACTACAGCCAAGCAGGCTCTATTTATTGTCCATGTGACCTGGACCCTCAACATAACACCTTCCCCCTCCACAACTCAGTCTGCCTAAAAGCAAAATAAGGCTAATGACAGTCTGGCAAAGGTCTCTGAGATTTTCAGACACGATATAAAACATAGGTATGCGAACAGCTGAAGCTGGCTCCTCCTGTCCAGAGAGACTCACCTAAGCCAGTCTCAGTGCCCAGGGTGGGTTTGGACATCTCTGCGGGAAGGAAAGGGTCTCCGTCTCCTCACATCTATCCACTGTGATCTAGGCAAGTGTGAGAGCTCTGCTCAATGCCCTGCCCCCAAAACCTACTTTCACATCTCCGTGGTGGAAGCAGAAACCAGAAGGCTCTGTCCATCAGAGGATGATCAGCCTAGCTCGAGTGTCCCCACAGGGCAGACAAACTCAAGCAAGCAAATCAGCTCAAACTCCTGTCAGTCAAATGCCGACTCACAGGCTTGAAGACCAGCCCCTGGCCTGGTGAGGGAGGGCCTGCCCAGGAGGGTCCTCCCAGCACAGGATTCTGGGAGGCAGCCAAGGCCAGAGCTGCATGAGGAAGGGCAGGGTAATGGACAGGCAGACAGTGAGTGGGTCAGATGGATCAGCCACTGGGAAAATGGGGCCAGCTCTCCATACCCTGGACGTCTCGGTAAACCCCCTGAAAGAGGAATGAGCCTGAACAAGCCAGGAAGGTCGTGGATGAATCTGTAGAGGCATCTGCGGTTCCTACTGCGCCAAACGCTTTTCTCCCGCGGACCCACCGCAGAGCCCCGGGAATGTCGGAGGGGCTGCTGGAGCTAAAGGAGCAGTCGCCCCCCACCACCACACTTCCTGGGCAGTCATGAGTGAGGTTTGCAGAGGTGTCGACCACTGTGGGGTACCTTGGCAGGCAGCCTGCAGGAACCATAATCACGTACTTACTCACACACTTACGGGGCTGCCTGTGTGGAGAAGTACCTGAGGGAGCAAACTCTGGGCAGCTTCATGGCCCACTCAGAAACAGGAAGGCAGGCAGACGGGGCCAAAACAGACGGACCCAGAGAACAACAGGAAGTTAAAGAAGGAAAAACAAGATAGTAATCCCAACTTATGAGCATCACCCTTTATAGACATCAGAGAACTTTCTTGAACAACATCTCAGTGTATCCTCCTGACAATTTTCCCAGTTTGGCCAGCTAAGTATTAAGGTTTATTCCCATTTTACAGATGAGAAACTGAAGTCAAACATCCTCACAGGAAGGCCATGGCAGAGCTGTGGGGGGAACCCACACTCTGAGCAAAACTTTTTCCACACTCCCCCCTGGTCCTTCTGACAAAGTCAGAGCAAGGACAGAGGCAGGGGCTCTGAGAGGACAGGGAGGCTCGGCCAGCCACAGTGGAGAGCCAGGAGTGAAAACCACTGCCCGTGGACGTGGATGTGCTTTCCCGCTGGTGACACCCACCCCTGATGCTGATCCTCAGGGCCACACAGAGGGGGCAGGGCAGGTTCCTGAATTCACAATGAAGAGGCCATTGAAGGGGAAGCACTCCAGCTCGGAGCCATGGGTTTAGTAGGGTTTGGAGGAGGTTGTTTGCTTATCTGTTTGGCTTCTCAAAGGGTGGCAGCTGGGAGTACCAGCGGATGAGGAAGGTGGCTAGGCCTGCCCCGGACAAGTGGGAGGCAAAGTGGTGCCAGGGAGCAGCAAAGACACCGAAGACACCGTTCAAGGGATTTGGTGAAAGCAGGAAGCAAAAGGAAAGCTCTTCCTAAGGATGAGTTCGGAGGGCGGAATTGGAACAATTCATAATTAAGACTTCTAACAATAGGCAGGGAGCCAAGGCAGTTGTAAGTGTCAAACAAGGTGCTGAGCTCCTCTCCCTAGAGCATTAATAAAGCAGCCCGCCCCCTCATTACCTGCTTCCAAGGTGACAGCCATCCCAGGCAGGGAGGGGCAGGCAAAACCAACTCACTGAGTGGTTGAGCGCTAGCCATGCGTTCCATCTCTTCCTGCCCTGAAGTGAGAACTGGGGTAACAGGGAAGATTCTCTCCCTACCACTGAGCAAGGACTCTGAGGTCTAGAGTCAAAGCCCACGGGGAAACGCCCATGAGCCCCGGAGCTCCCGTACCAACACCCAGCCCTGCAGTGAAGCAGCTGCTGCCCCCCAGGGCTGTGGCCTCCAGGCAGAGCAGCATCTGGGCCGTTCTGTGAGGTTCAGGCAGTGAGTTCCCCAGCACACCGAGGACTCACCCGGCCCTGCCCTCACCCTGGGCCTCCGTTTCCCACTTATGAAACATAATCATTGCTGGTCCCTCACTTTACCAAGGATACTATGAGGATGATAAAATACCTCAAGAATCATCAGCTCCTTCAAAACACAAAGGGGAAAAAGAAGTGTATAAAAATGACGGGATGTCAGAGCACAAAGGGATGAGCTGGTCCTAGTCTTTCAGTGTCCAGATGTGAAAACGTAGGTCCAGAGAGGAAAAGTAACTTGCTCAGGGTCACCCAACAAATTAGCAGCACAGCTGGGACTAGAACTCAGGCCTCTGTGGCCCATCCCCTGCTCTTTTCCACTCTGCCACGCTGATCCCAGACACAAATGAGTTAACTGGTGTATACCTTACATGAAAAGTGTGACAAGTGCATTTCTAGAATGGGGGATGGGTGGGGGGCGGGGGGGAGACACACATAGATTATGTGGCTAGGCACATCCGATGTCACAGGCTACTGAAGGGGCTGTCCAGCACACACTGGCCCACCCAACCCTAAAGGGGTACGAGGAACCCCCATTTAAGGGGAAGAGAACAAATCAGCACTGCCGAGAACCTGTCAGTCTTCCTCCCACAGCTCCTGAGTCAGACCCAGCCCTCCACAGAGCAGAGTGGCTCTTTGTGAAGCATGCTCCTTTCACACAGACTCCCCTCCTCCCAGCAGGCAGGCTGAGAAAGGGGCAGAGGAAGGGGGGCTTGAGGGGAGGGGAGGCAGGGGCTCGATTCTCTTTGGCTGCCATAAATGGTAATAAATCCAGCACCTTGTGCACTCAACTCTTCTGACTGCACCAATGTCCACCCCCTCCTGAGGGTCCCCCAACCTCATCCCCACCAGCCCCCAGGGCCCCAGAGAAGCAGCCAGGATGGGTGTCCTAAATGGCTGAGACATCACAGAGCTCTTGCCAGAAGCCCAGGCTCATCGGCCTGACAAGCTGCCACCCTGATTTGGGTCTGAGGAGTTCCTGCCCACAAGCAGGGGAAGCTTCCTTGAGTGGGTGGGGGTACAGTCAGGCCTCGGGACACAACTGACCTCCCAGACACTCACTGGGGGCTGCTGCTCACTGCAGGGAGCACAGAAAGCTCAGGATCCTTCCCGCCAGCTACTGCCATCTCCTTAGCTCCCCCTACAATTGGACAGCTCAGGCCATATCACCACATTCCCCTGACCTCAGGGTATCACCCAGACCTCCCACCTGGCAGTCTCTAACACCTGCCAGGTAAAGGGGTCCTTGCCAACCAGCACAGGGGTCCTTGCTCTACTGAAGCAATTCCTTGCCAACCACAATCTGGTTCAAGACCCTTTGGCATTAGCTCCTTTCCCTGGTCTCTAATATCACCTTGTTTTGCCTGCCTCCTCCTCCACCACCCTGCCCGCTCCTTCGGCTTGTCCAGTACCCTTCGCCTGACTGGCCTCTTCCATGAAGCCTGTTCTGTTCAAAAGACAGATGGCAGGTGCTGGACACCCCGAATGCCCTCCATGGTCAGCAAGAGCACTCAGCACCATGCAGGGGTACGACAGGTACTCAGTACCGCTCACCCCTTCCATACCAGAGAGACACCCACCCTGTCATGCACACCTACTCCGCCAGGCTCATCTCATTCATCGGGTCTGCACACACGGCAGCAATGAGCATGAGTGAAGGTCCTGCCCGGGTTCTCATCCTACAGACCTCAGGCTCCCTGCTCTCCATGTCTCCTACCTTTAGTTGGGCCTGGAAGGCTGTCCCTCCTCCTCTCCACATGCTAGATCCCATTCCTCCTCCGAGGATCAGCTCTTGTCCTGCCTCTTGCACGGAACTTTTCCCACCCAGCTGGCCCTCCGCCTGAATCACTGGTGCCCCCAGAGTTCACACTTCCTGAAAGCCAAGGCAAACGGGAAAACACACCAGATTATGTAATACTCCACACTGTTTCTGAGTGCCTGCTATGTGTGCGAGGTAGTCCACAGGCACTCTGACAGCAGTGTTCTCACCTAAGCCCCACTACCTTCAGATGGAGGATGAGGAGCCAGGGACTGGACACCAAGGATGTCTGTAAAATGCACTACCCCTCTGGCCAACTGCACACAGGGGCTCTCTCTGGTTGCTACATTGCCTTCCTGCACACTTGCCTGGACAGCAAGGCGGAAAGTTCCTTGAGAGCAAGGACATAGTTCATTCTTGTTTCCCCTACAGCGTGCAGCAGGGGGTCAGCAAACTGCAGGCCACCTCAGGACTCACTGGCTGATCACTCGGAACATATTTTGGGAATTCAGAGACTCAGAACTGAGGAACATCAAGAAACTCCAGGGCAGAGGACACATACACCCTAGACCAGTGGTCGCCAACCCGTGGACCACTGGTGGTCTGTGAGGTCCAAAAGGTTGGCGACTGCTGCCCTAGACCATTGGTTGGCCCTGTCAGCAGACCCAATGGCAGTCACTGGGATGGGTGAGAAGCGGTGAGTGTGGCTTGCCGGGAGATGCCCCAAAGGGTGTCCTGGGTCTGGGGCAACCTACCCCTGAGCAACTCAGACATACGTAGATGGTACTCCAGGCACTGAGCAGATCAGAGGAGCCCCAAGGCTGCTGAATCTCACCCTCAGAGACCGTCAGGGTGGCCCTGGAAACATAGCCAGAGCTGCTGGGTTGGGCTGCTCTGCATCCCTGGGTCATAGCCTCCCCATCTGCTCCCGACCGCTCTCTCCAGGAGGTAGGGAGAATGTGCCTCAGGGGATGAACAAATCCCAGCAGTGGCATCTGGCAATAGGGGGGGCGGGGGGCGGGTAAAACACTTAAGCAGATATCTCCTGTTTCTGCCCTTCCCCCCGTCTTTTGGCATCAGCACCCCTGTTTTTCTTTAGGGAATTCTCCTCCTCCCGGTGCATACAGCTTGTCCCATCAATCAAGGTGCTCTGCTCTCCTCTCGCCACAGGTGGGCACGTGACCAGCCAGGCTCTCTTCTAGGAAGCCAACTCTTGAGTAGTGAGAGCCAGGGGCCAAAACAGCAGAAGGTGATGCATCCTGACAGAGTAATGTGACCAAGCTCATCTAGGCCCCGATGCCTAGGGCCCCAGAGCAGCCTGGCTCCTGTCCCTGTGTGTGGCCTGTTTGCTCAGCTTTCTGTTCTAGCCTCTGAGCTAACCTTGTATCCTTCATAGATACTGAAAGATCCCCAGGAAAACAAGGGTGTGGATCAGAAAAGCAGGGAAAAGGAAGCTGGGCCAGCAAAAACAAGAGATGTCTGCTAAAGTGATTTGCCCCCCACATACCAAACAACACTGCTGAGCTTTCTTCACAGATCGAGAGATAAATAGGTAGTTATACAGGGTCCCCAAAAATGTATATACACTTTAACAGCTGATAGCTCAATTTTGAAAATGAAATGTATTTTAATAAACACCGCCTTTATAATTATTCAAAGTGTGTGTGCACATTTTGGGGGGACACATATATATATCTGTGCTCCTAAGTTAGCCATGGTTGCTATACAGTGCTTCCAATCTAAGAGACGAGCTTATCCAGAATCCATCTAGGAAATGAGGTGCTTAAACTGAGGATGCAGCTTACACCGAAGGGTCACACACACTGGGAGAGAATCTAGCTAAATATACATATTCATACATATGTATAAATATATACACACACAGAGAGAACCAAGATGGCGGCATAGGTTAACGCCGGAGTTTGCTGCTTTGAACAACTACTTCAAAAGTGAAACTAAAACACGGAACGGACATCACCCAGAACCACAGAAACGCTGGCTGAGTGGAAGTCCTACAACTAGGAGGAAAGAGAGGCGCACACGGACACTCAGAGGAGGCGCAGTGGTGAAGTCAAATTCTGAGGTGCGGAGTGCGCGGAGCGGGCTGGCGGCGGAGGGCGCGGTTGTTGTTTTCAATCGGGAGGGAGTCGCAGACTCTGAGCACCAGATCCGGGCGAGTCTTTAGGGACCCAGACTCAAACGGGAGAAGCGGGACTGTCTGGCTTCGGTCAGAGCGAGTGCAGCTTTCTCTCCCAGCTTTGCAGCGGGTGCTGGGACTCAGAGAGGCAGAGCCCCTGGGGACAGGACTGAGAGCCGCCATAACTGCTCTCTCCGGCCCACCCTGTTGATCCTGTGCGACCCGCCCCGCCCAAGCCCTGCACGGAGGCATTTGCCGGATAGCCTCAGGCAAAGGCTAGATTAGCACCTCCCTAGAGGACAGAAGTTCTCTCACTGCTGACACAGCTGATTCTCATAGCCACTTGGCCTGGAGGTCAAACCCTCCCTGGAATTAGCTACAACAATCAAGATTTGACTATAAGACTTGGAACAAAGACCACTAGGGGGTACACCAAGGAAGCATAACAAAATGCGGAGACAAAGAAACAGGACAAAATTGTCAATGGAAGAAATAGAGTTCAGAACCACACTTTTAAGGTCCCTCAAGAACTGTTTAGAAGCTGTCGATAAACTTAATGAGATCTACACGAAAACTAATAAGACCCTCGATCTTATATTGGGGAACCAACGAGAAATTAAGCATACACGGACTGAAATAACGAATATTATACAGACGCCCGACAGCAGACCAGTGGAGCGCAAGAATCAAGTCAATGATTTGAAATGCGAGGAAGCAAAAAACATCCAACCGGAAAAGCAAAATGAAAAAAGAATCCAAAAATGCGAGGATAGTGTAAGGAGCCTCTGGGACAGCTTCAAGCGTACCAACATCAGAATTATAGGGGTGCCAGAAGATGAGAGAGACCAAGATATTGAAAACCTATTTGAAGAAATAATGACAGAAAACTTCCCCCACCTGGTGAAAGAAATGGACTTACAGGTCCAAGAAGCGCGGAGAACCCCAAACAAAAGGAATCCAAAGAGGACCACACCAAGACACATCATAATTAAAATGCCAAGAGCAAAAGATAAAGAGAGAATCTTAAAAGCAGCAAGAGAAAGAAACCGAGTTACCTACAAGGGAATACCCATACGACTGTCAGCTGATTTCTCAACAGAAACTTTGCAGGCCAGAAGGGAGTGGCAAGAAATATTCAAAGTGATGAATACCAAGAACCTACAACCAAGATTACTTTATCCAGCAAAGCTATCATTCAGAATTGAAGGTCAGATAAAGAGCTTCACAGATAAGGAAAAGCTAAAGGAGTTCATCACCACCAAACCAGGATTATATGAAATGCTGAAAGGTATCCTTTAAGAAGAGGAAGAGGAAGAAAAAGGTAAAGATACACATTATGAACAACAAATATGCATCTATCAACAAGTGAATCTAAGAATCAAGTGAATTAATAATCTGATGAACAGAATGAACTGTTGATTATAATAGAATCAGGGACATAGAAAGGGAATGGACTGACTATTCTTGGGGGGGAAAGGGGTGTGGGAGATGTGGGAAGAGACTGGACAAAAATCGTGCACCTATGGATGAGGACAGTGGGTGGGGAGTGAGGGCGGAGGGTGGGGCGGGAACTGGGAGGAGGGGAGTTATGGGGGGGGGAAAAAAAGAGGAACAAATGTAATAATCTGAACAATAAAGATTTAATTAAAAAAAAAATATATATACACACATACTCAGACTATTAATGTGTTTTAAATGTCTATATATTCATGCACATATACACACATATTTCTGTATAAATACAGTATGTATGTTCATAGACATTGTGCACACATATACATACAAATATATATGTGTGCATGTGGGGACCAAGGAGCCCTAAGAACTTACAATTTGGGTACCTAAAGGGAAAATGCAAGTGCATAACCAGGCAGCAAAAAAATAAAGATTACAAAAAACAAACAAACAAACAAAAAACACCCTCAGGAACTTGCCCCGCCCTCTGTGTTACCCACAGAATCTTCACAAATCGACAGACACATACCAACTGACCCCAGCCCTTCTGGCTTTGGCTGGCAAACATGTCTACTCTGTGACCACAGGGTCCTGTACCCTGAGATTTTTGAAAGGGGGAGGAACTGGACCCACCACTGCCCCATTTAAGCACAGGCCACATGGAGCCCCCAGTTAGGCACAGGGATGGAAGCTGCCACATGACCAAGCAGGGCTTTGTTTAGGGAGTTCTGTACTGATCTGGCTGGCCTCATCGATCATCATGGAGTGACTGAGTTACAACCACCTACACCAGTGGTCGGCAAACTCATTAATCAACAGAGCCAAATATCAACAGTACAACGATTGAAATTTCTTTTGAGAGCCAAATTTTTTAAACTTAAACTATATAGGTAGGTACATTGTTATTAACTTAATTAGGGTACTCCTAAGCTGGCCTTTGCTAAAAATGTCCTCAATCTGAGGGGTCGACCTCAGCGAACGTACCCCCACTTCTTCTAACGCCACTTCTTCAAAATAGACTCGCCCAGGCCGAAAACCGACTTCTGCGCATGGGCCACAAAGTTTCAATCGCACTGTACGTGCATGCCCACACATGGTATTTTGTGGAAGAGCCACACTCAAGGGGCCAGAGAGCCGCATATGGCTCGCAAGCCATGGTTTGCCAACCACTGACCTACACCAAAAGTCTACCCAAAACTAGACCACAGGGAAACACGGTCAACCAAGCGCCAGGACGCCAAACTCCACAGCTCCTCCGCTCTCTGGAAATGAATGCAATGAGGTGATGGCATTTTCCAAAGTGCTGGGGGAGAGTGGTGTACGTGGCTAAAAGGACCCACTGGGCAGGGGCACCCACAAGGGGTTTGCTGGACTAAGGAGAGATGGACACAAAGCCTCCTTCCAAGGCAATGAGTATGAGTGGCTGCAGGGGTCCTGTGTGGTTAGGCAGGATATTCCAGTTGGAGGCCAGTATGGCTCCCCAATAGCATGGCACCTTTCCTTTAGAAAAACTCCAATCATTATTTAATGGTGTAACCTGCAAGGGGCATCTCATTATTAGCCTTCCCGAAGCCCTGCCCCCTTACCTAGAACCCTTGTACAATTCAAGTCAGCCCATAATCAACACACATTTCCTGAGCTCCTATTATGAGCAAGCAAGGCAAAGACAAGGGCTCTAACACTCAGCTCTTCCTGCTCATGGCCATGGGTGACAATGTTTCTAGCCTCAGTGTCATCATCTACATGTAGATCCCACTGTCCACCTACAGTATCTGTGAGGATTTAAAACGCCCAGAGGACTGAGTGTTCACCGATCTGAGAAAGTTCCTGATCATCAGTAGGCGGTCACCTCCTAACCCACTTCTGTTTGGGGCTGGGACTGGGGGGAGGAAGGCACAAATTACCAACTGAGTCATATACAAATATGCATAACTCGGGCCCTGTAATCCCAGGCTATACTGCACTAAACTGGTGTACAGATCCAAGAAAAGTACAGTCTACAGGGGAAGGAGCTGGGTCAGGATGACTTCCCAGAGATGGTCACAGAAAAATATGGCTTGCGGGTTTGACTGACCTGGGTTCAAATCTAGCTCTGTCACTTTCCAGCTCAGTAATTTGGGGCAAAATATCTAACCTCTCAGAGCTTCTATCTCCTTAGTGGCAAAATGAAAATAATGTCCTGTCTCCTCCTCAGGTGCTGTGGAGAGTGGATGAGGTAACAGGGTGACCCAGGGAAGTGCCTAGTACTGAGCCGGACCACCTGGCCCTATGGTTCTCAGCATCACCACACCTGATAGGGGGCTGGAAGGGCTGCTGGCCTCCCCCTGGGCCTCCAGCCTGAACTCAGAAGGGAGCGGGGTGGAGGGAAAGGATGGAAGAGCAAAAGTCTCTACATAACACAAGATGTGTAAGACCTTAGGGAGGGGGGGGCATTATAAAATTTTACAGAAAGACATTAAAGAAGGCTTAATATATGGAGTGTACCATATCCATGAACATAAATCCATAATTAGAATACGATTTATATTCATGAATGGAAATACAAAGATAGCAATTCTCCCCAAGGCAATCAATAGATTCAACGCAAAACCAATCAAAATACCAACAGGCTTTGGGCAAGGAGCAGGGAAATTAATTGTTTGATCAATTTACTTTTAGTGAAACTAAACAAACTGATTCCAAAATTTATGCAAAAGAAAAAAATTATGCAAAAGAACAAAGGGCCAAGAACAGCCAAAACATTCTTGAAAAGCATAAGAGGAGAGGATTTGCCCTACCAGATGTGGAACTTATTTTAAAGCTGTAGTAATTAAGACAATGTGGTATAGGGACAGACAAATAGTGCATTGGAAAAGACACAGGTGGCATTACATGTCAGTGGGGAAAGGGGAACTAGCCATCAATGGAGCTAAGACAATGCTTTATACTTGAGGGGAAAAGAAATCAGGGCCCTGCCTCACATCATACATAAATATAAATTCCAGATATATTAAGGACTTAAATGTAGAAAGAAAAACTTTCAGAAATAAGTATAGGAACTCATCTTTAATCATTCAAATTCATTCAACAATTCATGAGTGCCTAGTATGTAGTGACAAGCACTGTCCTATTACCAGGATATAAAGACACCCATGAGATATTATGTATATGATAAATAATACATAATACGTAAAACCTAACAAAGAAAAGAGACTGAAAATTTTGACTATGTTAAAATAAAAAGTTTCTGTTTGCCAACGGACCTTATGAAGAAAGCGAAAAGGCAAGCTATAAGCTGTGTTTGTGGTACACTTAATAGACAACAGATTAGTATTCAAAACATAAATAAAATCCTAAAAATTAGTAGGAAAAAGCAAACAACTCAATAGAAAAATTGAACAAAAACATAAACAGGCATTCACAGAAGAGAAAATAATGGTTAATAAAAGATGTTCACTAATAATCAGATGTTCACTAATAATCAGAGAAATGAAAATTAACAACCCAATATAGCATTTCACACCCACTGTATTGAAGAACACTCAAAACTTTCCATTTTCAACCAACATCCCACTGGTGGAAATGTCAACTGATATATCCATTTTGGAAAACAATATGGAATTATCTAGTAATTATCTATCCTAAATCTCAGCAATACCATTCTTTGCTGTACACCCCAGAGCAGTTCTCTTCAGAGTGTAGTCCATGGGAATGCTTAACACTTAAACTTTTTATAGCAATTTGGTGTCGCCAGAACAGCCAAGTCTGTGATCAATGAACTCATTTGGATGTAGGTGAGTCACTGCTTTGTGCTATGTACCAGTCATGCTCAGCAGAGCCACACCTGAGAGTTGTAAGTAAAAAGCTGGTCCCTCACAGATGCTTTCAGAAGCACTGTCCTAGCAAACCTTTGCATGTGCACACCAGGAGACTAGTCCAAGAATGTTCACAGAAACAAGTTCAAAAAGAAGGAATAGCCTGGCTGGCGTGGCTCAGCAGTTGAGCATCAACCCAGGAACCAAGAGGCCACCGGTTCATTTCCAGTCAGGGCACATGCCGGGGTTGCACTCAATCCCCATTAGGGGGCACACAGGAGGCAGCTGATTGATGATGTTCCTCTCTCATCGATGTTTCTATCTCTCTATCTCTCTCCCTTCTGCTCTAAAAATCAATTTAAAAAAAAACACATATTTAAAAAGAAGGACTAACCCAAATGCTCATGACCAGAAGATTACACTGCAGCACACTCGCATGGAGCACCACAGAGCAGTGATAACCAGTGCGCCGTGGCCACACAGATGCACACGCATGAATCAATAAACAGTGATTTTTTAAAAAATTCTGAATGATTCCATCAACCAAAAGTTTAAAACAAACCAAGGCAAATGGTGTGGTGTTGAAGGATGCCTACATATATGGAAACTATAAAGAGATGTACTTAACAAAATTTAAGGTTCTCCCCAGGGAAGATGTTGAAGCTAGGGAGGAATACATAGGGGCTTCATGAGTGTGGCTAACGTTTTATGTCTTTAACTTCGTAGTGGGTACATGTTCATTACGTACTTTTTAAAACTATATGAATTTACATGATCTATTCCACAATTTGGAAACATTTAAAAAAAACAAAAAACATTTTAAGTGACCGTTTTTCTGGTTTGTCAAGTGACCTGGACTTGGAGCCCCACGTGCCCTGTCTTTTCATCAGCTACTCAGCTTCCCCCACCCCAGTCCTACACTGTTCCTGGGGCATGACCTGCCCTTGGAGTACCCAGGGCAGAGGGCTATGGGGACCCTGCTGTACGCCCATCAGCCTAAGTGACCTGTTTCTGGTCTGATTCATTGCACCAATAATAAGGGGGGTCAGGGGAAGGGTGTGGCCTGCCCCCAGCAGGGACGGCCACAGGTAAGTATACGGCATGGCAGGTACAGCTGCTGGCCCTGGGTTCTGAGACCATTCCCCTCCCCCACTGACCTTTACCCCGGTCTTCCAAAAGATCCACCTAGACCTCCGCTTCTCCCTTTCTCCCATGTACCCATATGACCAGAAGAATTCATCCTACAGAGGCATCTGGGGTTGCTTCCAGGGCGCCACAGCACTGCCCAGCACAGTCACTGCAGCCCTGGGGCATCTAACTGACCACTGGAAGGGCTACCTGCTCATATGCTCTCACTGCAGGAAGTATAGTGACAATAACTGCTAGTCACTGAGTCTAACCTGCCAGGCCTCCTGCTAAGCAGTGTTCCTACATAATGCGTGTATTACCTCATCTGGGCCTCTCACAGCCCTGAAAGATAGCTGATTCTGCCATACATACAAGAGGAAACCGAGGTTCCAAGAGGTTAAGGAAACCTTCAAAACTAGGCCTCTTTCCTGGAGACTGACTCAGGCCAGTGGGAGGAGAGGGAAGGGAGCATGGCCTGTGCTCATGCACAAAGCTGCCTGTTGATTTGAATCTACACCCTGGTGAGGAACCCCTGGAGCAGACGGAAAGCTCTCTGAAGGCAGAGCCATGTCTCTGTCCTTATTGGCCAGTCACTCACCCATCCCACCCACCCCCAGCCACGCAAACAGGGCCTTCGTGCAAGATACTGATGCAGTAAGCTACACAACTCAAGAGAAAAGGTCTGGAATTTCAGCCCTCACCTGAAGTCCTAGTTAGAGAAAAGGTAGGGGGTAAAAGCCCTATGTCTACTCTGCACTACTCCCCCAGCTGCAGATCTGCTCACCTTCCCGACCACGTGCCATTGCTGACATCCCTGCCCCAACCCCCACACTTCTGCCAGCAGATTAGCTTTCAAATGTGAGCAGGGACAAAGCTGGCTCAGAAGACTTAACTCTGCCCGATGGGTTTAGCTCAGCTTCAAAGCTTCCTAACTGGAACCAAATAAGCAGGCAGATTTTAGCTAGAAGAGAGTGGCCGAAGGGGGAGTGAAGGGGGAGCAAATGGGGTGGGGGGGGGGGGTCTGTAAGCTGGATTACCTACAGCAACAGCCTACATACAGCCTGAGGGACACCACAAGACCTGTCACGGTGGTCACTGCCAGAAAAACAACTCTCCCTTTCCTCAGAGACTGGAGACAAACTGCAAAGCATCCTCAGCACTGGTCACACGTCACAGCAGAGCCACCTCACCCTCAGAGCCCATGCCAAGCTCACCACCCCAGGAAGTCCCTCCCAACTGGCACCATCCAGACTGATTCCCCCCTTTGTTCCTCTGGGCTCAGCCCATTGCACACATGCGAGGGGCTCGGCTGCTCCTATTGGACT
This sequence comes from Myotis daubentonii, assembly GCF_963259705.1. Classification (NCBI taxonomy): domain Eukaryota; kingdom Metazoa; phylum Chordata; class Mammalia; order Chiroptera; family Vespertilionidae; genus Myotis; species Myotis daubentonii. Next base: position 94,321,820 of record NC_081841.1, read on the forward strand.
GCAAGCTCTCCCCCAGCACAGTCTCTGGGTGGACTTGTGTCTATCTCTCTCCACCCTTCTTCCTTGCCCAGACCCCCATCCTCATCTATCCAGCAAACTCCTATTTATCCTTCAAACACCAGGTGTCACCTGCTCTACTGTTATCTCTGTATCTTGTCTCTATTAAGCAGTATTAATTACTCCATTAAGTAGCGCTGCGGAGCACCTACTGCTCAGAACTGTTTATGTTTCTGACTCCTCCATGGAACTCAGAGCCGCTCAAGGGTCTGTTACAGCTGGTACTCAATAAATGCACGAGTATGCACTAGCCACAGAGAATCGATCAGCCCTTTCAATAGAAGAAACAGAAAAGACCCATAATTCACTAATTCTTTTTCCCAAGCTAGGAGACTAACTCCTAAAAGGAACGCAGCTTGTTTTTTCCCTCCAATTTCTGATGGGAGCAAACATTGTAGAGCGGGAGTCGGCCATCATTTTGGGGCGGGGAAAGGGAGGACAAGCTGCGTCAGGCCTCCCAGGTGCTGGGTCCAGCCTGCTTCTGCCTCTCCGTAGAACGCTGGGGAGGGGGAGGTGGCCGTGCTCTCACCCCTCCCCTGGCAGCCTGTGTTCAAAGGCTTGGTGGAGGACGAGCCAGATGACCTCTCAATTCCACGACTTCCTGGCCCAAGAAAGCTGATCTGCTCTGTGTGAGCCCAGTCAGCCCGTCCTCACCAACTGGAGCCTCCTGTGCACTCAGCGGGCATTCAGTAAATAGTTGTGGCATGAGTGAACGAACTCAACTGGGTCCCCAGCAGCCCTGTATGCCCCAGGACTGGCTGCCACATTCAGCCACGGGCAGGCAGGCACATGGAGGTAGGGCAGGGGGAGGGCGAGCCCCAACCCAAGGTGAGCCCTCCCTCCTCACCCCCTACCCCCATAGACTCCTCCCAGCCCACCATCCTCAGAGGAGGTGGATGGTGTTTTCTGTGCTCTGCACCGCCCAGTGGGATGGAGGACAGACCTGTGTCACTTGCCTCAAGGCAGTAACAGCACTTACCCTGTTTCTGCTGGGACTTTCTATTCTCTACCCTCTTCCTCCCCACCCACTCTTGATTGACACCAATGCTGGCTCTGACATGATTTAAAAATAGATATTAAGACAAAGAAGTTTAATTTTTAATGCTTTGGAAAGGAAGTGAACAGAGAGCCAGCATTCCCTCATAGCCATGTTCCACAGTCTCGGAGCATTAGCCAGGACCTTCATCTGTGCCCGTCCCCCCAGGCGGAGCCATGCCTGACCCACCCTGAACATCTACTTGTAGCAGCCATGGGGGTGGGGGGGCGCGGAGCCAGAGGGGGGTCGAGGGGACAGCCTAGTGACTCACACCTGAGCACTTTGGGAAGCCTCTGAATGCCTCTTGCTGACAAGTTTAGCCTGGATCTCCTGATTGGAGAGGCCAAGTCTGAACCTGTCATGCTCAGACCCCTTAGTCCATTCAGCACTTCCATTCCCAGACAGAAGGCACCCCACAGCTTTCTTAGGACACCCCAAGCCGTCTAGCACCAACTGTGTACTGACCCCTGTCCTGGCACCACAGACCACAGAGGCACATACATGCAGCCATGCCAGTACCAAACACATGCCTCAAATGTGGCTGGAGAGCTTTAACCAAACTGCCTGCTCCCAGAGGTGCCGAGCTACAAAGGCCTGACCCCACTTAAGGGAGGTTAATCAGGGCCCCCACCCGATCCCCTGACCATGCCAGCCCTGTGCCAACCTTTCCCCTGCTCCAGCAGGCACACTGAACACTGCCTCCTTAGCTCACTGGCCTTTATTAGGGAGAACTCCACAGGGAATAGACTTTCCATTGGGGCCAGAATGTCACTGCTCTGCCAACCATGACTTAAAGTGATGGGACAGCTCTGCTAGCAAGCATGAAAAGTGACCATTATCCGGAGTGGCAATTACTGGTATGCCAGCAACCCCAGCCCCACCTCTGCCCCTCCATATCAGACAGGAACTTGACTTGGGTTGGGAGAAGCTGGGCTGGGATCCGATTTGCTCTCTTGAGAAGGGGACATAGGCCCCCAGCACTCAGAGCCCACGCTATACGCTCCCTCCCCTTCTCAGAGTAAAGAGCTCTGGGCCCACTTTGCCCCCCTGTTGGGGCTTAGATTCACTTAATCTCTACCTGGAGGGTTCCACCAAATGGCTCTGGGAGGACTCAGAGATGAACTGACTGAGGGGAATACTGCTGGGAGAAATAACTTGGGGTGGGTTTGATTACTGGTGGGCGGGCCCTTCAGGATGGGGAAACTTCTGTCCCAATTCAGGCTCCTATTTCCTTTCCTCCAAAAAGCCAGCGTTCTCTGGGCTGTGAGAATTGGAGTGAGGTATGCAGTAGACAAGTGGGACTCCATCAGGCATGACCACTGACTGCCCCCTCCTCAACCCCTGCCATCAATATCAGGCCTTCCAAAATGCTGCCCTGAGGGCTAACATGGCTAGGACCATCTGGTTGAAGTCGGCAGTGGCAGGAGCAACCTGGACCCCACCCCCAGCCCGAAGCAGGCAGGCGCCCAGCAGCCTATAAGGCCTCTGCCCTTTTCTTGGTAAGGAAGAGGAATGCTGGCAGCATGGCTCTGCCTCCCACCCTGTCCTCGGTCATGTCACCCAAGCCCTCACCAGTACCAACACCCTAGAAGCTCCACCCAGTGGCAAGGAACCAGGGACTCTCACGCCTGAGAGAGGCTGCGGTGTAAGACAGCTGCACTGGGAGCCCTCCCGGCAGGCTCTGGGGAGGCAGCGGGCATGGTGGCAGCAGTGGGTTTGGAGAACTACCAGGTAGGCCCCGGGATCTTAGGAAGATCTCTGTCTATTGATTGCAGGCCTCACGTTCAACTCTAATGCCTCAGAAAAGCCTCCTTTTGGGATCTGGGCCATGAGACTAGAGAAAGTGATGGCTACCTAATTCCTGACCATTGCGCTGGGTCCTGGAGGAGTTGACTCTCACCAACGCTGCATCCCTCCTCTCCCTACCCCGTCACCTTCCCTCCCTGTGCACTAGAAAGAGCAGAGGTCTCCCAGAGGTCCTGTCCCACCTGCCTGAGGCCCAAGCACTTTCTCTTCTCACTTGGCTCTTTCCTCCGCTCCTTCTCCCGTCTCAGGCCTAATCACCGGGCCACAGGAAGTCATCATACAAGTGGAGCTCAGTGACCCACCGGGACCAAATCCTGGCCAACACCCTGCAGCACCTGCTCTCCCACCTCCCAACAAACACTCTTACACACAGGCATCCAGTTCTCTTTTGCTAAGTTTTCCATTTTTCCTAAGGTCTATGTCTTATTTCATCATCTCATATGCTACTAGCATAAAAGGCCTGGATCTTTGAGATTCAATTTCTCCCAGCTTATAGTATGTCATCGGAATTCTGAAACGTCAGAAAAGTCAGAGATTAGGAGAGAGTCACTCCTTGCCGGTGAGAGAGTGGTGGTGGTACCTTCTTATTAGGAAGAGACAGCAAGTCCTTTCACTATGGACCATAAAGGAAGCCCTCTCCATCAACCAGCTCATTAACCTCTGCCAACATTCTCAGGGATGATGAAAGGAGCCTCTTGTCACCCCACAGCTGAGGTGCTCTGCTAGGAGAGCCTTCATCTTGGACAAGTCCCTATCAAATGGGACTTGGGAATCCTGCAACACAATTAACATGTAGATTTATTGTTGTGGCCTTCAATTCATTTACTCACAAACATATAACAAATGCCTACTGTACGGAGCACAGACCATTGGGCTATACTATGTGAGGCGGTCCCTAAACCAAGTTGACACCATCCTAGAGAAAGAAGCTGCAGCAGTTATACCCACTCTGGCCAGCAGGTGGCGGGGTGGGGGTGGGAAGAGCAGGGAGCTGCTGGCCAAGAAAGACACTGAGTGAGCATCCCAGGAGGGCCTTTGTAGTAAGTGTTAAGATATGCAGGGTGGGGCGAGACAGGAAGGCAGGTTGACTGTGGGCAAGAACAGAGAGGGAAGCTGTAGACAATGAAAGGGCAGCATTCCTGTAATTCGTAGGCACCAGAGAAATACACACCAGTGTTTGGCTGACACTATTGTCGGCAAGTGAGTCAGAGGACCGGGAGCACTTGCCCAATGGTGGCCACTAAATCATTCTTCACATTCCAGTGGTTCTGCCCCCGTTTCCACAAAACCTCACCAAAGGATCGGTAACACAGTGACTGGAGGGCCCCAGACCATGGAGCTATCTGGGAAAATTCAACTCAAACAACCTCAAACCAGGCTCCTCTGAAGAGAAGCAGCAGCCTATGCATGAGGCAGGGAAGGGGCTCCCTCCCCATAAAGAAGGCAAGGATACCCATACCTACGGAAGTGAGCGCATGAGGGAGACCATCTTGACAGCCCCCCCGCCCTCCTGCCCACCCGCTTTGGGCTGGAAAGGACACCTAGTCCATAATGAATGATGCAATTTAGCCAAGGTCACAAAAGAAGCTAACACAGAACCAAGAAGCCAGACTTCTTCCCACCCAACCTGAGTTTTCCCCTCTGTGGGAAAAGTTGCCCCCATCCTACACAACCAAAAAGTTCTTCAGTTAAAGCCAGTCACTTCCCACAAACGTTGGACACCAAAACACAAGTGCTTCTACTGGCTTCACTGTGAATGACTTTCTCCTGCCCCCAGTGCTCCTCCTGGACCACGGGCAGCTGACAGCCTCTAGTCCCTCTAGTCCCTCTAGTCCCTCTAGTCGGCAGGACAGGCCCTGGGGCAGAGCCAAACATCTGTGTTGACTTCGTCTGGGCTCTGCTGAAGAAAGGCGGAAGCAGCAGTTGGGATGAAGGAACAATTACTAGTAGATATGAGGTTAAGAAGTTTTCATATCTGCCTAACTAGTATTTATGACAAGTGTGCAAGCCGCACTCACACGGCCTCCAGAATCACAGAGGTTGGAGAATGTTTCCAAGCTGCCCCACCCACTGATATCTCCTCTAGAAAACAATCTCTCACCCAGAATGGAGCACTCCTGATTGCCCCTCCCCGCCTTTGTCCCTTCTAGTCTCTAGGGTTCTCAGAGCTGGGAGGGCTCACGGTGGAGGTGGAGCACATGGCCGCCCGCTCCCCCTGCAATCCCTCAAAAGCAGCTGCCTGCCACCCGCCGGCAGCATCCCTCCCACACCCTCCTTTTTCACAGGAGCCCTAACTCAGAGGCGTATCTGCAGTCCAGCAGGGGAGTCCCTCAACTTGGGTCAGGGGCTATTCCTCCTTTTCCTGGAGTTCACTGACAGGAGTGGGAGGATATGACCTCTACCACTCCCCTATCTGGTGCCTATAAAATGCTGCAGACAGTATTCTTGCATATTCAGCAGGGATAGAAGAAGAAACTCAGAAGACTATTCACACTTGTGCCGGTCTTCAACTCAGGGTCACAGCTGTTAAAAATTCGGACCCCACACCTATTTCTGCAGCTTATCCAGATAGAGGCACTTCCAGACGGGTTTCTTATAGGGGAAGGAGGTGGAGGCAAACTTTGCCAGCCTCCTAGGAGTACAGTTAGCCTCTCCTGGAAGAAAGGCAAGTTTGGAGCCTCCATTCAGCCAAGGAGAGAGAAAAGAAGAGGATACATGGACGAGGGGAAATAACGATCTTAGAAAAAACCCACTTACCGTTCTGCGGAGAGCAGAGCAATGCAGCACCAAAAAGGAAGAGGGTATAGACGAGGAGAGAAGGCAAAGGGAGGGATAAGCGCAAGGACTTACCCAGAATATCAAATTGAAGAGGAACATCATGTATTTCAAACAGCAGAGGCAGCCCCTGGCCATGTTGCACTTCTTAAATTCTAGGAGGAAAACAAAGGACAGGTCCAGGTAAAACACCACGTACTTGCTGCCTTTCGGGGCATTGTACTTGTCAGTCTTGACTCCAGCCTCCGCGCGGCTCTGGCCCCCGGAGCCCGCGGTGCCATAGAAGGCGCCGGCAGTGAAGCCGCGGCCGAACGGGCGGCCCGAGGTGGACGGCTTGGCAAAGTCCGAGTCCTTGCTGTCCAAAGATGGACTCCGGTGGATCGAAGAATCCTCGCTACTCGATTTCTCCATGCTCGAGGCGTTCCCGTGGGGCGCAAGGGGCGGGGGGCATCGCTCCCGGAGAGGGACGGAGGGGGCGCCCAAGTCGGACGCGGGCTGCAGGAGGCCAGGTGGAGCTTTGCACGCCTCCTCTCTGTACCCCCGGCACACTCCGGACCGGACCCCGTTGCACAGGGGCCGCTGCCCTACTCCCAGCCGGCTGGCCCGCGAGGGCTCTGCGGCTCGGCTTTCTGCGCGCTCGCGAATGCTCTCCGGGAACTGGCTGGCCTGCGTAACTTAGCAGACGTCTTTGGGAAGGCTGCAATTTGACTTCTCTTTCCAGAGCGTCAGCTCGCTTCCCGGGGCACTGACCGCTCCACGCGAGGCACCAGGGCTCCGGGATCCAGGTTCCCAGGGCACACACCTCGCCCGACCCAGCCCCACCGCGGAGCCCCGACCACTTGGTGGGCGCTCCACCTCCTTTCGCTCCGCGACTTTGCGGAGCTGCTCGCCAGCCCAGGGCTGGGCGGGCGCGCCGCAGACAGTGCCGGGGGATCCGCCGCAGCTACCGCCGCTGGGCTTTCCCAGTGAAATCCCAGCCCCGACTCCCGACTCCGAAATCGCCCGGAGCCCCCTCGCCTGGCCCTCAGCCCCGCCCCCTGTTTTGCATTCAACCAATGAGTGCGAGGTCTGCCAGGGGCGGGGGAGGGGAGCCTCCCCCTCCCCAATGACACCATATCTTTAATAGGATTACCGTTCTGCTGTGTGCCTACACCCGTGCGCCTTGAACCCTCACTAAATGTCAAGGGCTCTGGAGCTGGGGGTGAACCAGAACCTCCACGGAAGGCGCTGGTCTCTTCTACCGCAGAAAAGGGGCGGCAGAAGGGGGGCGACGGGGGGGACTGGAGGTACCAATGACCCAAAGAAACCAGAGGAAAGGGCCGAGAAGGACTGGAAGGGTAAAGAAGCGCGGCCACTGTCGCCCTGGCTGCCTCCCCTGTGCACACGGGCCCGCCAGACCTGGGGCACACGGACTCCCAGCTACACACACACACACACACACACACACACACACACACCACTTTTGCACACGTGGGTCTGGCCACAACGCTGAGAGAAGGGACCACAGGTGCTGGGTGAGGTGTGGGAAAGGCGCTTGGGGCCTCCGCGGGGCGCGCCGCCCTCCCCGCCCCCTCCACGTGCACGCGCACGCGCGCGGGTCCCGGCGGCTCCGGGAGGCTCCGGCAGCTGCGGGAGTGCCCCTCCCCCGCCCCACATTGCGGGGTGGGACGCTGCGCCGGCTAGGACCCTCGCCAGCGTGAGGAGAGGTGGCCGAGGTGGGGTCCTGCCGGTGCCAAGGATGATGTAGGAGGGCTCTTGGACACAGGCTGGATCCTCTCCCATGAAGAGTGCGCGTAAGAGGCTGGAGAGGGAAACCGCAGGAAAGAGGCTCTCGCTAGGGGCTTGGGAACGTGCAGAGGAGCCTGCATCCTACCCGGAAACACTGCGCTGGGGCTGCGTCCCCTGGGCTTGGGCAGAATTCTGCACTGCTGACCTGGGCTACCAGTTGCCAAACCAAGAAGACTAAAAACTTTGGGGTATGAGGAGCCCACCTCTCCTGCCACCAGCACGAGAGTGCTGAGAGCACCTGAGGGCAGGACCAAGTCCTAGGAGGCTTAATATCCCCAGCACCTAACGCCAGTCTTGGGGGGCGATAGGGGGAGAATTCATGCTCCCCCATGGGATATGAGTGTGAAATGGCCTCCCCGGATCCCATCAAACACTTATTCTATACCGGCTTCAATGTGCTGAGCTCAGGGCCAGGCCCTTGAGGAAACTAATGTAAGGTGTGCTGCTCCCTGCCATTCACACACACAATCTAGTCAGAAAGACAGGACATTCATCACCAAGGCCACTGGCTGTGGCCGAAGGGAGGGGGACATTGACTCAGGCCAGGGGGACTTCAAACCCGATCACAGGCTTGCTGTGGTGGCCCTGCACCACCCAGCCTGCACCCTCACTGGCTCCCAGGCAGGTCTACATCTTGGGTGCAACCCCTCAGGCTTTTTACAGGGGCCTGCAGTGGTGTTACTATTCTGAGCCCTATCCCCACTCAGCAGCCCAGCAAGGAAACCTAGTGTATGTCACAACTGTGACACCATGCGTGTCCCCTGGTTGGACACTGGGTGCTGTCTACAGATGAGGGGCAGGCGCAGGTCTTCATGGAGCCCACAGCCACCTGACTGAAATAGTTAATACTTTTGTTCTCTTCAGAGGGCTCCTGAGGGCTCATGGCTGCTGCTTCATTCTAACAACATTACTTCTTTGATGCAGGAGAGATCATTTACCAGCGGGACCTGTTCTTCACTCTTAGCTCAGTTTGGGATCAAAGGCAAGTTTGCTTTTCTGAGCTCCTGTTTCCTCCTCTTTAAAATGGTGCCCGGCCTGTGTGGCTCAGTGGTTGAGCATTGACCTATAAACCAGGAGGTCATGGTTCGACTGGTCAGGGCACATGCTCAGATTGTAGGCTCCATCCCTAGTAGGGGGCATGCAGGAGGCAGCCAATCAATGATCCTCTCTCATCATTGATGTTTCTATCCCTCTCTTCCTCTCCCTCTCTGAAATCAATAAAAATATATTTTAAAATGGGGATTAATAGAGCCTAACCCCAGAGTTGGCACATGTGGGAACATGTTCAGGAGAGTTGTAAGGTACAGACCGCTCTTCAGGATCTCTGAGCATTTGAACAAGGCAGAGCTGCCTTTTCGTCCCCCCCCCCACCCCCCGCATCCCTTTTTTAATAACAAAAAAGTGAAGCAAGTACAGACTTCCCAGAGGGAAGGAAGAGCAGTGAACACATGAAACCAACATGCAACATCTCTGCTGACTGGCAACTGGGGAGATGTGGGCTTCCGAGTAAATGCCAAGCTCTTTCTGCCTCTCGCTGAGTTTCTCGGGCTTGCAGTGCCAGAGAGATCCGTCTTTGGTCTCTCACTCACCCACAAGCAATCAGAGCTGATGGGCCAACACAGATCTCCTGTCGGACCTGTGCTGATGATTTCTGTATTTGACGATGTGTGCAGCTCGTGAAGTATTCTGTCCCTCTAAACCTCAAGGCAGCCTCCTCCAGAATTTATGTTAGACACAGAGTGACACTTGCTATCCTAAGGAATGTGTGAGATGGGCTGCCATGGAAGAAGATGGAAGATTCGCCTCACCCCAAAGTTTAAACTACAAAACTGAGATCTTCTTCAGCAACATAGAAAATACTGTACTTGCTCGACAAACTGCTTACCTACAGTGCCAAGAGACAAGGCTGCAGAGGTCCCTAGCAGGGGGCCCCCATCCAGAGATGTCTGCATGCAGATTCACTTGGCAGGGGATGGTGAGGAAATGAAACTTGGCCAGGATTCAGGAAGGACAGTAACAATGACGGTGGAAAGGGCGGGATAGAAAAGAACTAAAGGTAGTTTTGTTTGTATAGTTTGTATAGCCCAGTAAGGAAAATAAGCAAGTAAATAGGGCTTGGCTGCTGTGGAAGGGATCGCAGCTACAAATGGAGGGATGACTTGCTCAGGACAGTCTACCAGAGATGGCTGGTGTACCTCTTTCTCTGTGTAGAGGCCTGCTCCTCCCTTCTTCAGGCCCCCTAGTTCTTTGTTGAGGATGCAATTACATCCTCAACCTCTGCTCTGGACACTGAGCTTCTCAAAAGAGGCAGAGGCTGTGTCTTAATCATTTCTCACCCCCAGGGCGTGCCCAGTGACCACCACAGGATAAGGACTCGGAGGGAAAAGGACGACCACCATGCCTAAGCCGTGCACTCCCTCCAAGTCCATTAATCACAGGATGGGACCCATGCCAGAAATCTATGGAATTGTTCCTGGAAAGCAGGATATCTGAGGGCATCAGAACCTGACAACAGAACCCAGGAAATCTAAATGCCCGGCAACAGATGACTGAGTGTAACGGCCATGTAGTCAACTGTTTGCTCACAGCCACATCCCTAGCACACAGCCTGGATGGTGAAATGGACAGACAAACACTTATGAATTAGAGAGCCATTTTAGAGGAAGAGTCAAGAAATGTAGGGGGCGGGGGAAAAGAAGACTGAGACAGGAGCAAGACAGAGGACGAGCTGCTCCGGAACCCCTTCCCCTCCTGCGGGCCACACCTTTTGGAGGAACTGTCAGGACGCTGCAGGTCTGCCTCCAGCTGAACCACGGTGAACTCGTGCAGACTCCCTGGAGCTGGAGCCATGGCACAAAATCCAAGAGCTGGCTGTCGTCAGCCCTTGTCAGAGGTCACTATTGGCTACTGATCAAATATGACTGTGAAGAGAACCTCGGCTGTGTGTCCACACCCCACAAATGACAAGTAAGCATGCTGCCCTGCGCATGAACCAGTGAGACTGGACAGTTAGCTGAGCTCCGAAGAAACCGGGTCGCAGCTATGGGCCAGCCATACTACTCCGTTCCCAGCCGGGAGTACTAAAAATAAGGCTTCTAGATCATGAGGAGCCAGCTGAGAGGTATGGATGGATTGTCACAAAGCCAATACCACTCAGCACACACCACGTGCCCTGGAAACTGTGGGTCAGCTGGGCCTGGCTCTAGGAGAAAGGATGGTGCCTGCTTAGATGCCTTCAGTGACCCCTGCCCATAAGTTCTGGCAAAATAATGTCATGGAAACACTTCAGGGTTTGGTATGTGTGCCCAAATCCCATCTGGAGTTACCCAAATGCTGGGTAACCTGGAAAGAGCACTTACCTGCTGTGTACCTCAGTTTCCGCACCATAAATGGAGATAATGCACACCTTCCCAAGCAGTATGTAAGAAAATAGAGATGAGAGGGCTGGGGGAGGACAAAGAGGGTAAAGGGGATCCAATACATGGTGACAGAAGATTAGACTTTGGGTAGTGAGCACACAGTGCAGTATTCATGATGAATTTTGAAGTTTTACACCTGAAACTTATGTGATTAAACAGTGTTACCCCAATAAATTTAATTTTAAAAAATTTAAAAATAGCTATGAAAGGTTATGAATGTAATACACATAGCATGTCTGAAAATGTTCAATAAATTGAGGCACTATTATCAATATCAATAATTATTATTATACTAAATATGATCCCAATACCCATCTAATTAATAATGTAGTTGAACAGAAAAAGATACAAGTTAACATATAATCAATACAAAATGTCTGTGGCTCAAATTCTAAGGGTAAACATGCAGCTCCTTCTCCTCAGCTCCTTTCTCAGTCAGAGTCCCTCAGTCCTGAACCCTCTTCCTCTGCCTGATATTCCTGCATCTGACCATCCCTTCTAGTGCCCTGCACATGCTGATGACACCTAAATGGTTACCTGGGCCTGACCTGTCTTCTGAGCCCCAAGCACACATATCCAACTCCTACTTGGCATCCCCACTTGGCCACCTCAGAGGCAGCTCCAATTTCCCATGCCCCAGAGGGACTGACCTTGCCCCAGCCTCCGCCACCCCCGCCCACACACACACACACACATACCATGGCAGTGCCCTCCCCTTAGCAATAAACAGCATAAGCAGCATCCCACTGCTTACACCAGAAACCCAAGATCCACCCTTAACTCCCAGTTGTCACTTGCCCCACCTCCAACCAAACATAAGCCTTGTCCAATGACTCGCCTTCCACTTGTCCCTACCCCCACAGGACAATGCAGGTCTGCCTTGGTCCAGCCCTACATCATCTCACACTTGGCTCCTGCACCGGCCTCTAACAGAGCTCTTATTCCTGCTCCTGCCCTCAGTCCACTGCACAGAGCAGCCAACACCATCTTCTCACTCACATTGCTCTCCTACTTTAATCCCATCAGTAGCTTCCCATTTTACTGAGATTCTGATTGTGTGTGTGCGTGTGTGTGCGCATGTGTGTGTGTGTGTGTGTGTGTGTGTGTGTGTGTGTGTGTGTGTGTGTCTGCTACTCTATTTTTCTATTACAACCCAAATTCCTAAAACAACCGCCAAGGTCCAGCATGATTGGCCCCTGGCTACCTCTCCAGCCCCATTTCCAACTATTCTCTCATTATGCTCCGACCAGTGAACTTTCAGAGCTCTTTCTCTCCTCAGAGGCTTTGTCCATGCTCTTCCCTCTGCCTGAAATGCTCTTCCACAACCCACTGTCTGACTTAGTTCTACTCATCCATGAGCTCTTGTAAATTCTTCAAAACTTCTCTTCCAGCCCTGGCCGGGTAGCTCAGTTGGTTTGAGCATTGTCCTAATATGCCAAAGTTGTGGGTTTGATCCCCAATCAGTGCACATATAAGAAGCAGCCAATGAATGCATAAATAAATGGAACAACAAATCAATGTTTCTCTCTCTCATATCAAAAAAGAAAAAGAAGGAGGAGGAAGAGGAGGAGAAGGAGGAGAGGAAAGGAAGGTAGAAGGGAGGGGAGGGAGGGAGGGAAAGCAAGAAAGCAAGCAAGAAAGAAAGAAAGTCTAAAAATTATCTTCTGTGTTTCTGACTGTCCCCCTACCATCTAAATGAAAGCCTCCCTCTCCATCAATATAGAGTCTCATAGCACCACTTGCCTCTCTCTCATAGCACTCATCCTAATTTGAAGGTAAAGCTGACCCCTGAACAAAATGGGTTTGAGCCGTGTGGGTCCACTTACACATGGATTTTTTTCCCCCAATAAATACTGTAAATATATTTTCCTTATGATTCTCCTAATAAAATTTTCTTTGCTCTAGCTCACTTTATTGCAAGAATACAGTATATAAAACATATAACATACAAAATACTAGTATATGTTATCTACACTAATAAAAGACAAAGATGCTAATTGACCATACCTTCGCTATACCCACCAGCCAATCAGAAGAGTATGCAAGTTAACCGAACAAAGATGGCCGTTAAATTTGCATGCTGCAGGTGGGGCAGGCAGCGCCAGAAGCCACCCGGGGAGGCGGAGCTGGTGATCACCCTGGCCAGGAGCCTGAGGCCTGGGCAGGGGTGGAGCTGGCGATCGTACAGGGCTGGGGGTCCTCTGCCCAGGCCTAAAGCCCCAGCCAGAGGCCTGAGGCCTGGGAAGGGGCGGAGCTGGTGATTACCCGGGGCTGGGGGTCCCCTTCCCAGGCCTAACACCCCAGCCAGAGGCCTGAGGCCTGGGTAGGCAATCAGAGAGGGTTGGGGGTCCCCAGTCCAGGCCTAATGCCCTGGCCAGAGGCCTAAGGCCTGGGCAGGGGTGGAGCTGGCGATCACCCACGCCAGAAGCCTGAGGCCTGGGCAGGGGATAAGCCTGCGATCTGAGCAGGCTGCAGGTCCCCTGCCCAGGCCTAAGGCCCTGGCCAGAGGTCTTAGGCCTGGGCAAGGGTGGAGCCTGTGATCAGAGTGGGCTGGGGGTCCCGTGCCCAGGCCTAACGCCCCAACCAGAGGCCTGAGGCCTGGGTAGGTGATCGGAGCGGGCTGGGGTCCCCTGTCCAGGCCTAATGCCCTGGCCAGAGGTCTGAGGCCTGGGCAGGGGTGGAGCCTGTGATCGCTCGGGGCTGGGGGTCCCCTGCCCAGGCCTAACGCCTGGCCTAAGGCCTTAGGCCTGGGCAGGGGCCGAGCAGGAGATCAGTGTGAACTACAGAAGAAACTCCTTTTCTGACCAGTCATTGGCTAATGTCCCTGTATGCCACTGGTAATATTCTTAGTAACTTGGGTAATAAGAATCCAAGAAGGTAATGTAGGGTTTTTCCACTTCACTCCTGGAGAAAAAAACGAAGGTCTGCTGCTGGAGGGGCTAAGAAATATCATATCCTGCCCTAGCCAGTTTGGTTCATTAGATAATGCCTCGGCCTGCCTACCACAGGGTCTGGATTCAATTCTGACCAAAGGCATGTACCCAGGTTGCAGGCTCTTCCCTGGCTGGGGCCCAGGTCAGCACTCATGCAGGAGGCAACCAATCAAAGTGTTCCTCTCACTTTGATGTTTCTCTCTGTCTTTCCCTTTCTCTCCCACATTCTCTAAAAATCAATGGAAACATATCCTCAAGTGAGGATAAAAAAAATAATAAAGAAATGTCATATTCTATGAAAGACACATCTTGAAAATGCCTAAAGAAAGTTGTCATTTTTTCATGGTGAAGGGACTGGAGTCCGTGTTGATGAAAACACCTCGGTGGCTGCGGTGACTGGCAGTGGCTGCAGCAGCGGGGTGATGGGGCTGGTGCCTTCCCCTGATCAGCCCGGTTGCCTCCCACAAAGGAAGGCCAGACTGTGGCTTAGGCCTGCTCCCCAAGGAGAGCAGGGAGCAGGCTTAAGCCATCAGTAGGACATCCCCTGAGGGCTCCCAATATGTGAGAGGCGGCAGACTGGGCTGAGGGACCACCCCACACACACTAGTGCATGAATTTCGTGCACCGGGCCCCTAGTATGTATTATATACTGTATGATACAATACAGTGTAATAGACTTTATATTATCAGTAATGCTTCCAGTTAATAGTAGAATATGATATTAGTAGTTACGTTTTGGGGGAGCCAAAAGTTACATGTGGATTTTCGATTATGTGGGGGATCTATATCCCTAACCCTTGTGTGTTCAAGGGTCAACTGTACATGTTTACTTGAGTGACAATTTGCTGATTCTCCTAATAGACCATAAACCCTAGGGCAGCAGGACTGAGTCTCGTTCTCTCACTACTGTGCAGCCAGTACAATGCCTGATCAGAAGCAGGGGCACAATGAATATCTGAACAAATAAACAGGAGCTCAAAGGAGGGCGTGCATGTGTGCAGGGGCAAGCCAGCATCATTAGGAAGGGCTTCATAAGCCTTCCAATTGTATGGTCACCTCGGGCCCAAGGAACAAAGCCTCTGGACACCAATTACCTGTATGATCTCTAGCTCCTCACCCACAAAAAAAGGAGGTTGAACTAGCTGTTCTCTAAGGCTCCTGCTAGCCCCAAAATTCCCACCCTGTGAAATGGGACCCAACTTGGCTCTTGGAAAATGGTAGGACTGGACAGGCAGAGGGCAGGAGGAAGTGCATCCTGGTAGGGAATAGCTAGGTAAAGCCAGAGTACCCAGAGTGCTCATGTCCACCCACCCAGCCAAAATGAAGCTTCACAGAGAGTGAACTTGAAGGGAAAGTGAGGTTGGAGCAGAGGTGACCCTGGGTGCAATTAAAAACCCTGGATGCCAATTAAAAACCAGCACAGCCTTGGCCTACTCAGTGGTTATAGCATCAGCTGTGCAATGAAGGGTCACAGATTCGATTTCCAGTCAAGGGTACGTACCTGGGTTGCAGGTTCAATCCCTGACCCCGGTAGGGGCACGTGCAGGAGGCAACCAAAAGATGTTTCTTCTCTCTCTCTCTCTCTCTCTCTCTCTCTCTCTCTCTCTCTCTCTCCCTGCCTCCCTCCTTTCCACTCTCTCTAAAAATCAATGGAAAAATATCCTTGGGTGAGGAATAACAATGACAAAAACAAAAACCAAAAAAACACCACAGGTGCTTCCCCACCCCCTACTCCTCTCATCAGCCCCATCCCCCACACCTTACTTAGCCTATGCTTCACCAAAATGAACACACATCCTCACCTCCTGGCCTTCCCACTTGCTATTTTCTCTGCCTGGACCACCTTTCTCCACACGTTCTGACAGGCTGACTTCCACAGTCCAGGCAGCATCAGTATTGCTCTTACTTCTGTGATGTCTGGGGAGGCAGCTTGGAGACTCTTCTTGGAGCCCCAACACACCCTGAGCCCAGCCCATCATAGTGCTGCCTGTTCACCGGCCTCCCTGCCCCCTGCCCCAAGACTGTGAGGTCCTTGAGAGCAAGGCTGTGTCCATCATCTTTGTATCACAACCCTTGGCATAGTGCCTATCACATAGGAGCTCTTAAATCACCACAAACACATAAATGAAGCACTGGGGGGCTTTGTGAGAGGCTTGATGCAAAGAGCAAGAACTGCCACTCCCAAAGGACAACAGTCTCCTCTGTTGACAGGATGGGAGGGAGCAGCAGGGGCTGAGCCCTGGGAGCACAGGATGGTAGCCCACCCTGTGAGTTGCCTACCCTGGGCTCTCAGGCCCTTTTTTCCAGGAGTGTCCCTGGACACCAGCCCCATCTTTCATCCCAAGCCCAATCAGCATCCCTGTCAGATCCCTAAGAGGGCCTGGTTGGTGTGTGAGGTGTTGTGCTGGACAGACAGGTGTACCTGCACCCACAGGCATGCACATACTGAGCCATCCGAGCCTGGCAGACAGGGAGAGGTATTTGTTATTAGTACTTATCAAGGAGGGCAGAAGGCTTTGGGAGGATGAGATAAGGCCAAGCCGCCGGACACTGGGAAGTGTGATGAGCCTGAGGTTTATTGCCATACACCAATGGAAATTTACTGACCCAGCGAATTCAATATTCCTTAGCCACTCCATAGAGGGTGCTGACTGCTTCTGAGAACAGCAATCTCTGACCCAGCGTCCAGCCAGCCTGTGAGGCCAGCTCAGTAGCTGGGAGACTTTGCTGGTTCAGAAACCACTGCCTGCTGCCTCCCCTCTTCCCTCTCTCCCTCCCCAAAGCCCGGACTGCTGCAGTAAAGAGCAGCATGTGCGTAACACCTGGAGATGCTCTAAGGAAGATGGAGCAGGAACAGTGCCCTGGATTCCACCTGCTCTGCAGGCACCAGGGGAAGGAAGCCTGTACAGGAAGAGAGTGAGAGGTGCATGAGGAGGTAGGAGGAAGACGAATTGGCCATCCCTATTGGGTAGACTTGGCTGTCTCAGAACTCACAGTCTCATAGGGCATGAAGTCACTTGTGGTCTCTGAACCTCCACTGGCCACTCTGTCAAGTGAGGCTGCAGCACTGGCCATGGTCCCATTCAGCATCTCTTCCCTCAACCCACTTCAGGCTGCCCATGTCCATGCAGCTAAGTTATTCAAGGTGCCCCCATCTGAGAAGCAACCAGCCCTTCCCAAACTTGGAGGTATCTTTCTCCTCCCAAAGTACTTGAGGTGAAAATGGTCACATAACACACCCATGAGTCTGCTGTTTGGGCTACCAAAACTCTTCTTTCTCTCTTAGGTTGCTCTGGCAGAAAGGCATTCCTACCGTAACCCAATCATGCACAATGTGTACCCAATCACATTTCACGAACCCAAACTTCCTCAACACGTGCCCAGAAGGCAGCCGGCACCACACACGCACCCCTGAAAGCAGAGGAGGAGCCCCTCCTGACGCAGTCTCCCAGCCCAACTCCCGCCACAGTCCACTGAACTGGGCCCTGCCTCCAGCCTTCCTCCTACTCCACCCTGCCACATGCTGCCCATCACTGTCCCGAAAGAGAGCTTTGGGTGCACCACTCTGCCCCTTCTACTAGCTCAAATTTTTCACAGTCTTCCTAGGGATTCTACAAAAAGTCTCAAACTTGGCATTCAAGACCTTCTACCCTGTGCTTTGTTGGCCTTATTTCCCATAGTCCTGTGCCTTATGCTCCCAGCAATCAGCGTTGCTCACTGTTTCCCAGACATATCCCCACTTGTTGCTTCCATACTCTGCTCGAGCACTGCCCTCCACCTATGAGGGCTCCACCACCCATCTCTGTCTTTAGTAGATGGTTTAAGGCTCTCCCCAAATGTCATATCCTCTAAGGAGGATCCCCTGATCCTAGGGATCCCTCAAACTAAGAGGTTCTCTTCTTATTCCTATTCTCAATTTTGAGGCACTGATTTCATTCTGCCTTGTGTCATGGTTTTGTTTGCATAAATGTCTTCCTACAAGACTCCCAAAAGCTCATGAGGGGACAAACTCACCCGTGTTCCTCTTGCAGCGACCAGCCTAACTTGATGTGTGGTGAGCACTTCAGAAATCTGACGGAAAACTGAATCCCTCACACAGCCGCACAGCCCTCAGCCTCACCCCCGCCTTCATCATATGTACTTACCTCACCCATGTATTGGACACTCCTGACACTGCCCTTGGCCATCTGGCAGGCACTCAACTTGCAAGATCACCATTTGTCCTCCCCTTTGGAGGCCCTCTCTGGGGTCCCCCAGCAGATAGGACCATCTCCTGAGCCACCAGGAAGCTCAGATATCCAGCCTGGAGCCCAGAGAATGTGGCTGGGCTCCGTGAGACCCGATGTGTCTGGGTGGCTGTGTGTCACTCATACCCCAAGATCCAGCCCCAAGAGGCATTTCCATAGCCCAGTCAGGCCCAGTGCCAGGGCACACCTGTTCTTCCC
Organism: Myotis daubentonii; assembly: GCF_963259705.1. Lineage (NCBI taxonomy): Eukaryota > Metazoa > Chordata > Mammalia > Chiroptera > Vespertilionidae > Myotis > Myotis daubentonii. The sequence goes on from NC_081841.1 coordinate 94,340,079, forward strand.
CTCCCCCACACTGCTGCTGGAGGAAATGCCAGACCGCAGCCTCGGCCACACAGACACAGCAGGGCCAGGCACTGAGCACTGTGCTGCCCCTGAGCCTGACCATGAATGCACACTCTACTCAGCTGCCCCATCTGCCTCCTAAAAGGACAGCACAAGGCAAACACACTCATACTGCTGGGAGCCAGGCGGAATGAAGGGTGAGGCCCCAGCCCCAGCTCTGATACTTACTATCTGTGTGACCTGGACAGGAGGCTTACAGCTCTCTGAACACAGCACACATTTTTTTGAATGAATGAATGAATGAATGAGCACACTTCCATTTCCTCATCTGTAAAACAGAGATGCTGAAGGACAGATGAGGCACTGCCTGGGAAACTGCTACATCAGGTGGACAGCACTACACTTCAGAACCTTCATCCACACACACTACAACCACCCATCACGTTTCAGATGAGACTGATATAAAGACAAATGATACTGGTTACTAATCACCAAAGGTCTCTTGAGTACCCATTCTGTGCCCATCCTGGGCTCACCACTGTGGATGGTACCAAGGAGCACTGGCCCCAAGGAGCTAATGGTCTATGTGAGGGGAGAGCAAAAAAAAAAAAAAATGAAAGGAGAACAGGTGACAGAATGCATGAACTCGTGCCAGAGTGGGCAGCACAGACTGAGTGCTCAGCGGACCTGCCCAGGGAGGCTGGCCCATCAGGGAACACTTCTTAGAGAAAGCAGGGTATATTCTGGGCTGTCCGCCTAACAACAGAAGGGAGAGGCAAGGGGTTCCAGGTGCCTGAACACCGTGAATAAAGGCGTGTGAGTCACAGCTTATTCAAGGGGCTTTTGTACTTATGATCACAGGTGACCTTCACCACACTGCTGCATAATACACAGGCAGGGAAGCCATCTGCTTATACATAAGAAAACTAACAACCAAAGAGAGGAGATGATTTTTCTAAGCTAATCAGCAGCAGACCTGACTGGAACCTATGGCTCCTGACTTCTAAACAGAGATCGTGCCTTACACCAAGTAATTTTACCTGGGCCCAGTGCTGGCCCTGCTTTTATGTACACAGCTGACCCCTGCACATAGAGGTGAGAGAGTGTTCATGCATGGGATGATCCAGTCAGGAACAACAGAAAGGCTCCATGTCACAGCACCATGGGGCAAGCCCTGTCAGTTCGGGGGACATACCAGCAGCTCCTAACATCAACCTGCACCAAGCCCTCAGCCAGCATGTCCCCTGTGCTCTTTTTAACTTCACACAGCATGAACACAAGTGCTTTGTCAAATGTAAGTAAGACCTGCCCTGGGAGCACAGGGCTCCTGCCCTCCCAACTACACAACCCAGGTATAGTAGGGATCACAAACCAATGTTGGGCAGATAAATGCATAACATTTCTCCAGGGGGGAAAACCATAACTTCCAGTGCTTGACTATTTCCATGGTGTAAGTACTCCCACCATGGCCATTTTCAAGCTATCAATGGCTTAAAACCAGCTTGCAAATTTTCTGATTATTTACTAATAGGCTCTTGAGAGCCAGTACAAATAAGCTCCAGCAACCCACTCTAGGAGCCCAGATCCCATTCCTGCAGAAGAAACTCTAAGGCACAGAGAAGAAACGTGCACCTTCCTGCCCCTTCTTGCCAGGAGCAAAGGTCTGGGAATAAGAATGGAAGCTGGATAAGTCATAGGGAAAGGAAGGGGTCCCCACAGGGGAAAGTCAACTGAAATTAGCTCCTGTGTTACCGTGACCCTATAATGTAAGTCACATAAGTTACTGCTCTGTTCAAACCCTTTAATGGCTTCCCATCTCTGAATCTGAGGAAGAGACAAAGTTCTTACAAGTATTTGCACAATTCACACACCCACACATACACACACACGCCCGACCCACTCACTCTCTCCACTCTGGCCATATTGTCCTTGCTGCTTCTTACAGCACAGCCTTTATGCAGGGTAGTCCCTCTACTAGAACATTCTTCTCCTAGATCTCTGCATTGCTAACAATCTCATCTCCTTTACACCTTGACTCAAATGCCACCTTCTCAATGAGACCTTCCGGGCCCACCCATTCAAAGCTGTACCTCCCCCAGCACACTCAATCTGGCCTATCCTTTTCTGTTTGTTCCATAACTCTTATCCCCACATACACTATAATTTTATGTTTTTACAAATTGATTGTTTGTAATCACTCTCCCACCAGAACAAAGCTTCATGAGGGCAGGAATTTTGGTATGCTTCATTCATTACTGTATTTCCACAGCAAAAACATAGCTTTACATATTGCAGGTACTCAATAAATACTTGTTGAATGAATGAATGCCTGAAGGAGGTCTATGCCAAATCCTCTAGGTGCCATCTTGGCTTCCCAAGAGGAGAAAGCTGGGGAATGGAGGAGCCAGTGGTTAGTGTCCACCCAGCCAGGACTCAGGATGCCTGTGTTCTCACCCCAGCCCTGCCACCTGTGATCTGACATAGCCAGCACCTTCCATCCCACCCCTGTCTTCATTTAAGTTGAATGGGATACTGCATGGCTAACCCTGGGCAGTACCAAAGGCCAGGACTAAGGCCAAACAGGATGCCCAGTGTAAAGGCCTCTGAGTGCTGCAGTGGGAGTGCTGAGGTCAGGTTCGAGGCATTCCCATGAAGTTCTTAGGAAAGACAAGCTCTTTCCTTTCCCTCTGCACCTGAGCCTCCCCCCACCCCTGCCGCAACACCAACCCCTATCCTCCAGCCTGAGCCTAGAAGAAACCCCCCAAAGAATGCTCTCCAACTTAGTGGTTAGATCCAGCGGAGCCCCAACTCCAAGCAGCTGCCCCATCATGCCTCAGGCGGGCTCCCCACATGCTAAACGGCCAGCTCATACTGCTATTTTAAGCTCTGTGGACCCAGCTGTAGCACGTAGCCACAACGGGCTGGCGGCCCAGGTTGGAGGTAGAAGAAGCTAACTCACTAAGAGTGCTGACCTGGGGAGCTATGAAAGGCAGAAAGGGAGGGGGTCATCCTCCATAACTGCAGTCCTTCTCTGGAAGGAGCGGAAACTCCCAGTCCACACCCTCAAATTCACCAGCCATGGGAAAGTGAGTCAAGAACTTCACTGGGCACACCCAGATTCCATTTCTGAATGTGACCCCCTGAGTTTCCACATCAAAATCACTCCTAGCCCCACCCTGCCAAGCCCCAGAAATGCGAACAAAACTAGAGCTAGCACAGTAACCACCTTCCAAGACCTGATAATATGAGAATAGGCAAAAATGCAGACTGAAGAAAGGAGTGAACCCTCTGCTATCTGAGAGCAGCTTATCCACTGAGTCCCTCTCCAACTCCTCTCTTCCACCTCAAACTCCCCTCTATGACTCTGCACAGTGCTTAGGCACACGGCCACACGCAACAGATACTTGTTGATTAAATGATTGTTTCTAAATGTATTCTAAAACCAAATATGATGAAAGTGGTCTCAGGACAACCCATCTTAATTACTATGATCAGTATCATCATTACTATATTCATTCATTCCTTCTGACCTCATTAGGCACCAAAACTGAGAATAAAAACCACAGAACCAAGGAACCGATAGAGTTTAGTAACAAAATAGGGGTGCCCCACACTGCAGCCCTTCCAGGGAGGAATTTCCATGCCAACAGTCACATTGTGCTCCTGGGAAGTGTGTCCCCTGAAGTTGTGTAACATGGAGACCTGCTCCAACCTACCCTCCTCCAAAGGATATCCAGCAACCAGGAGCTGGCTTCAGAAGCGATGAACTAACTCTAGGAGCAAGAGATTTCCACTCCCAACTTCACACTGCAGGTCACACATGCCTGGGGCTCCCAGCAGCATCCTACAGCACTAATTGCTCAGTTTAAGCAACATCAGCAGCCGGGAATGAGGAAAGGAGATCCAGAAGGTGGTGTAATTGGGAAGCTCTGGGACCCCTTCTCCTTGTTACCCGCCTGTCTCAAGATTGAACCAGCCACCCACATCTTAAAGAAATAGATTCACCACCTGGATTGGGGGGAGGGAGAGAAATTCCTTGAAACTTTTGTTGGAGGAAGATCCCCAAAGTTATCCCCAAATATCCAGAGATCATTTGGCCCACTTTTCTCCTCCACTTCCCTTCCCTGGCTTCAATCAATCCAAATAGACTCTCTGTACATTTCTACTGTAACTATAAAAGCAACTATAGCAGCCTTCACTTACAAAAAAAATGTGGACTGATCAAAGGGATTTTACATATGTGACCCCTACAAAAGTCCTAGAAAGGAACTGCAGCAGATATCATTGCATCAAAGGTGAAGTGACTGTCACCAAGGCCAGTTACTGAATGGGCCAGAACCAGGTCTTCAGACCTCCAGTCCGGTGCTCTTTCTGAGTTCCCTTCAAAACAGCATTTCTCTCACTGTGGTTCCCAGGCCATCTACTGTCCATCCTTGGGTCTTTGATATCAAGTGCGAATTTCTGAGCCCGCTCTGGCCTTATTGAGTCAGAATATCTGAAGGCAGGACTGAGGTAACCTCCTCTATTAATAAACTCTAAAATGTGCTATCATTTGAGGGGCCCTACTGAGAAGGGTGCTAATTGGATCTAACTGGCTCTTCCTTTCACTACCCAAGCAGCAACTCAAGTCTACCACCGCTAGCAAATCTTCTAAAACTAGAGGTTTTGGGGGTATAAGCCCCCCCCCCCGCCCCACTCCTTCCTTTGGTCCATCTCCTAAAGATACATCTGCAGCCCGGCCGGCATGGCTCAGTGGTTGAACCAGGAGATCACAGTTCGATTCCCAGTCAGGGCGCATGCCCAGGTTGCAGGCTCGATCCCCTGTGTGGGGCGTGCAGTAGGCAGCTGATGGATGATTCTCACTCATCATTGATGTTTCTGTCTCTCTTTCTCTCCCTTCCTCTCTGAAATCAATAAGAATATATTAATAAAAAATGCATCTGCACATAATCACCAAAGTGACCCCGAGACATTGCTGTCAGTAATCTGAAGTCACACCAGCCAGGAGACAATCTGGCCAAAATCTCTCCTTTCCAGCAAGGACATATCTGCCCAAATCCCTTGTCAGCCCAAGCCCATTCTCAGACAGTGCCTCATGAAGAGGGATGCGGTGGGGAGCAAGGGCAGGGAGGGCAGAAGGACAGGCCTGGGTTATTCCAGGGCTGCTTTTCTCCCCCTTTGGCCTGTGTCATCGACAATACAGAGCTCTGCCTGTGACTGTTCATTTTCAGTTGTCCCCCACCCCAGAAAAGCCAATGAAGACACCCAGTGTTCCCTGCATCAGCTTCGAGACAGCTTTAAGTCTGTCCCTGGTCATCAGTGCTGACCCTGTAGCCACCATTCTCTCTCGGACTCGGCTGCCGCCTGGCAGTTCCAACCTCAGGGAGGGCTGTGCAACCTGGCTCAGCTCTCTGCCAGCCTGCTCCAATTTGAGGCTTCAATTAGCAACCCCTCCCGGGTATGGAGGCTCCCGGACTGATGGCCCAGTTACAGATCTCCCCTCCTCGTGCTTACCCCCACACACCTTCCCTCCCACCCTTCCCGCTCACTGCCCCATCATGTGGTCTCACTGACTCAGCCTGGGCAGCCCAAGTGGGCAAGTCTCATCGTTGCAAAGGCACTGTCAACTATAAGAGAGCAGAGTGATTCAGAATCCTACTGCGTCCCCTCAGCATCTACCATATCCTAGTCATGTGCCAGTGACTCAATAGGCACTTGTTGAATGAGTGAACCAAGTCCAAAAATCTTCTGGTGCTATCTAGTGTGAACAACAAAAGGGAAAGAAGAGGGAAGAAAATCACAGGGAGAGAGAGAAAAGAGAAAGAGAGAAGAGCTCAGGTGAGGCCAAGAGCAAGGCAATCAGCTCAGAAGGCCGCAGGCCCAAGGAAAGCTTCCCTGCCTACCTCCCAACACAGCCCCCACCCTCAGTCAGTAATCAGAACTGGCAAATTCGCAGTTTCCTCATTCCATCAGCAGAGCATCTCCCAAGCAGAAAACCTATCTCATCTGAATGAATGAATTGAGTAATTAACTTCCCTAATCGGCTCCCTCCCAGCCCACCTTTCAGAGAGGAAGGACTGGTACGGGGCTGCCAGAGCAGGAGGAAAGACCGCTTGTGCCTTGGGATCCCACAGCCTTCTCCACCAGACCCAAGTTGGTCTCTCACACACAGCCCCCCAAGTGCTTCAAAGCCCCCTCATGGCCCTCCAGGACACGCAGACCTCTGCCACACGAAGCACACACACACATGCTTCCTGAGAGTGGCACCGCCTCTCAAGCAGCTTATATACTGGTTGCAGCTCCAGTTTTGAACTCAGGAACCCACAGGACACGGCAGGCAGTCCGTCACATGCAGCAAAGGGTTGGGGAGAAGCAGGTGGAATGAATCTGGGCAAAAGACTAACAGGAATCATAGAAGGTACAGCTGCTGGGTAGGGCTGAGAGGCAGAATGGGGCAGCAGGAAGGGCACAGGGGACAGGGTCAGAAGACCCAGGTTTGAGTCCCAGTTCTGTCTCTTAGGGACTGTGCCACTTAATCCTTGTGAACTGCAGTTCCTTCCTTCCAGGGCTGCCCTAGGGTTCATGACCCCAGTAAGAGGTAATCATTTATGTCCAGTCTCCTCCCCTCTGCAGAAATGTCCCAAGGAGGTTCCTGCACAAGCCTGTCTCTACTCTCTGCTTTTAACTCTGCTTGAGTACTGCCCAGGCCAGGAGCTTGCCAGGCAGCCTTATCATTTCCCAGCTAACTTCCAAAAAGCTCTGCCTTAATCTGAGCCCACCTGCCTGCCTCTACCTTCTACCTTACAGATGTGGGAGTGGCATGGGGAGACATTGGCCATGAAATCAGTCACATCAGTATCAAATCCCAGCTCTGCCCCTTGATACGTTACTAAACTGCCTACACCTCAGTTTCCTCATCTGAATTATGAGTACAATAAATGCCTAATGACCCACAGAGTCAATGATCGATGAGCAGTGCCTGGTACACACTACACTTAATAAATAGATAATATTTCTTTTAATTATCATCATCATCATTATTCTGGCTAATAAAATTAGTTCTTCCCTCTGGAGCAGTAAAGCCTGATTCCTCTCCCAGATGCCAGCCTTTCACAGTAAGAGGACAGTTTCAGGTGCCCCACATTTCTTTTCCCCAAGCAAAACATCCTCACTTCTTGCCGCTGTTACTTATGCAGCAACCTGCAGACCTTGTGCCACCTGCCCACTCCGCTCCTCGCCTTTCCTGGTCTGCCAATGAGCTCCCTAAAATGCAGGCCCTGAACTCCTATATCTGATGAGTGCAGTACCTCCAGCACCTGGCACACAGTAGGTGCACAGAGTATTCAGCAAATGAGCTGTACACTCTACTTCGTGGAATCTGGAAATTACCAATGGCAATAGACTGTGGTATCTCTTGCTCTGGATGCTCTGTTCCCTTCCACGCAGCCAGGCACGAAACTCCCTCACACTGTGTGTCAGGCCCTGCTCAAGGAAGACAGCCCTGGGCCGTGCCAGGACCTGCCTGGGCCTCACATCATGCATTTTAAGGCAGATGCACCCTCCCTTTCAATATTCCTGCACTTTTCTAAATGTAAATATAGGACTTCAGTATAAGGGGCAACTGTAACCATTTGTCCATTACCCTTCATCTTGGTTTTGTTCCATTGGTAACAGCACATTTGTGATTTAAAGTCCTGATTCTATCATCCAGCATACTCGTAAATTATTTCTCTCAACTTTCAGATCAGAGAACTTTTGCACTAACACTGATGTTAGAGATTATCAAATTCAGTGCCTTCCATATCCAAATGAGGAAACTGACATACAAAGTAGTAAAGTAACTTGCCCAAGTACACTTATAATTTTGTGTCAAAACTGAGATTTGAGTCCTGGATCCTTCCTCTCAGCCCAGATTACCAACAGTAACGCCATAAAACTTCTGAGTACTTAACCTTGTGCCAGGACTTAAGTATCTATTTTCTCCAATCCTCATAACAACCCTACAAGATAAACATTCCCACTTGACAGATGAGAAAGCTTAGGTCACCACCCCCCTGGACCACACAGAGCAACATAGGACCAGAATCTGCTGTCTTACTCCAGAACCCCTGAGCATCAGAGCAGCTCCAACCAGATGTCCTAAAGAAACACAAACCAACAGGTCTAAACCTAAATGTTACCTTCCCTTCCCTCTACCTACTTGTTCCTCCTCTGGCATTTGCTACACTGATAACAGCATCACTACCAACTTAGTCACTTATACTAGAAACCTAAAGAAATTCCTCAGACTCTTTCTGTTACTTTACCTTTTTACCCCTAATGCTCACGCCCCATCCCCTAGACTAGAGCCCATCCCCCTTCCTCTCCTTCATGCATTTCCTTGGCAAGGCTTCTCACACTATCTCCTCCTTAACAAACCTACAAAACGACTACAAAAACCTCCCGCCTGGTTTCTTTCCCCAGCCCCTCTCTGTTTCCTGGACATCTTTACACTCACCCTCACAATCATCTTTCTAAAATAAATTGATCTTCAAAAAAAACAACAAAACAACAAGAAAGCCCACTGCATGGGAGAACATATTTGCCAATGTTATCTCTGATAAGGGTTTAATCTCCAACATTTACAGGGAACTCATACAACTTAACAAAAGGAAGATAAACAACCCAATCAATAAATGGGCAACAGACCTAAATAGATACTTTTCGAAAGAAAACATACAGAAGGCCAAGAGACATATGAAAACATGCTCAAAGTCACTAATCATCCGAGAGATGCAAATCAAAACGACAATGCGGTACCATCTCACACCTGTCAGAATGGTATCATCAACAAATCAACAAATGACAAGTGCTGGCGAGGATACGGAGAAAAAGGGACACTTGTGCTCTGCTGGTGGGAATGCAGACTGGTGCAGCCACTGTGGAGGACAGTATGGAGTGTTCTCAAAAAACTAAAAATGCAACTCCCATTTGACCCAGTGATCCTACTTCTAGGAATATATCCCAAGAAACTAGAAATACCAGTTAGAAAGGATATATGCACCCTTATGTTCATAGTAGCACAATTCACCATAGCTAAGATCTGGAAACAGCCTAAGTGCCCATCAGCAGGTGAGTGGATTAGAAAACTGTGGTACATCTACACGATGGAATACTATGCTGCTCTAAAAAGGAAGGAACTCTTACCATTTGCAACGGCATGGATGGAACTGGAGAGCATTATGCTAAGTGAAATAAGCCAGTCAATGAAGGAAAAATACCACATGATCTCACTCATTCATGGATAATAGAGACCATTATAAACTTTTGAACAATAATAGATACAGAGGCAGAGCTGCCTCAAACAGATTGTCAAACTGCAGCGGGAAGGCCGGGGAGGATGGGGGTGCAGGAGGTAGGGGGGTAAGAGATCAACCAAAGGACTTGTATGCATGCATATAAGCATAACCAATGGACATAAGACACCGGGGGATAGGGGAGGCTAGGGGACTGTCTAGGGCGGGGGGAAAAAATGGACACATATGTAATACCCTTTGTAATACTTTAAGCAATAAAAAATAAATTAATTAATTAATTAAAATAAAATAAATTGATCTTATGCTGCTCCATCTTAGGAACTTTGTTGGTTCTATTCCAGGTTTCTTTGAAGAGCTACCAATTCCTTCATTACAACTTGACAGGCCCTCCACTCGAACTCCTGTGCATCCTCAAGACCCATCACAAACTTCATCTCCGCCTGTCTGGCTCCTGCCTTTGGACTTTCCAAAGTCAATCTCTCTGGTGTAGCCTTTGCAAATGCCTCTGTTGCAGCACTTCACACACTGTATTTCCTCTGTGAGTCTTTCATGCCTTTTCATGGCGAGCTCCCTGAGGGCAGAAAAGTGACATTTCTGAATCCCCAGCTCTAATTCATAAATGTGCTAATTTATTCAAAGTGCTAGTTTACTCAACCTTGAAAACACTCAATGAAAGTTATTGAGTAAATCAGGAAACCCGCAAATCAGGGCTCTGTTAATAATTTTATTATAAAAATAATCTTCTGTTAAATAAAAACCTATATCTTGAGTTAAGATCAAACCTATTTTAGAAAAATGGTGTTAAAATACTGACTGACAGAGGTCCTTATTGAAAGATGCATGAAATCCAAGTTTCCTGGTTGACAGGCACTTACTAGTTAATAGGCACCAGTGAAAATAATAATAGGAAAATCTAATTTCAAGAAATAAAGAATCTAAGCTATAGTGGATGTGTGGCTATGTCCCAAATGAATTAATTTGCTAATTGTTTCCATTTGCTTTAATCTATGGCAACTCCCAGATTAGTGCTTTTCAAACTGCAGGTCATTACTCATTAGTGGGTTATGAAATCAGTTCAGTGGGTCAGAAAGAATATTTTTAAAAATTAAAATGAAACAGAAAATACCAGAATGTATCTCACACAGTAATTTCATGAAACAATTTTTAGGTGACACACACACGCTGAATCACAAAGTTTGAGAAACATGCTTTGATGGTGACATACACATACAACCCACATGAGTCTCAGCACATGGTTGACTGCCCATGAGAATATGCACTTCCTAGGCACAAAATTCAAAGCTGTTTCCTTTCTTCAGGGGGCCATACCTGGTCAAGAAGGTTTACCCAGCAGCAGAATATAGACTTGGTTTCACCCTCCAACATAGAAATGTGCTTAAAGGATGCCAAAAAGTTGCGTGTACCATGAGAAGAGACAGAGCAAATCTTGTCATTATGAAAATTTGTCCCTGAGTCATTTGATCCAACAATTTCATCTGCTGGGCAGAACTCTGGCTGGGAATGTGGACTTAAGGTGTTTGCCTGAAAAATGGGGAGAATAGTGCCCATCTCATGCTGAAGCAAAATGTTAAATGGACAACAGATAATATGGACTCCTTATTCGTATATTCATCTCTTGGTTGCTGAAACAAATCAAAGTTGGTTTTAAAAATGCATGAAGTTGCCCTGGCCGGTTTAGCTCAGTGAACAGAGCATCATCCTGTGGACTGAAGGGCTCCAGGTTGTATTCCGGTCAAGGGCACGTACCTCGGTTTCAGGTTTCTCCCCAGCTCGGGCCCTGGTTGGGGCTCGTGCAAGAGGCAATCAATCAATGTGTTTCTCTCACACTGATATCTCTCTCTGTCTTTCCCTCTCTCTTTCACTCTCTCTGAAAAGCAATGGAAAAGTATCCTCGGGTAAGGAATTTAAAAAAAAAAAAAATGCATGAAGTTAACTCAGCACAGAACTGTACCTTCCTAACCCATTAAAACTAGGGAAAACCAATTTTAAATTGAGCCAATATTTTATCCGTTACAAATTCTGCTCAGCTGTCTGCCTCATGTGTCTAAAGTAGACACTACCTCCCACTGGTTCTCCAAAACAGAAGGAAAACATCATGCCCGCACGCGTTTCAAGGCTCTGTGCAGAGGATGATGGCCTCGTGTCTTGTTTCATTTAAGGCAGAATAAGAGGAGTGGGTTTAAATGCAAGGAAGCCTCTAGAAGAGAGCCCTTAAGGACAGGGACAGGTGACCGCAGCAGGTGCTAGCTACCACCCTGAGCCAGTTGAGCCCGCCCCACCTGGAGTCCGAGCTAGCCACATGTCGGGGTGTATAATGCGATCAGCGTGGAAGCAGCACAGTCCCTTCCTTCCTACATGACTTTGGGAGGTGCCTTCCTGTCTGTGGCATCCATGGTTCCAGGATGAGGCGGGATGGTGACTGTGGGGTTGCCACAAACAATCGACCATCCCCTGGGCCCCACAGCCTATTTCCAGCTCCTGATAGTTCCTGTCTAATGTCAAAGTCAACTAAGGAATCCAGGGCATCCTGGGCCCAGCATTGTTCAAATCACACATTCCTCTTCATAAAAAGCTACTGAATAACTCTCATTCCTCCAGCCTCGCAGGAGAAACCACATCAGAGAATGAGCAACCAGATCCCTGTATGTGATGGGAACAAAGGGGACAGACGGGAGCCTTAGGGTGTCTCTACCACTTTCCATCAGATCCCCTGCAACAGATACACAGACCTGCCCAGAGAGCTCACCTACCCTTTCCCACATGCTGACCCCACCTACAACCACAGCAGCCAAGAGCAGCTGTGAGAGGCCAGAGCCCTACCTGCACCCTTGGCTCAGACACATGGCTTTTGAAGTGTCGATGTTGCTACACCACCTATCTCTCTGACTTTTTGTGAAAAACTGCAACTAAATTCTCTGGGGAGAGAAGAAGCTTGGCGATGTTTATTGAGAGCCTAAGTGTCAGGTACTGGGCTTAGCATTGGGTTCAGAAACCACTTATCTCTGTGAATGACCAGCCAAGCCTTGCTGAAGACAGAAATTCAAACAGAGGAAAAAACACACACACACTAATATTATGCTAATATTCTAGAGAAGGATAGGAAAGGCCAGGGAGGAAAGGGGGATTTTGGCGGGGGTTGGGGAGGAAGGAGGGGGAAGCCAGGGGAAAAGATAAGAAAGATGGAGGGAAAGAAGTCTGCAATGGGGAGAGGCTGACATAGCCCTCCCCGCCGCCCCCCATAGCACTAAATGAAAACTACTGTCCTGTGTCCCACAGCAAAATGCAATACTTGCTTCCTGCCCACAAGAAGCTTACCATCTGCCTGGAAACCAATCAATGTGCAAGACCTCTTCCTGAGGCAGAGCTCACAGGACGCCCACACTCCCAGCCCATCCTTCTCACCCACCACATATCCAACCAGTAACTCTGTGTGAATAACTTCTGCAATGATGAATCCCACTACTTTGTTTCTTATTTGGGAACATTAGACATCATGAAAATACAAATTAAAATGGCCAACCTATCACTGTTTACCTATCAGGTTAGAAAAATTATATATATACACACACATGGCTACCCAAGGCTGGCAAGAGTGTGTCTCCCACTTCCCAACACCATGGCCACCTCCCCACATTTCTCGTTCACTGACTCCTCATTAGTCTCCCAGCCAGTCTCACCTCATCTCCAGGCCTCTCTTAGGAGACTGCAGGCACCCTCCTAACACTCAGTCCTACTCATTTCACTCCCCTGTGCAAACATTACAATGGTTCCCGTTTCATGGATCAATTCAAGAAAAGCTCTGGTGGGTCACTTGGGGAAGACTAAGCAGGACTCAGTAGGGCCTAAAAGATGCACCGTTCTTTGCCAGGTGGGGGGTGAACTGGGACAGAAGGAATGATGTAAAGATGGGAGATCTAGTATAAGTTTTCCTTGATATTTTCTCTAACTTTTCCCTTTGAGGAGGTCCCAGAATCAAGTCCAAATCACCAAATGAAAAGGAAGTCTTAGTAGTAGTGAGGTTATTCAATTGTTTAGTCTTGTTTCAACCAACCTTTTCATTGTGAATGGACCAAGAGACAAAATATTTTAATCAATCAACAAACACTGATTGAGTATCCTTATGAACAGGAGGGAGCAGGCATATTGCATGGACATTACAATCCACTGGTGTACACATAGCTCAGGTAACAAAGATATGATGCCTGTTTATGCCAACTGCTTGCACACGGAAGGAAAAGCAAGCTTCCTCGTGCCTTTGCACATTCTGTTCCCTGTGTGGAAAGTACTCCTTTCTCTTGGTGATTCTTAGTTTTCTCTGTGAAGCCTCTTCCTTCCCAACCTCAGGCAAAATTGGACATTCTCTTCTTCATTCCCTGAGCCCCCAGTATTAAGACTCTTCACATTGCTCTCTGAATCTTGACATTGAGAATGGGAAGGAGAGAGGGAACAGGAAGTGGTTCTGTTGACCTTGAATCCCAGAACCTAGCACAGTGCCTGCTTCATCATAGGTGAAAATGAAAGAAGGAGCGAGCCAATGAACATGTGGACCCAGGCAGAGAATGCCCATAGGGGTGAAGGGAGAGAAATCCCAAACCGCTGGCTCCTCGGGGCCTCTGAGGGCTCGGATGGGAAGTGAGTGTTTCAGGGAGAGGAAGGGAGCATGGTCAGGACTGAGCAGAGCCCTGGGAGCCAGCCTACGTCTGGTTAATATACAGCATGTAGATTCCCAGAAATCAATGCTCATTTATAAAATACTGCTGCCCAGAGCCACCCTCTCTGCTTGATTCCAGGGTCGGTGTTAAGTACCTTTCTATTTATAAAGCAACTCTCACTGCAGTGGTGCAATGCCGGCCCCATACCCAGCCATGGAGGTGGGGCAGAGTCAGACAGAAGGAGAAACTGAGGCCTATAAACAAGATGCCAGAAACACCAGGAAGGTTTCTACCCCTGAGGGAGACTCTCTCCTTCCCTGGGCCCCCTTCCTAGAGGGCCTCCTGACCAATTGGCCAGTGCTACTCTCTTCTTGGCTCCCATGACCACTACTAGACAGGGTGGGCCTTTTGCGGTCTACTAAGTACTAAGGGAGAATGAGTTCAGAGGGACGGAAGCACCAGGAACCTGGCTTTCCGAGTCCAAGTTCTAACCTTTCCGGTGTCCAGCAGTTCCCCATCTCCTGCCTTCTCCAAGGCAGTCACACTAGCTCATGGGGTTGCCACAGCTAGGCAAGCCCCTTGCCTGGTGCTGGATCCCCAGTTCCTTCTCTGTCTCTCCATCTCCCCGCCCACCTTTGGAGTCTTCAAGTCAAGGCCAAGAAAGACTGATGCCTCTCATGCTGAACTCCTGGGCTTCTCCCTTCCAATTCTGCTTTCAGGCTGAGGGACTGTCCTGCTCCCAGTCTCACACCTGGTGAGATGCAGCCCAGCCCCAGGGTTCCTCAGAACCAGCACATCACATACAACACCCTTCACTTAGCAGGACTCATATCCACAGAGCACATGAGAAGTCAGAGGCTCATCCCCAACACTTCACATCACACAAAGCACAAAGCTGGCGATGAAAGCCTCACGAGTGCTCCGGGCCACTTCCTCAGAAAATACAAAAGGCCAGACGAGAGGTGGGGTAGAGGAGACCTCACCAGAGGCTCCTGAGGTCCTACTCATGGCCTGTAACTGGACACCCTGAGAGGGCCCTGTCCCCAGGACAACAGGACATACATACTTGTGAAAATGGACACACAAACATCTCCATTTTCTAACATACAGAATCGCAGAAGGTCAGAATCAGAAGGAGACCCGGGACTCATTCAGGTGTACACCCTCTGTACAACTGAAGAAAACGTGAACTTCTAGAGGGAAGAATAAACTCATCTAGGGTCACCTAGCAAAGCAGTAACAGAACCAATACAAAAATCTACCTTTCTCAACTCTGTGATCAGTGTCTTTTCCACTACACACTATTCATTCAACAAGCACTTATTAGGCAGAGATCTGCCAGACACTGTACTTGGCATATGGGGTCGATGTAAGACATAGTTGGTCTCTGTTTTTAAGAAGATTAAAGTTTAAGAAGAGATGGAGACAGAGAGTGAGATGGAGGGAGAGATATATTAAACAAATAAGAACTTTAAAACAAATCTTTTATTCAGCACAAGAATGTAACATGTGGTCCAATACCCAGCAGGGCACAGAGAAGGAGGTGACTACTTCTGCTGAGGGCACTATCTGGGCCCACTAGGTGAGTAGGAGTCAGCCTGCCTAGCAAAGAAAAAAGAACAAGTGTCCCAGAAGTGCTGGCAAAGGCCACTGTTCTTTTGCTGAGCCCCTCCACCATGGAGCCAATGGTAAGCACCATATCTTAGTTTCCATCAAATTGGCTAATCAGAACGGCAAAAAAGATTTTTTTTAAATGAGGCTAGTATAAGGAGCCTCTAGAACAACATCAAGCATACCAACATTCACATCATGGGCTTGCTAGAAGGAGAAGAAAGAGAGCAAGGAATTGGAAACCTCTACAAAAAATAATGATGGAAAACTTCCCTAACTTGGTAAAGGAAATTGACATACAAGTCAAGGAAGTGCAGAGAGTCCCAAACAGTATGAACCCAACGGGGCCCACACCAAGATACATCATAATTAAAGTGCAAAAGTTTAAAGACTGCCCTGACTGGTTTGGCTCAGTGGATAGAGCATAGGCCTGCGGGCTGAAGGGTCCCAGGTTCGATTCCGATCAAGGCCATGTACCTTAGTTGCGGGCACATCCCCAGGATGGGGTGTGCAGGAAGCAGCTGATCGAAGTTTCTCTCTCATTGATGTTTCAAACTCTCTATCCCTCTCCCTTCCTCTCTGTAAAAAATAATAAAGTATATTTTAAAAAAAAAAGTTTAAAGACTAAGAGAGAATCTTAAAAGCAGCAAGAGAAAAGCAGTTAGTTACTAACAAGGGAGCTCCCATAAGATTGTCAGCTGATTTCTCAACAGAAACTTCAGACAAAGAAAGATCCAGCAATTCCATTTCTGGGTTTATATCCAAAGAAACCCAAAACACTAAGAGACATATACATCCAGGAATTCTGGGTAAACTCTCCCCAAAATTTCAAGAACACATATATGCACCAGCTCATTTATTTTGCCTCATTGCATCAGAGAGAGCAAGATGGGTCACCACCAGCTCTACTAGAACTATCGAAGAAAATTCAGCCAGGGTTCTCGTAATGCAGTGTATGCCCAAACTGGCATGGTCTAATCTGGAAATATGGCCTCAAAATGTGCTACCAGTGGTTCGCTCCATCAGTACACTAAGGACATAGGCTTCATTGAGTTGGACTAAGTGAACTTATGTGAATGGGTCATTCAAGACAATCTTGTTCATAAATTTTTTTTAAAACTTCAATCATCGTCTCAATGGATTCATCTTTAAAATTTGTGACTTATTTTCCCCCAGTTATATAAAAGTATTCATGCTGCAAAAAATGAATAAAAGACATATACATCTATATGTTCATTGCAGTATTACTTACAATAGTCAAGATAGGGAAGCAACCTAAGAGTCCATCAATAGGTGAATGGGTAAAGAAGTGATCCATATATACAATGGAAAATTACTCAGCCATGCCCTAGCCAGTTTGGCTCAGTGAATAGAGTGTCGGCCTTCAAACCAAAAGGTCCTGGGTTCGATTCCGGTAAAAGGTATGTACCTTGGTTGCCTGGTCAGGGCTCATGCAGGAGGCAACCAATCAATGTGTTTCTCTCACATCGATATTCCTCTCTCTCTTTCCCTCTCTTTCCACTGTTCTTAAAAATCAATGGAAAAATATCCTCAGGTGAGTATTAACAACAAAAAGAAGAAAAAGAAAGAAAGAAAATGACTCAGCCATAAAGAATAAAATAAAATAAAATCTTGCCATCTGTAACAGCACGGGTAGACTTAGAAGGTGCTGTGCTGAGCGAAATAAGTCAGACAGAGAAAGACAAATGCCATATGATTTCACTTATATGTAGAATCTAAAGAACAAAATAAACAAATAAGCAGAACAAAAACAGACTCATAGATACAGAGAACATTTTGACAGTTACAAGATGGGAAGAAGTTACAGGGATGAAAAGGTGAAGGGATTAAGAAGTACAAATTGGTAGTTACAGAAAAGTCATGGGGATGTGAAGTACAGCATAGGGAATATAGTCAATTGTACTGTAATAACTATATATGGTATCAGATGAGTACTAGAATTATCAGGACAGTCACTTGGTAACATTTATAAGTGTTTAATCACTGGGTTATACACCTGAAACTAATTTAATATGGTATGCCAACTATAATTGAAAATGAAAATTATTTTTATAAAAGATGAAAAAAAGAGAGAAAGAGAGAACAAGTATCCCAGTCCCAGGGAGAGCAGACGGCATGCGTGCACGGAGACAAGAAGTCTGTGGTAGAATCAAGAAAGGGCAAGAAGAGCAGAGTGGCTGGAACATGCAGCCTGTGAGGCTATGGAGGCAGGGCCACAGGCCCATGCAAAGGGCTTGGAAGGCCATACAGAGCCTGATAGGGGACCACTGAAGTTAATCCACTCAGGTATGGTGAGCATCCCCCACACACCAGGCACAGGTATCAGGTCAGTAGACATGGCCACTCTATATGGATTGGCAAAGGATGGCTTGGAGGGGGCTGGTTAGAAGACTATTGTAACGTTCAGGTAAGACACCTGAGCACCCGAACTAGGAAAGTATGATTGAGAGACAGAGTGCAGATGGAGACAAGTGAATGTGGATGCGGGGGCGGGGGAGGGGGCGGTTTGAAAGAAAAAGCTGAGAATGACTCCTGCATTTCTGGAAGGGGAAGGCTGGGATGGCTGATAATGTCCTTCACTGAGACAATCTTCTTCATTTAATAGACTCACCTGCCTTGTGCTGTTAGTTACCTTTTGTGCATACATACCTGAGACACCTTCATGTTCCCTACGGGCTCAATTAATATCTGTGGGTTGATGTTGATTACAAAGCAAGCACAATTCCAAAGCTGCAGAAAGCTTTACCAAGTGACAGTGTTGATGGATTGAGTACAAGAGTGGGGTCACACGTAACGACCCATCTCAACACCTAACCCATCACCCATCTCACACCCTTCTTTTGTACAAGAGGGCTGTACAGACAGTGGTTCCTAAAAAGGACTGGGCACAGGAGCATTCACTGGCAGGAGCCAGGGAAAGGTGCGTGGAAGCACGAAAGGCTACACTTTCACCATGTTGATTCTCTGCACTACGATAGGACTTGGCAAGCTGCTTTTAAATTCCCCGATGACTCAAATTCTCACTCCAGACTAAGAACCACCAATTAAATCCCCTTGTTTTGGAGAGAAACAGCCCTGCAAAGCTTAGCAGTGGTCCATAGATTTAAATGGAGAATGGCCACAAATGGGAGACCAGCCCTAGTCCATGCTGGTTCTCAGAGGACCCTGCAGAGCTAGGCAGGAAGGCAGAGCAACACCTGCATTCAAGAGCCAATCTGCATCCCTCCTCCCATAGCTGTGCGCTGAGAGCGGAGGCTGGGCCTGCGGGTGGGATGCTGTAAGGAATAGAGCCTGTTCTGCCAGCTACTTTGAGAGGGCCAGGGAGGAAGAGGAGAAATGAAAGCTAGGAAGATATTTTCCCATGATTTGTGCCGTTCGAGATGCCCTGAAGCAATATTTATCCTGCGGCTCTGTCCCACTTTCGTTTATTATCCAGCTTAGCCTGAGTTATCACAGCTAGGACAGGACCTATAAACTAGCTATCTGACACCATCGAGACCGTGCTGCGTATTTTAAAATCTCAAAGAGCAGATTTTACCCTCCATGGAAATTTAAAGAAACAAGTGCATTCCTCATCCTCTGGGAACTGTGGCCATCCTGGAAGCAGACACAAGGAGAACCTGTAACTCAGTTGCCACACTCCCAGAGAAACACACTAAAGTTTGCATCATCCACACCCTTCCATGTCCTACCTACCAATGTAGATCGATTCTGGTCACTGACCCTTGTTCAGACCTGTCAGACACCTTCCAAAGGTCCAAATCATTTATAGGGTTGAATTTTAATCATTTGTCAACAGCAATTAATTAAAATATTTGCCGGTAAATGAATAAATAATGAATTTATTGAGCACTTTCTATTACATATTAGATCTGTGCTGGGCAAAGGGGTTAACAGTATAAGATCAAGTCCTCAGTTATCTTGCCTACCGGATCCAGTCCTAAAATACACAGGCTGGATAACTAACAATACATGAAAGATAGGAGTCTTGGGGTGGGCAGGTGGGCAGCAGTTGCGGCCATGATGTCCAAGGCCAAGGGTTGGGACTGGCATCAAGGAAAACTTGACTAGAAGGTGAACAGTAATTCCCAGACTGCCAGCAGTTTCTAAAGATCAGATTAGTCATGTGATCTAGTTACTGGGTTTAGGGCCGTGCACAAAACCAGAAGGAAAAAAATGACAAAAACAATCCTTGCCTTCATATATGGTTTATATTGAGGACATGGGTGCAACAGAAAAGAATGACAATTTAAAAAGAAGTAAAAAATATATGTCTGGTGTGCTATGTAGGAAATTAAGAGATGGAGGGAGGGCAGCTATTTTAAACAGAACAGTAAGGGAAGGTCTCAATGAGCAAGGGCAGTGACAGGGCTATGACTTGGGAAGCTGTTATAATAATCCAAGCGAGAGATGATGGTGGTGGCTCTGATCAGGGCTGTAGCAGTGAAAGTGGTAAGAAAAGGAGCGATCCTGTTTGTTCTATACAGGAAACGGGGTGGGGGGAGGCCAAAAGTGAATTTTCCAACACATTAAGATGTCTATTAGTCATCCAAGTAGAGATGTAAACCCAGGATTTTATGAGTCAAGGAACTTTAGAAACAGGAGAGACTTTAGAATATATATAACCTAAGAGTCCTAGCCCAACAGGTGATGATGTGACGGTAGACCATGAAGCCTTACCTGGTGACTCTCCCAGCAGGTGCCACTGCCATACTGGTCCTTCTACTCTACTCAGGGTCCATGTCATCATCCCCAACATCCCTGTGGGGCTTAGATGGGGAGACCTGATCTATGTATCCATCTCATTCTATATGTAACATACTCTGAGGCCAGAAGGAGCCATGTGACTTGCCCAAGGCCCCTCCCAGCAGCTGCAGAGCAGGGCTCTATGCTGCACAGATCCACAAATTAGATTTCATTTTTAGGCGGGAAAGATCTCTGCTTCTAGAAGTTTTTTAGCCCAGCTGGCATGGCTCAGTGGTTGAGCGTCGACCTATGAACCAGGGGGTCACGGTTCCATTCCTAGTCAGTGAGGGGTATGCAGGGGGGCAGCCAATCGATGTTTCTCTCTCATCATTGATGTTTCTATCTCTTTCTCTCTTTCCCTTCCTCTGAGATCAATAAAACTATTTTTAAAAAATAGTCATAAAAAATAAATTATTTACACAAAAGTGCTTTTAAATTCTGGGTTTTCCCCCATGTAAACATTATTTGCAAAACCATGCTACATAATATCTGGGTGCAAACTGGACACATCTATGGCTGACATGAGAATATAGGTTACTGGTATGAAATTAGAGTGACTGCAAAGTCTGTCTC
The DNA here is from genome assembly GCF_963259705.1 of Myotis daubentonii. Classification (NCBI taxonomy): domain Eukaryota; kingdom Metazoa; phylum Chordata; class Mammalia; order Chiroptera; family Vespertilionidae; genus Myotis; species Myotis daubentonii. Next base: position 94,360,999 of record NC_081841.1, read on the forward strand.
CACAGAAAGAAAGGAAAATACTGAGGTCTGGCACGGACAATATGGATGTCAAAAGGCTCTGGAATATTCCTTGCAAACACCATAAATGAGATGGATGGGAAAGAAATTCAGATTTAAGTGACATTTATTGAGCACCTTCTATTTCCAGGTTGTTCTTTCACTTCACTCAATCCTCACAGCAATCCTGAAGACAGTACAATTCCAGGTGGAGGACGTGGCACTTAGAGAGGTAAAGGGACTTGCTCAGGTCACAGCACCAAAAACATGACAGAGATGGGACTCAGGACACCTCATGCCTCCAAGACACTCTGACTCCTAAATTAGAGCTCTTCAACTACCACACTGCCTCCAAAAAATGAGGAAAGAAGGGACCCCCGGCCAATCAGGTTCAAGGCTTAGTCTAACTCGAGGGACTGAGCACATCCTTCACCTCCACCCTTCTCCAGGACTGCACCTCTAGACAATTACTTCTGGCCAACGGGAAGTCAGTCAGTCACCTGCCCACCATAGTGCCTAACATAGTCACCGTCTTCCCCGCTTCAAGTATTGCTTTAAACTGCCTCCTTTATCAAGTGCTCCAGACTCCCTGCCATGCCTCAGCGTCCTCCAGTGGGATAATGGACCTGGAAGGACCTCTCAGATGCCAGGCTCTGCACTGCATGCCCCCAACCCTTGGATCCACAGCTCTTTCCAGCAGTAATTACTGACACCCTTACTGACATCCACGGTTCTGAGTGTTTATAGTATTTATTATTAACAATTATATCATACTAGATGCCGGATGATTGAAAATTCGTGCAAGAGTAGGCCTTCCTTCCCCCAGCTGCTGGCACCAGCTTCCCTCTGGCACCCGGGACCCGGGCTGCTTCCCTCTCTGGCCACTCGCAGGCACCCGGGACCCAGCTGGCTTCCCTCTGGCCCCATTAGGAAGGACATCCACGATGATGTCCGGAAGACGTCCGGTCTAATTAGCATATTACCCTTTTATTATTATAGATTACTTATGAAGAGCACTTTCACTTCCCTAAGCTATGACACTAACTCACGTAGTCCTCATCACTACTCTGGTGGTAGAGAGGGCAGGTATACATATCACCATCTGACATGTGAGGTAACAGATATGGGGGACAAGGAACTTTTCCAAGGACATCAAACTAATTAATATCTGAACCACAACTAGAAATGAGAGGTTCTCATTTACAGGCAAAAGGTCCTTCCACCAGACCATACGAATCCCCTCTCTGCCTGACCTCCTAGGGGTAGGGTCTTCTCCCACATCTCCTCTCAGAAAGTGCCAAAGTCCACCAGACCGTCCCCCAGCCAAGGCCAACCTGTCCCTAACCACAGAGGAGTTAAAACAGAGTGAGTACCCTCTGCTCACTAAGAGGGAAGACAGAGCACTTTACAGAGAGAGAAGGCAGACCGCATGCTGAGAGCCTTCACCCCTCTCCAATGCTCCAAGTCAAGAAGCTGGAATGGTCAGTGAAAACTCAGGAGCAGGTGAAAATGGAGCCAGTTTTCTCTTCTCTGACTACACTCCATAGAGAGTCCCATCCAGGCAGACTGCTGCCAAGGGGCTGGAAGGAGGAGAGAAATGACAAGAAGATAAGCGTATGCACACTTCACGTTCCCAGCTCCACTTAATACCACATGAGATCACTTATATTTCTCTACTACCTTCCTCCTGAGTCATGTCCAAACCTGAGCTCATCCATCCGCACGCCAGCCCACTGCTGGCCAGGAGAGGAGGCAGCCCAGCAACGACTACGCATCACATCTTACTCATTTGCTCATCAAGTGCTTCACTGATAGAGACACACAGAGAAGGAAGGTGGGAGTCGCCTTGGCTTCCTGAAGCACAGGGCCTGGCCTGAGAAGAGAGCTGAGATCTAACAAATCCTCCCCACCCAGACCCCAGTTCTACCCAATCCCTATAACCTCTCTTGAGACATCCATCAGTGAAGAGCATTTCACGAGTAAGTACTAATGATTCCTAGACAGAAAGAGACAAAGAGAGAGACAAGGGAATAGGGGCGGGGGAAAGACAGAAAGTAGCTACGCTCTTCCCCTGCTTTGGCACCTGTCCTCTTGGCCCTCAGATACTCTTGTACCCTGGCCCGGATTTGTTACTGTGTACATGAATTCTGCTCTGTGTGCTGGATGCTGAGCAGCTTCCGGCAGGGCCAGAGCTGGTTCATCCAGTGCCCTTGCAGCACCTGGCACATACATATTGGAAACACATCCATGCTGGCTCTCCTCTTGGTTTTGAATTGAAAGGTGGCATAAAGAAACAGGCCAGAGAGAAAATTTTATGAAGATCTTATCAACTAAATAGGTTTGAAGCATCTGGAAGGAGTTGGTACAGTGTAGAGGGATAAGATTTCTTCTGATGATAAAAGAGTGAATGGCCCTGGCCAGTGTGGCTCATTTGGTTGGGCGTTGTCCCATGCACTGAAAGGTTGGCAGTTCAAGTTCGGTCAGGGCACATACCCGGGTTGCAGGCTCGATTCCCAATAGGGAGTGTGCAGGAGGCAGCCGATCAATATTTCTCTCTCACATTGATGTTTCTCTCTCTCTCCCCCCCCCCTCTCCTTTTCTCTCTTCCTAAAACTAAATTTTAAAACATCTTTTTAAAAAAACACGAATGAATGGTTCTTTGCCAAGGATGACTGACGCTAGCCCTGCCTTGCAAGGCGCTGAGATAAACGGTGTTGTGTAATCTCCCAAACCTGGGCTTCTATAGCACTTTTGGTACATTATGTGTGATATAATGGTGCCTCCTGGAGCTGCTCTTCCCCTCTACCCTGGGGCTCCCTATGGCCATACAGAGGGAATCACCCCAGGTGTGCCTTCATCCACAAAGGCCTGCAACCCCTGCTCACTTCATTCCCTCCAAGGGACATGACCCTGCAGAATCAGGCCCAGAATTCCCAAAGGAGCCAGTGGATGGGCCCAGGGAGGTGGTCAATGCACGTGGGGACTCTGCAGGTAGTGTAAGGTACATCCAGCCCTCACCCAGGAGGACCCTGGAGGAGAATCACTCAGCCTGTCAGGAGTCACATCCATCCCCCAGTAGCTCACAGACCCTGCCATCCCAAGCTTGCAGAAGAGGCCATGGGAGGCCATGCTCACAGCACTTAGGCAGCACTGCTGGACTTGGACCCACATTTGAGAAGCCTGTGCACACCCCAAACCTAGCCCGTCATGGACTCCTTGCTCCCACATCTACCCCAGCCTGTCTCCATCATCCCTCTCTAGCTGAACCTTGGGACTACCCCAGCACTCATCTTCACTGAACTCTACGTACCTAGCACTCTCCTAACCACCAAAGGGGAAGGCAGGTGCAAAAGTACATAAGATATAACCCCAACCTCAAGGGGCTGCAGCTGCTTCTACTCTAAGCTGAACAGTACTACACAGTAGCTATATGCTTACTTCTCATCCCCGAAATATGTGCTAGTCTCTCTGGGTCCTCCTTGTATGGTATAGAGCAGTGATGGCGAACCTATGACACGCATGTCAGAGGTGACACGCGAACTCATTTTTTTTGGTTGATCTTTCTTTGTTAAATGGCATTTAAATATATAAAATAAATATCAAAAATATAAATCTGTTTTACTATGGTTACAAATATCAAAAAATTTCTATACGTGACACAGCACCAGAGTTAAGTTAGGGTTTTTCAAAATGCTGACACGCTGAGCTCAAAAGGTTCGCCATCACTGGCATAGAGTAACTTCCTGGATGTAAGAGCTAAAAATCTCAGTCTGTGCTCAAAACCCCATTCCTACTGCTCAACTTCACTGGTTATCGTTGATGTCAAATAAAAGCCATGGTGAAATATCACTTCACATCCATCAGAATGGCTAAAACGACAAGAGAGACAATGGGGTGGTGAGGGCCTATGAGGGAGGGGAGAGGAGGATGAGAACGGGCTGGAAGAGGTTAATGGGAGGGAAAGGAAGACCTATGTAATACTTTCAACAATAAAGAGTTTTTTAAAAGAAAAAGAAAAAAGAACCAAAAATAAATAAATAAAAAATAACGAGAAAATTCCAAGTGCCTAGACAAACACAGGCCAAACAGAACTCTCACTGCTGCAGGGAGTATAGACTGACACAACCAGTGTGGAAAACTGGGAATGACATCAGAAGTGGAATATGCCACTCAGCAATTCCATTCTTTCCTATAAACCAACAGAAATGGGTTTCAATGAAAAGGTATACCAGAATATTCATAGAAGGGGAAGTACTATTTAAAAATAACCAAAGTCTAGAAACTACTAAAATGTCCATCAACAGTAGAAAGGCTAACTCAATGTGATATATAGTCCCACAGTGGAATATCACAGCAATGAAAATTCATGAACTATAGCCACTTGCAACAGCATGGATGAATCTCAGTGGGTAAAATGCTGAAGAAGCCAGACACAAAAGAGCACATACTAAATGATTCCACTGGTGTGAAGTTCAAAAATGAATCTATGCTATTAGATGTCAGGATGGTGGTTACGCTTCACCAGGGGCTTCTGTGGGGCTTTTAGGTGCTTTACGTGACATGATGGCAGCCTCCTGAGGCTGCTCTTCCCTATACTCTGGGGCTCCCTGGGGTCCTTGCCCAGGGGCCTGAGGGTAACTTCTGGGGTGTTGGTGAAGTTCAGTTTCTTAATCTGGGTACTGGTCCCATAATGTGTTCACTTTACCAAAGTTCATTGAATTTTCATGTCTGTATGTTTTACTTCAACAAAAGGTAAGAAAAAAATTCTATTCTCTCCATTTATTCACCCCTGAAGCCCTTTCATATCAGGGAACAAAGTTGTTCATGTAAAGAAAAAAAAAAATCACTGATCATCTGTGAGCATGTGCAATAACTAGTGTTTTTTCATCTCTAAAATGAAGAATGTGATAAAGGGCAGAGATCAACCTAAGGACTTGTATGCATGCATATAAGCATAACCAATGGACACAGACACCAGGGGGGTGAGGGCATGAGAGGGGGATAAGAACACACATGTAATACCTTAATCAATAAAAAATAAATAAAATAAAATGAAGAATGTGAGATAATCTCTAAGGAACCTTCCAGTTCTAGATAGTATGATGCTTTGATCCTATTCTTAGTAAAACCTCATTAATCAGTAATAAGAAACACTTCCAAATTAGTGAAAAGTACAAAATATGGAACATTGATTTAAAGAAGGCAGTGTGACTGCTTTAGAGAACTAAGCACGTTACAAATTAAAACATAGCCTGGCCAGCATAGCTCAGTGGTTGAGTATTGAGCCATGAACAAGGAGGCCACGATTTGATTCCTGATGAGGGCACGTGTCCAGGTTGTGGACTCCATCCCCAATCGGGGGCATGCTGGAGGCAGCCCATCGATAATTCTCTTATCATTGATGTTTTTCTCTCTCTCTCTCTCCCTCCCCCTTCCTCTTTCTGAAATCGATAAAGTATATTTAAATATGTATATGTAAATGTTCACCAAATTGAAGTTAATGAAAAAAATTATAATCTACATTAGGCTCCTACTACTTAATACTGCCTGGATATTATTAAAATCCCATGTCTTGCCCACGTTAGATCCTCATTTCAACCATTTTAGTCAAGAGGAGCCATGAATGCCAAATTACTACATCTGCTACATTATCAGTGACCAAAGTAGAGCATGATGTAGCAACATAGACTCAGGCCCCTCCAACCCCCAGGCCCCGCGCTTCTCTGCCCAGCGCTGTGAGATGAAGCCTCTGCCACCTGGGAAAAGCTGAGCCCGGTCCGAGCCCTATCTCACTCCTTGAGGACCGTCTGAATAAGGCTGCCTTCGGACATGGCAGACACACAGATTACCTAGGAAAATTACGATGCCCCTGAGAGCTCGGCAACACCACTGATGGCAGCGGACTGGAGCAGGCAGCAGGATGGAGAGTTCTAGGCGCCATCATAAATAAAACCTCTGCTCAGTGGCTAATCTCACAGTGCCTCACAAATACACATATGGAACGACCGAGGCTCACTCACAGCCTTGAGAGCTCACACCAGAGGCATCTCCCTCCAACTGTCAGCAGTCACAGCTTCACCAGAAACTCTCTCTGGGCCTCAGTATCTCCTTCTGTACAATGCGGGGAAATGCTCCATGGCCCTCACCTGGCTTTGCAGTGGTGACAAAGGAACTGGTTCGCTAACACTTTAAATATTTCTGGACCTCTCCTACCAAACAAGGGGAATAATGGCTCAAAGGAAGTCATTTGCTGAAGGCCATGATGCAAGTCCAAGGAGCAGCATCTGCCCAAGGGATTGGCAGCTCATAAAAATTTACTGAAAAGTGAGTAAACCTTGATTCCCAATAAACTCCTCACTGACAGTTCTCCTTGCCCCACACCAGCAGAGAGAGAGAGAGCGATGGGTTAATGGCCAAGTACTTGACGTGGAAGAGTTAACTCACAGGGTGCAGCATCTTTGCCAAGATCTAATGCAGTGAGTACTCCTTCATTCCATCAGAAACAAGGGCAGCTGAGTTAGGTCTCCCTTCCCCCAGCCCTGGAGCTGTGAGCAAACTTCCCTTCCTCCAGGCTCCACCACCTGTCTCTGGACCAAATATGGATCACAGAGAGGCATTTCCTGAGCTCTGTAAGCTTGCTGACCCTGGAGGTTAATCCTACCCCCTGTGGCCAGGCCACACGGATGATAAGCCTCTCCCTCCCCAAGAGAACCACGGAATCCTAGAATTTCAGAGCTATAAGGGACCTAAGAAACCATCAAGTTCCAGGCCCCAAATGTCCAGGGATTATCCCAACATCACGAAGCAGAATGGAGAGGCCAAGGTTCAAAGCTAGGTCCTCTGACCCTCAGACGAATGCTCTTTTTACTAAACCCCAGATAAAGCCTACTTGACATCCTAAATGTCACTGTGGCCCTTCAGTGGTGGTGACCTGGAAAGCTATGTAGACAAGGATTGAGTGGGGTGCAAAGAAAGAGGGCTGTGCTCACTTAGCAATAAAACCCTCAAGGCAAGGATGAGGGTTTTACAGTTAAGTATTTGCGGACCTGCCACTTAGACTCACAGGACCAACATTCTGCATCACCTCATCCAAAAATCTCTGGGTGTCATTCTTCAGGCTAGGACTTATGCAAGGGCTAGGGAGAGTGGCTAGCCCTATGGGGAAGAGAAGTAACTGAGTCAAAGAGTGAAGGAGACTAGAGTGAGTTAGGAGTAAAATCCAGAAAACTCAAATCAACTATTTATTGATGCCGCTATTCATTTGCTGGACAAATATGCATCCAATGATCTCTCTGTGCAAGGTATGGTTGGATTCCTAACCAATGCTGCATCCTACAGAGTGTGAACTTCCCTCCTGTCCCTGCTACTAACTTCAGGAACAAGTCGCCTTCCTGTATGCTCCACAGACCCTGTGTCTGAAAAGAGAGGTAAAAAAAATCCCCAGGAATGATGTTGTGAGACTCAAAAGTGACAATCTATATGAAAGTGCATTTGGAAACAGAAAGCCTGCATCAGTATAGGGTCACCATCATGTCCTCCTCCCCTGTTCTTTCATTAGGGACTGGGCACCGCAGCCTGAGCCTCCCCGCCAGACAGTCTTCCCCAAAGGCCCCCTGTAGCTCAGCCTGTATGTGGCCCCTTCCCTCCCTGTAGCCTCTGACCCCACTTGGCCCACCTTCCAGGTCAAGAACTGGGGAGAGTGGGGAGAGTAATGGGAGGACTGCAAAGAGCGGAGAACAGAGAAGAGCTGCCTAATCAACTGGAGAAAGAAATCCAGCCGCCACATTAACATAGAAGGTGAGTCTCTAATATCCACAGCCAGCAGCTCACACCAGAGATTTTCTGTATCCTCCAGGGCAGAGCAAGGGATTACCACTGATGTGCTATCTGCTCCAATTCTTCCTGCCAGGAGTCAAGTATAATACCTTAGTAATGCGCTTGTGGTGATGTTCCCTACAGAGATATGTAAAATATACACAGTAGATGGGGAATGCCACACACTGACATCTGTCTCTTGCAGATACTTCCTTCTCCAGGATGTGAAACCCAGGAAAATCCTCTGGGCAGCATAAAGCTGTAGGCAGAACACTACCCTGGGGGGCAGAGACCAGCACAAACCATCAGTAACCTAGGCACAGTAATTAAGCAGATTTCGTTGAGTGGCAAATGTCTGTAAAACACCACTCTAGGAGGGGTGAGAAAGGAGGAGAAAGGCAGTGAAATACAAAATGGGAAAGTTTGTTCCCTGTCTCACGCCTTGTGTTTCAATTCTGGGGTTTAGCCATACACACAAATATTTTATAGCTGGGCAGAATGTGAAAAGTGGCAAAATGGAGGTAGAAATGTAATGAATGCAAGATTAAAAAGAGAAGAAATCACCATATTCAATTATGGGGGCAAGGAGTGACAAGGCTTTATGGACAAGATATTTAAGCTGAACCTTAAATGGTTGATAGGCTTTGGAAGACAGCCAGCGGGCAATGAGAAATGAGGTAAAAGGAACCAGTTGAGCTCAAGGTGGAAAAGCATTCATTCATTCATCCTTTCATTCAACAACGACTCTAGCACCAGGGAGTTTCCTTGTGCTGGAGATGTAGAGATGAAGAGTGTAAACAAGCAGGGGTGTGGTCTACATTGACTGGAGCCAGGGACCATAGAAGAGGATGGGAATAAGCCTGGAGAAGAGAGTTGGGGCCCTACCTGAGAGATTTACCAGTGACTAGCAAGACCCTCCCATTCCCATCACATCAATGGTAGGAGGAAGTAGAAGGCCTGTGTCCTCTGAGGTCCCCACTGCCTTCCCACTGGGACTCTTACCCAGCAGGCTGCCAGGGGTCTCCATATCTGCCTCACCTCTCATGGTGGGGAAGATGGTGCTTTGAGGCCTGGGAGAAAAGGGGAACATGTAGTGTAGAGCCTGGTATGATTATAACTTGTCTCACTAATGTCCCTTAATCTACCCAGGGGTCCTATTAGCTCTGCTGAAAAGGTACTGACGGGAAAGAAAATGGTTCTCCTCTGGCCTGAAAGCAGAGTTGGATTAAATGAGCCAAAATGCTGAAAATGCCCTGTTACCTGGTCTCAGTTGTCACTATTATCTCCTCCCTAGCCCAATCAAAGGCCAAGAGCCCCATCAACTGGACTCCAGGCCCACAAATACCTCTTCAGTAGGAGAGTTGACAACTTCTCTGCTGTTGGTTTCAGCAGGTCTCACAGCCAGGAACACCCTTGCTATGATGGAAGCCAATCATCCTCTTGTTATGACCTCCACTATCACCAGAATCAATTATTTAGCATCCAGATGCATAAAACACAATTCTGGAAGTTGTGAAGAGCAAGTTAAACAAACACAGACTTATATAATCTCAACACAAAAGTTGTCAAAGGAGCTGGGAGCTCGGTGTTGTTGCAGGAGAAAAGGGAAAGACAACCAAGAGCATTTTCCCCAAGCCGTCTCCACACTAGTTGTTGTCCACAATTCCTCCTCAGATAATGAGCTGCTTCAAATGACCTTTAATATCCCATCCATTCCAATAAGTGGTGCTGGACATCCACATATCTGCACACAAAAAATGAAGTTGAACCCATACCTCACACCATACACAAAAATAACTCACAAGGGATCATGTACCTAAATGCAAGAGCTAAAAGTAGAAAACACTTAGAAAAAAACATAGGAATAAATCTTTGTGACCTTAGGTTAGGCAATGTTTTCTCAGATGCAACACCAAAAGTAATACAAGAAAAATTAGATAACTTGGACTTCATTAAAATTAAAAACTTTTATGCTGCAAACGATACCACCAAGAAAGTGCAAAGACAACCCATAAAATATGAAAAAATATTTGCAGATCATGTATCTGATAAGGAGCTTATATCCAGAATATATAAAGAACTCCTACAAATCAATAATATAGACAAATAACTCAATTTAAACAAAGGCAAAGTATGTTAATATTTCTCCAAAGGAAATATACGAATGGCAAATAAGTAGATGAACAAATATGCTCAACATTATTCATCATCAGAGATATACAAATCAAAACCACAATGAAATACCATTTCATATCCACAAGGATGGCTACAAAAAGACAGATAATAACAAGTGTTGGCAAAGGTGTGGAATCCTTTATTTTTGCTAATGGGAACATAATATGGTACAGCTGTTTTGGAAAACAGTTTGGTGGTTACTCAAAAAGTTAAATATAGAGTTACTACATGACCCAGCAATTCCTCTCCTGGGTATATAAACAAGAGAAATGATAACATGTCCACATAGAAACTTGTACACAAATCTTCATTTTAGCATTATTCATTATAGTCAAAAAATTTATATAACCCAAATGTCCATCAAGTGATGAATGGATAAACAAAAGGTGGCTATACCCATACAATCAATTATTATTCAGCAATAAAAAGGAATGAAGTACTGGCATATGATATAACATAGATGAGCACTGAAAACATTCTGCTAAGCAAAAGATTCCAGTCACAAACGACCCTATCTATATATATAAAAGCCTAATATGCAAATTGTCCCCTTGGGAGTTCGATCGGGAGACCGGGAATTTGATCACTCACTATGACATGCACTGACCACCAGGGAGCAGCACAGAATGAAGGAAGGCCCCAGCCAGCAGCCAGCAACCAGGGAAGGAAGGCCCTGGATGGAAGCCAGAAGGCCCTGATTGGCCCTGATCGCCATCCAGGCCTAGGGACCCTATCTGTGCACAAATTTCATGCACCAGGCCTCTGGTATTGTATAATTCCACTTATAAGAAATGTTCAGAATAGACAAGTCCATAAAAACAGAACATAAATTAGTGGTTGCCCAGGGCTGGAGTTGGAGAGAAGGTTGGGGAGAAATGAGGAGTGACTGCTAATGAGTATGGGGTTTCTTTGGGGGGTAATAAAATATTCAAAAATAAATTATGGTGATATACAACTCTGTGAACATACCAATCTACTGAGTTGTACATGAAATGAGTGTATTAGTTTGCTAGGACTACCATAACAAAGTACCACAGACTGAGTGGCTTAAACTTCAGAATTTATCTTCTCATGATTCTGGAAGCTATAAGTCTAAGATCAAGGTGTTGGCAGGTTTGGTTTCATTCTGAGGCCTCTCTTCTGGGCTTGTAGATGGCCTTCTTCTGCCTGTATATTCACATGGTCCTTCCTCTACATGTCTGTGTCCTAATTTCTTCTTAAAGGACCAGTCATATTGGATTAGGGCCCACCATAATGACCCCGTTTAACCTTAATTTACATTTTTGAAATTTCTATTTCCAAATACAGTCACATTTTGAGTTACAAGGGGTTAGGCCTTCAACATGTGAATTGGGGAGCAGGACACACAACTCAGCCCATAACAATGGGAGAATTTTATAGTATGTGAATTACATCTTAACACAACTTTTTAAAAATGCCATCCACAAATCCTAGAAATTAGAAAGCCCAACCCATTGTTTTACAAATGGGAAACTGAGGCCCTGAGAAGGGGAGCTACTTGCCCCAAATCACAGTTCGTCAGAGGCAGCTCTGGGAGTAGAACTCAAGTGCTCTTTCTACTGCACTGTCCTGCCACCTTAGCCTCTAGGGCTCATAAACTGAACAGACAATGATGGAAAAGGAATTTTACACTTAAGAAAAAAAAATGCCTAAGAAATTAGATCATGTGCAATTAAGAAGTAAATATACTCCATAGCATCTGGGAAAAGGAGACAGACAGGAAAACTCTGAGGAGGCCCTGGAAAAGACATGCACAGTGACAAGCAGAGAATCCATGGGCGAATTCTACATTAATTCCATGTCTGTGGTATGCGAGGTATAAGGGGAACATGTTCCTGAGCAAGATGTGTTACAGAAGAGGTGGCACCTCAGCTAATCCCTGAAGAATGGGTCTAATTTCACAAGGGTGAGGACTTCGCAAGCAAAAGGAACCGCATGACCAAAGGCAGTTAATTTCCTGACCTGTTCAGAAAATAGTGTGTTGGCTGATGTAGTGGAAGCATATGGTTCATACAAGAAGCAGTGGGGGATAACAAAGCAAAGGTAGGCTGAGGTTGGATTCTGGAGAGCCTGGCATGGGAAGTTTAGAAGCAAGAACTTGAGAAAAGCTAACAGGGAGTCACTGAAGGTTCTGGGGCAGGAGTGTGGCATCACCTGATGAGTACCAGAGAAAGTTGGCTCCACCCACAGCCAGCGGTTAGACTGGCTGGCCACTTCAATAGTTCCTGTAGGAGGCATTCACAGGACAGGGGAGGCTGGTAACAGAGCTGAAGGGAAAGAGCCAATGAGAGACAGGGAAGCAGGAAGCTCCCTGCTTTTTTTTTTTGTGGGGTGGGGGTGGGGGGGCCACAGATCTTAATTAGACTTAGGAAAGCAAGGACTTGAGGAAAGCAGAAGAGGAGGGAACTCTCTGCAGGAACTGAAAAGCCGCCAACTCCTGGGCCCATGTTATGATCTGATGCTGACAGTCCTTCATCTTTTCCATTTCTTTCTTTCTTTTTTATTTTATTTTTAGAAGATAAAGGGAGGGGTGAGGAAAAGGAAAGAAACACAATAGAGTTGCTTGGTGAACAAAAGCCCTAGCACATTTCCGCTAATTTTTTTTAACAGGGTGAGCTGCTCTGTTAGCACCCTATAATCATACCTACCACAGGAAAAGAGCCCATAACTTACAACTCAGGCATAAATGCATCCTGGATGGTGCCGGGGCCTGCCTGCCTGCTGTCTGCCAAGTGTCCACCTGATCAGGGAGGGAAAGGAAAGGCCTAGGGACACAGAATGGGAGAACACAGCATAAAAAGTCTGGAGGCTTTGGGTCAAATCCCGGCTGTTTTCTTTACCAGCTTTATGACCTTGAGCAAGACACTTAATCTCTCTAGGCCTGTATCTTACTCTTCACTGACAACAATAACAGCTACTATTAATTATTCAGTGTCTACTATGTGCCAAGGACAATTATAGTTTTTATCCCTTACAAAACACCATATGTAGTAAGTATTAGTCTCCCCACATTCCAAATGGAGAAACTGGGGTCCAGAGGTTAAATAATCAAGTTCAGAAGACTATAGTTAAACCCACATTTGCCTACCTTCAAATTCCCTGTTCTTAAATTATACCACACTGCCCTAGCCAAGTTTGCTCAGTGGATAGAGCATCAGCCTTTGGACTGAAGGATCCAGGTTTGATTCCAATCAAGGGCACGTACCTAGTTGCAGGTTCAATCCCTGGCCCTGGTCCGGGAGCATATGGGAGGCAACCAATCGATGTGTTTCTCTCACATCAGTGTTGCTCTCACTCTGTCCCTCCCTCCCTTCCACTCTCTAAAAATCAATGGAAAAATACCCTCGGGTGAGGATTAACAAAAACAACAACAGAAAACAACTATACCGCACATATGTGATTAAGTGGAAATAATAAAATCTGCTCTCCCTACCTTCCTCAGTGAGGAGAATTCATACTCAATGCTACAAGGGTATTTTTGTCCTTACCAGTAACGCAGTTACTCAAGGTCAAAAGGTGGTGGCCCTCAAGTCAGCTAGCCTTCACCTCAACTGGGGCCCTCATTCCAGGCCCTTCTCCTCCAGAAAGCCATCACAACTAGCCCAGCCTAGCATCCATCCCTTCCACCACTACTGACCCACTGTCACTTCCTCCAGGATGCTCTCAGTCCATGGTTGATTCACTAGACTCTTAGCAGCAAAGCTCAAGTCTCACCTTGATTCTAAACTCAGAGAGTCTATCCCATCAGAAGACAGTGGATATCTCCATTAGCACCTTCCCTTCTGAACACTGGGGTTCCCCACCTGCTGTCCCTCACTCTCCCCAATCCTGGAGGGGATTACATGAGAGAATGTAGATAAAGCCTCTAGCATAGTGCCCAGCACCCAAAAGGCCACTGTTCTGTACTGTTGTTCACAATGGGCCCAGATACTGCACAATTCTTCAATACCATGTCCCCTTCCTCTTGTGTAGTCATCACATGCCAAAGGTGCACCCAGACAAACGTCTTGATGCTCCTGACAAGCACACCGACTGGTTATTAACAGAGAAAAATTGAACTTGACATTGTCAGTGATCTGAAACTTCCCATCTGAAGAAAGCTTTGCTTTTAATAAATAATAAATAACAGAAGGCGTTTATTTCCCTAGCAAGTCATATTTCTTAAGTATCACTAAGGTGGTATGTCCTGGCTGTCATCTGGGGAAACTGTGGAGGGAGGCTGGCATCTTCAAGTCCCTTCTCCTACCTGCAGAGTTCAAAGCACCTTCATCTTCTCTTCGGCTCTCAGAGGAAAGACGAGGGAGAGGGTGGGCCCTAGCAACTCTGCCTCCAATGTGCCTACAATAAATACTTGCTAAGTGCCCATGGGGGACAATTTTCCTCACTGCATGGATGGGAAAATGGAGGAAAGGCCATTTACTCAGCATCCACCTAAGCAATTTTCCCAGTTCTGACTCTACTAGTATGCTTCAAGCCCTCTCTCATCTGAGGCCTAGTTCCTCTCAAAGGACTTGCCAGAGGAACTAGAAAAGACGATGTGGTCTCTTGCTTGAGACAGACACAGACACCCAGTCTCAGGGCTGACTGGGAGGGTGTACAGAGACTACGTATTTCACAATGTCTCAGTTCTAACTGCAACAGTGGTCATCTCGTGATGACTTCCTAAATCCTCAGAACCGAATCAACTGTCCCTGCCCGAGCATTTCCAGAGCAGCTTGTCTGCCATCACATTTATGTCACCGATCACATAATGCTTCATGTTGTAATCGTGCAAGTTGCTGCCCTCCCCCATAACTTTTATCACCTTTATAGTTCTACTAGAGGCCCGGTGCATGAAATTCATGCACGGGGGGTCGGGGGAGTTGTTCCTCAGCCTAGCCTGCACCCTCTCCAATCTGGAATCCCTCTCACAATCAGGGACTGCTGGCTCCCAACCGCTCATCTGCCTGCCTGTCTGATTGCCCCTAACCACTTCTGCCTGCCAGCCTAATCACCCCTAACCACTCCCCCGCCAGCTTTATTAATGCCTAACTTCTCCCCTGCTGGCCCAATTGCCCCTAACTGCCCTCCCCCCACTGCAGGCCTGGTTGCCCCTAACTGCCTTTCCCTGCAGGTCTGGTCCTCCCCAACTGCCCTCCCCTGCTGGCCCAGTCACCCCTAACTGCCCTCCCCTGCCATCCTGGTCACCCCTAACTGCCCTCCCCTGCAGGCCTGGTCCCCCCCAACTGCCCTCCCTCCCCTGCAAGCCCGGTTGCCCCCAACTGCCCTCCCCTACTGCCTTGGTCACCCCTAACTGCCCTCTCCTGCCAGCCATCTTGTGGTGGCCACCTTGTGACCACATGGGGGTGGCCATCTTGTGTGATGGTGTGATGGTCAATTTGCATATTACTTCTTTATTATATAGGATGATCCTTTGACACTCCAAAATGCCCAGCATAACAACATACAGCAACGGTCACAAACTGGCACCCTAAACCACAGATATGCTTTGTTTGGTTTCCACCATATTTTACATTTTTTTAGTTAGTCACCAACAATTAAAAATCAGGAGTTTTTACCCAAAAATCAGGAATCCAAGCTTCTCTAGTGAAAAAAATGGACTATCTAGCAATACCAGGCTCATTGTGGTGTGGCAACAATCAGCTGGGCCTGAACAGGAGGTAGGTTTACAGACCCACCACCCTGACCCATTTCACTCATCTGAGTTTGCAGCTTTGCATTAAAGTCTAATTGAACAGGTGAATCTGTGGTCATTTCAGCCCACAAAATCCCTGAGGGTAAGAGACAGATCTATTTCTCTTGCTTTGAATGGGGTCAGATGAAGGAAGTGCACCTTGGGAATCAATGAATGAGTTAAGCCATACAGTGAAAATCTACATATACAGGCCAACAGGCTTCAGAGCCTGCACCACAACAAAAATGTAAAGTTACCAGCCTTTAAAACAGGGACTCTGCTGCCTAACTCATTCCCAGGTAGTTTGTAAGGACAGACTTAGACCAAGATCTGAGCTAATCCTGAGGCGTCCTTAGGCACCTGACTTCTGGCTGGTATTTAACAACCCAGAATGAGATCTCCCATTCTCTAGGACAGTGATGGCAAACCTTTTGAGCTCGGCGTGTCAGCATTTTGAAAAACCCTAACTTAACTCTGGTGCTGTGTCACATATAGAAATTTTTTTATATTTGCAACCATAGTAAAACAAAGACTTTTATTTTTGATATTTATTTTATATATTTAAATGCCATTTAACAAAGAAAAATCAACCAAAAAAATGAGTTGGTGTGTCACCTCTGACACGAGTGTCATAGGTTCGCCATCACTGCTCTAGGAAAAATGCTCAGCTTCTTTTCTTAAGAAAATAATGCAAATGGGAAAGGAAGGAAGGAAGGAAGGAAGGAAGGAAGGAAGGAAGGAAGGAAGGAAGGAAGAAAGAAAGAAAGAAAGAAAGAAAGAAAGAAAGAAAGAAAGAAAGAAAGAAAGAAAGAAAGAAAGAAAGAAAGAAAGACATATACACACACACACACATAAATACACATATATTATTAACAAAACATCATAACATATTGGTGTATATTAATGCAGTATCTTTAAGGTAAGTTTAAAAAGTGTGAACAAGCTAAAAGTTCAACAATGGGAAACTCAATAAGTATCAAGAATTACTGTGTAGAAGATGGCAGCATAGGTAAACACCAGAGTTTGCTGCCTCGAACAACCACTTCAAAAATACAACTAAAAGACTGAACGGACATCATCCAGAACCACAGGAAGGCTGGCTGAGTGGAAATTCTACAACTAGAAGGAAAGAGAAAAGCATACCGAGACTCAGAAGAGGCGCAGTGTGGAAGTAAAATACTAAGGTACAGAGGCGAACACGGAGCGGGCTGGCGGCTGAGGGTGCGGCTGTCATTTTCAATCGGGAGGGAGTCTCAGGCTCTGAGCTCCAGTTCCGGGCAAGTCTCTGGGGACCCAGACTCATATGAGAGAAATGGGACTGTCTGGCATCGTTCGAAACTCGAGGGCAGCTTTCTCATGGAGGGACTTGCAGCGACTGCCGAGACACTGAGAAGCAGCGGGGCCTCTGAGAGCAGCCATAACTGCTAGCCCAGCCCTGTTGATCCCGTGGGACCCGCCCTGCCCAAGCCCTGCAGGGAGGCTTTTGCTGGATAGCCTAAGGCAGAGGCTAGATTAGCACCTTCCTAGAGATCCAGGAGCCAGAAAACCCAGAGGTCAGAGTGGGACCATCCAGTTTGCAGCTCCATGGAACCATAAAGGATACACTCATGGGGCAGACTCAGTGAGCACCAAAGCCCCATTGAAGCAAGTCTTGCCCTGGAGGGGTGTCTCTAGCACAGAAGTTCTCCCACTGCAGACACAGCTGATTCTCACAGCCAATTGGCCTGGAGGTCAATTCCTCCCAGTGATACCTACAACAATTAAGGCTTAACTACAACAAGACTGTGCACAAAGACCACAAGGGGGTGCACCAAGAGTGTCCTCCTCAGGTAATTGGGGAGGCTGAACCACTGGACCCTAGAGGACACTTAGCACAGAAAACCACTTTATCAACATAGGAAAGCATAAAAAATGCAGAGACAAAGAAAAAGGACACAAATGACAGAAATGGAGGAAAGCAAACTACTGGATATAGAGTTCAAAACCACACTTTTAAGGTTTTTCAAGAATTTTCTAGAAACTGCCGATAAACTTAATGAGTCCTACAAGAAATCTAATGAGACCCTCGAGGTTATGATAAAGGACCAACTAGAAATTAAGCATACACTGACTGAAATAAAGAATATTATACAGACTACCAACAGCAGACTAGAGGATCACAAGAATCAAGTCAACAATTTGAAATACGAAGAAGCAAAAAACACCCAACCGGAAAAGCAAAATTAAAAAAGAATCCAAAAATGCGAAGATAGTGTAAGGAGCCTCTGGGACAGCTTCAAGCATACCAACATCTGAATTATAGGGGTGCCAGAAGAAGAGAGAGAGCAAGATATTAAAAACCTATTTGAAGAAATAATGACAGAAAACTTCCCCTACCTGGTGAAAGAAATAGACTTACAAGTCCAGGAAGCACAGAGAACCCCAAACAAAAGGAATCCAAAGAGGACCACACCAAGACACATCATAATTAAAATGCCAAGAGCAAAAGACAAAGAGAGAATCTTAAAAGCAGCAAGAGAAAGAAAGTCAGTTACCTATAAGGGAGTACCCATACAACTGTCAGCTGATTTCTCAACAGAAACTGTGCAGGCCCAGAAGGGAGTGGCAAGAAATATTCAAAGTGATGAATGCCAAGAACCTAGAACCAAGATTACTTTATCCAGCAAAGCTATCATTCAGAAATGAAGGTCGGATAAAGAGCTTCACAGATAAGAAAAAGCTAAAGGAGTTCATCACCACCAAACCAGTATTATATGAAATGCTGAAAGGTATCCTTTAAAAAGAGGAAGAAGAAGAAAATGGTAAAGATACAAATTATGAACAACAAATACACATCTATCAACAAGTGAATCTGAAAATCAAGTGAATAATCTGATGAACAGGATGAACTGGTGATTATAATAGAATCAGGGGCATAGAAAGGGAGTGGACTGACTATTCTTGGGGGGGAAAGGGGTGAGGGGGATGCGGGAAGAGACTGGACAAAAATCGTGTACCTATGGATGAGGACAGTGGGTGGGGAGTGAGGGAGAAGGGTGGGGTGGGAGCTGGGTAGAGGGGAGTTATAGGGGAAAAAAGAGGAACAAATATAATAATCTGAACAATAAAGATTTAACTAATAAAAAAACAAAGAATTACTGTGTAGACATTTAAAAGTCTAATTATAATTATTATGTAGCTGTGGTAGAACATTAAATAAAGCAAATAGAATGCAAAATTCTATCTACATTATGACAATAACCATGTGGAAATCATGTTTGTAAGTAAATACAGACTGAAGGCATCATAGAAAATAGAAAATTGATTTGTCATGCTGGCAGGTTTGTGAGGCGTCCTTTTTTTCCCTATTCTATTGATTTGTACTTTCATTGTACAACACTATTTATACTAAAAGTATTTTTTTAAGTGCCCGCCCAGCCCACTCCTGACTCTAAAATAAGCTAGCAGAATCCCAAACCAGATACTGACGAAGGGTAAGGGGGAAAGGTCTCCTTTGCTCAGGGACTTCTTGGAGTCCCATAGGGGATAGGTATGAAGTAAAGGTTTTGTCACAAATCAGCATGTAGAGTTGGGGGAGCTTCCAAGAAGGCCCCGCCCACACCACTCCTCTCCCCCAACATGCACACACTACAAAGGGAAATTCAGCACTCCTCACTGAGCAGATACTTCATGCCCCTCCCCCCACCCTTCATGTGTGTGGCCCTTCACTGCTCTATCACACAAGTGTGCCAGTGTGCGATGGTCTCAGAGTCCCTATCTTCTGACGCGTGTGAGAAGGCTCTGGGGGTCTCCAGGCTGGAGATTGCCACACCAGCCCTATCTTTTCTTTCTTTCTTTTTTTTTAATCCTCAACTGAAGATATGCCTACTAATTTTAGAGATGGGAAGGGAGAGAGAGAGAAACATTTATCGACTGGTTCCCTTCCAATACGTGCCCCAACCGTGATCAAACCCACAACCTTTCAGTATATGGGACTATACTCCAACCAACTGAGCCACACTGGCCAGGGCACAGCCCTGTCTTTTCAATTCACATCTCACTGTGTCCCTTGTGGAGAGTTAGGCGCCAGGTCCAGGGAAAAGGCTGCTGGCCCGCCAAGGGAGGCAGGAGTGTTGAAGAGCAGGATGACCACTGAAGCATCTTCTAAAAGGAGGGGGCCACCAAGGCATCAGGCCAAATGCTGTGGCGGAGCCGGGGCAGGCAAGGGAGGAGCTGAGCAGGCCATGTGGACAACCAGAAGACCTGACCCTGCAGTGGCCTCCTTTTGGCCAGGTGGTGAGGGGCATTAGGTGGCAGCTGCCTTCTTTTAAACGGTGAGAGAGCTGGTGCCTTGGAAAACAGAAAGAAAAACTTTCTTACATCCACTTTCCAATGGGAACAGACTCCCCGGGGAGAGATTCCCTACTTTGAATCACACCCAAATCCAGCAGGGCATCCCATTTGCAGGGAAATTCACTTATACTCGATTGTTGGTCTTTTACTTTTCAATTCCAAAAACTGGCTTGGAAGGAACGAAGGAAGGAAGGAAGGAAGGAAGGAAGGAAGGAAGGAAGGAAGGAAGGAAGGAAGGAAGGGAGGGAGGGAGGGAGGGAGGGAGGGAGGGAGGGAGGGAGGGAGGGAGGAAGGAAGGGAAGGAGAGAGGAGGGGAGGGGAAGGGAGGGGAAGGGAAGGGAAAGAAATTTCCTTTATTGCTGCCCTATTCTGCTTACCATTTGTGGTTATGGAGGAAGTCCCCAGGAATGGGGCCACAATCCAAACAAGAAGGATGGGAAGCCAGTGGCCCAGCTGGTCAGGTCCTTAAACCCACTGAAGGGCATTTGCAACCCCCAAGCCTGCCCAGCTGGTAGCATCTGCCTAGAGGGGAAATGGTAGGGAAGGGCTGGAGAGGGCCAAGAGGGACCAAATGTGAAGGCCAATGGCTAAAGCTGGCCCCTCCTCCTGTAAGCAATCCCTACCAGAGGGTTATTTCCAGGCACTTTTTCCTGTGAGAAAAGAATGGAAGGAATGCAGCCTAGCCATTACCCAAATCCACCCCACAAGGGCTCCATGCCCAATTATGTACAGTGAGGGTGTGGGGGGAGACCCCTCCAGAGCCTGTAATCAGCAAATCCATTTAAGAAATTCAAACTGGCAGCCAGAAACTAGTGACATAGGTAATGCAATACAAAGGCGGGCCTCCCTGGAAGCTTCAGTACGCATGTCCGCTCCCCAGCTCTGCGGTATGAGTGTGTGCTGGACGCACAGCCTCCACTAACCACAGGAATAGGTGGCCAGAAACACTCCTGGACTGTTATAGCTCTCCAGGGACCTGATCTCCAGGAAGTGCTCGCAATTGCAATCCAATTGTGTCCCTGGCTAGGGAAGCCAGCTGGAGACTGGGGACTGTGCCGGGGGAGGAAGAACTTCATTGGGAAAAAATGTTGACAAGAGTTTAATGTGGAGTGAGCGGAAGGACAAAGGCTTGGATGAAGAAGCCTGACTGAGAAATAAGGCATTCAGAGTGCTCCAGCAATTTGAATGGGGCTGTGCAGGGAGTATTGAGTTAAAAGGAACAAGAGGGGGCTGGACTCCCCAAGGCCAGGCCAGGCCCAGGGTGAGGAAGGGGCAGTGAATGTTCTCCTGCAGTGCCTGGAACTTGGCACCTTGAAATCAACTCTAAAGTGGGAATTAGCTTAAGGCAACCCCCAGCTAGAAGGAGAGCCTAGAAAATTGAGACCAAAAAAAACATGCTGTCTTCATTTATGAGATCAAATTAAATGGCAAAGAAGAAAAACTAGCATTAATTAAGCAGTTAGCATGGACCAAGCATATGATATCTCTAATCCTAACAACCTGCAGCAAAGTGGGTATATTATCCTAATATTGCAGATAAGAAATCTGCAAATCTGCGAGTCACCCTATCATGTGACTGAAATCAAGACTGACGCCACGACTGTGTGCACCTCCAGAGTCCAGATATACCAAGCTCATTTGGGGGTTCTTGACACAGTTTTTCCAAAAGTAAACCCTTTTCAGCCCAGGCTCCTCCCTCAATAACAACAAAACAGCTCACTGGGTGGCCTTAGTCAAGTTCCTTAGTCTCTCTAGGCACCACTGCCCTCTGCATTGGTGTTCTTATCTGTCTCCCCTTCAGACTATGCCCTCCCTGAGGGTAGAACACTCCACCAAATTCTGCCTGCAGCCCTCTACCTGGAGCTGTGTCTGGCACACCAGACACTCACTCATGTCTGCTAGCTAAATGAATGAATCCATGAATGGATGCATGAACAAACACCTCAAAGTCAAGGCATGCCTCCGAAGAAAGCACTTATGAGTATTTGCTCACCAGATTTCTCCTCAAAAGTAGATTTGGACCTCCCCAAACCTAACTTTGCATTAAAATAATCTGGAAATCTTTTCACTATACAGATTCCTGCCCCACTCCCAGAATTTCAGACTAAAGATCTGGGCTGGGGGCCCAGGAGTCTGAATTATTAAAAAGCTTCCCAGATGTCTCTAATACAAAGCCAGTCTAGGATCACTAATGTATATTACTTGGCTTATACCCGTTCAGTTATACGCTGTGAACGGATGAAGCTAAGAAATAACAACAAGTGACTCTTTCCTATGGCCTCTGTTCCAAAGGGCTCAAATCAATTTTTATGCTGTGATGCTATTGCCTATCAGATTGAAACAGGGGAGCAATGCTTCTCCCCATTCTATAGGTTGGCAAACTGAGGTCTGTCCAAGAAAGAGTACTAATTCCTTTTTGTACCTCTCCCTTTAGTTCCTGAAGAAGGTAGGGCCTTACGTAGATTTCTGGGAGAGAAAAAAGAGAGAACAAGGCCAGGCACAAATCTGGCTATAGGCAATGCTGATGCCAGGACTGATGTCTCTATGCCTCCTGCCCAGACATGGAGGACAAGACACAGTTGTTCTTTGACAGCTCATATACCTCAAGTCTAAACCCCAAACACAAAGTCTCAACAATGTCAAATCATCTGGCTAGACGAACAGAGACCCCATCCCCTTCCTCTCACACCTGTGCCCATCTCCCTGTCCTAGAGATTGGGAAAGGCCATGTATTTATTCATTCATGAAAATTACAGCAAAGCTAAGAAGTGCCAAGCAAAGGAAAAGAGTTAGAAGAGTTTCAGTCCCAAGAGAATATGAAGAAAAAATTTAAATATTCCTATTATTTTCAATAAAAGAATAGTCCTTCTGGAGGAACTAATGCTGAGATTCTAAAAGCTGAGCTACCCACACCCCACCTTACCCAAAAGCTGGGACAGACACCCTGAGCTCTCTCCCTCAGCAATGGGACACACCTCTTAGAGGCAGAAACCAAAGTCACCTGGCCAACACGCCCAAGAGGCCCTCTCTTCCCTCACCCCCCTCCTTCCACCCAGTCTTGGATGAGACTGATGGAGCTGAACAGCTGCAGTTGTGAGGGGAGGGAGGTGGACAACAGCTGGACAGAGGGAGGGCCCTTCCCCCACCCTGGGGAGAGTCCCAGCCAGAGCTAGAGAGGAAGGAGAGAGACAGGTCTCCTCTGTGCACTTCTCTTTCAGGACTGGAATGTGGGCCTTCAGCTCCCCTCTGACCTTGCTCCCTAACCCTCCTGGTCATCAGGGGGGAAGTGCCTAGATTCCACAAATAGCAAGGTCATTCAGTGGTGTGGTTTGCAGGCTCTGTGGCTGCACGCCCTGGAGAAGGCAGCCCCACACTGCTGCAGCCATGCTCCGTGAAACATTCCACACACACACCCCTTCCCCCCTACTCCCCCACCACCACCACCACCACTACTGGCCTCCCACAGGCCATGGGGGCTGGAGAAAGGAGTTCTGACCCCCAGCCCGACATGGTGGAGGCAATGCCATGATCTTCGGTGAAGAGTATTGGCCTGATGGTCAGTGGACATGGGTTTTGTCACAAATTAAGCTTGTGACTCTTTTTAAAAAAAATGTTTTTATTGATTTTAAAGAGAGGAAGGGAGAGAGAGAGAGAGAGAGAGAGAGAGAGAGAGAGAGAGAGAGAAACATCAATGATGAGAGAAAATCATTGATCGGCTGCTTCCTGCATGCCCCCTACTGGGGATCGAGCATGTGCCCTGACCAACAATCGAACCTCCTGGGTTCATAGGTTGACGCCCAACCACGGAGCCAAGCCAGGCAACCTGTAACTCTTGACAGACTTGGGATCAATCTTGATTCCACTAAAAAGCTTCATGGCTTTGATTTCTGGTTACTTTGACTACAGAATGAGGATGGTAACATATGCTTTACAGGGTAGTTCCTAGATTAGAAGGGGTGGAACCAGCTCTTGTTCCATGATAGGTGCTGATGTTTGGGGGTATCAGTTTCTTCATCTGTAAAATAAGCATCGTAGGCTAGATGGTCTCTCACATCTCCCCCAGCTCCTATAAAATCTACTCATGAAATGGATCCCCTTTACTCCTTTCCTCTAAGGCAGTGGTTGGCAAACTGCAGCTCGCGAGCCGCATGCAGCTCTTTGGCCCCTTGAGTGCGGCTCTTCCACAAAATACCATGTGCGGGCGCACAGAAGTCAGTATTTTGTGGAAGAGCCACACTCAAGGGGCCAAAGAGCCACATGTGGCTCGCGAGCCACAGTTTGCCGACCACTGCTCTAAAGAGAATGGCTGCTCAAAATACATTCCCTGAGGTGAGTAGCACACAGTTGTGAGAGGTGCATTAACCTCTTCAGACCACTAGGGTTCAAAATGTTCCCTAAGGGGTAATTTATTAAATGGGTCCTAATTGCTTGGTAATATACCTTCCAAAAGTCACTTCGCCCTGCTGTGATTAGGCCTGGGATTTGCCAAGTGCTATCATTCTCTTTGCAACTCCATAATGGAACCTTAGGATGTGAGAAACTAATCCATTGGAGAGTTATATATCTAATTGGGGTTCAGAGTCCTAGCAACAGAGCCAGACAACCTTTCATTTAATTTTCCAGTGTGTAAACACAGAGATACAAAATTGATACACGTTGTAGTAAGATATGCCTTTTACTCAGTAAATATACATTTTCATAGAAAAAATGCAGACACTGGTTCTGAACTGTCTCCCAGGTAAATAAGGCCCTTAAGACTTCTCCCTAGCCCTAACCGGTTTGGCTCAGTGGATAGAGCGTCGGCCTGTGGACTGAAAGGTCCTGGGTTCGATTCCAGTCAAGGGCATGTACCTTGGCTGCAGGCACATCCCCAGTAGGAGGTGTGCAAGAGGCAGCTGATCGATGTTTTAACTCTCTATCCCTCTCCCTTCCTCTCTGTAAAAAATCAATAAAATATATTTAAAAAAAAAAAAAAGACTTCTCCCTTTATATTCTCCTATCCAGACCCTACACTCAATCTCCAAACTTGCCCAGACCAGACTCCCAGGGGCCAGCTCTTTATCTGACAAACCATGTCCCCAACATACATGCAAACCAGTCACACAGTTCAGTGATTTCTTACCAAGTGCAAATTACTCATAATACACCTCACACCAAAGGTGACCCAGCAGTATGTGGCAACACTGCAAGTGAAAACCAGTGATGTAGAACAGTACTGTCCAATATGGCAGCCGCTAGCAACAGGTGGCCACTTAAATTTTAATTTTAATTAGTTAAAAAGGAATAAAATTTAAAATTCAGTTCCTCAGGTGGACTAGCCATATTTTAAATACTCAATAGCTACATGTAACTAGTGCTACTGTATTGGACAGTGTAAACTAGAACACTCCATCATCGCAGCACTGGTCTAGAACAGCGGTCGCCAACCGATGGTCCTCGGACTACTGGTGATCCGTGAGGTCCGAAAGGTTGGCGACACTGGTCTAGAAGATGTACTCTTCAGGGGCAGAATAGGCCGCAGGTGGCTCAGACTGAATCTGGAAGGGGACAAGGAGCGAGGGGAGGGCCATCCTGGAGGAGGAGGGGCCATTTCCCATTGCTTCAGGTGAGACACCACCAGGAAGGTGGCTCCAGCAGGCCCACCAGCTCAGGTTAAGCACCTCAGTGAGGGTCTTCCTAGACCCAACACTCGGCAAGATGCAGCCAGCAGCTGTCACACTATGCTTCATTTTTGGGATTCACTGGATGCTTGTCATTCTCTCTAGCCCCTCCTGGACTCCTGGATCTTGTCCCAGAGAAGGGAGCACTGCTACCCTCCTGCTGCCCACCTCAGCTGAAGTATAACCTACAGAAGGCCAGGCTGCTCTGCCTCCATCCCAGACTCAAAAATATCAGGCTGCAAACCCAGAGGGAGGTGAGAAAGCTGGTTTTAATCAAGCACCTACTATATTCAAGGCACCACCAAGGTACTTTACTTACATTTTCCCATTTGATTAAAAAAAAAAATGCTGCAAGGTAAGTATAATCCATTTTCCAGATGAGAAAACTAAGGCTCAGAGAAGGTAAGTGACTGCTGAAAGCTGGTAAGGGTTATAGTCTGAACACAAACCCAGAGAAGTCTGACTCTGAAGCTTACAATCTATTACCCTCTCAGAGGCCACAGGTCCATGGGCAGTGGATGCAGAAAGGACAAGCAGTGCCACACCCCTCCCCCAGGGAATTCTGCAAACACATAAGACAAGTTCAAAACCCAGGGCTTTTTGAGTTTCTGGCCTGAGAGAGCCCAGAATCTGAGGAAGGTCTTGGCATTAGAGAGGCGAAGAAAGGCCAGAGTCAAAGCAGGGGAGCAGAATAAGGAAGGAGAAGGAGGAAGACAGTGGTGGGAACAGAAAAGCAGAATCAGGAAGAAGTGCACAAGGTGTTTGAAATTACTCCAAGTGTAATTACTTATTTCTGCAATTAGTTGTCTATTACCTGTGTTCCTCAGTTAGGCCTTAGGCTCCATGAAAGGATGACCTCATCTTATTCACAGCTGTGTCCCTAGCACTAGCAAAGCAGGTGCTCTATAAATACCTGTTGGAAAGATGGATAGGTGGATGGAATGGCAAATTGTCAAGGGACTCTGACGAAAGAAAAGTCCTCTTTCTGCTTTTTCAGAGACCATTATTTCCAAGACACGTTCCTGCCCTCTGGGCCAGCTCAGCTACTCGAGGGCCCTGAGACGTCTGGGAAAACCGTCCTCCTCCAATGGTTCAACATCCTGGGCCCTGTCTTCTCCTCTTCCATCATCCACAACCCCATCACCACTCTCCGGGTGACCACAGGTTATGAATCTAGGCCACGGCAGACCTAGAAACCGCAAAGTCATCTGGTGCAGTCTGCTCATTTCACAGATGAGGAGACTGAGACCTAAGAGAGGAACCGCCTTGCCAGGCTGCAACTTCAAAGTGGAGAAAGTTCCTCATAACAATGCCAGCAGAAGCTTGATAATAGAAGCTCAGTGCCAAGCCCCAAGTGCCTTGTTGCTCAGTCACAGAGCCAGGCCCAGTGCCTGCAGCCCATCTGTCTCTCCAGCCTGCCAAGAGCCCTTCCTTCCCCTGTGCCCATGTTGATGAAACCCACCCCAGGTGATTCAGAACATTGTACTGGGGGAGGTTTTGCTGGCTATGGTGCCAGGCCTTTAATTTCCGATTTCCCAGCCTGACACCCCTAACGGTCCTAGACCTCTCTGCCCTGAGCCCCATGTGGTCATACATTACCTTGGCTGATGCCAGCCATGCCTTCCCAGCCATCTGGACAGAAAAATGAGGAAGGAGAGGACAGGATGATCTTGGCAGAGAGACCAATGGAAGCTACAGACACCTGGTCCCTACCCTTCCTTACCTTGCTGTGTATGTGCTGTTAAGATGCAAGGGTGATGGGAATGCTTCTTTTTTTATAGGACTCAGTTTCCCCATAAGTAGTTGGGAATCTTCAGTCCAAACTCAGCAAGATGTACTGAGATGCAAGTATTTCTTCCCCCAGATACAAAAAAAAAAATCCATAATAAACCCCAGTTGGGCACTTTCTAGGTACAGTAGGGCTCTGCCCTCGAAACACTCTCAATCAAGTTGGTGAGTCAAAACAAACTCACATACAAAGGTTAATTTCACAAATGAGAGCGCTGCCAAATGAATAACACAGGGCAAAGGCACCGCAGACTGGCACAGGTAAGAAGGACATGACAGGAGAGACCCTTGAGCTGGTGCTGAAAGATGGATGTGATCTCAAGAGTCTAAAGGCGAATGCGAATCGTGGCTACTGAGCACGGGGTAAGCATGTTCCCTCCTGGAGGACCTCACTGTCCAAGTAGTGAACGCACAGGCCATCCACCAAGGATGCTCAAGGCCGCTGGATGTGCACTGTGCCACCTGGGGGTAGGGGAAGTAAAGTGCCTGCAGGATGAACTTGATGCATGAAAACAAGAATTTTCTAGGAGATGACCTTGAGTTTCACAAGGGAGCAAAGGAAGACAAACCAATTAAATGCTAAGAAACACAATTTGACAATCGATTATCCTTGTAATCTAAAGGTTTTGGGGAACAGGAAAAAGAGACAAGTATCATCACTAGATATTGTTCAAACCCAAGCCCTCTGGATCCTAATTAGGCCAAAACACAAACTTCACTGAAGTGGAGCCCTGACTATGGCTAACATGCTACTGAAACCTCTGCTTTTACCTCCCTGCGTATAGCTCCAGCCTAGGGCCACCCAAGAGTGAGAGAGAAGAGAGAGAAGAATCAACTACGGAAGAGCCTGGCAGGAGCTGTCCACATCTGTGCAAAGGATGGAAAGCAACACCCATTAGAAACGCTACTGCATTACTTTCCTGGGGCTGTTGTAACAAAGTACCACAAAATGGGTGGCTTAAAACAACAGAAATTTATTGTCTCACATTCTGGAGGCTAAAGTCTGAAATCAAGGCATTAGCAAGGCATTAGCAGGGCCATGGTCCCGCCGAAGGCTCTAGGGGAGAACCCTTCCTTGCCTCTTCCTCACTTCTGGTAGGTGCTAGCAATC
Organism: Myotis daubentonii; assembly: GCF_963259705.1. Lineage (NCBI taxonomy): Eukaryota > Metazoa > Chordata > Mammalia > Chiroptera > Vespertilionidae > Myotis > Myotis daubentonii. The sequence continues at coordinate 94,389,572 of NC_081841.1, forward strand.
CTCATGTTCCTTGTTTTGTAGCAGCACCACTCCAATCTCTGTCTCCATCATCACATGGGTGTTCTTCTTAATGTGTTTCTGTGTCCAGATTTCCCTCTTATAAGGACATCAGTCATCAGGTTAGGGCACGCCCTAATCCAATATGATCTCACTTTAATTTGATATATCTGCAAAGACCCTATCTCCAAGTAAGGAGATTCACAGGTTCTGGGCAGATGTGACTTTGGGAGTGAGGGAAAACACTATTCAACCCAGTATTTCCACCTATTGCCAAAAGATGCCCTTAGAGTCAGAGATGCCAACCACCGTGGGAAGACATTACCCTGAGGTGGTAATGCCATCTCCTAATCAGCACCATGGCCACCCTCAGACCCCTTATGAAGCCTGAGATCATCAAAAAGAAGATAAAAAAGCTCACCTGGTATCAGTCAGACCAGTACATCAAAAGTCTTAAGTTCTAGACCCAAATCCACCTCTGACTGGCCAGGTAACCTCAGCCAGAATGAGAGCCTTCTCAATGACTCTGTTCTCTGTGAGGGGAGAATTTGGATTTGATTTCCCAGGTTCCTTCTAACCCACAAACTGCCAAATGAAAATCAGTACAAACTCATGACTTTTTAAGTATAAATGCAGGTAGTCCTGGCCGGTTTGGCTCAGTGGATAGAGTGTTGGCCTGTGGAATGAAGGGTCCTGGGTTCAATTCTGGTCAACGGCACATGCCCAGGTTGCAGGCTCAATCCCCAGCAGGGGGCATGCAAGAGGCAGCCAGTCAATGATTCTCTCTCATCACTGATGTTTCTATATCTCCCTCTCCTTTCCTCTCTGAAACCAATAAAAATATATTTACATGAAATACAGGTAAATAAATACAGGTGAAAGAAATAAATAAAGGTATATATGTGCTCATGTGTTGGCATACATAGATTTCCCAGGTGTATTCTCTACAAGGACATTGAAGCAATGACACTCCCGTAGCAATAAACACCCCCCAGTGCCTAGATCTTAGTTTCTAAACACCATTCTCCAGCAACGGACCCACGGCTCCTTAGAGAAGTGATGGATTCCAGGGCTATGACAGAAAAAAAAATGCAGCATAAGTCTAGAGTATCTTGTGATGCCAAAAAGTAAGGAAGTGCTCATAAAAAGATGAAACCATGTTAAAAGGGCACAGGTTCACCTTAGTAACAGTCAGACCAATATGTCAAAATTAAGTGTAACTGGCAGAAAACCAGAGGCAGTGACAGTATGATGTGTAGAAGATTCACGGGCCAGGTCTTGATGCCCAGCATTGGTTAGAGAAGCAATAAGAAAACAAAGCACATGCTGTCTAGTGGCTTTCAGAAGTTCCTGGTCCGCACATCAAGGAGCTCAATGTGCTGCTGACGTGCAACAAATCTCACTGTGCTGAGATCACGCACCACATCTCCTCAAAGACCCGCAAAACCATTGTGGAAAGAGCAGCCCAGCTGGCCATCAGAGTCACCAGTCCCAATGCCAGGCTGCACAGTGAAGAAAATGAATAGACAGCTTGTGCACACATTGTATTTGTGTTAATAAAACCATAGCATTCTGCCAAAAAAAAAAAAGACATATTAGAGAAGGGGTACTGAGAAGGACACAGCACTGCATCTAAGATATTCTTGCCAAAAATGCATAACCTCACTCTCAACATGAGAAAACATTGGCCAAACCAAAAGTGAGGGACATTCTGCAAAGTGACTGATTGGTACTCTTTAATGCTGCCAACATCATGAAAGACAATGAAAAACTAAGGAACTGTCACAGATTGGAGGAGCCTAAAGAGACATGATAAATGCAATGTAGGATATTGGCATAGAAAAAGGACATTAGTGGAAATATCCAAATAAAGTCTACAATTGGGTTAATAACGTTACACCAATGTTAATTGCTTGGTTTTGACAGTTGTACTATGGTTATGTGAGAAGTCAAAAAAGCAAAGAAAGACGGTGTGTGCCATGTGTACACCACACATGTACAGGCTACAGGGCACACGGAGTGCAAGAATGGAAGAATGGCAAGAAGTGTGTAAGAGAGCATGGTGGGATGAGGGGGCAGGGAAGGAGGGAATGCCCTTTTGCTGTTTCAGGCAGCATGCTGAGCCTCGGATCCAATTTTCACAAAAGGATTACGAGATTGCATTCTTTACCACAGGCAGCTGTCCCTGTCAAATAAATAATCATCGCCTTACATTTACATATCGCCTTTCATCCCACAGCCCTTCTCCTACAGCTAGGACCAGCCTAGGAACTGTCTCAGCACTTCTCAGGGAAGGGAAGAAGGCAGAAGCAGGGAAGGGGCCAGTCCACAGTGAGGAGACCAACCTGAACCAAATCCGGTTCCCAAGAAAGTCAGAGGAAGGGGAAACTCAGCTGCCGGGAAGAGAGGGTGGTGTTGGTGGTGCCCCATAGGTGCTCCACAATAAAGGCCAGGGCAGGGGAGTGGCACACAGCAGGCTCCCCAGCAGAGCGTCCAGACCTAGCAGCGACCACCCAGAAGCTATCCACTCTCAGCCTCTAAAATGTGTGTAATATTAGGCAAGTTCCTCATCACACATCCCCTATCACACAGGATTCCTAGGAGCACAGATCCATGGTAAGCACTTGGCATACTAGGGCACCTAATCTTGCAGTTCGCCTGTTGGCCACATGGGAAGGGCCAGATGTAGAAAGTGCACATCGGAAATGGTGGAAAATATCAGGACACCTACTGGTCTCAAGAAAAGAAGCTATGAGTTTTCCCAAGAGGCTGACTTTTCAGAAGTCCACTGCCGAGCAAAGTGGAGTGGGGTCCTTGTGTCCAAGCTAGAGGAAGCTGCCCACTCAGAGGAGGTGACTTGTTCTGATGTGGGGCTGTCCCTGAAAGGTCCACAGAGCAGGGCTGCGCCAGGCTGGGAAAGGAGGAGGGGGAGTGCTAAAGATGGGAGTTCCAACTCAGACAAAAACCTTTCTATCAAGGGCTTTATGTTTCCCAAGCAATTAAGACACAAGGCCAGAGCTACCAGGCCCTGTATCTGGTGTGGTTGGACAAACACGTGCACACTAAAAAGTCAGGTCAAAATACGACAGCTGTCACCACCCATAATGCAAACCGAGGCCAAATGAGAGAACCAGAGGAAGCGCCACAGGCACCAGAGGACAGAGAGGCCACTTTGGGTGTGAGGGGCTCCAAGGAGCAGAGATGGGCAAGGGGAGAGGGAAAGCTGCGGACACCAGAACCCACAGCATGCTCCGGAGGCAGCAGCACATCCGTCACCGCCATGATGGGGGACCGAGGGAGTGCACTGGAAAAGCCATTTGAGTCAGAGTGGAAAGAGCTGAGGTTTCAGGCTCTAAGTTAAGACACCCCATGTGCTCCCACAGCATGGGCACAGAGATCTTGGGTTGAGAGAGCTGGGGATGCTGGGAGAAAGAAGGTTTTGGCATCATGGAGCAAGTTTTCAGGAGGTAGGTTGAAGGATTTTTTTAAAACTTTCTCATGACACAGGATATTTGAGAGCTGATACAGACTGGAAACTTAGGTCACCTTGTGTAACAGAAAACCCAAACTTCCCCTTTGGCAAGGACCCAAAGCCCCTTGGTTCTCATCAGGAATCTCATGGCTCCTCTCTGGCCTCCTGCACAGAATCCCTCTCTTTTGGCCTCTACTGTGAACCCCAATACTTCCATGGCCCTTTCCCACTAAACCCCAATACTTCCCTTTGGCCTTCTCTAATAAACCCTAAATTCCCTTGGTCCTTACCCAATACATGTCCAAATTTCCTTCTGATATCCCAAATAAAACCCCAATTTCTTTTTGGCCTTCTATAAACCTCCCAATTTCCATTGGTCTATACTACTGAACCCATTCTTCCCTCTGTTCTTTCCCAAGAACCCAATATTCCTTGGAATCATCACCACCCATGGAACCTCAAAGGAGTATACATCGAACCCCCAAATATCCAACATCCCCCCAACACAAACTCCAACTACCTTTTCCCTTCCCGTGCCCAACTACAAACCTTCCTCGTTCAAATTCCCCCAAGAAATCCTGCACTTTCCTCAACCCTTCATCATCAAACTCCCAAATTCTCCTCAACTTCCCATTCCAAATCAGTTTCTCCTAAGAAACCCTCTCAGTTTCTTTTTAGGGACTCACTCTATAGTAGGTTTAGGTGCCACGGGCAGTACTGCTCAACTAGTCAGTGGCAAATGCCAGGCATTTTATTTCTAGTCCATCGTGGACCATGACACATTTCACAATATGTGCAAATCTCCTGGAGATTTTAACAACAACCAAACTGGCTTTACCCTTTTGAAGTCCTTCAGCTTCAACGAAAAACCCCTAAGAGTTTCCTTGGCTCCAACCACCAGATGCAAAGGACTTCCCTCGAGATTCCCCTAGGAAACACCAAAGTATTATGGCCATGTCCATCACTAGAGTCATTTCTAAATGCTTACTTGCTATTTTCTGCACTTACCTCACCACCAGCAGCCCTCGTCTACAGGACGCACCTTAAGCAGCACTCACCTGAGGATTTTCCTTCTCGGACTGTCTCAGTGGGTTGCCCTGAGATACCCGTTCACGGTCAAAACAAAAGGCTTTCCCAGGTATGTGGATAACCAAGAGCTAAATAGGTACAGAGCAAATCCCTTGGGACCAGCTGGAATCGACTGTTCCCATACTTCTGGGGAATGGAGGGGGGGGCAGTAACCTAAGCCCCGATGGGCCAGAGGGAAGCCCTAAAGAAGGTTTTGTGCCATGGATCCCAGAGGTCCCAAACTCTGTCAAGGGGTGTGTCACGGAGGGAGTGAGGCAGAGCAGGTGAAGAGAGTCCCACTGTCTCCAAGTTGTCCCACAAATGTTAGGCTGGGGGGAGAAAGCCCCTCCCACAGCATAGTAAGGGGACACATGGGGCAGGCTGGCCTCTGATGAGTAAGAAGAGGGAAAGTGTGAACAGAAGAGGGGGAAATCTAATTAAAACTGGTTCCTGCTCAGCCACCTGCTAAAAACCACAGTTCACCCAAGACTTGGACAGAAGGGTCACTGACAACATATCCAGGGATTTCTCTCTACGGCCTGAGACAGACTAAGGAAGGACTGGGCCGCCATCCCTCTCTGACTCCCCCAAGAGAAATAAACGCTCATGAAGCCGAAACCTGAGAAGATGCCAAGGGGTAGCAGGAGGCAATTTACAGCCAGGAAAACTGAGCACTCTGGCCAGATGTGGGCCCTGGGGAGGGGGCTGGGGCCTAAGGCATTTGTGCAGGGAGGGGGGAGGGGAGTCCCAAAAGTTCCTTCCCCAGGACACCCCCAGCCTGAGGCCCTGGGCTCCCACCTTCCCAGAGGCAGGGGAGGCGTGAGCAGGGCTGGGGGTCAGCAGCCTGAGGAGGCATGGTGAGAGGCAGAGAGGAAAGTAAAGCAAAGGAAAGGAGGTGGATGGAGGAAAGCCACAGAAGACACTGGAAAAGGTGAGCGAGAGAAGAGGTCCACAAGAGCAGGACACCAGGCCTCTGCCCTTGACCGATTCGCCCCTGGACTAGCTCCTTTCTCTAATAGTCATGACTCCAGGAGGCAGTAAATGAGAACCAGCAGGGAGACAAAGCTAGTTTTCCTTCTTGGCTTGGCCCTGCACTTCACAACCCCCACCCCAGGCAGAAATCTGGTCTTCCTCAGCACTGATGAGCATCTCTGTCCGTAACAGGTGTGCCAGCTTCCCAGCCTCCAGCCACTCCTGCCAGCCCACAGGTGGGGCAGAATGGGAAAAACCACACTAACAAGACTGTCAGAGCCCTCTCACCACTGCAAATAACAAATGCAATCCTAGGCAAGTGAGGGGGAACCCAAGGTCCAGAGAGGGAAAGGGCCACACCTGAGGTCACACAGCAGCAAAGAGAAGCCCAGCCCCAGACCCCTGAGTCAGCTCTGAGTTCTCCCACTCCCCACACTGCCGTCCTCCAGCCCCAGGGCCAGCAAGGGCCCTAGTTTAAGGAAACAAAGCTGCCCCATCCCTTGAGCAGCAAGGAGGCTGGGATAGAATGCCTGGAAGAAGTCAAGCCCCTAAAGAACTGAATGCAGAAATCCACTGACAAGAGGGGAAATTATTTTCCCTGGAAAAAAATTAATAAAACGCCCTCCCTTACTAGACCCCAGGGGTATTGGGCTGGAAGCTGACGTAATATAGAGAGAAGAGGCCAAGGGGAAAGGAGCCCCCCACCCCCACCCCCAGAAAGCCTACTGCCAGGAGCACAACAGGGAGGCTACAGCTGGAGCTGCGGGTGGGGGGAAGAGAACAAGCCAAGCAGGATGTTAGAGCCTGAGACACAGTCCTGTGGGCGTCTGGCTGGAAAGCAGAAGCCCTTGAATTGGCAACCCAGGGGGCAACGCTCCACTGGGGCCCAAATACAGGCGGTGTGGATGTCAGGTGCCCAAGGGGCTGCGTGTACTGGCAGAACCCACTGGATGTGAAGCCAGAGGTGCCGTGGGATGCAGGAGGTAGAGATCTGGGAGAGCAGGGAGTTGGGACAGAAACTGGGCTTCAGAGGCAGACACATGGCTCCTCCATTGAGGAGAGGTGGGGGGCCTGGGGTGACCAGAAGCAGATCATCCAGGGAAAGATAGGCATGGCCAGCACCCATCTTCCCATCCACTCCTGTCAGTCACCAGCTGCAGTTCTGCCGAAGCTGATGGCTATAATGGGCCCCACACCCAGAGAGGGTGCGAATGGGGGTGGAGGACCAGGACCTCGAGGAGACCCATCTTGGAGAGGAAAGAAGACAAGGAGAAGCACAGAGCCATCCCACTGCTGCCCGGAGTTGAAAAGGTGCTGCACCAGGAAGGGTTCACCTTTAAAGGGGGTCTCAGCAAAAGCCCCCTTGCTTCAGAGGAGCCCAGAGAAGCACCTGTAACTCAAAAGGTCAACAGAAAGTTGGTTCCCAGAACAAAAACCCCCACAAACACTTGGCCCAAGCCTTCCTGGCATGACAGCCCGTGGAAGGTTCTGGCAGCTGAGACCAACTGGCAGCTCCACAGTGCCAAGTGTGAGCTGGGGCTTGTCCCAGGCCAGCCTCCCCTCCACCCTGCCTCCCACTCAGGACCCGATGCTGGGATGCTCGGAGGGAGGAGGTGGTGGCCAGGTGGCCACCTCCCGATCTCATCTGCTCTCCACCCCCCTCCCTGTTCACTTACAGGCTAGGGGCCTAGGCTTCCCACAGGGCACCTTCAAACACTGTCCCCTTACAGAGGTGTTAGATGTGACTATAAAATAACAGGATAGGTTTCCTGACAGTCACCCTGACCTTGAGATGGGGTGAGTGCTTCTCCCACTCCCACTAGCCCCCCAATACACACACCGGCTTCACTACAAATAGAGGCCACAGCGTGTGGGCGAAAACAAAAATAATGACTGAGCTAGCATCCTGTCTTTGAAGTGTTGGACACATCCTTACCTTCTCTGAGCCTCAACTTCCTCATCTGTAAAGAGAATACCCCAGTACCTGACACAGGGCCATTGGGAAGACCACGTCAAACCGTGGGAGATAGGAGGAACCATGTCGAGTGATAAGCAAAGGGCTTAAGGATGATGGCGCTCAGGGGTGGGGGGTTCTGTCGGAACCAGGCTCTGGAGCAGCCTGCCTGGATCCGAGTCCCCACACACCACCAGCTGTGCGTAAGGAGTCAAAGAGTTAACGTTGGGAGAGGATGAGCGCTCTCCCTGGCTTGAGCGAGTATTTGTAGATGTCTGCTATTAGGCATCACTAGGCAGGTCCTTGGCCTCATGCCGTTGTCCTTCCACCACCAACACTGCACCGTCAGTATGTGCACAGGCTGCCAAGCTAGGGACTCCGCAGGGAGCAACTGGACTGTCCTCAGTGACACTGGGTCTCAGCTTTTGGTCCATTTAAGGCACTAAAACCCAGCCTGGGACAAAGGATAAGACTTTCCCAATAGCGGGAGCTCTGAGAAGAGTCTGGGCACATAGAGGGCTCTGGAAAAGGCACCTCCTGGGGACTGTTTGAGCTGAGACAGCCACTTTTCACGAATGTTGTGAGACAGTGGATGTTGGGCTGCCTTGGCTCCATCCCAGCCTTTCCACAGACCCACCCTGGAGCCAGTGATGTGTGGAATTTGAGAATCCCTGTGCCACCCAAGAAATGATGGCTGATTCACCCTAGAGCAAAGGTCTTGACCTGAATAAAATCAACATGGGAGAGAAATTTATGTTTCCTGCTGCCATCTAGTGGCCATGACAAATAAGAGCAGGCAACAAGCCAGAAGGCCACCAGCAATGACCATCAGTCAGCCCGGCACACCTGGACTGTGGGTGAGAGACAAGCTATGGGAGGCAGAAGCTAGCAGGAAGCACAGGGCACAATAAAAATCAGGAGACCTGGGCCCCAGCCTCGACTGGCCACCAACTGGCCACATAACACTCGGCAAGTTTCTTCCTTCCTAGAGCCTTACAACTTCCCCTTTTGTAGAACAAAGGATCATTTCTTGGATCCCTTTCAGGTAAAATTATCTATGACACTAATTCATACTAACGCGTCAATGACCAATAGCAGCTAATTGTGTAACTGTTCCCACTACACTCTCATCTTGAGAAGGGGGAAGCCTCAACCCACCACCCATTCATACAGTAAAAATGCACTGAACACCCCTGTGCTGATGCTGAGGCTGCTATTTTTAGCATTGCCACTACCTTAGCTCTGCTCCAGCCTCACAAAGACAGGCTGAAGAGGAAGGCCACGGTTGACGCTGAGCTGACACGGGCAAAGGAAGGAAAGCACTAACCCTGCACCTGACAGTGAGGACAGAGAGCCTAACCCTTTCACCAAACCTTCTCAGGCACTGTTTTCCTGTAACGCCTCACTACGACCCGAGGTGTTAACTCTTCATTCTAGAAGAAACAAAGACCCAGGGAGGTTCAGTAAACTGCACTCGCCCAAAGTGACAGCCAGTAAGTGTTGAGCTGGAATGGAAACCAGGCCGCTGTCTAGCTCGTACACTTGTGTGGCGGCGGATGATCACAATGGCAGTTCCCTCTCCTGCCCTTTACCGTCCATTTTCTTGATATCTGATTCTTGAGATCCTCTACGCCTGAGATCCTCCACCCTCCTCATCAGGGTTTTCCTTCCCAGCTACCCCTCGTTCAAGTCCACACTGCAGAGTTAGTTAGTTAGAGCCAGCTAAGGAGAAAAAAGCCAAATGCTGTCCAACTTTCAAGAAGCATCATTCTAGGGCATATCTGAAGTCATTTTGTTTGAGTTCAGTCTGATGGTGTTATTTCGTTTGGAGCTTCTCTTAGATGAGAGTCAATGGGGGAATGGGGGGATTAAAACATTGGAATAAAAGGCCTGGAAGAATCCAGAATCCAGGCCAAGTTTCACTGTGATTTCCCCTAGGAAGGACATGGGGGTTGAGGGACAGGTGTGAAAATGGGCTCTCTCACATTTTATTCTATTACTTTTATGATTTTTTTATTTTTATTTTTTGCAGCAACCACATTTTCATGTAATTGAGCATTATTTTGAAGTAAACACTTTATGCCAAACCCTATCCTGGTAAGGAAAGTGCCTCAGGAGGCAGGCAGGTCTCAGAGGACAGGCCAGAGAGCAGGAAGAGGGCCCATGTCTTTCCCAGGATGGGTGGGGTCTCTAGCACCGAGGCAGATGGTGGAGTGGTTTCTGGAGCACAGAGACAAAAATCTCTGCCCCCCAAAATACCTCGTCCATCTGCTCATTCATGCCTGAAATTCCTCCACTGAGGGGCAGTCTTTGATTCCTGGTCAGAAATAGGCCTGAAACCGTAAACCCACCCAAGAGATGAAAAACAGTGCCTTCCAGTCACTCGCAGAGGGAACGAGGTTACTGGTCTCTGGGAAGCAAAGCTCTCAGAATAATCCTGTGGAGACGGTGGGGACATTCGGGCTGGAGGCAGCAATAACCTGGTGGATTAATAAATGCCCAAAGGGGAGGAAGAGTTCTGTGCCAGGCTCCATACCCTGACTTAAGGGAAAGAGAGCTGGCTAACCAGGAGTGGACAGGACAAGGCTGAATCATCTGTGACCACTAGGGATTAAAAGCAGAACCTGCGGAGCACCACAAGCTGAAGAGAAGGATGATGCTACCAAGACGAGACTGGATACAGGAAAGCAGCATATCAGGAACTTGAGAAGTGGGAGTCTCCCACGCCAGGCTGGTCCCAAACTAGCTGGAGGCCTGCGCTGGACTTGGGTGTTTTTAACAGGATCTACACAAATGGGGCCACGTTCTGAAAAGCATGAATAAATAATGGAGGACCTGAGAACTGGGTCAAGAGAATGTCAGAATGTTAAAACTGAAGGAGAATGCTCAATGCCATTGTCATCAGGAAAGTGCAAATCAAAACCACAATGAAATACCACTTCACTGCTACCAGGCTGGTCATAATTGTTTTTAATTCTTTTTAAATGGAAAATAACAAGTGTTGGCAAGGACAGAAAGAAATCGGAACCTTCATATATTGCTGGTGGGAATGTAAAATGGTGTAGCCACTGTGGAAATAGTTTGACAGTTCCTCAAAATGTTAAACATAAAATTACCATATGATCCAGGTATATACCCAAAAGAATGAAAACAGGTGTCCAAACAAAAACTTGTGCATGAATGTTCATAACAGGTCTTTTCGCAATAATCAAAAAATGGAAACAACCCAAATGTCCATCAACAGATGAATGTATAAACAAAATATGCTAAATACTGCCATGGAATATTATTTAAGCCATAAAAGAAATGAAGTACTGATACATGCTACACATGAATGAATCTTGAAAATATTATGCTAAGTACTGAAATATGCCAGGGACAAAAGGTCACATATTTGAATGATTTTATTTATACAAAATGTCCAGAATAGGCAAATCCAGACATCAGATCAGTGGTTGCCAGGGGCTGAGGTGTATGGAGGTGGGGGAAGATGTCTAAGGGTGCAGCTTTCTGTTTGGGGCAATGAAAAAGTTAGGGAACTAAGGAGCAGGGATGGTTTTACAACACAGTGAATGGACTTAATGCCAATGAATTGTACTTTTAAATGGTTAATTTTATGTTATTTATGTATTTACCACAATAAAAAAATAATTTTGTAAAATATGGAGCAGGCTTTGAGAGGGAGATGATACCTGATGTCAATGCCCAAGGGCCTATCGGGAAGTGGTCAGAGGACAGAAGGAGCCTCCCAGAGGTCAAACTCTGACAGTACAGTGCGCATGAGGGCTAACATTCCCTGCACATCACCACGTGCCAGGCACTGTGCCAATGGCTTGATCAGCATAAGATGTTACTATTATTTCCATTTTCAGAATAAACAGAGGCTTAGAGAAGGTAGGGAACTGGCCCACAGTCACACAGCAAGTGGAGGAGCTGGGCGCCTGTGCTGTTGGCCTCTACACTATATACCAGCATCCATGCGGAGAACACGGCTATAGCTTCACACAGTCCACGCTTAATCAAGCCCCACTATCACCTTCTCCCATGTGACCTTTAGAGATTTACCCAGCCTTCTTGTGCCTGTTTTCTCATCTGTGCAAATTGGAATAACGCCATCAACAGGCTCCAAGGCCTGGAGGGGCAATGAAATGAGATCATGAATGTGCCTAGCGGCCCCTGGCAGATAAAGGGCTCCATAAACGTTCAGTTCCTTTTTCCCCCAAAAGTGGAAAGCATTACAAAGACAGAGTAAACTATATAAGCAGGTAGAGAGCTCCCTGTCAAAGGAGGTGAGAAGGTAAAAGAAAAGCAAAGGCCCCGCTCAGCAAGGACGGGTATCAGACAGGGACTGGTCCAGATGACCTTGAAGTTCCTACCCTTAAAATCTAATGTGGCTACAATATGAAGAGTGGGTTTCACCACCGGAGAGAAGGAACCATTCAAGGACACTGGGACCCTAGAGGACTCAGGGTTGCCAAAAAAGAGAAAAGGTGTAGAGAAGCGGATGGCTGGGAATAGCAAAAACAGTTTGCCAATAAAAATAGAAGTAACTTACGTTTTTAGCGCATCCCCATGTGTGCCAGACACTATGCTAAGCATTTTCCAGGGATTATCTCACTGAGTCCTCACATCTCCGTGGGCAGACACTATTATTATCTCATCTCACTGATGAGGACAGAGGCTGAAAAGCAGAGCAGCTTGCTCAAGGTCAGGTAGGTAGTGAGTGCCACGTGGCCACCGTGCCACAGGCCAGTCCTGAGTGCCACTCTCGAGAAGCCCCCTCGCCTGACTTGAGGGGTGACTGTCTTTGAACTTACCTGCCCAGCTCCACCTCCTGCTTCAAGCAGAAGTCTCTGCAGAGCAGAAAATTAGCCTCACGTGGCAGAACCTTCTCCTCACCTGCCTATGGCCAGAAAGCTAGAAGCTGATGCTAAGAAGAAATTGTAAGAGGATCCAGCAAGTATTTGGGAAATTTTTGTTAAGTAGGAAAAAAAAGAAAAACTTCTGTTTTCACCAACTCACTCAGCTGGTGGGGCAGGACTGGCCACAGGCACAGGCAGCCAAGCAGCTGGGAAGTGACCCACTGGGCATCCCAACAGCACCCTCTTAAAGGAGTCCTTCAGTGTGGTGCCTAAGGCTCCCCTCGCTGCCACTAATCAGCAGCCCATGCAGGCAAGAGGACTCGCGGAAGGCATCAAAGAAAACCCAGGGCCTGGGGTGCTCAGAGTCCAAACCACCTGAACAGGGGCAGAGGGCAATGGGGAAGAGTAGAGACTAAGAGCAATGGGGGACGGTAGAGCGTAGCAGTAAGCAGGGCTCTAACTCTGCCTGGTTCCTCACGGCTTTCCCCATAACCCTGGGACTCAGATCCACAGCAGATCCATTCATCTTCCTCTTCAGCCACCTCACAAAGAAACTCTGAGGACAAAAGAGGCAAATTCTGAAAGGGATATTAAGATCTCAACTTTTTCTTAGGCCAACAGTTAAGGGGTTATGGTGTATCAGACACTGCTAAACCCTACATATGGATTATCTCTTTTCATTTCTGTAATGGACCTATGCAGTTGGTTATTACCATCATCATCACTGTTCAAATGCAGACAAACCGTGCTGAAGAGGTAAGTGACTTCTGCAATGACAAACCAGTATGTGGTAGAAGTGGGATATAAACCCATGTGGTCTGACCTCAGAACCCACAGTCTTAACCAAGATCTTTTACCACTTTCTAAAACGGACTCTCAAGAGCTAGTAAAAGTAATTATTAAGCATAGTTCCTGGCCGCAGAGCATTTACAGCCTGATTAGGGAAATGGATAAATAGATCCAATGCACAGGAAAATACACCTCTACATGTATTATTTTTTTTAATATATTTTATTGATTTTTTACAGAGAGGAAGGGAGAGAGATAGAGAGTCAGAAACATCGATGAGAGAGAAACATCGATCAGCTACCTCCTGCACATCTCCTACTGGGGATATGCCCGCAACCCAGGTACATGCCCTTGACCGGAATCGAACCTAGGACCCTTCAGTCCACAGGCTGACGCTCTATCCACTGAGCCAAACCGGTTTCGGCGCCTATACATGTATTATTACTAAAGGTGTGCATTCATCACTTCAATTACACAAAGTCATGTGTGTGTACGCGCACACACAGGCATATTACTACACATGTGCTGGAGAATCAATGCAATGACTCAAAAAGAGGATTGTGGAAATTTAATTTTAAAATATGATAATACACAATAGCCAAAAGGTGGAAACAACTCAAGCGTCCATAAACAGATAAATGGATAAACAAAGTATGATCTATATATACAATGAAATTTATTATTCAGCCTAAAAAAGGATGAAATTCTAATACATGCTACAACATGGGTGAACCTTGAGGACATTATGCTAAGTGAAATAAGCCTGTAATAAAAGGACAAATACTGTATGACTGCACTTATAGGAGGTCCTAGAATAGTCAAATTCATAGAGACAGAAAGTAGAGTGGTAGTTGCCAGGGGCAGAGGGTTGGGAAGAGAATGGGGAGTTCATATTTAACGGGTTCAGAAGTTCAGACTGAAATTATAAAAATTCTGGAGATGGATGGTAGTGATGGTTAGACAATAATGTGAATGTACTTCATGCCACTTGTGAGGCAAAATTTTATGTGTAACTGGACTAGCCATGGTGTGCCCAGATTAAACATTATTTCTGGGTGTGTCTGTGAGAGGTTTTCTGGACGAGATCAGCTTTTGAATTGGTGTACTCGATGTAGCTTGGCATCATCTAATCCAGGTTAGGAAACATCCAGCCTGCAGGCCATATAAGGCCCAAGAAATCATTTGGTCTGGCCCTGCCTAGGCATTAGGGGTGAGTTAATTAAATGCTTGACCAAGTATAGCAGGCTAATTTTTAATTTGGTAATTTTGTATGGACCTTGAATAATGTTAAAAATATCTAAATAGCCCTTGGCAGACAAAAGGGTCCCCACCCCTGATCTAATCAGTTGAGGGCCTGAACAGAATAAAAAGTGGAGAAAGTAGATATTTGCCTTTTTCCTGCCTCACTGCTTAAGCTGAGACACCCCACCTCATCTTCTCCTACCCTCAGACTAGGATTTACACCATCAGCTCCCCTGGTCTTCAGGCCTTTGGACTGAGCTCAGAGTACACCACCTGGGTCTCCAGCTTGCAGATGGCAGACAGTGGGACTTCTCAGCCTTCATAATCACGTGAGCCAATTCAATTTATACTATACTAGAGGCTCAGTGCACGAAATTCGTGCATGGGTAGGGCCCCTAGGCCTGGCCGGCCATCGGCCATCAGGGCCAATCTGTGGGGTGATCGGGGTTCCCCATTTGCACCTGCCTTGGCTGGCCTGGTGCCGCCCACTTGCCAGCTCCATCCCCCCTGCTGTCGGCCACTAGTCAGGGCCTGCAGGCTGGGGGCAGCTCCTGTGTTGAGCGTCTGCCCCCTGGTGGACAGTGTACATCATAGTGACCGGTCATTCTGCTATTTGGTCAATTTGCATATTAGAGTTTTATATAGATGGATATGAAATATGTGTGTGTGTGTATCCTATGGGTTCTGTCTCTCTGGAGAACACTAATACACTACTAAACTTGGTCACTTAAAAATGGTTAAAATAATAAATGTTATATATTTTTGCCACAATAAAAAAAAATTAAGAAAAAAAAAGTGCTGGTGGTGATGGTGATAACCACTGAACCTTGGAGTTTTGTCTTTGCTCTAACCAGTGAGGAACAGAGAGTGGTAACCCAAGAAGCCTTGTTGGGATGTGCAAGGGGGAAGAAGGCAATTCTGGGGGCAGGGGGATTTATCCTTTGGTATTTAAAGCCCCCTTGAAAATGATCTGAGAACAGGCCTTCTATGTTTGAAAGTTTATTCCCCATTAAGTGAGAATACTCAAGAAGGTAAAGGAGATAATCCCTTCCGGTGTTTGCCTGTCCAAAGGAGGAGTGCTGGGGTCCTAAAGGTGGAACTGGGGGAAAGAAAGAGATCAGGGCTCTGGGTCTTTAAGATAATGGGCCACTGAACCCACGTTCCTGGCCCACACAAGTTGAGAGCCAAACAGGATGGGGGAACCTCTACAAAAATAACAAAATTACCATTTTAATATTAGTCAGATATTTATTGATCCTGTATTAAATACTTTATAAGCATCATCTTATTTAATCCTTATCACACCCCTATGAGGTTTCAGCATTGCACCCATTTTACAGAGGGAGGAAAGTGAGGCTCCAAGAAGTTAAGAGACGTGCTCACAATCACCACGCTAGCGAGCCAGGATCTGAATCTCTATGACCCAAAACCTCTTTTCTTAGCCACCACAGGATACCGTTTTCTTTGGACTCTTGAATACAACAAGCTCATAGGAAATCTCATTGTTGGGAGTGAATATTGCCAAAAAAAGCCAGTATTTATCCAAACAACATGTTTAGGGGCCTTAAATGCTGAGTGATATACTAATTCCTGATCCCTATCCACAAAACACAAACAAAAAGGCTCTTTTTTAAAAAAATTATAGAAAAATATTTACTGATGTCAGAGTTGTTTACAATAAATGTTAATGACAGAAATAAATGGAATATATCATATGACAGACACTACTTTTGTAAAAATGTCAATGTATCTATAATAATAAAAGCATAATGTGCTAATTAGACCGGACATCCTTCCAGACGACCTTCCGGATGAAGCCGGGGCTGCAAGGGAAGCTCGGGTCCTGGGTGCCAGAGGGAAGCTGGTGACGGCAGCTGGGGGAAGGAAAGCCTACTCTTGCACGAATTTCATGCCTCGGGCCTCTAGTGATTATATAATTGGATAGAAATGTGAATATTCAAATACCCAAATGGCAACTATGGTTTTCTCAAAGTGGTGGGATTATAAGAGAGTTTTATTGTGCTCTCTTTACTTCTATGTATTTATTATATTGAGCATGCTTTCTTTTTTCTAATTTTTTTCAATTACAGTTGACATTCAATATTATAATAGGTGTACAGGATAGCAGTTACACATTTATATAACTTACAAAGTGATCCCCCCAAAAGGTCTAGTACCCTTCTGACACCATATATAGTTACCACAATATTTTTTTACTCTATTCCCTATGCTGTGCTTTATATCCCCGTGACTATTTTGTAACTGTCAATTAGTCCTTCTCAATCCCTTCACCTCAAAGAGGCTGTTCTTGAGTAAGGATCACAAGTGTTCTCTGGGCTCACTTTGGGGGTCAGTTTCAAGCTTAGCGTCAGCCAGAAAACTTTGTTAAAACAGCAAGCTTCCCTCTTTACCACTCCTCTCGTGAAACCAGGCAGGACTGCTATTCCTAATAGGCCAACAAGGTATCATTTTAAATTGGGCTTTCAGAGGCCATTTAAGGCAGGAGCATAAAATTCTTCTGAAAAAGACCATCTGAACTAAAAAGAAAAAAATCAATTGGGATCACATAGGTGGGAAGGAACTTAAATTAGGGGTTTGTTTTTAGAGTAAGAAATATGAAACATCTCTCTTGTCACAGTATTCGGAAACAACCAATAAATATATACGTATTTTTAAAAATCATTCTTCAGTTGTAAATCTACAGCCAATTAAGGGAGATGACTCGAGGAGGTAGAGTGTGACAGAGAAGGAAAGGAAGAGGAGGCACCTCTTCACACACAGTGAATGCCATGCTTCGGAAAGGACTAGAGACCTCATTTTACAGGGCGAGGTCCTGGGGAACACCAAGATGCTGCTGTTGTTACTGTTCACTAAAGAAATTTTAGACATTACAGAAGAACATAAAAAAGAACAAAAATCAGCCCTGGCCTGGTGGTTCAGTTGGTTGGAGCATTGTCCCATGCGCCGAAAGGTCACAGGTTTGATTCCTGCTCAGGGCACATATCTAGGTTGTGGATTGGAGTGCACAGGAGGCAACCAATTGATATCTCTATCTATCTATCTATCTATCTATCTATCACTCAATAAAAACATATCCTTGGGTGAGGATTAAAATAATAATAATAATTCTAAGCAGTGTTGCAATTTTGCAACTCTAGACAAAAACGGCACTGTATCTCGGCATTTTCTACATGGACCAGTTTCAATCATGCTGACAGGAATTTACCACTTTTGTTTTTGGGGGTGTTTTTTTCTTTGTTGTTGAAAGTATTACATATACCCCCTCCCCCCCCCCCCCACTGACTTCTTCTAACCCATCTCTACCACCAACCCCTCCCCCCGCACCCTAGGCCTTCACCACCCTATTATCTGTGTCCAGGGGTTATGCACTTCTGTTTAAAGTGTCTCTTCAGCCAATTGGTCACATACCAGATGAAAGCGTAGTTCCAAATCCCTCCAGCAGCCCCCCTGTTGGCACCAATCACACTGTTTTGCATCAGACTTAGCCGAGAACAGGAGTGTTTCCCCCACTCTGCTGTAAACTCCAGGCCCCATTCACCTTTACATGGCTGCCTTCAAACACATCCAATACTCATCTTCTATCATTGGTTCACACTGTTTTTTAAACTCTTTCACATACCCAGGTCCCTGCCTAGGAAGTCATATGTCACAGCACTTCAAAGTGAGAAGGATCTGACATCTTGGGCAAGCTCTTTACCCAAAGTCCCTAGGACGCCTCATCTGTAAAAGAGGGGTGATGATACCTCCCTGAGAGAGTTACTGGAAGGACACAGTTAGATAACTCACAGAAAAAAACACATAATACATAATAACAAACCCACCAAAAAATCGCTTAATCCTCTACCCACTGGAGGAGATTAAAGAATCACACAGCTGCCTTTCTCATCTGAAGCTCATCCAGGTCCTGAATGCCTGGGCAGAGACTCAGAGCCTTCACGGACTGCACCAAACCACTGAACCTCAAACCAAGGGTAAGGGAGGTCTGGCAAAGCTTGACTTGGATGGCAGGCGGGCAGCTGGTCAGCATGGAGCCACAGAAGCTCTGGATCAGCTGTGAACAAAGGATTGAGGACACACTTAGGGAAACCAAAAAGCAGCAGCCTGAAATCAACCCAACCAGGGCACTAGGACCAAGCAGGGAAACCATTCAAGGTGCCACTGGCTCCTCCCAACTGGGAGCCTGGAAGCAGGTGACTGGTGCAACCGCAGTTCCCTAGCTGACCCTGGACAAATCTGCTATTGTTCATCCACGATGCTGGGAGTTGAGTCACCGTGGCATTGTCCAACAGCGCTATCAGGAGGAAACAGCTGGAGAGACCAACACCAAGTGCAGGAAACCTCCACCTCCACCAGAGCTCCCCTCGGAGGCTCCACCCTGTATGGGAGGTCCAGCATCCTGCCTGCCTGGCCCTCAGGGACCCCCGACTAACCCCAGAGGCATCTACAGTCTGAACAGACATCCCTATTTCCTGCCTCCGTTTGCCTGGGGCAAAATACTAGCTCTTTGTGTAGCATTTTGGCAATTCTCCTGGGGGAGAAGAGGTGAGATCTCCTAGTTTCACACTCCAGTAAATAGAAGCCAGGGTGCAAGAAACCTGGCAGTAGACAATAAAAACAATTACACCAAATTAATTTGAAAAGGACATACCATATGACAAGGAGATGGATTTTCCCTGGACTAAAAAGATGAGCAGGTAGATGCCGCCTCACTGCAACAGCACCGTGGGATAGGGCTAGATGCTTAAACCTTTCTGAAAGAGGGATTCTTGCCAACTTCCTCGTCTAGAGACCTGATGAAGATCTCCTCTGTTCCAACAGAGGGCCTAAGAATCCCTGCTGGGATTTAGAAACAACTCAGAAAAGCAGCAGGGTGGTCATGGTTTAAAGTCCTAGAGAGCTGCATTTGACTCCTGCCTCTAACAGAGTACTGTGTGACCTACGTGGTGGGAGTTACAGTGCAGCCTTAAATCAGATGATACCTGATTTAAGCACATGTGATACCAGCTGGGCATACAGGCACATTCCCACATTGTGCCAAGACTGAGGGGTCAGGGAAGCACAGGCCCCGTGGCTGAGACTCAGATCCAGCCAATAGGTGCCACAGGGCAGTACGTCAATGTAATTAGGTCTGACAACAATAAAAAGCCAGAAATCTCTCTTCTTATGAAATCTCTTCAGTGTTTAAATGTTGACATCTGTGGAGTGGATCTGAACGAGGGCCACTGGACTGCAACCTCAGCTCTGGACCTTAGGTTCCTCATCTATAAAATGAGGGCGAATAAAAGAGCCCGGTGTTGGGAGGATTCGATGAGATTAGGCCTGTTAGGCGCTTCCCGCTGCCTGGCACTAGAAAGCACTTGACAAATGGCAACTGTCAGCTAGGCAGAGCTGAAAGAGCCTTGGGGAAGATCCACCCAACCTTCTCGTTCTATTAAAGAGGAAACTTCAGAGAGGTCCTGGGATCGACCCATGACCTGCTAATAAGCCGATGGATGGCAAGAGTCCGACTGAACCCAGATCCCAGACTCTCCCTGTTAATGGACTCAGTTTATCACGGACAGCCCTGCAATTGTCCCTCACTGGTGCTGGGCTCACCAACTCTGAGGGGCAGCTCCCCAAGGTAAGTGTGCTGTACACATCTTTGTTACATCCACAAAACTCAGCCTCACACCAGGCAGGTGACCAGGTGCACTACTCAATGTGAACTGGTCCGTGGATGTGCTCCTCCTCCCCCACTGCCCTGTAGTCCAGTTTACATTATGTTCCTTGGACCGGGCCCTGTGCCAAGCTCAGCTCCCTTACCTATCACCTACCCCAGCCTAGTCTGGGAGGTAAGGGAAGACTAGGCACAAAAGGATGGGGGGTGACATCAACAGGTAGAGAGGATGAGGGGTGACATCAACAGGTTGAGGATGAGGATGGGACAGAGCTGGCCTGAGTGAAAGAAGGTGGCCAGATGGCTGGAAAGTATACTTGGGGCCAGTGTGGGCTGGTGCAGCTGGAGGAGAGGGGATAACTGAAAGGCAAGGGAGGTGGGAGAGTGGGCTGGGAAGGAAGGTTGTGGCTGCTGGTACGCAAGGGTCCCTAAGCTGAGGGGGCTCTGGAACAGCTGGCCTGCTGGGTTTCTGCCACACAAAGGTGCTAATTAGGCAGCTTGGGGCAGGTCCCAAAGCACTGAGCTGTGTTCCCTTAGGTAAATGAGCAGCCAAGGTTGTATCCTGTCCCCAGACCCTAGGGGTATCCTGTTTGAACTTGTCCTTACTGGGAAACTTTCCACCCTTGATGTCTCAGGAGCCCTGGAATTTCTCCCAGCTCCTTCCAAAGCATGCACTAAAGCTTTCTAATTAACATGAGCTGAAAAGTAAACCTTAGCTTTAAAACGGCAACAGGGGAAAGAAAGAGAGCTTGGGTTCTGTATTTCCTAATGGAGTCATCTTAAGTTGTAGAACTTTGTAGGCTGAAAGGACTTGAGGGACCATCTGGAACAAACCCCTCATGTTACAGAGAGGCAGGGAGGTCCAGAACAGGGAGTGATGGGCCCAAGGTCAATCAGCCTGTCAGTGCACTGACACCAGACTCTAGGGCCCCCACAGCCAGGCCAGTGCACTTTCAGGGACAGGACAAAGCCTCAGTCACTGCATTCCATCTTTTCACCTAGGAATACCACCAGAGCCACATCAACACTGTCACAATATCTCACCTCCCCAAGGGGGTCTTAGAAAATCCACACTTCGAACAAAGGCCCAAAGTCATTCACACCTTTTAGTACAGGTTTCTCTCACCTGCTAAGAGCTCACTCTCCTCCCAAGTCACAAGAGGTAAACTGAAGGGAGGGAAGAAAGGCACGGAAGTTTCTGGCCACCAGAGAAGTGTATGGGATGTGTTCACCTCGGGGAGGTTCACAGGTTAAACCCACATCCCTGAAGGGCCTAGGCCGGCTGGCCAAAATGAAGGGGGAAGTGGGGAAGGGCTGAGACTTTGAGCAGAAAAAAGAACACACGAACATCACATGGCTGAGAGAGGCTTTCACAACAATACTCCAGAAGGGCAGAAGAGAGACCTGGGAACTACAACAGTCTTTGCGGGGTCCAGAATCATGTTTTCCGACCTGGAAAGAACACAGACTTTGGAACCCCCAGATTTGAGTTTAAATCCCTTCTCTGGCACATCCCACTACATAACTTGGGAGTGGGGGGGGGGGGGGAGCAGTAATGAGCCCCTTTGTTTTCCTCATTTTACAAAATAGATGCATAAAGAAAAGCATTGAGCAATGGTTATTCATGTCATTGAGACTTTCTTCCTGATATTAAACCATCTCTTGCCCCTTTGTAAGTATCCTGAGAGCAAAAAGCATAGCTGCTTGTCCACCTGGAGTCAGAGAATGAGCCTGGAGAAAGTTCATGTGTGACTGACTTTCTAAACCACATCCCACCTCCTTCCCTGTGGGTGATACAACCTGAGGGGCATGCGTCTGATCAGCAAGGAACTGATCACAGCACCCTAAGGAGGGTGTGCAGCTCCATTTCATCCCACTCCAAACCACAGAGGTTTCTGATGGCCAGTCCAATACCTCTGCCCCGTGCCCCGAGCTCTCCCATACCATCCACCATAGTTCTGCCTTTGTACCCAACTTGCCATGCTTAATAGATGTCACCTGACATGATTCTCATTTCTGGAGGGCGCTGGGAGGAAGAAAGAAAGTAGAGGGTAAATGTTTTCCCACAGGTTACAAATGAGGAAGCTAAGGCAAGGAAATTAGATTGTCTGCTGCTACCTGACAGTCAGCCCAAGGCTGGTTCTCAACTCAATGGCTGGGAGTAGTGAAGCCATGTTGGACAGGAGTGGTAGACAGAGGCTTACTGGTTCTAAGAGCAAACGCAGGGGGTTGAGCTGAGAAATTTTTAAAATACTTGTCAATAAATATAGACTGTGTGCCCTGTTCCATTAAGAAAAAAAAAAAAAAGTGCCCTGGCCAATGTGACTCCGTTGATTGAGCAGCATCCTGTACACCAAAAGGTCACAGGTTCAACTTCCAATCAGGGCACATGCCCAGGTTGCAGGTTTGATCCCAAGTAGGAAGTGTGTCAGAGGTAGCTGATAGATGTTTCTCTCTCATAGATGTTTCTCTCTGTCTTCCTCTCCCTTTCTCTCTCTAAAATCAACAAAAACATTAAAAAAATAAAATAAAATCAATAAAAACATATCCTCCGGTGAGGATTAAAAAAAAAAATTTTTTTTAAGTCCTGGCTGGGTGGTTCAGTTGCTTGGGCATCATCCCATACATCAAAAAGCTGCAGGTTCGCCGAAACTGGTTTGGCTCAGTGGATAGAGCGTCGGCCTGCGGACTGAAAGGTCCCAGGTTCGATTCCGGTCAAGGGCATGTACCTGGGTTGCGGGCACATCCCCAGTAGGAGATGTGCAGGAGGCAGCTGATCGATGTTTCTAACTCTCTATCTCTCTCCCTTCCTCTCTGTAAAAAAAAAAAAAAAAAATCAATAAAATATATTAAAAAAAAAAAAAAAGCTGCAGGTTCGATTCCCAGTCAGAGCACATACCTAGCTTACAAGTTCGGTTCCGGGTTGGGATGCATTAAGGAGGCAACCAATCAATGTAATCAATGTTTCTCTCTCTCTCTCTCTCTCTCTCTTTCTCTCTCTCTCTTTTTCTCTCTCTCTCCCCCTTCCTCTCTAAAATCAATAAGCATATCCTTGAGTGAGGATTTTTTTAAAATCATTTTAGATGTAGGGAATCAGATAATCTAATAGGAGAGATAGGTTAACCATCCTCATCATCCTCACAACCACCCCCACCTGCTACATAGTGCTTTCTACATATTAGGCAGGTTCTAGATGCTTTACATATGTCAACTCACTTAATATTCATGGTAACCTTGTGAAATAGGTGCTTTTTATCCCCATTTTACAGAAGAGAAAGGGGTCTTTAAGAACTTGCCCAAGGTCACGTGACTGGGGAGTGACTGCCAGGGTCTGAACAGGACATGTAGCCTTAACCATTTCCTGGACTACCTCTCACCACACAAGCTCCTCCACTCCCAGGTCCATCCCCTTCACCTCCCAAGCCATTAGGTAACAGGCTGGCAGGCAAACTCTCAGCCCTGAGGTTCCAGTACCTGTAGCAACTGCCTCCCAAAGTGTTTCCTCCAATTGCAAGAGCCAAGTACTCAGATCTTCATGATGGGCTCCACAAATGTTCTGCCCTTGACCTCCTATGTTCCTTCTCCAGGCTGGGACAAGACACAAGAGGAGGCAGGAGCCAGAATTCTACCAGGATATTCTACTCCCATTGACTCAGAACCCCAGAACAGATGGACAGGGGGATTTCTGAGTGAGTAACTAACCACAGAAGAATAAAGTTATGTAAATCAGCCTGGAACACAGAAAGAAATAAGGCATGGGCTTTCTCAGAATCAAGCTGAGCAAGTGGGAAATACCCAACACAGGCTCCAGCACTGTTCTTGCCTTGAGGCAAAGCTGGGCCTATTGTGAGTTTCTAGACTGTTCCTGATTATAAAACTATAAGGCCTTTACCCCACAGGCAGCAGCAGAGGGACTGCTAACACATTTGGATTTCTCCCACCAACAGAAGAAAGGCCTTAGGATACAAAAATCAGACATATAAATGAAGCTCTGATTCCTCCCCTTCCCTGTGTTCTCTTTTTGCTGAATTATTTTCCCAATGGGCCTCCTGTCACCATCTCCCTCCTGCAGCTTCTAAAACTGAACCCAAAGGATATACCAACTGCTTGGCCTCATCAGGACAGGAGGTGACAGTGGGGGAAACTCCAATGGCAAACCCATTGGCCCATCAGGGAGCCAGGCGATGAAGGCAGTCTGTGCTGCCTGCCTAGAGTCAGCTTGGAACGCTGGAAGGGGAGACTGGACATGCTGCAGCTGGAATTTCAGATTTTCCGTAAGTTAGAATGAAGTTATTTTTCCTGCTTGCTCATCTTCTTCAATAAAACCGTCCTGCTGGTAAAGGTGAAAATTTGTCACCCTCAAAGGCTTACCACTCATTCTGGCCCGCTGTGTACATCTCCAATAGGGAAGGCTCAGGCCGAGTCTAGGGAACAACAAACGAGCTGGAGTGCGTCCAAAGGCGGCAACAGGGTGGTTGGGTCTAGAAATGAAGTGATCTGGGAGACAGCTGGTAGAAGCAGTGACGAGACGAAGAGTAGCTGTTGTCAAATACTTCTGGGTTGTCATGTGAACAGGGGAGCAGGCTCCCTGTCTCAGGCTCTGCCCTTTTACCCACGAGGAAATTGAGGCTTAGAAAGGATCAGTATATTGCAAGGCAAACCAACAGAGCTGGTCTAAGAAGCTGGGCTGTGCCCCAGGGCCTGCATACTGACCCACTGCACTGCACACAGTGGCAAATGCCTTGGTCGTGGAAGAAGCCAATAACAAAAGACCACATATTGTATGATTTCATTTATATAAAAACTAGAGGCCTGGTGCATGACATTTGTACACTGGGGCGGGGGCGGGGGGAGTCCTCAGCCTGGCCTACGCCCTTTAGCAGTCTGGGAGCCCTTGGGGGATGTCCTACTGATGGCTTAGGCACGCACCCCAGCTGCCAGTTGGACATCCTTAGTGCTCCCACAGAGGCAGGAGAAGCTCCCACAACCACCACTGCACTCGCCAGCTGTCAGCCCTGCTTGTGGCTGAGCAGTGCTCTCCCTATGGGAGTGCACTGACCACCAGAGGGCAGCTCCTGCATTGAGCATCTGCCCCCTGGTGGTCAGTGGGCATCATAGCAACCAGTTGTTCCGCCATTGGGTCAATTTGTATATTATCCTTTTATTATATAGGACAGTGATGGCGAATCTTTTGAGCTCAGCGTGTCAGCATTTTGAAAAACCCTAACTTAACTTTGGTGCCATGTCACATACAGAAATTTTTTGATATTTGCAACCATAGTAAAACAAAGATTTATATTTTTGATATTTATTTTATACATTTAAATGTCATTTAACAAAGAAAAATCAACCAAAAAAATGAGTTCTCATGTCACCTCTGACATGCGTGTCATAGGTTCGCCATCACTGATATAGGATGCCCATAACAGGAAAATCTATAGAGGTGCAAAATAGATTAATGGTTGTCTAGGGCTAGGGATGAGGGAGAAACTAGGGGAATGACAATTATGGCTATTTGGGTATGGGCTTTCTTTTAGGGGTGATGAATGTTCTAAAATGGATAGTGGATGCCTGGCTGGTGTGGCTCAGTACTTGAGCATTGACCGATGAACCAGGAGGTCATGGTTTGATTCCCAGTCAGGGCACATGCCCAGGTTGCAGGCCTGATCCCTTGTGGAGGGCATGCAGGAGGCAGCCAATCAATGTTTCTCTCTCAATGTTGATGTTTTTATATCTCTCTACCTCTCCCTTCCTCTCTGAAATCATTAAAAATATTTTTAAAATAATAAAAAATTTAAAAAGAACTAGTTGACTATCCTGTTTCCCTTTGGTTAGAGCGTCAACCCACACACCAAAGGGTCACAGGTTCAATTCCCGGTCAAGGGCACAGACATGGGTTGCAGGTTCAATCCCCAGCCCTGGTTGGGGCATGTGCAGGAGGCAACCAATCAGTGTTTCTCTTTCCCTCTCCCTCTCCCTCTCCCTTTCCCTCTCCTTCTTCCCCTTCCTCCCCACTTCCATTCTTCCTGAAATCAATGGAAAAATATCCTTGGGTGAGGATTATAAAAAAAAGAAGAACCAGTTGGCTATCTTAACAGATTACAGGGAACCTGATAAGAGATAAAGATTATGAATCAAGCAAGGGAAGACAGCAGCTCACAAACTCACTACCTCTTGCCCAAGATGTCACTTACTCAGTCAACAAATATTTATCAAGAACCTACTCTAGGCCACAATTTAGAATGCTCAACATCGCAGAACTGGAGTCCAGAGGCCAAATCCAGCCTGCCAAGCAAAATGTGCCAACCCCTGTGCTAGATGCAGCTAGAGCCATGGGTGAAGGAAAGGGGTGAGTGGTAACAGTCAGGGTCTCCTTGTGGAGTTCACATCCCAGTGAGACAACCCTACAGGTGAGATCCAATTAGAATGCAGAGAAATGTTATAAAGGAAAGAACTACAGCCTGTGTGAGCTCAGAACAAGGGACTGACCTGGGCCAGAAAAGGCTTCCTGCCTGATGGACTTGACTCTAACACCTGAAAGAGCAGGAGGAAGCCACATTTACAAAGGCCCTGGAGAAACGAAGGGGTGGGGTAGGCAGAGCATGTGGTCTGGTGAAGGACTAAAAGGCACCAAGGCAGCAGTACAGAGTGCTGTGCAGGGCAGCCTGCGCTCCCCCGCCCATCCCCCCGGCCTCACAGCCCCAGGTCCAATCACTGGAGGCTATGAGAACAGGGCTGAGAGTCAGCCACCTGACAGTGCTAACTGTGTATAAACCCTCAGCCAGATGACCTAGGAAGACTTAATCCAGCCAGAGGTTGGAGAATTAATCAATGGAAAAATGTTTCTTAATCACCTAACAAAGTGCCCATCGCTTTCTTTACCCAATATCGTACAGGACATAAAATAAGAAAAAGATGCAATCTCGGACTTCAAAGAGAAAACCAGAAGTTGAGGAAACAAGCCCAAGCCCTCAGCTCTGCTACTCAAATGTAATGGCACTCACGCAGAGCCTGGAATGTACTTCCCCAGGTCTCCCAAAGGACTGTTCCCTCCATTCCTGGAGGTCTCTATCAAATGCAACATTTCCCTACCCACCCCACACAAATAACACACTTGTCTTCTCTCCTTCTCCCCGCTCCTCCAGCCCCTCTCCCCCACCCCTCCTAAGCCCCGGCATTCCCTCCCTATGCCCTGACCTTGCTTAGTTTTCTCCCGTACACTTAACTCTGCCCATTATACATGTATCTGTTTGTTCACTGACCAGCTTACACTAGAATGGAAGCTTTATGAGAACCAGACTTTGTTTTTTTTCCAGCACTGAGATCTGAAAGAGTCAGCTCTCAAATAATGGTTTGTGGAATAAATGCAAACACAAAACTCTTAAAGAAAACTTAATCCCTAAATTCCTTGATTTGTAACGTTGGGCAAGTTATTTCTTTATGTCTCAGTCTCCTCATTTGCAAAATAAAAATAATAAAAGTACCTACTTTGTGAGTAAATAAGGAAATGCACATAAATGCTGATTGTTGTTATTACCATGATCATTTGTTATGGGTCTATTTTTGTGTCATGTGTTAAACATATCGCTCATTTATTTTTCATAGAAACCCATGAGGTAACTTTTATTACAAGTTCCCTCTAGATAGATGAGGCTAGATAAGCTGTCCAAGGTCACCCAGTGACTAAGCAGCATAATTTAAATTCAAACTAGCACCACTGGCCCTGATCCTTCTCTCTGCCTGCCTGCCTGCCTGCAAACTGAAAATGCCAACGGAGGCTGGAGAGAGGAGACTGGCATACCCTGGAGCAGTTGGGGCATGATCCCGAAGCAACAGGGACTCGGGCTCTGTACTTAAGGACGAAAAGGACTCAGAGCAGACAAAAGTCATTCTAGGTCAAAAAAAAGGAGGAGGGGCAGTTCTTTTCCACAAGAGACTTACACTACCGAAATACAAACAAGAGAGGACAATAGTGGAATCACAGGACTGGCACTTGGACGAAATCTGAGATGTATCCGGTCCAACCACTTGTTTTATGGAGCAAGAAACTAAGCTGGAAGAGTGATCTGTGAAGAGTTGGGAAATCAGTAGATTGTGCCTCTGTTGACGATGCTTCTGTTCTAAACTAGATGTATTTTTACTCTTTTTCATTTATTTCTTCTTCAAAAGTCATACAAGTAAAACATGCCCACTACAGGCAGAAAAATTAAGCCAAGTGAGGAAAAGGTTAATAGTGTCCCACCACTAGCCAAAAGCTATGTTAAACAGTTTTACATTTAACAGGTTCTGAGTTACATTCAGTGGCTTGCATATCAGAACAGAGTAGGAACCTAAATGAACTGTGCTTCTGTTTCCATTTTTGTTTCCAAGTCTGTTTGCAGTTCATTTGTTCATTCATTCATTCAGCCAGCAAGCATGAGGATCTCATTCGTAATTGGCACAGTTCTAATTATTGGGATTCTGCAACAAACGTACATAATAAAATGATCCTACATTCCTTTCCCACAAAAGTTGGGAAGGAGCACCCCCATTGCTGTTAGCTGCCACTGTCTGTTAAAAACAAAAACAGCAGCAACTAAATACACTAACTACATTCTGGCCCAAGCTCTCAGCAAGAACATGTGCATCATCACTACTGCCCCTATGCCTCACTAACACAGAAAAGAGCTTTTTTAAAGCATAAATCCACAATTTCTTTTCTTTTTATTTTTAATCCTCACCCGAGGATATTTTTCCATTGACTTTTAGAGAGAGGGAGAGACAGAGAAAAATATCAATGTGAGAGAAACATGTGGATTGGTTGCCTCCTGCATGCTCAGGCCTGGTAGGAGCCTGCAACCGAGGTACATGCCCTTGCCCGGAATTGAACCGCCCTTGATCAGAATCGAACCCGGGAGCCTTTGGTCTGCAGGCCGACGCTCTATCCACTGGGCCAAACCAGCTAGGACCATAAGCCCACGATTTCAAAGAGAGCAGAAAAGGAGATAATAACAGAATTTTAGAGACTACAGGGTCAAAGGACAAGTAAGAAACCTAAGAAAGCATTAGCGTCCCAGAGCCCACAGAAGGCTGAGTAATGGCAGCAGCAGGAGGGGCTGCCAGTGGCAGGATTAAAGTCTGCTTTAGAAAGAGTCCCACATCCACCCCCCTCAGGCAGGTGGCTGTACCTCCCTTACCCCAGGGGTTTATTCTTTGGAGAGGGCAAAGCAGTAGGTCTATGGGCTGAGGAAACCACACAGGGAAATAAATGCAGGGCACCACATTGAAGACAGGGGTTAAGTTGAAGTACAGGAGGCCCAGATTCCAACCCTGTCTTCCTTAGGTTCCTGGGCACAGGTTTAGTCTCAGACCATCCAGGAAGATTAGATGATTCTTCTCTAAGGGATTTACACAGTTCAAGAGAAAACACCCAAGATACTAACTTCCTGGGTTCCTAAATGAAACAGGCCACCCAGGCCACCCTACGTGAGGCCTAGAACACACAAATGCCACACACACACACACACACACACACACACACACACACAGCTTAATACCCTACACATATGCAAGCAGATTACCAGGACCACTAGATTTCTGGAGAAAGCCTGTCACAGGAAAGACAGGGAAAACATACATACACTTTATAGAAAATGATGAAGAACACCACTTCTTCCCAAAAATAAAGCTATCATTAATGGCCCCAGAGAAATAAGAGGTAAATATTGCATCTATGAAACCAAAACAAAATGCTGTATTTAAAAAGGTATATTTAGAAAACATAGGAATGCTTAAAAATTAAAGTAATGCTAACTAAAATGAAAACCTCAATAGAAGGGAGTGTAGGGGGGAAGATAGTAAAATTATAGGACCAACCCAGGAGACTCAATATTCAAATTCTAGGAGTTGCAGGGGAAAGAAGAAAGAAAATAGGTCCTGGCCAGTGTGGCTCAGTTGGCTGAGCATCATCACATGCACTGAAAGGTCTCCAGTTCAGTTCGATTCCTGGTCAGGGCACATACTCAGCTCAATGTTTCTCTCTCTCTTCCCTCTCTCTTCCTCTCTCTCTAAATCAATAAAAACATATTTTTTAAAAAGAAAGAAAATAGCCCTAACCGGTTTGGCTCAGTGGATAAAGCGTCAGCCTGCGGACTCAAGGGTCCCGGGTTCGATTCCAGTCAAGGGCATGTACCTTGGTTTTGGGCACATTCCCAGTAGGGAGTGTGCAGGAGGCAGCTGATCGATGTTTCTCTCTCATCGATGTTTCTAACTCTATCCTTCTCCCTTCCTCTCTGTAAAAAATCAATAAAATATATTAAAAAAAAAAGAAAGAAAATAGCAGAAGCAAATCATCATGAAGTAATTCAAGAAAACTTTCCAGAACTAAATGATGTGTGTTCCAAGATTAAAAGTTTCCAAAGCGCACTGGATGAAAGTATACCCACATTAAGGCAGGTCACCTGTGAAATTTCAGAACACTAGAAAGGACACTAGAGACTCCAGACAGAAAAATCATGTTACCTACAAAGGATTAAAATTGAAATAGCATTAGATTTCTCAACAATAACTCTGGAATTTAAAGGAAAATTAAGCAATGCTTTGCACAAAAATAAACTCCTACCCTAGAATCCTACAGCAAGCCAGAATGTCAATACCGTGTGGGTAAAGAATTAATACTTTCTCAGATATGCAAGGCCAACAATTATAGAGCACCGCTCTGTGGTACAACACTCTGCCTCTGGTGCATGTACCCCACGGTGTTGTAAATGCCAGTTACTCGCTGTCTACCCCCACTGTACTCCAGGGTCAAAACTGTCCACTCCTCTCAATAGCCTCACTGGTGCTATGGGGCTACTTAAGAAGAGCACCCACCCACCAAGGGGCAGCAAGGAGTGCTTAGTGGAGGGAAGTGACATCTAAGCTGAATCCTCAAGGATAACTAAAGGATATACAGCACAGTGACGTTCTAGGAAGCGGGATTATCTGCAAAGACTTGGGGAGCCGTCACAATCCATCAATCTGCTGACCCAGACAAGAATCCTTGCCGACAGGTGAAACTCAAGCCAGGCACAAAAAAATCCATGCCCGAGTGGCATCAGTGGCATTACCAAGTATTTGGATTGGTTTTAAACATCGCTCCACAAGAAGGTGATATACAAATCTATAAAATACAACCAATCTGAGCATGACAAATGAAGACAAGGAGGCAAAGGCTGGCTCTGGATGTGACCTAAGGGTCCCTGGAGCAGTCCGGCAGCCCCACAGGACACAGCACACCATAAGGCCAGTGCCCTAATCAGAAAGGTGAAACCAGACCTAATAACAAGCATGCAGAGGCCCCAGATGAAGGGCACCTGGGACCTGGAGGCCAGGCTGGGGCAGAGAAATTCTCTATATTTGGACTTTCTCTCTTCCCCTCACTTGTGAAAGCCAGAGCTTTAAGCTCATAAAGATCCTAGGCTGAGATGGGGAATGAAGGCTTGTCAGCTAAATGCCTGGGAATACAACCAGGTCTCCTGGCTACCTCCTACCCCTTACAGCCTGTCTGGTTGACCACAGGTTTCCATGCAGATATTCACTTGCTGAATGTCAAGGTAAGAAGAAACAGCCAAGAATGAATAACAGTCTGGCCTCTCCACCACTCTAACTCAAATTTACGGAGGCAGCTTTCTAGATATGGCCTCCCGCCCCTTGGCGCCTCCTTTCCCCACTCCTGGAAGGAGGCAGCTGGCAGCTCAAGTCTAATTGGAGTCCCACAGCCCCCTGACGATCTCTGTGCTCTGTAGTGGTGGCTTCAGCAGCAGCAGTGAGGTTTCTGAAATAGAAACAAAGTCAGCCCTGACTAGTGTGGCTCAGTGGTTGAGAGCTGACCCATAAACTAAGAGATCACCGGTTCAATTCCGGTCAGGGCACATGCCCAGGTTGCAAATTCAATCCCCAGTGGGGGGTGTGCAGGAGGCAGCCAATAGATGTTTCTATCTCTCCCTCTCCTTTCCTCTCTCTCTAAAAAAATAATAAAAACATATTGGGGCGGTGGGGGCTTGCCCGGGGTGGGAATGGCTGGCGGGTTGGGGGGGGGGGCGTGTCAATTGGGGAAAAAGAAGACATATGTAAAAAGGAAGGAAGGAAGGAAGGAAGGAAGGAAGGAAGGAAGGAAGGAAGGAAGGAAGGAAGGAAGGAAGGAAGGAAGGAAGGAAGGAAGGAAGGAAGGAAGGAAGGAAGAAAGAAATATTTTTAAAAAAAACAAAGAAACAAAGTCGGGGCCTGTTTGCTTGGTTTCTGCTGCTGGTAACCCGCTGGGATCTGAGCAGCCAAAAAGGAGCCTTTCCTTCCCAAAACAGTCCTTTCACACACTGCTGAACAATGTGCTCTCTTCCCCAGGGCCATGCCAAGGTCTGGCTCTGCTGATAGTATATGTTCAAGGTCAGGCAGTGCACTCAGCTCCAGCTCCCAGAACCATGGCCTAGGCTGGTGCAATGCAGGTCCTTGCTTCCCACCTCCAGGTCCCTTCTTCGATGATTTTACAGACACTTCACATTTCATAAATACAACTCCTCCCAGTCTGAGGCTCTCAGAACTTGAACCTGTATGTTGTTAGTCTCTCCAGTGCTCACTCTTTATTATACAAGTGGTAAGCTGAGGGATGGGTGGGGTAGCTTAAAGGCTGGTGTTGTGGGGACTGCACTGCTGTGACAAAATCTCATGTCAAAGTCAACTCCCAGCTGGGAGTATATATCTCTGACACATGCACCCCAGACACCACACTGTAGTTGTAGGAGGGTGTGTGCATGGGTGAACTGGGCAAGCACGTGCACAAACATACAAATGTGTGAGAACATGAATATAAACAGCATGTGAGTAAACTCACTTGCTGCATGCTATTGGTGAATGTGCGTGTATGAGGGTGAAGATAGAGGCAAATGAGTGTATACGTGAGCAAGCATGTGTGAGAACAGGAGTATGAACAAGCATGTGAGTATGTGTGCAAGAGTGAGTATGTATTGCGTGTGTATGTGTAAGGATAAAGGTACACCTGAGTGTGTATATGAGCAAGTATGTGTGAGAACATAAGAGGTCACATGAACATGAAATATGTATGTGTGTATGGAAGTACACACAGAGAAGGCCCTGGGACACCAAGGCCACATTAGCAACTTGAGACAGTTCCTAATAAGGGCAGAGTACCACCACCCCGTCACCTCCCACATCCAGATATCACAGCACATGCCCGGGGTCTCACCTCAGTCACCTCTTCCCTCTCTCCCCACTCAGGGTGAGCTGCATCCAGGCCTGGGCTTCTGGGTTCCTCCCCCACTCTAGCCCAGCCTCACTCTCTGACCCCAAATCTCCACCTTGCAGGATTTTTTTTTTTTTAAACAAGGGAAAATCCTCCTTACTTCCTTAGGGAGCGATAAATATGAGGATTAGAGAAGTGACATTCTGAAAATGATCTGAGCTACTTGGAAGAAAAGGGGTAGATAAAATACAGAGCATTTTGGCCCAGACTTCACTCAGAAAGACAGAGAGGTTCTGTCTCTAGGGAGGGAAGACCATCTGTAGGGGTCTCCTGCTGCCTGCCTTGGAGTGCTGGGCCCAGTTGAGAGTCCAAATCCAGGTCTCTAACTAACAGGGCTTGTCTAACATACCAAACAGACACAGGGTCCTCGCAGGCCCAGAGAGACTGCTGTCTGGAGACAGGGCACAAATTTCACTCCCCAAGCAGCCTTCCCCCATCTGGAAGCAATTTGCTTCCCCCTCCACCAAGCCAGAGAGTTAGAGGAGAAAGCCTGTCCCTCACCCCTCTGCTGGGTGGCCAGCTTGAACACCTATGAGCAGCCAAAGAACAGGAACAGGGTCAGCCTGACTGTCACACCGGACATCTGCTCAATGCCACCTAAACAATCTCTCCCTTTGCCCCTGAAAACTGGACGATAGTTGAGAGCACAAACTTTGAATCAGACTGACCTAAGCTGACAGCCATCTCCTCGAGCCGAGTCTCTGCTTCCTCCTAAGTGAGATGGATAAAGTTGTCGGGAATAGGACATGCACATGAGGGGTTTGCACTGGGCCTGCATGCACACAATAAGCACCCGATAGATAAGTTACTATTGTTGCTGTTGCTGCTACCTACTCTCAGTCAATTCTCTATACAGAGGCCACAGTGATCCTTTTGAAATGTAAGGTAGGTCGCCCTGGCAAGTAGATCAGCCGGTTAGAGCGTTGTGACCATACACCAAGATTGTGGCTTCCATCTCCAATCAGGGCACATACAAGAAGCAACCAATGAAAGCATAAATAAGTGGAATAAATGAATGTTTCTCTCTCTCTCTATCTCTCTTTCTCTCCCCCTTGGTCCCTTCCTCCCTCCCTTTCTTCCTCTCTCTCTAAAATCAATAAATAAAATTTAAATATATTTTTTTACTTTTTAATATATTTTTATTGTTGATAGTATTATAAATATCTCCCATTCCCCCCCTTTATCCCTCACCTCCCAGTCCCTACCCCCTTCACTACCCTTTTGCCCGTGTCCATGGGCTATGCATATAATTATATAAGTTCTTTGGTTTCTCTCCTCATTCCCCCAACCCCACATCAAGGTATGTCAGTCTGTTCCATGTCTCCATGCTTCGGGTCTTATATAAACACACATACACACACACTTTTTTTTTTTTTAAGAAAAAAAATTTAAGGCAGGTCTGCTTCTCCTTGGTCAAATCCCTCCACAGGCTCCCACCATAAAAGTCAAAGCCCTCAAAATGACCTTCAAGGCCCTATTTGATTCAAATCCCAAGATCTTCCCTTTGCTCACTTCACTCCAGCAGTACTGGGCAGGTCTACACACTCGGACCTCAGAGCCTTTGCACATCCTCTTCCCTCTTCCCTGGGATGCACCTCTTGCAGATATCTATAGGACTTGCTTCACCTCTTCTTCCACCTCTACTGAAATAACACCTCTCAGTAAGGCCTACCCTGTTTAAACCATAATCCTAGACCCCCTATCCCATTCTCCAGCCCCCTTCCCTGTTTCACTTTTCTCTACAGTATCTATCACCAACTGATATACTATAAATTGTAATTATGTATTTATTGCCTGTCTCCCCTACCAAAATATAAGCTCTGGAAGACAGGACTTTTTCTTCATCCCCGCATCCCCAGACCCTGAACAGTACCTGGCCCAGAGGAGCCCAAAATATTTGTGAAATGAATGAGTCTCAGGATACTTAGAGTGAACCAAGCTGAGGCTAGAATCGGAAACACAAGTCCTAAGACCCACTAAGAAACTGTCAGTCCTTTTCAGCTCTGTGGCTGCCTCTGAAAAAAACAATCCTCATTCCAGCCACTTCTCAAAGTCATTGTCAGGAGGAAAGGACAATAAAGTTATGTCTTAGAATACACCTTGGTGCTTTCATAATGGGGAGCCCTACAGAAATAAAAGACCCCAAATCTATTTCTCCAACATCATCCCCAGGCCAGCTTTTAGTCCCAGGACAGGGGCCCTAAGTGTTAAGAGGATATCACAGGTAAGAATCTACACAGACACAGTCCATGCCTTGAGGAGCTAGCTGAGTCAGGTTTTAGGTCTTCCAATGGTGGGGCACATCTGGTACTATTCCCCACTGAGTCCCTGCTGCCAGGACCTGCATGCACACATTAGGTGCTCAATAAATGTCATGCAAAAGCATAAATGAGTAAATCCTATACTGATAACCACACAGAAATTAGAAAGATCACCAACATTATATGAAAATCCTGAATAAAGTATTAGTTGACCTAAAACAACATGCAGACAACAGCTACCACAGATAATACTGACAAAATCATATATTTTCATTATCTTCACATCAAGGGCAAGTGTACTGTAAGGCAGATGCTAAGGCATTGGTGAAGAAAGCCCCAGAGCTGGGAGAACAACTTCAGGAAACCTTTGGTGAATACATTTCAAGATTTAGGCCAAAATAATGCAGATTGTTCCGCCCAGGTCCAGGCATGTGCTAGAAGCAGCTAATCAATGTATCTCTCTCTTTCCTGCCCTCCCTCTATAAATCAATGAAAAAAAATATCCTTAGGTGAGGATTAAGAACAACAAAAAAAACAAACAACAAAAAACTTGCTCTTCCTTCCACAATGCCAAATTCTACCGAAATAAAAACCAAAGAGCACCCATTTAAAAAAAAAAGAATACATATTCACACTCTCCACTGCAAAAAAGGGATGGAGGTGAAAATAATTACATTCAAATACTCTATTCCATTTTCTTACATTCCAGATAAAACTCTTTTTCTTTGGGGTGGGCGCAGATTTTGCCTACTAGACTATGGCCTCTTAGAAGATAGTGAGGACATATAGCACCTGGCAGTTAATAAATTAAATAATTTCCAGCTGATTTGGTCTAGTACCAGTAGTATTACCCTACCCAAGACCCATCAACAATCTATTCCCACATTCTTCCCCTCTCGCTCAAGATTTGTCTTAAGAATCAATTCTCACCCTGGACAGGTAGTTTAGTTGATTAGAGCGTCGTCCTGATACGCCAAGGTTGCAAGTTCAATCCCCTATCAGGGCACAAAACAATAGTCAGGAGCATATTCCAGGTGTGTTTTCTGAATGTGTGTGTATAGGCTGGGGATGCAGAATTGTAAAGGGGGGATGAATCATTGGGTTCAAAGGGATGAGTAAGATTTAGAATCATTAAGGTGAAGGGTATCTTAGAGATTATTTCATGCAACATATGTAACCTTACAATGCCAAACACAAAATCCCTGATCAATAAATATCAGTGCTGAGAGCTTGCTACTTCCTAAGGCTCTACCTGTAAGAAAGTTCTTCCTGGAACTACATTCAAATCTCATCTTCTGGGCCCGGCTGGTATAGCTCAGTGGATTGAGCATCATCCCATGGACCAAGAGGTCCCAGGTTAGATTCCCAGTCAGGGCACATGCCCAGGTTTTAGGCTCAATCTCCAGTAGGGGGTGTGCAGCAGGCAGCTAATCAATGTGCCTCTCTCATCAATGTTTCTATCTCTCTCCTCCTCCTCCTCCCTTCCTCTCTGAAATCAATAAAAAAAAATTTTTTAATCTCTCATCTTCTGGAATCCCCTACCCATGGGACCCAGGTTTGGCCTTCTGAAGCCAGAGGATATGTTTAATTCCTCCTCTTCCACACCAACCCTGCATGGGCTAGGAAACCATTATTGTGTCCCCACTTTCTATAACACTCCATAAAAATAATTTCCAGACAAAATGAATATTCCCAAATCCTTCATCCAAGTCACATGTAGTGTAGTTTACACCATCCTAGTCACCCTCCTCTGAATAAATTCAGAATTGAAAGTGTCCCAAGCAGAATGAACAAAACCCAATGCTGCAGATGTAGGGTGAGCTCCATAGAGCACAAAGAGTCTAGTCCTGGGGTGGGCAAACTTTTTGACTCGAGGGCCACAATGGGTTCTTAAACTGGACCGGAGGGCCGGAACAAAAGCATGGATGGAGTGTTTGTGTGAATTAATATAAATTCAAAGTAAACATCATTACATAAAAGGGTATGGTCTTTTTTTTTTTTAGTTTTATTCATTTCAAACCGGCCGGATCCGGCCCGCGGGCCGTAGTTTGCCCACGGCTGGTCTAGTCTGTATTCCCAAGAGCAGAGCTTATACCCAGGATGGTACTTTTCTCCTAAGTAACCACAGAGCATGGTTAGCATATGTTTTTTTTCCATTGATTCATTCAGTCAATAAACATGAGCTATCAGGCACTGGGCTAGGTACAAGGGCTACTAAGAAAAATGGCATATCATCTTTGTGCTCAGGGAGACAGCCTACTCAGAGAGATTTTTAAAAAACACACACACAGATAAAACTATGAGGAAAGAAACATACTTGCTTTTGGGATCTTATAGGAGACTGACTAGGGATCCCTCCTCCAGTGAGTCTTCCAAGAATGCAGGACTTCTGCTTACAGCCATAGTGACTGGATTTAC
The DNA here is from genome assembly GCF_963259705.1 of Myotis daubentonii. Taxonomy (NCBI): domain Eukaryota; kingdom Metazoa; phylum Chordata; class Mammalia; order Chiroptera; family Vespertilionidae; genus Myotis; species Myotis daubentonii. The sequence goes on from NC_081841.1 coordinate 94,427,560, forward strand.
CTGCCCCCCTTCAACAGCTAAAACGCTGGACAGAACACATGAACAACTGCTTCGGAGGATGGACAATAGGCAGCACAGAGCTGTACTCCCTGAGAGAAAGGAAACAAGAGTGAGTCCCATGACTGCCCAACTTACTGCCTAGAGCAGTGATGGCGAACCTATGACACGCGTGTCAGAGGTGACACGCGAACTCATTTTTTTGGTTGATTTTTCTTTGTTAAATGGAATTTAAATATATAAAATAAATATCAAAAATATAAGTCTTTGTTTTACTATGGTTGCAAAGATCAAAAAACTTCTATATGTGACACGGCACCAGAGTTAAGTTAGGGTTTTTCAAAATGCTGACACGCCGAGCTCAAAAGGTTCGCCATCACTAGCCTAGAGGCAACTTCCACACAGCAGCACAGCAGGAAGAATCAAAATGGACCCAACCAAGTTGAGGAAACAGAAAGTCAAGTTCACAGAGCAAGAATTTATAGGGCACAATACTGGAGAGGAGGAGACTGCCCACAGAGAGTGCTCTGGAGAACTGCAGAAGAGTCCCCTTGAACCTCTTGCTGATGTGCACGTGTGTGGCGTGAAGCTCCACAAGACTGAGAAAAGAACCAATAGCAAGCAACAAGCCAAACAATTAGTGGAGCTCATAAAGAGCCAGAAAGAATTCACATTTTCACCTGCAAGAGTAGCAGGACCTCATAACACATAGGGCACTGGACAGAGTCCTTAAAAAGATGATGCCTCAGTAGTGAAGATAAATTAGTCCAGATTAAAGGCTGGATCCACCTTAACAAAGCTTAAAAGCAAGCCTTGGAAGTATTAGACTGATCCTAAGCAATTTAAATGCATGCCAGAATAAGTCCAACACTATTTAAAGAAATAAAACAACATTAAATTCACAATATCTGGAATCCAATAAAAAGTTAGCAGGTATTGCCCCGCTTGTGTGGCTCAGTGGTTGAGCATCAACCCCAGTCAGAGCACATGCCCGGATTGTGGGCTCCATCCCTAGTAGGGGGCGTGCAGGAGGCAGCCAATCAATGATTCTCATCATTGATGTTTCTATACCTCTCTCTCTCTCTCCCATCCTCTCTCTGAAATCAATAAAAACATACTTTTTTATTAGCGGGTATTTAAAGAAGCATAAAAATATGACCCATAACCAGAAAGAAAATCAGTCAACAAAATAAACCCAAAAATGACAGAGATGATAAAACTAGTAAACAAGAATGAAAAACAGCCCTGGCTGGTGTGCTCAGTGATTAGCCAGAGCACCACAGGGTTACAGGTTCAATTCTCAGGTAGGGCAAGTACCTGGGTTGCAGGTTTGATCCCCAGCCCCGGTCAGGGCTCGTGCAAGAGGCAACCTGTATCTCTCTCTCCCCCCTCCCCCTCTCCCTTCCACTCTCTCTAAAATAAAAGCAATGAATGGGAAAAATCCTCAGGTGAGAAAAAAAAAAGAATGAAAAATAGCTTTTATAAGTATGGTCCACATACACAAGAATGAAGAGGAAAACATAAACATGATGAAAGAAATGAAAGATATAAAAATTCAAATGGAACTTATAAAGATGAAGAATATATCTGAAATGAAAAATACACTAGACGGAATCTATAATAATAAAAGCGTAATATGCAAATCAACTGAATGACCGAACAGCAGAATGACTGTCTGGACAACCACGCTATGACACGCACTGGCGCCAGACCAGCCAAGGTGGGTGCGATGCCATCGGTCAGGGGGCCCTGCCATCACCCCACGATCACCCTGCAGAGGGAGGTCCAGGCCACCTGGCCAGCAACTACAGAGGGAGGTCCATGGCAGCGCTGTGGTGGGTGGGCGGGGCCTCCCTCTACAGAGTGATCAATCTGGGACCCCCCCTCCCGCAATCAATAGCCCCACAGAGGGAGGCCCAAGCCACTGGCCAGAGATGCTGTGGTGGGTGTGCAGGGCTGGCCAGCAATCGCCCCACAGAGGGAGGCCCAGGCCAGCCAAGCAATCGCACCCCACACCTGTCACCTGCAGAGGGAGGTGACCAGTGACGGAGGGGGGAAAGCTGGGGGGGGGGGTGGGCAGCGCAGCACGGATTGCAAGCAGTGGCAGTGGCAGGGGCAGGACCAGCTGCCAGCAGCCAGGGGAAGGAAAGCCCCGATAGGCCCTGATCTCCAGCCAGGCCTAGGGACCCTACCCGAGGGGTCACGGATTGTGAGAAGGTGGAGGCCGGGCTGAGGGACACACACACCCCCACCCTGTGCACGAATTCGTGCACCTGGACTTTGGTTAATTAATAACAGATTAGACACTGCAAAAGAAAAGAGCATTGACTTGCAGATAGAACAATAAAAACTATCTAAAATGCCCTGGCCGAGTGGCTCAGTTGGTTGGAGCACTGTTCCATACACCAAAAGGTTGCAGGTTTAATTCCCAATCAGGGCACATACCCAGGTTGTGGGTTTGATCCCTGGTCAGGGCCCATGCAGGGGAAACCGATCAATGTTTTTCTCTCTCTTTCTCTCTCTCTCTCTCTCTCTCTCTAAAAATCAGTAGACATATCCTCAGGTGAGGATTTAAAAAAACTATTTTAAATGAATCAGAGAAAAAAACCACTGAAATTAAAAAAATTTTAATTTTTGTTAATTGATTTCAGAGAGGAAGGGAGAGAGAAAGCAAGAAACATCAATGAGAGAGAGAATCATTGATTGGCTGCCCCCTGCAAGCCCTCTACTGGGGATCAAGCTCACAGCCTAAGCATATGCCCTGTCCACGAACCAAACCATGACCTCCTGATTCATAGGTCAACACTCAACCACTGAGCCACACCAGCTAGGCTAGACTGAAAAAAATTAACGAAGCATCATCAATTTATAGTACAATAGCAAACAGTCAATCCTATCTAATAAAAGAGAAACATGGTTATTAGCCATACATCCGCTACCCTTCCCATTGGCTAATAAGGGCAATATGCAAATTAACTGCCAGCCAATATGGCGGCCGGCAGCCAGGCAGCTTGAAGCTAACATGAGGCTTGCTTGCTTCAGTGACCGAGGAAACCAACGTTCCCCGCCTGCCTTGCCGGACTCTAAGCTTGCAGTTTGAAACATTGTTACAAATATAGAAGCTAAACAAAACCCCAGAAACCTGCTTTCAGCCAGCCAGGATATCAGAGCTGGAGTTGATACAATGTTTCAATTATAGAACCCAAACAAACCAGATACCTGCTTTCAGCAGCAGAGGCCTCAGAGTTGGAGCCAGTGCTAAAGCTGGCCCAGAATAAAAACAAAAAAAGGAAAAAAGGAGCAGCTGGGAGCTTCAGTCACCCGCCAGCCTGAAAACAGCCCTCAGCCCCTCACCCAGGCTGGCCAGGCACCCCAGTGGGGACCCCCACCCTGAAGGGTGTGTGACCAGCTGCAAACAGCCATCAGCCCCTCACCCAGGCTGGCCAGGCACCCCAGTGGGGATCCCCACCCTGATCCAGGACACCCTTCAGGGCAAACCAGCCGGCCCCCACCCATGCACCAGGCCTCTATCCTATATAGTAAAAGAGTAATATGCCTCCCAGCACCGGGATCAGCGGAGCCACGAGGCCTCCCAGCACTGGAATCAGTGGAGCCAAGAGACCTCCCGGCACCGGGATCAGTGTGACGGGGGCAGCGCCCAAACCCCCTGATCGCCCTGCGGCTCTGTGTGTGACAGGGGGCGGGGCCACAACCTCCCTATCTGCCCTGCTCTGTTCGTGACAGGGGAAGGCACCCCAACGCCCTGATCGGCCCTGCTCTGTGCCTGATAGTGGGGAGCTCCCCAACCCCCTGATCGCCCTGTGGCTCTGTGTGTGACATGGGGCGGGGCCACAACCTCCCTATCCACCCTGCTCTGTTCATGACAGGGGAAGGCACCCCAACCCCCTGATGGGCCCTGCTCTGTGCGTGACAGGGTACGGAGCCCCAACCCCGCTGATGGGCCCTGCTCTGTGCGTGACAGGGTACGGAGCCCCAACCCCGCTGATTGGCCCTACTCTGTGCGTGACAGGGGGTGGCGCCGCAACCTCCCCATCGACCCTGCTTTGAGTGACAGGGGGCGGTGCCCCAACCCCCCAATCAGCCCTACCCTGAGCGTGACTGATGGTGGCATCGCAACCTCCCAATCCACCCTGCTCTGTGCATGACAGGGGGCGGCGCCCCAACTCCCCAATTGGCCCTGCTCTGAGCCTGACCAGGGGCTGCACCTAGGGATTGGGCCTGCCCTCTGCCACCTGGGAGCAGGCCTAAGCCAGCAGGTCGTTATCTCCCGAGGGGTCCCAGACTGCGAGAGGGCACAGGCCGGGCTGAGGGGACCCCTCCTCCCCCCCGAGTGCACAAATTTTTGTGCACTGGGCCTCTAGTATACTTATAATTAGAGTTCTAAAAAGAGAGGTGAGAGAAAGGAGAACAGAAAAATACTTGAAGAAATAATAGCTGAGCAAATTTTCAAATTTGCTAAAACAATGCAAATAAGAGATAAAACAAGGCAGGATAGGAGGGGCACTTCAACCAAGGTAGACACACCAAGGACAATGAGAAATGAGAACCTTCATGGTGGGAGAGGGAAGAGGGGCCCTGGGTAACCTGGCATTACAGAAACAACAGGGACACAGTGGCTCACAGTGGGAAGCAATGAGGCTGGAGGGGGCAGGTGCCAGTTCACAGCAGACTCTGCATGCCTCACTCAGTCACTTGGACCTCTTCTTGAAGGCCAGAGGGACCGCCTTGTCCTGGAAGGGCAACTGATTTTTTTAAAAAATATATTTTATTGATTTTTTTACAGAGAGGAAGGGAAAGGGATAGAGAGTTAGAAACATCGATGAAAGAGAAACATCGATCAACTGCCTCCTGCACACTCCCCACTGGGGATGCGCCTGCAACCAAGGTACATGCCCTTGACCGGAATCAAACCTGGGACCCTTCAGTCCGCAGGCCGACGCTCTATCCACTGAGCCAAACCAGTTAGGGCACAACTGATTTTTTGAACTACAAAGTCAGACTTTTCAGTTCTCCTAAGTAGGAGAGTCCAGAGAACAGAAGAAAGGTTTGAGGCCTGGCTGTGACATCTGTGCCCTTAGCCTGCTCCTGTTTGAAACAAACACCAGAGACAACAAAAACATCGTACCCACCTGAAAAGTTTTGCCTCCCTAGGACTCCTAGAATCAGATAACTCTTAAGTCAGAAAGGACTTCAGGGATCAAAGACTCCCGGCTTTACAGATGAAAAAAGTTAAGGCCCAGAGAATTGACAACTGATCCAGGACCACCTAGGAGTCCTGACTCCCAGTTCCAGTCCCCACTGCCCCACCAGCCCTATGGATTGCTCTGGATGATACAGTGAGCCCGTGAATGTCTACACAGGCTTGCTGCTATATGTCCACTCTAGCTCCTTCCAGGCACTGGCAGATTCCTGGCCTCACTTAGCTCCTGAACATCCACTGGGTAGGTGCTAGGTATGTGTCTCCCTCATGTGCACTGAGCAAAAGTAACTCTGGGCCTGACTCCAGGAAAGGGAGAAGAAATAAAGCTCCCTGAAGACTGGAGGCCAGAGCTGTCCTGAGGCTTCCTAAGGCTGAGAGGGTCGGAGAAACAAAAGAGACAGAGAGACAGAGAGCCTGGCCCACCAACCCAGCCAGTGGGAGTTACCAGCTGACCCCCAGAGGCAGGGATGAACTAACTGGTGGGGGAGAGACATTCCTATGGCCTCTATGTCCAACTCCCTTAACAGATTGGCCCTGAGCCATGCACTGTGCTTGCCACCCCTCTCCTCCCAGGGGAAGAGGAAATTGCCTTGAACTCTCCTTCTCCCCCTCCCCAAGACCCACACACTCAGCTCTGGGTTGGGCAGCACCTCTTTACAGGGGTTAAGAATAAGCAAATTCTTGGGCTATTCCTGGAGCCTTGATTTTTATCATCCTTCCATTCTGGTCAATTCTGAGAGGCCAGTGGCCCGGAATGCCAGAGAGATCTGAGCCCAGTCCACCAAACCCAAAATAACCCTACACATGCCTCTCTCAAGTCCTCATGGATTTGTCCATTTTGTATGCATGTTTTCCTACAAATGGCCTATTTTGCCCACACACACAAAGTGCTGGAAACTCGAAGGCACCCCTGGGTGAACTAAGAAAGATGGGAGCAGGGTGCCGGGGGAGGGGAGCACACAGAATCCAGGGTTGGGAACAGAAAGTCTGGCTCCAGGCTCCTCTGCTCAACTGCCTGGAGATCCTGGGATAACCAGCCTCCGTTCCCTCAGTTATGAAACTCCCAAGCAGTGGCCTCCTCTTCCCTATAACTTCTTCTCCACCTCTGGGGAAAGGCAGCGTAAGTCCCCCTCCCAGAGCTGCAGACTCTAATAAGGAGCTCCTGCCTTAGGAGGAGTCCTGCTTCCTCCCAGAGACATTTCAAGCCCCTGAGATGATGGGGATGGATGGTTTTAAATCATGCAAGTGCGCTAAGTGTCCTGGGGAAATGGCTAAATTAGGGACAAGTTTCTTTTTATATCACAAATGCACTATTCACTCATTCAAAAAACACTGGAGTGCCCACCAGATTGCTAGGCAATGAGAAAACATGCAAAGCATCAGTGGAGGGGGAAACCAAGACCTTTGCTCTTCAGAAGGAATAGAGGGACAGAGATTGAGGTGAGCCATCAGAAATGCCCTGCCTATCAGAGCTTCCCAGGGGGCTGCACACAGATATCTGGCAGTGGGAAGGCTGCTTGGAATCCTGGTGCATGGGGAGGGTGAGGTGGCTGCAGGGTCTCAAAAACACCAGGGCCAAAGACCAGTTCCCTATACCGCTGGGTTTAAGATGTGGCCACTCCTATGTGTCTGTTCATGACATGAAGCAAGAATATGTTTAAAGTACTTGATTTAAAGCCACCACCACCACAAAACAGGGAAACCTGAACTGGTAAAATGACCAAGAGTCATTTGGATAAGCTGTGAGGAAGGTGGAGAATAAAATTGAGGTAACATCATTTTGATGCCAAATTAGGTATGAAATAGGGCAGTAAGACTTCAGTGGTCATCTCCTTTGAGTCCGACAGAGAAAGCTCTGGAGGCATCTACTAGCAATCTCATTCCTTGCTATTTTCAGAGCCCACTCCTAGGGCTGTGGATGCTGCAGGACCAAACCCTGAGGGAACAGAACCAGATAAAACAAAAAGACAATTGATAGCCAGGAAAGGTTTGGGGACTCACCTCTCCCACATCAGCTGAAGCTCTCTTATCCCACAGAGCACCTGGCCCAAAAGATGCCTCAGACCCTTAAGGAATCAAAATGCTCGGTAATTACTTGTTGATGAACTGATAGTGTGACTCCTGAGCATGCTGAAGTGGGAATCCATCCTCACAGCCGTAGAGACTCAGAAATGGTGGGTGGAGGCTGGAAGAGAAGTCTGGCACCATACAGGGGCCGCTTGGGTCTCGCTTATGGGGAATTTACCTATTATATGCTTCAAACTGGCCAACTTGGAGCAGACTGAGGGCCTCCATCCAGTTTTTCCAATTCCTTAGCCAAAAGCATTGCTGAGGTTTCTTGTCTTGCTTGTGATGCCAGATTTCTTAAAGGTTTGCAGACATCAACACTAAGCACTGGTGCACATGCAGCCCGTAAGCTGATCAGATATCAATAACCCTGCAACGGTAGCACAATGCTGGCCCCAAAGTCACCCAGACGCATCAAGGTAGCTCCCAAGTGTGGTGCAGCCACTTGCCCCTCCCCACCCATGGTCCTCACCAAGTTGTCTCACTGAGCTGGGCCAATTCTCCCACAGCACAGTCAAGAAGGAAGAGAGTGACCAAGAGGCTGAGCTGTGCAGTGTGCTCTGCACTGTTGCCCAAACAGTGAACCTCTCGGCCACAAAACATTTCTTTCCCAAGAGATGCCAAGAGAGAGCAAGAAGAAAATAAAACACCAAGGGGTTTTCAAATGTGAAAGTCCACTCAGCCTTTGTTCTTATTTGATGAATGCACAAACCACCAGGCAGATGGCAGGCGAGAGAACACCGTTGTACTAGGAAAGTGTATTTCATCAAGTCTGGCCTGAGATCTGCAGGGGGACGTAAGTTTGATGAATGATTAGCGCTGGGAGGACTTCACCAGCAGCTCTGCTGCAGCATCCTCTCAACCAGGACTGGGGATTCCTTAACAACCAGGAGCTGGCTCTTCCCTGTCTCCTTCTGCCTCACCGCCACTGGTGAAGTCACAGGAGAGAAGAGTTACCAAGGCAGGTGATAAGAAAACTATAAAAAGAATACATTGTGGGAAGTCAAAATATTAAGTCCACTGTGAGTTTCCTGAGAAGGAAAAGTGAAGCCTATGAATCATACAGACCTGGGCGGTCTTATTTCACATCAGAGTTACAAGAGAATGGGGAGAAAGCCTGGAGCAGAGTAGGTACAGTATTTGTTGGGTGAATGAATGAGTGAATTCCCAGCAGAGGCCTGGATCTGCAATGACCAGCTGGCTTTCTTAAAGACCTGTCACTCACTGACTCATTCTTCAGAGAGGCCATGATAGTTAGCAGGGGTATCCAGCAGCCAGGCTCCTGGCAGCTCCGGGGGGCAGGACGGCCCCAGCTCCACTTCTACAGCTCTAGCAACCCTAGCAGGAGAAGCTGTCTACCACAACGCTCAAATCCTAGATCACCCCAAGCCCTACCAGCATAAGTCCCACAGAAACACAGAGAATCCACCTCAAACACCACTCCAACCCAAAATGAAGATTAAGTGTCTTGCTCCTGCTATTTTCCCTAGTTGATTCATTTGAGGCAAAGAGTGGTCTGGGAAGGGAAGGGGCCTGTACTATCTTCCAAAGATCTGTGGGGTCTATTCCCATATATTCTAATTCTCCACCTTCTGGGTACATGGAGGACTACACATCCATTCCCTCCCACCCTTGAACACATATACATGCCTTCGGTGTGACTTTGCCAGTCCTCCCATCAAGAGTGGAGTCTTAAAAAAAAAAAAAAAAAAAGGAGTGGAGTCTTGCCCTGAATGGTGTTTCTAAGTGGTTAGAGCCTGCGCACCCAGTGTCTCAGGTTTTATTCTTGGTCAAGGGCACATACCTGGGCTGCAGGTTTGAACTCCAGGCCCAGTTGGGGTACGTGAAGGAGACAACCAATTGATGTGTGTCTCTCACACCAATGTGCGTGTGTGTCTCTCTCTCCCCCCCCCCCCCCACCCTCCCCCCTTCCACTCTCTCTAAAAATCAATGGAAAAAATATTCTTGGGTGAGGATTAACAAAAAAAAAGGGGGGGGGAGAATGGAGTCTTTCCCCCAACCCTGGAGTTCCAGCTGGTGCTCTAACCAAGCAGTAGATGGATTATTCACTGTGAGACATTAGAGCCTAGATCTCAAGAGGTCTTGGAAACTCCATTTTCACCTAAAAGGCTAGTTTCCTTGAGAATGAGAAATCATGTGGAAAAAGATCTAGCTGAGAGCAGTGCCAATCTCCAGACATGTGAGAGGCTCCCTTGGACCATCCAGGTCCTGCAGAGCCCAGTCCAAAGGGCTAACCCACATTATTGTGAGCAAATAAAATGGTTGTTGTGTTAACCTACTAAATTTTGAAGTGGTATATTATGCAGCCATAGATAATTTATATTAAACTCATCCAGCAAGTCTATGTAGCTATTCAGAAGAATGAGGTCATTCTATATGCACTGATGTGGAAAAGTGGCTTAAGAAGTTGCCAAACAGTAAGTACAATACAATTCTACTTATGGAAATTGATAAAGTAATAGGTGGAGAGCTGGATGTTAGTCTATCATAAAACTACCTGAAAATGATATAAACCAAGTATTAAAGGTGATTACCTTTGAAGGGCAGGATTATAGATTTACTTTTCTATAATTTATGTAATGTTTGACTATTATAATGAGTTTGTACTATTTTTTAGAACCAAGGTACTCTTAAAAAATTCATCTTCAATTCTGCTACAAGCTAATTTTTCCTAAAAGATCCCTTTTCATCCTTCATTCTCCTGTTCAGGGACCAACACTAGCTCCCCGCGGCTAGCCTCGCAAAATCTGAACCTCCTCTGGATGGCATTCAAGGTGCCCCTCCCCTGGATTATCTCCAGTCCAACTACCCGGGCCACACCCATCCCTACCCAGATCTCCAAGCTTGACATCCTCACTGCAACCACTCAGCGAGCCCCTACCTTTGCCTCTCTAAATTCACCTCTCCCTCAATGCCCAGCCCCAGCTCCCATGGGCTCCTCCTCGGGTCCCCAGAGAAAGTTCCAACCAGGCCTGTCCTTGATTGGATGGTGTCCTGAATTATTCTCCCTGCACTGCAGGTACTGACTGCCCCTCAAAGGAGACTTTCACAGACCAGCCAACTGGCCACCACTATCTCCAGCTTCTTGTCTAACAGTGGGAGAGGGGCAGGTAGTTCCAACCCTCTGTGCTGCCCACAGCCAGGATGGTGGGTGATAACCATGGGCGGGCACTTCCTTCCTACCCTGCCCATTTCCAGCAGCAATCAAGTGGAAGCCAGTTCGCTAGCTGCTAATATAGAGTGACTCATGCCTTCGGGGATGTTCTCAGAGCCCCCTCCCCACACTCCAGGTCCCACATGCTGCATACGATCCAAACTCTGGCTTCAAACCTAATTGCCTTCCTGGGGGACCCAACAGCTCTTCCTCACTCAGGTCTCTGCACTCTGCATGTCCAGTTTTTAAACAAAGCTGTTTAGAATCTCCTAGGAATAAGACAAGTGGAAAATTGCAAGCGTTGACCTCTACCTTTCTCTAAAACAAAACACGTCATTCTATATGTTCACACACCCCTAAATATACACCCCCATTCAAGCCCAGCCCATCACCCTGCCCCTCAGAGCCCTTCTATAGGATTTGCCCAAGTGGGGGCTGGGGACTTGCTGAGACAGTGTCTGCTCCCTCTGTCCCTGGCACCACCACCCCTAGGGCTTATTGGAATGTTAGGCGCCTAAGCCTTAGTCTCCACACTATGGCAGGTGGCCAAGTGAAAGGGCTTAGAAGGGGCTACCAGATACTGTGTTTGAGTTTTACAATCCCTCTAAGGAGGGGGCATTCATGTCATAGATATGTAATAATCTATTGAAAGTGCTCAGGTGGGCCTCTCAGCTGAGTCCCAGAACAATGCAGGAGAGCCCTCCCACATAAACCCATGTAGGCATACCCAGCCATGCACACTCCAGGGCAAGTATACACATCCTCTCTCTCTATCTCAAGCATACATATTCTCTCTCTCTCTCTTTCTCTCTCTCTCTCTCTCCCTCCCTCCTTCCATCCCTCCCTCCCTCTCTCTCTTTACACACACACACACACACACACACACACACACACACACACACACGTACATGGCCACACCTTGTTCCAACCTTGCTCTGAGCATCCCCTGAGATCACTTTCCTCACCTGTCCACTGTTCTCACATGCCCTTTCACCCAGGCCTTCTCCCAGACTCTGAAACTGACAGGGGGGGAGGGGTGTGAGCACAGGTATATACACAGCCAGGGCCCTGCCTGCCAGGGTTCTAGAAGGCTATCCTATGCAATTGGATGTTGTTCAGGTTTTACAATAATATATTCAGTTTAATTTTTATTTTTAACCTGAGAAAGAGAAATTTTTCAAGTTTGCTCAAAGGTGCTGTGGGGATCAGCAGCAGCCCTAAGGTGCTAAGGCCAAGGCCCAGAACTCACCAAGATCCTGAACCAGAGGCCATGAGGCCCCTCAGTCTTCTGCAGTGACAACACGCCTCTCTAATTAATGGAGGGTTTCCAGGGGATCCACCGAGCTGCTTGACTCTTCAGACCCCTGGACTGTTCTCCATCCCCATCCTTTCCTCTTCCCATCACAAGGTCAGATATTTTAACAAATGCTGACCGTTGAACATAGAATTGGTCACGAGTCTCTCAGAAAGTAAGCGAGTATTCAAAGTACAATTAATTTCCAGCCACTGTAAGGGGCGAGGGTGTTGGAAGACAGGGGGAGGAAAGGGTGTGGTAAATTCAAAAGCACAGATAATAATAAACAATGGATAATCAAAAAGTACTAGTAATCTGCATAGACTGAAGCACACACACTGGGACACTGAAAGCCAGTGGACATGCTCCTCCTGGCTCCACCCACCCCTCCTGTGCCCCAGTCCAGTTCAGCTAAGTTTTTGGTTGTGTTTATGGTTTGAGAGGAGGGATAGGGTTTGGAAGCTGGACTTCACCCAGGCAGACACTCTTGTTTCATTATGCTGTGGCTATCATTGAAGTTGAAATTCTTAACTTGCTGTGCTGGACCCCAGCAATGGAGCCTTCTACCTCCTAAATGCATCAGGCTGGGGCAGGAGGCAGTTAAAATGAAAGTAGCAGCAGAGCCATGAGCATTGGGTGGAAGTCAGGCAGCAAGGCCCTGCCACTAACCAGACAGGTGACCATCTCTGTAAACAACCTTCACCCTCATCCAGCTTCTATCAAAAATCAGAGCCTTGGGTTTACTCGTTAACTTTACTCTTTCCTCTTCCATCCACTTCTAGGCCAGGGCCAGAGAGCACACTGTCAGAGGAAAAGGTATCTGGAAAGCCCCAGGATTAGAAGCCAAGACTTGTGCCTTTGTCCCACCTGAGAAACCACCTCCATCAGAGCTGAAGGAACCTTAGCAATCGATCACCCAGCCACCCCTTCTGTGGATAGAAGACGACTTGAAGAAAGCAAGTAACTTGCCAAAGGTCACCGAGCCTGTTAGAGGCAAAGGCAGGGGCCAGGATTAGAACCACCGGCCCGGGAGCTGGTCATCATTCCAGAGGTTCAACAGCATGACAGACGAACCATAGCCCTCTGAGGCCAAAGCCATAGGAGAGGATACACTTCCTGTCTGGAAAGTCCTCCACTCAGGTCTCCCTCATTGTGGCTTCAACACAGATGCACAGAAGGACGGTCATCTGGCTAAGATGACTGGTGATGTCAGACCATGCAGGCCTCCTGGGAAGCTCCCCACCAAGTCCTCCCCCTAGGACCAGGCCCCGCAGAGTCTGTGTCATGGGACAGGATATGCTGTGAGGAGCCAGGATGTGCTGAGCAGCAAGGCCTCTCATCACTTGGCCTCAGTCCTTCCCTCCCCACCACCTGATTTTCACCAGGCTGATTTCCGTCAGCCCAGGCCCATGTGCCTGTCTGCCCTGCACAGTCCACTCACAGGTGGTACCCCAAATCCAAGAGCAGTGAGAATGAAAGTGGACACCCATCCAGGTCCCAGGGAGGGGGGAAACTTAAAATGGGAGTTTCCATATTCCTGCTGCAGCAGCTCAAGGCAGGCCCTACCCAGGACCTTATGACAACAGCCAGCCAAGGTTTGCAGTAGGACAGGCAGCGTGGCAGCCAGCCTGCCTAGGTTTGAACCCTGCAAGTCTCTGACCAGCTCTCTCCGTAGCTGCTGCCTTTATACAATGGGGGGAAATGACAGCTACCTCCCTGGACTCTTGTGAAAATTAAGTGAGATTTAAATTAAGATTAATACACTTTAAATAAATTAGCTGTGGACATATGTAAAGAGTCTGAAACTGTGGCTCATGAGGATAGTGACAAATATAAATATTGGCAACCCAAGTACAATGTGCAAACATGGCAGGACAATAAGGTTGGTGGCCACTCCTGGAACACCAAATAATTTCTGCTGGAACTTAGAGAAGGGAATATTTTGGCAGGATAAGCTACCAGCCAGCACCATCCTTTCCGCAACCACCACCCCCACTGCCACACTGCTAGATTCTTAGAAGGTGGAAGATTTACAAATTACTCAGCAGGAGGAAGCCACAGAATACAACACACAGAAAGTAAAACATAAGAAGAACGGGGTCTGTAAACAGCAACCCTAGGGAACCTGAATCAGCACCATCCACACAGGCTGCCTAAGGTAGCTCCACAGGGTCTGGAAGAACAAGTGCTGGAAACAGAGCAAGACCCCAGGAGTCTGTAGGAGCAGAGAAGAGGATCTTGATGAGGGTCCTGGCAGAGGGTGCCACCTGGATGGCCAGGGGCATTCCTGTAGCAGCCAGTGCAGAGGAATAAGAGTTAGGTAGCATTGGCCAGATTCCCACAGATGCTTTTCTGAATGGCTGGTGGGAGGTCCTTCACCCTAGCTCCCAAGGCTGCTGGGAGGAGACAGGAAACAGGAAGTTACAGGCCTCTCCTGCTTCCCTAGGCTTCCTCCTTAAAATCAGGGTGGTTCTCCAAGGAAGAAATTAAGAATACTGCTAGCTGCCAATCAGAAACAGTAGGGAGGAGGATCTCTCTCCTGGCCCCCAAAGCCCAAGTTAAGGAGCTTATCACTTCCAAGTCAAGTGCTAGGGCAGAGAGACAGTCTAAAAAATATCAGTATCCTATGTTATGCTCCCTCCCCAACTCACAGTTAAAGGACAAAAGAGACTTTGACTTCAGTTTATAACACAAAGACTTTCTAAGGCCCCACCACAATGGACCCAGACCAACACTGACCTGTTTTCTTTGAATTTCCTACAAGCACCTTGGCTGCTGACAGATAAGATCCCAGGATATTCCTGCAGGAAAACAAAAATTAGGTCACACTTCTCTGTGTAGCCACTCTAGGGTGAATGTTGTCCAGCAGTGGCCGCTCTTTGGGGCAGCAGTCTCCCGTCAAGAACCCATTCATTCAATAGGTGGAGAAAGCCAGAAATGGCCCACTGGTTCCAGCTGCTGTGCCCATTCCACTGAGCTGGTGGTGGGTGCCTCAAGCATTATTAGCAGAACCCAAGCTCTGGAAAGACCACTGTGATCAGTGATGTCTGGTATGGGCAGTTATGTAAGAGTACCCATGTCATCTCTGAGGTAGGCCCCGGGCACCCAAAGATTTAATGTTTGTAATTTTGATCACTCACAAGCAACCCAGAGTTTCAAGAAATGTAAAAGTGTGTAACTTTACTGAGACACGAGTTTGATTCATATATCCTAGGTGGCTGATGTAAAGAACAGGCCACTTTGTTTTCATCTCCACCACATCCAAAGTACTATTGTGGAGCAATAAAAACTTGGTGGAAAATGGCCATCAAATGAGAGATGAAATTGTAGCAGAAGTTTAAAGGGTAGTTAATTTGGGGTGTAAAGATATACACAGGAAACACTTGGCTCTGTGGAAACATGACTCTGGAGAAATCCAGGCCCATGTAAAAATATTACTGTGGA
Source organism: Myotis daubentonii (assembly GCF_963259705.1). Classification (NCBI taxonomy): domain Eukaryota; kingdom Metazoa; phylum Chordata; class Mammalia; order Chiroptera; family Vespertilionidae; genus Myotis; species Myotis daubentonii. The sequence continues at coordinate 94,442,758 of NC_081841.1, forward strand.
TGCAAATTTGGGATTCTAGAAGGTACAAGATTATTTTCGGTGGAGGGAATGGCAAAATGGTTTCATATTTTTATTGAAATATAATTGACATATAAATTATATTAGTTTCAGATATACAAATAATTATTTGATATTTGTGCATATTAAAAAATGACAACCACATAAGTCTAGTCAACATCCATCAACATACATACATAGTTACAATTTTCTTTTCTTGTGATGAAAACTTTTAAGATCTATTCACTTACCAACTTTCAAATATACAGTACAGTATTATTAACTACTAGATGCCTGGTGCACAAAATTCATTCATGGGTAGGGTCCCTAGGCCACGCTGACACCCGCCTTCGCCAGCCTGGCGCCCCTGCTCGCTGGCCCCGCCTAAGTGGGCTCCCCCATCACCCTGCCTCTGCCACTGCTGGTCTCCGCCTCCCCTCTCCCTCCTTCCCCGCTGCCACCTGCTCACCAGCTGGCCCCACCCCCCACCACCACCACCACTGCCACTGCCACAGGTCGCCTCCCTCTGTGGGGCAACCAGTGGGGCGATGGGGGAGTGCCCCCACTGGCACCTGCCTTGGCTGGCCTGGGGCTTGCAGGCTGGGGGGCAGCTCCTGTGTTAAGCATCTGCCCCTGGTGGTCAGTATGCATCATAATGATTGGTTGTTCCATTGGTAATTCTGCCATTTGGTTGATTTGCATATTAGGCTTTTATTATATAGGATAGGATAGTCACCATGCATACATTACATTCCCATGACAAGACTAATTTCTTGAAATGTCAGGGGTCCACACTGTGCCTACTCTGTGTCTCTCAGCAGTGGGTACTGGGCCAAGGAGAACATAGAGGTGATTAGAATCTAAGCCTGAAGGAGCTTACAATCTAATTAGAGCAGCGGTTCTCAACCTGTGGGTTGCGACCCCTTTGGGTGTCGAACAACCCTTTCACAGGGGTCGCCTAAGACCATCGGAAAACACATATATAATTACATCTTGTTTTTGTGATTAATCACTATGCTTTAATTATGTTCAATTTGTAACAATGAAATTGGGGGTCACCACAACATGAGGAACTGTATTAAAGGGTCGCGGCATTAGGAAGGTTGAGAACCACTGAATTAGAGAAACTATGATACTCACTAGAACAGCAAGTGGCACTGCATCTTCCCAATGATGCTCAGAATCCATTTCAATCCCCCTTCATCCTTTCCTTACCACCCTAGCCAACCAATTCACAAACTGTCTCAATCCTTCTTCCAAAATGTCTCAGGTTCAGTCCTTTCTCTCCATTCCTCACAGCTATCCTGCCACTCTCCCCACCATGATCTCCCCTCTTAACAGACCCCAGACTCACACACCGGAGGCCTAGCCCTGCTTCTGTAACCCCTATTCAAAACCCTGCCAAGTTCCCAGGGCCTCCCAAGGAGTACACATGGTGGGCATTCACCTTCTCTTGAATGAATGGACAGATGAAATTCCTTGGCTGGACATTTGAAGCTGCCTACAATATAGCCATTAGCTCCCTATCTAGTCTTTTATTTCCCTGCTCCCCTTCGTATAACCCACTCACTGGCCCACCTATGCTATTCACACACCCCAACACTTACTTAGTGCCTTTCCTCAGGTTGGTTCCTCCTCCCTTCTGTTGAAATGCAAGCCACCCTTCAAAGTTTATGTCAGATACCACCTGCTACATGAAGCATTCCTCCAGAATCAGGGTGACTTATCCTGCTGTTTGAACCCACATTCTCCTCTCACAGCCACTCACCTTATAGTCTGAATTGTCACTGTTGAACCCCTTTCTTAACCCTTTACTGCACTATAAGCCCCATGAAGACAAGGACCTTTACCTTTTTACCTTTTGCATCACCAGAACTTAGCACAGGCTCTTGTACTATGACACATACATACTAAGTATTCATCAAATTCACTGAAGAATCATCCCATGTAATATATAAAAGCCAGGAGAGATGAAGACAAAAAATGTCATAGGAGCTCCAAAGAAACTTTTAGGATAGGTGGCCAGGGAAGGTTCCATGAAAGAGCTCAGACATGAGTAGGGTCTTGAAAGAGGGAAAGGAGGACTGGGGAGGAGCATTCCAGGAAGATGGGACAGTATGAACTAAAAGACGAAGAAGGAATGAGCCAAGCATGCTTGGGAGATCCATCTGACTAGAACTGAGGGTTCCTGGAGGGAGACCAGTGGGAGATAAGGCTACACAGGCAGGCCTGGAATGGAGAAAAAGGATGTCAGTGCCAGGCTATGGCACTTGGATTAGATCCATTCCCTCAGTCACTGGGGACGACAACCACAGCAGGCCTGGGCCTTAATAGTAGAAAAAAAGAAGTCTTGTTCCAAGCATATTAGTCTAGTCTCCTCAGCTAGAGTATAAATAACAGCCACCATCTTCAGCACACCTGCTATGTAGAAGGCCCGAAGCTTCATGCTTCACATACATTACCTCATTGCTCCTCCCAAGGCCTGAAAGACTGCTATTGTTATCCTGACTTTGCAAGCAGGAAACTAAAGCTATGAGAGGTGAAGGCACTTGCCCAAGGCCTCACCAGCTCGCTCATTCACTTAACAACACTCCAGTGCTGGAGTTAAACTCAGGGATGAGGACCGGCACACTGGCCAGCTACCCCTGGCCCAGAGGCTTCCCACTTAAGCTGAGCTGCTTCTCCTTAACTCCTCAAAGGCAACATTTGTTAAGCACATAGTAGGAGCTGAATAAAGCACAGTAAGTAGGATGGAGGTTGCCAAGGGCTGGGGGAGGGAGAAATGAAAAGTTACTGTTTAATGGGTATACGGTTTCAGTTATGCAGATGAGAAAGTTCTGGAGATCTGATGCACAATGAATATACTTAATGCAATTGAACTGGACATTTTAAAATGTTTAAGATGATAAATTTTGTGTTTTTTACCACAATTAAAATTTTTTTTCACTTATTAATTGTCTGATTGGCTGCCAATATGATCTTATACTGCTAATTATCTGGTGCCAGCAGAGACTCTAGAAAGATTTTACCCCAATAACCCTCCAAAACAGAAATTTGGAAAGAGGAGGTAATGTGCCCATTGCTGCACACATAGGTGGCGTTGAGGCTAAGATCCTCCAGCTCAATAGAGAAAAATGGCAGATGGCAGCAAAGCACAATAGGAAAGCACAAGGCATGATGGGTCAGAGGCCACAGGTTCAAGTTCTATTTCTTCCACTTAATGAGTTCTGTGACCTCAAAGAAGTAATTTATTCTCTCTGGGCCTCATTTTCCCAACCTATAAGAAGGCAATTAAAAATAACATATACTTTAGCCAAAACCGGTTTGGCTCAATGGATAGAGCGTCGGCCTGCGGACTGAAGGGTCCCAGGTTCGATTCCGGTCAAGGGCATGTACCTGGGTTGCGGGCACATCCCCAGTGGGAGATGTGCAGGAGGCGGCTGATCGATGTTTCTCTCTCATCGATGTTTCTGGCTCTCTATCTCTCTCCCTTCCTCTCTGTAAAAAATCAATAAAATATATTTTTAAAAAAATAAATAAATAACATATATTTAAAAGGTTATATGTGAATCAAATAAAATTATATACACCTAATGTGCAGAGAAAGCACTTGGCCAACTATATATTATTTGATAAACACTAGTTATTGTTATTAATATTAAATATCAGTTCCTAGATTTTAAAAAGATTAATATCTGATTAATTCAAATAAAAAAATAATCCCACTTCATTGTAGCACACTCTCCGCTGTCCAGAGCCTTGTACATAGCAGGTCTTCCATGAATGAGTGCAGAACAGAATTACCCTTCAAGTTTTATCCACCCCTATCCGCTTCCATTCCTCACCCCCGACCCACCACCCAGCTGCAACAGCCATGCCAGAACCAGGCAGAGGGTAGGAAGCTGGTGTAAATGTCTGCCTCCCTGGCTGCATTCCTTAGCTAAATATAAATGATTTGTACAGTCCATTGTTTGAAATTATCCATAATACCTCTCCTCCCCTCCCCTCCATTACTTATGATGATAAGCTGACTGTACATCTTTATAGCAGAACTACATACAAAACATTCCCAATAACTATTTTTAGTAGAGAGAGGAAAGCGGGCTGGTACACAAGGATCAGAGCCTGAGTCCTCAGTTTTCCCCACTAGTCCAGGAAAGCTTCCTGGAGGAGGAAATGCCTGAGTCAGAGAGAGGACAGTTGCAGGTCAGAAGGGCACCCTCACATAATGAGTTTGGTTCTCTGAACCAAAGGGAGGTGAGTGGCTGCCTTCTTGTTCCCATTTTGGGGAAAGGTCCACACAGCCCAGGGGATCCCATACTACCCAATGCTTCAAATTTCCCTGGACACTGCAGGCCTCCAGGGAAGAGGTAGAGAAGAAACCAGTATCTTTTGCAAAGAAAGGCGAACCAAGACTCCAGTTTGGAGATACACAAGTACAAATACTGCCCTCATAACAAGCCAGTTTCTTCTTTGGACTTTTTTTATTTAACCACAAGAAAGTTTCTTAAAGTTCCAAAGCTGAGGCACAGATGGACTACATCGTGTACCTCGAGGTGTGCCAAAGCTCTGTCACTCTGAGTGCCGATCAGCCAGCAGTGACCCAAGGAAGGGGGGAGGGGTGGGGTGGGGGAGGGCCTCGGGCGGGATCCCAGTCCTGACCGAACCCCTAGCCCTCCCTGGGGGCGCTGTATGGACAGCCCCCAAGCCACTGGGGTCTCCTGGACCACACTGTCAGAAACCCATGACAGCTCCCAGGCTCTCCCTTTCTGCTGCACCCTTCAGACCGCCCATCCCTTCGCCAGGGACCCCACGGCTCACCCTCCCTCGCTCCACTCTCAAAAGGTCCTCCGAGCCTCTCCGTGCAACTCCCTCCTCGCCCCGATCCCGGGCCCCCACACACACCTTCCTCTTCCTGGGCAGAGAGCCTGCCCCATCCCTCCCTCATTCCGCCCCACAGCCGCCCTCCCGACACCCCCTTCTCGGGGCGCCCCTGAGGCGCTCCCTTCTCTGGAAACCTGGTGAAGGGCTCGCCTAGCTCACCCAAAGCCGGCCCGGATCCCGCAAGCTCGCCCGGCCCGCTCCCTCGCCCGCCACCCGCCCGCCCGGGGCCGCGCTCACCGAGCTCCCAGGAATGCGGGATCCCGGCTCCCTCGCGCTCCCTCGCCGCCACCGCCACAGCCACCGCCAGCGGAAACGGGGGGCGGGGCCTGCCCAGGAATGGCGAGGCTGCGGGGCGGGGCCGGCCGCGGGAGGGGGCGGGGCTATGCCGCGGAGGCGGGGCGAGGCGAGGCCGCGGGGCGGGGCCTGCCTGGGAATGGTAGGGTTGCGGGGGCGGGGGCGGGGCGGGACAAGGCCGTGGGGCGGGGCGAGGCGAGGCCGAGGGGCGGGGCCTGCCTGGGAATGGTAGGGTTGCGGGGCGGGGGCGGGGCGAGGCAAGGCCGTGGGGCGGGGCGAGGCCGCGGGGCGGATGGAGGAGCGGGGCCACGGGGGCCGGGGCCCGGGCCTGGGCTGAGCACGAGGGGCGGGGTGACAGGGCTGCCAGAAGGAGCTGGAGCGGGCTCCGGGGGCCCGGCCGAGGTTGCGGGAGGATCGGGGGGTCTGCAACACCCCCTGTCTGGTTCCCCTGCGTCAAAGCTGGAGGGAGCCCGAGGAGGGAAGCCAGGGTCGTGCTGGGCACGGGTTCCCCATACTGTCGGGCCGCCTGTGGGTCTCCGGAACCCCCGCACCACCGCCTGGATTCTCGGATTGGCCGCTCATCAGAGGCGCTAGGACGCCTTCCCCTCGCCCTACGGCCCGAGCAGCAGCCGGGACCTGACTTGGGGAGGGGAGGTCAGGGCCTGTGTGTGCGCGCTCCTGGGCTCGGCCCCATTCACCGCCCTAGGCCCTCGCTGCTTGCGGGGATCTCAGCTTTCCCCCTGGGGCCAGGCTCTCTGATCTCACCACCCCCACATCCACACCTAAGAAATCCTTCCCTGGTATTTGGGGCGGACTATTTGAGATGTTGACGTGCGGGTGTGTATTAGATACTGCCGGGAGGAGCCGCTCTCTGTGTCCCCAGGAGCTAAAGGCCTCCAAGTGTTGGTAAAGGGCATGGTATGCCCGGAAGAACTGAACTGAAGCAGGAAAAACTCAAGTTAGACATCTTTGGCGGAGTGCTTCCTATAGGCTTTCCAGGCCTGGATTCTTGAAGCAGAAGACCCTACTCTTCTCAGAAGTGATGACTGGCAGCCGTCATCATCATTATTGCCATCAAATGTATTCTGTGCTCCCCATGTGCACGATCATGGTCTAAGTATGATTTGAGACAAAGTTTTAGCCCTGGTTATATGCTCCTAATTAGACTGGCAGTTTCCACTCATGTCCTCAGCCCCCGCCCCCTCATACACACAGTCTTGTTTGTGTCTTTTAGACTTAAATCAATAACCCATCTCCTGACTCTCCATTCCCCTCCTTCAAAACCTTATTCAACATCCCACCCATAAATTCTTCCAAGGCTAGCCCCCATTAGCCCCAATCTCTCCAGCCCTCTAGCACATATTTGCAAACTCCAACCAATTTCCAGAAGAAATTGATACCCAGAGGAAAGGGGGCTTGCTAATGATGTCTGCCGGGGACTGTTCTTACTGTAAAGGCCACGGGAGGCAGCCTGGTGTGGTAGAAACCACAGGGCTTTGGAGCCATACGGATTTGGAGTCCTGGCTCTGCCTTTCATGCACTGTGACCTCTCTCGTTTCTTCACCTTAATAATACCAATGCCACAGGGTTGATGGGATGGCCAAGATGATGGGGGCAAAAGCACAACATTTGATTTTGTTAGCTTCCTCCTGCCCTTTAAAAAAGATAAGCAAATTTGATAACCAGGGATTATGAATGAGCCTTAGGGATGGAAGAAACCTTAGAAAAAACCCTTCAAGCAATAACCCAGGAAGTGGCCACGCTGCTCACCCTCCTTCAACACAACCAGAGAAGGAGGACTCAGTGCCTCCAAAGGGGTTTACAGCTGCAGGAAAAAGCCATGGAGAAAGCGACAGATGATACGTAATCATTCAACATAAGGAGGCTTGCAGTCTGTGAGGCAGGCACATACTACTAGGTCCACAGGACAAAACTCAAATAAATACCTGACAAGGAGGCAAGATTTTAGGGCAGGAACTCCCCAAAGCATGTTGTCACTGTTCACTGCACCAGGCTTCTGAGGAATGCCAGTGAGTTTGTGGCCTGGAGATTCTGGAAGTGCTGAGGAAAAGGTAGGGTGACTATATCCAGGTTGTCGGGAACATCCCATTTACTACTCCTGACATAGTTATTAATAGTCCCCCATTCACTCTCAAAATATCTTAGTTTGGACAATAAATTTTATATAGGTCACATTAACTATGAACAAAGGAAGTATTCCAAACAGCTCCTACCAGCCCTTCATATCAGCAATTCTGCTGGAATCTCTGCATCCCCAGAGACTTCAAAAGATAGTATGTCAGTTTATCCCCCTTGAAATCACCAAATCCAATCAAAAATGACAAACAAGCAAAAATTAAGTTTCCAGCCAGCCACCCCAAGTCAAGGGACAGACAGTGCTTGCTGAATTGTGACACCTAGTGGGGAGAATTCACACAGTTGGAGGCTTTTTCCGACACTGCATTTAGCCAGTTTTCTTTTTCACTTGTAGCTTGTAAAGCACAGAACAGCAGTTAATATTTTCCAAATGCTTATGTGCCAGGCACAGGTCTAACTACTTTACATGTTCTAATTCATTTGACCCTCACAAGAATTCCATGAGGTAGCTACTATCATCAGCCCTCCATTTTAAAAGATGAGGAAATTGAGGATAAAAAAAAATTAGGTAAGCCCTATAGGCTTGGCTCAGTAGCTGAGCGTAGACCTATGAACCATGAGGTCACTGTTTGATTCCCAGTCCAGGTACATGCCTGAGTTGCGGACTCGATCTCCAGTGACGGGCGTACAGAAGGCAGCCGATCAATGATTCTCTCTTATCATTGATGTTTCTATCTCTCTCTCCCTCTCCCTTCCTCTCTGAAATCAATTGGGGGTTGGGGGGGGGGTTAAAAATAAGTTAAGTAACTTCCCCCAGGTCATTTAGCCAGTAAATGACTGCCAGGGTTTAACCCCAGGTTGTCTGGTTGCAGATCCTGGCACTTAACTGCTACTCTATCCAGCTTCTATCAGTTGCATGTGCAAAGTTACTTCAGAGGTGTCTTCATATCTTCGATCAACTCTCCTACATGAGATGACAAAAAGGGGGAGTGAGAACAGAGTGTACTAGGACAGCAGTTGCCAACCTTTTGGACCTCACAGACCACCAGTGGTCCGCACACCATCCATTAGTGACCGCTGTACTAGAAGGTCAGCATCCACATCTACCAATAATGAGTGGTCAAATCTACCCAGGATTAAAATCAGGGCATTAAACCAGACAATGAGAAGACATACAGTGTCAGTTAAGTGCACAGTGGAGCTGCTAGTTTAAAGAAGGAGAGTGAAAAATGAAATAGTTCCTTGCCCTGGCCAGTGTGGCTCAGTTGATTGGGCATCGTCCTGTACTCTGAAAGGTTGCTGGTTCAATTCCCCATCAGGGCTTATGCCCCAGTTGTGAGCTCAACCCCTGGTAGGGGGCATACAGGAGGCAGCTGGTTTCTCTCTCCCTCTCCCTTCCACTCTCTCTAAAAATCAATTCTTTAAAAAAAAAGAATGAAGCAGTTCCTTCCCTGCATCAGCCTCTTCAACAACATTTGTTTGTGCAAACTAAACAGTGGTTGCTGGTTACTTGCTGGTGGCTAATTCCAGCAGGTCATAAATGCAAGCAGTTCATCAAAAGGTTGGTCACCTTGAGGCTTCAGCAGGGCTAAGATACATATTATTGCCTGCTGAGGGCATTTCCCCAAACCTGAAAATCTACATGTTATTACCTGCTGCTGGCCAAACAGCTGAACAGCCAAAGGCAGTCCCCCCAACCTGATACTTTACTGCTTACCAAACTTTACCTTTGATATGTGTGTTTGCTTTGCTTTAGGGCAAAAATGTGTGAATAAAAAGCCCTGGGTCCAGAGATTCAGAGAGAACTTGGTCACTAGAGCTAAGCCTTCCTGGGCTCCACCATGTATTCCAAATTTATATTTCATGTCTAGTCTCTTTATTAATTTACTCGGAGCCCTTTCTCCAGATTCCTGAACCCTTCTAGATGCAGGGTAACACCCGGCAGTCACTGAAGCCTATCAGCTGCACCAAGAGGACCCACACCAAGACCTCCCACCGTTGTCAGGGTGAGGCAGGCAGAAGTGACCAAGACTGTTCTGCTTCTTTCTAGGCTCCCTCTTCTAAAGAATACAGATCATCCCAAGGACCCCTCCCCTCCTTCCTTCAACTTCTTTCTCTTCCAAAGCTCAAAGTGGTGAGTGTAGCAGGATTGAGGGGACCATTAGGCTTTGCAGACCAGATGGTCTCTGTCACAACTACTCAATTCTGCCATTGTAGCACAAAAGCAGCCATAGGCAATGCATAAATGAATGACCACAACTGTGTTTCAATAATACTTTACTTACAAAAACATGTATCAGCCCTGGCTGGTGTGGCTCAGTTGGTTAGAGCGTCGTCCCATACATCAAAAAGTTCCAGGTTTATCCGGCCATCGTGGTTCAGTGGTTGAGCATCAACCTATGAACCAGAAGGTCACAGTTCAATTCCCAGTCAGGGCACATGCCCAGGTTGTGGACTTGATCCCCAGTAGGGGACATGCAGGAGGCAGCCGATCAATGATTTTCTCTCATCATTGGTGTTTCTATCTCTCTCATCCCTCTCCCTTCCTCTCTGAAATCAATAAAAATATACTTTAAAAAAATTTTTTTAAGGTTTTGGGTTCAATTCCTGGTCAGGACACATACCCAGATTATGAGTTTGATCCCAGTCAGGGTGTGTACAGGAGGCAACCAATTGATGTTTCTCTTTCACATCAATGTTTCTCTTTCTCTCCCTCTCCCTTCCTTGATCTAAAAACAAACAAACAAAAACATGTCCTCAGGTGAGGATTAAAAAAAAACACAGGTAACCCCTGCACCAAATTAGGGCCTTCAAATTCCTATCTTCAGATGTATTATAGGGGTGAGAGTGGGTTGAATCCAAGTTCTCAAGTGTGAAGAACAAAGAAAAATGGATTAAAATCATTGAGCATAAATGAACACCAGTAACTCTGGGTGGGTGTGCACATGTACATGTGTGATTCTGGTTGAGTCAGTGCCTGCAGGAAGCATGCACATTCAAGGAGTGGCTGGTTTGGAGCTGCCTAGATTTTGCAAAGTCTTGGTCAGACCTTTCTAAAGAAGTGCAGATTCTATGTCTGGAATTCCTGGTGTTCAACATGTACTCTATAAAGACAGAAATGCACAACATTGTGAAATCAGACAAAGTATACAGGCCAAGAAAAGCAGAACATCCCTGCAGAAGGCCTTTGGGAAAGCTAAAGCTGTTGGTTGGCATTTGTCCGGCTATTGTAGAATCTCAGAAACACATGATAACAACTATCTGTGAGTGTGCATGCGTGTGTGTGTATGTGTGTGTGTGTGTGTGCGCCACTTGTATACCATCTAGCTGAACATGTGAGCAGCAACTGAAAGATTTGCATGGTGGGTTGTAATCAATAAATATAACAATAGCCATTTCAGCTACATTTGTATCAACTTCCTTAATGATCTTAGAATATTCCTATATGCTTATGAAAGGCAATTCCATTGTTTAAAATCACACTTCAAATTCTGCCCTGCAGCCCAAAAACCGTTAAACCCAAATACGAATTTGCCATAGTACAGGAAATGTTAGTATGCCTGGAGCAACGGAATCGGGGCCAGGGGCATGATGCAAGATAAGAGGAAAGAATCACATAGGCAGCAGACTATGCCAGGTCATGTTAAGGATTTTGCATGTACATATGTCTTAAATACGTCATAAATTGAAGTGTTTTAAATAAGAGAGTGAGAGGATCCGATTTGCATTTTGAGACTATTTGGCTGTAGTATAGAGTGCAAATTGGAGGGTTGCAGGGACCAACATGGAGACAATAGGCTTTAGCAGTGGTCTAGGTACAAGATGAAGTTAGCTTGGTCTAGGATGGTGGTAGTGACAAAGGAGGGATATCATAGACCTAAGAGAGGTTTGGAAAGTGAAATGTACAGATTGGCAATGAATATGATGGATCAGGGAGGGAAGGGTGTCGAGGTTTCTGGCCAGCCTAAGAGGATGGTTGGTGGAGCCAACCATGGAGATAGGCGACAGGGGAAGAGGATTAGATTGACGGGGAAAATAGACAATGGCTAGTAAGTATCCATCAGATTTAGTGAGTTTAAGGTCACTGGGGATCTTGGCAAAAGCCTTTTTTGTTTTGGGTTTTTTTGGGGGATGGGGGTTGTGTGTTTTTTCTTTGCCATGATGAGGCAGAAGCTGTGATGAAAAGAATTGAGAGGGAGTAGGAGCTGAGAAATGGAGATAGTAAGACAATTCTTTAAAAAAATTAAAAAGTTGTAGGGAAGATATATAGGGCAGATAGCTGAAGGAAACTGTAGATCAAATGAGGGTTTGGGGAATTTAACAGGAAGAATTGAACCTCTTTAAAACCTTGTGTTGCCCTGGCCAGGTAGCTCAGTTGGTTAGAGAGTTGTCCTGATACGCTGATGTTGCAGGTTTGATTCCCCAGTCAGGGCACATAAAATAATCAATCAGTGAATGTACAAATAAGTGGAACAACAATTCAGTGTTTCTTTTTCTCTCTCCTTTCCTCTTTAAAATCAATTTTTTAAAAAACTGTGGGGAGAAAAATCCTACTTCTGGTATGGAGAAAAAAACTCGTAATTGACCAACCTGTACAATCTGGACAACATACCAAAAAAAAAAAAAAAAAAAAAAAGCCATTAACCCCACCACCAAAAATACAAAACCCCAACTACCTGAGGACTCCTGAGAATGAACCCAAGTTGGTATGAGACGAGTTCCCATTTTTGTAGATTTCCCCTATGTTGGCTGCAGTCACATGTGCAGCATAGGGTGGCTAAAATTCCAATAGAAAACCCACTGTCTTTCAGGCAGAGGAACCAGACACAGCCCAGAGCAACCAAAGTTGCAGCACAGTAAAGGGAGAATCCTGAAGGGAGGCAAGGAGAAAGCCAAAGAAGAGAAACCCAAAATTCTCTATATAAACTCTCTTCCAAGTCTGTGGCACATGCCTGGACCACACATGAGCAGAACCCCAGCTAAAGATAAAAGAACCAAACTGAGACTTGAGCAATTGCTGGCTACAGGTAAGGCAGAGGCTATAGTTTGAATAAAACCAAGTTAATTGTCTGGTAAAAGAAAACTATTAACATTTATCTGAGGGATAAAGTAGAATCCAGAGTCTCCTCTACATAACCTTCAAAATTTTAGGATATAATCCAAAAATTGCTCAAAGAACCAGAAAAATGTGACCCATTCTCAAGAGAAAAGTAAACAACAGAGGCCAATTCCAAAATAACTCGGATGTTGGGATTATCAGACAAGGATTTTAGAGCAGCTATTATAACACTGTTCCAGGATATATATATATATAAAAATACATTTGAAATAAATTAACAGAAAATGAAAAGCAAAAATATAAAATGTTCTTTTAAAAACCAAATGGAAATTTTAGAACTAAGTATTTGGAATTTTAAAATTCACTGGATGGGCTTAAAGATCTCAGTGGAAAAAGAAAATGAGTTTGAATATAGATCAATAGAAATAGTCGATCTGAAAGAAAAAAGAGGAAAAAGATGGCATAGAAAAAAAGATAACAGTCACAGGGATCCATGAGACAATATCAAAATGTCTATTACATGGGTAACTGGAGTCCCGGAAGAAGAAAGAGAAAATGGGACAGAAAAGTATATATTTAAAAGCTGATGGTGAGGATCGAGTCGAGAGGAAGTGGCTGAATATATGGGAAAGATATGAGACCACAAATAATAGTTCTTATATAAGGAGGAAAGGGATGAAATCCAAATTGTAAGTGTAAGGATTTGGCAAAGTCAGAAAAGATGATAGCACTTGCATTGCAAGAGGAGGGAAAAGAGCACAGAATGGGAGCAAACATAGGCGAATTTATGTCCTAGGTGGGGATTTTCATTAGGTGACTTCCAATCCCCAGTGGATAGAGTATCGGTCTGCAGACTGAACGGTCTTGGGTTCAATTCCGGTCCAGGGCACGTGCCTGGGTTGTGGTCTCGATTCCTAGTAGGGGGCGTGCAGGAGGCAGCCAATTGGTGATTCTCTTTCATCAGTGATGTTTCTATCTCTCTCTCTCTCTCCCTTCCTTGCTGAAATCAATAAAAACACACTTTTAAAAAAAGTAAAGCCGAAACCGGTTTGGCTCAGTGGATAGAGCATTGGCCTGCGGACTGAGCGGTCCCGGGTTCGATTCCGGTCAGGGGCATGTGCCTGGGTTGCGGGCACATCCCCAGTGGGAGGTGTGCAGGAGGCAGCTGATCAATGTTTCTCTCTCATCGATGTTTCTAACTCTCTATCTCTCTCCCTTCTTCTCTGTAAAAAATAAATAAAATATATTTAAAAAAAAAAAAAAGTAAAGAAAGAGCAAATGGCTGAGGCACATACACTGAGACTGCCTGAAAGGAGTCTTAAAGATAACAGGAGAAACAAAATGACAACCTATCACCAGTATAAAAGGCAGGAGAGCCAGAAGGTAGACTGCTCCAGGAGAAAGGAAAGAGCCAAGCTGACGCTTTTAAATTGGAATCAAGCCTAGTGAATTCAACAGAGTTGGGTGAAATGAAATTGTGCGACTATCAATAAAATGACCAGAGGATGATGGTTGATAAGACACACAGGATCATAAAAGTGATGAGGGACACATTTGCAGCCCTGGCCAGGGCATCTGGGATCTAAGCCAATATTCGACCATTATGGCATAGACAGGTTAATATTATAATTAAAACACACACACACACACACACACACACACACACACACACACACACCATATAGCATGACAATTAAATTGTTTTTTAAGAAGAAGCTGGTAGCTAAAAGCTGGTGGTTAAAAAGGGGAAAATAAAATGAAAAGCTTTTACAGTAGAACATATATTTCTAAAGGACTTAGGGTTGGAGTTACATTGGACATTTCACAGTAAACTCATTTTCTGGTTCTGTTATTGGAGTGACCGAAAAGTGGAGACTCCTCCTCCCCCTCCGTCCTCATGTGGGTAATTTGATTCACACCACAAGCATTCAGGTACTGGTCCCTAATAACATTCACCTCTTAAAGAAACCAGGGCTCCTTGGAGAGTAGCTGATTCCTTATTGTGGACAAGAAAAGTCAAAGCAGACCTAAGTCTTCCAGATGATGCCAGAAGCATGTTAATTTTTTTTTTTTTTTTAATCCTCACCTGAGGATATTTTCCCATTGATTTTTAGAGAGAGTGGAAGGAAGGGGGAGAGACAGAGAAACATTGATGTGAGAGAAACACATCGATTGGTTGCCTCCCTGACACACCCTGACCAGGGCTCAGCTCCTGACTGGAATTGAACCCAGGACCCTTCAGTCTGTGGGCCAACGCTCTATCCACTGAGCCAAACCAGCTAGGCCAGAAGCATATTAATTTTGAAGCAGTGTTAAGAGGAAAAGAGACACAGACAAAACAAAAACAAAAACAAATGGAGACAATCTGAGTATCAGAGAAAAAACAAAAGTCTTTATGAAAAGCCTGAGTCCATAATGGCATTAAAACGAGTTAGACCAAAAAAAAAGGTACATGTGAATTCCCCAAAATGTCAACTATTCAAACAATGCCATGATTTGGTCAATAATTAAGCTGTGGCCCTAGCTGGTTTGGCTCAGTGAATAGAGTGTCAGCCTGTGGATTCAAGGGTCCCAGGTTCAATTCTGGTCAGGGCACGTGCCTGGATTGTGGGTTCCATCCCCAGTAGGGGGCATGCAGGAGGCAGCCAACCAATGATTCTCTCATCATTGATGTTTCTATCTCTCTCTCCCTCTCCCTTCCTCGCTGAAATCAATAAAAATATCTATATAATAAAGGCCTAAGCGACCTTTACAGCAGAACAACCTAATGACTGGAATGATGGGTCACTATGATGTGCACTGACCACAAAGGGGCAGACGCTCAACTCAGGAGCTGCCCTCTTGTGGTCAGTGTGCTCCCACAGGGGGAGCGCCGCTCAGCCAGAAGCCAGGTTCCCCAGACTCACCACTGGCAGCGGTGGTGGGAACTTCTCCCACCTCTGCAGCAGCACTAAGGAGCAGCGAGCCGAGCAGTAAGGAGTGAGCAGGCGGGCGGTAAGGAGGGCGGTAAGGAGCGAGGGGTTCCGGACTGCGAGAGGGTGCAGGCTGGGCTGAGGGACCCCCCCGCCCTCTGCACGAATTTCGTGCACCAGGCCTCTAGTATAATAATAATAATAATTAATAATAATAATAATTACGCTGTAAATTTTTTCTATTTATATCCAGGCAGTGTGATACCCAGAGATGAAAGAAGCACTGAATTGCATATTTTTGTAATTTTTAAACAAATTTTGTTATTGTGGCACATAAAATTTGGCCACAGGAAGGCATTCCCACAGATAATTGCCAGCCTGGGTCAAATCATTTTAGAAGCACATCCAGGCCCTACTCCCAGATTTACTCAATCTCCAGGTGACTCTCCCTATCTGTAACAGTATGGCAACTCAAAATATGGAGCTCAAAACCCTAATCTAAGTGTGTACAAATCCTAAATCTTCACTGTAGTCATCTCAGTCCATCTGGGATTTTGCCTGCTCTGTTTAGATAGAAGCTTGAAAATTTGGATAAAAACCTGAAAATAAATATCAAGATAATGAATGACACAAATACACATTAACACTTTTGTGATAGGTTTAAGCATGTGTGTGGTAGTAACTGCTGTAATCATTAGGATAATTTATATTTTATATTCTTTTTGGTAATTTAAATTTTTAATTGCTTTTAAAAATTCACGTAACATTAAATTAACCATTTTTTTAATCCTCACCCAAGGATATGTCTATTAATTTTAGAGAGAGAGGAAAAGGGGGAAAGAGAGAAAAACATCAATGTGAGAGAGAACATCGATTGGTTGCCTCCTGTACACACCCCAATTGGGAACAAACCCAAAACCTAGGTATGTGCCCTGACTGGGAATCAAACCCACAACCTTTTGGTGGATGGGACGACACTCCAACCAACTGAGCCACAACAGCCAGGGCTAAATTAACAGCCAAGTACAATTAAAAAAAATTTTGTGAGTATATTTTTTCCATTGATTTTTTAGAGAGACTAGAAGGGATGGGGAGAGATGGAGAGAGAGAAACATCAATGTAAGAGAGACACATCGATTGTTGGGGCCTGGGACCCAGCCTGCAAGCGAGGTACGTGCTCTTGACCAGAATCAAACCTGCAAACCTTCAGTCTGCAGGCCAGTGCTCTAAACACTGAACAAAACCAGCTAGACTAAGTGTACAATTTTTATCTGCTTTTTAAGGTGTTGAAATAGTATAAAAAGCATGTGACATATTAGACTTGTGCTGTTAATACTGAGGTAGACTAAGTTTAAAGGTTAAATGCTTAAATAAATATGATTAGGTCTATAAGACTTATTATGTTCCATGAATGTTTAGAAACAATTATGAATATATTACTCAAACATATGTATACTAGAGGCCCGGTGCACGAATTCGTGCACCAGTGGGGTCCCTCAGCCTGGACTGTGGGATCGGCCAAAACCAGCTCTCCGACATCCCCAAGGGGTCCCGGATTGCGAGAGGGCACAGGCCAGGCCTAGGGACCCCACCGGTGCATGATCAGGGCCGGGGAGGGACACCTGAGGTTGGCCAGCCAGGAAGGGACCACAGGAGGGCTCCAGGGCGTGTCCAGCCCATCTTGCTTAGTCCTTATCGGCCAGACCCCAGTAGCAAGCTAACCTACCAGTTGGAGCGTCTACTCCCTGGTGGACAGTGCATGTCATAGCAAGCAGTTGAGCAGCCTTAGCATATCATTAGCATATTATGCTTTGATTGGTTGAATGGCTGACCGGTTTGACTGGACACTTAGCATATTAGGCTTTTATTATATAGGCTACCTTTCCCAGGGAAGGAAGCCTCTGTATTCCACCCCATGCTGCATTTCCAAGAGGAAGGAATTACTGTTGGTCACAGTCTGGGGGTGGAGCTTTTCTCTGCACCTAAAGTCTAGCCTGTTGCTTCTCTAACTTGAACGTGCATGGGGATCACCTGCAGATTTGGATTGCAAACCACTGGGATGGGTGGGATGAGAATCTGCATTTCTACCGTGCTTCTGATGCACTGCCTGCCGCTGGCTGGGAGCCATGCTCTGAAGCCCATGAAGTGCATGTGCCCCACATGGGAGCATGTGTGCATGTGGCTCTGTTCAATGGTCCTAGTTACCAGTGACCGAGGGCTGGAGTTGCTCTCCTCAGCCAGAAGAGCGAGCTCTCGCTCACCCTTGTGCACATGCTCTCTTGTGTTTTCACTGTGGCTAAAACAAACTGTTTCTCTGTCAGGGCCCCTGGGTGGTGGTTGCAGGGATTGGGGGATGGGGTGCTGCTATCCTAGTCATTGAAGCCATTGGCACCCCCCACCCACCGCTCTTAAGTCTTACACTCCCTGTGCTAATCTCTGATGTGAATGTGGCCTTGCCCTCATCACAGAGATCAGATCCAAGACTACAGAGCATTTGGATATGGTCCTGGGGAATAAGTAGAACAGGAGGCCTGATGTAATTTTATTGATTTTTTGTGATTTCCCCCTACTAGATGTAAGCTCTCCGAGGAGGATCACGGCTGCATCCCCAGGAGCCAGAACCATGTCAGACACATCCTAGGGGCTCAGTAAGTATTTATGAGATAAATGAGGCCTGTTTTGGCTCTAGGCATTCAAGCCAACCTTTCTGAAATTCCACATCAGGGTCCAAGTCTTACCTGATAAAGACAGTGGAAGTGCCTATTTTGTGCATGTATCTCCCTTGAGGGCGGGAAACCGTGGCAAAGGGCAGGATTTGATTCTTCTGATGCCCCCTTGCCCTAATGCCATCTCAATGCCACCTCCACCTCTGGCCCAGCTGCACGGTTCTGCAGGGCCCAGGCCAGGGGGAGAGGTCCTCACCCAAGGACATGAAAGGACACAAAATCAGAGGCAGGAACAGAGCAGAGGGCTAACCAAAAAAACTTCAAGGGGAATGTGATGAGTTGCCAAACTTGAGAGAGCAGAAGCAAATATCAAAGCCAGGGACTCCAGCCAGGAATCCACGATCCAGGGAGATGAAGAGCAAGAGCAAGTGGGCCGATGGTAACTGGGGAGGCGCAGAGGCCTTTCCCTGAGGCAGGCATGTCAGGCTTGCTTTAAAGTGCCTCCAGGAGCAGTGCGAGGGTGGGTCAGACAAGATTAAAGGGGGTCAGGGGTAGGATGAACAGAATGGTATTTCCTGGAAGTAGGGGGCTCTCAATTTTCTAAGGTGAAAGCTGGGGAGACAATCTGGGGTCTAAGTCACACAGCTGGCTTCAAATCCCACCTTCCACTTTCTGACTGTGAGCTTTGAGCAAGTTACTTAAAAATCATCTCACCTTGGCTTGCTGTTAGGAAGGTACAAACCCTTAGTCAGCTTAAAATCTGTATATCCCCAACTATCTCAAAATGACATTTGGCATGCATCCACCACAAAGTGTCTACATCAGGATCAGTGGGATTTAGGGGAAGAAACTGGAGAGAAGTCAGCAAAGCAGTTACTGAAGAGGAAAAGCAGAAGGAGAGAATCATGCCAAACTTAAAAAGTTCTCAGCTTGGCCTCTGAGGAGGGGAGACTGCAAAGAGAAGCAAATCCCTTTGATATGGAGAAAACATTTTTATGGTCACAGGCCACTCAGCAGACAGGGTCTGAACATCTGATTGCTACCCAATTACTTCCAGGAGGGACTGCTAGCATGCCAGCTGGCAAACACATTTTCCCTCCAATGTTGGTGGTTGTCTAATTTTCACTTCCCTTTATTCTCCATGGCTACTTGTACCCTACCTCACCCCTATAAAAATATAGGCATTTCCCTGAAAAGTGAGAAACTTTGCTGCACAAGAAAAAGAAAAGAAGCTTTCCCTTTAATGTCAGTACTCTTTGGGGGCTAATTTCCAACTACCCCACCCAGCATCAAGCAAACTCTGGGGTAGAACCTTATGGGCATCCATGACCTACTGTCCACCTATATTCACGAGCACTGGGTGAGGAGCCAAAAGATCCAGGTTGAAGTGTAAGTCCTGCGACTTAGTAACCAAGTGACATGAGTTAGTGATTTCTCTGGGCCTCAGTTTTTTCAACTATGAAGACAATGTTTATAGCAGTGGTTCTCAACCTGTGGGTCTCGACCCCTTCGGAGGTCGAACGACCCTTTCACAGGGGTCGCCTAAGACCATCCTGCATATCAGATATTTACATTACGATTCATAACAGTAGCAACATTACAGTTATGAAGTAGCAACGAAAATAATTTTATGGTTGGGTCACAACATGAGGAACTGTGTTTAAAGGGCCAGAAGGTTGAGAACCACTGCTCTACAGTATCACAATGGAGCTGCACACACCAGGCAAGACAGTGTATTTGAAAGTGCTTTGTAAACTGAAAAGTGCTATGAAGAGTCAGCAGTGATATTATTATGGTTGTCGTTTTTACAGCTGTTCATGCTTCAATCACTATGCCTCTAATGTTTGTTGCCAGATCCAATGATAGATCAGTTAGAATTACATTTGGCTGCTAATTATAGAAAACACAAAATAAAAGTGACTTAAACAAGACAGTTTATTTACCTCTCATATATAAAATCTGTACAGAGCTGTTATGGTGCTCCCTAGTATCAAAGATCCAAGATCCTTTTCCTTTTCTTTTCTTTTCTTTTTTCAAAGCTGTGAATCTTTTAAATATGTTTTTATTGATTTCTGAGAGAGGGAGGGAGAGGAAGAGAAACATTGATCAGCTGTCTTCCACATGCTCCCTACTGGGGATCGAGACTGTGACCTAGGCGTGTGCCCTGACCGGGAATAGAAACAGTGACCTCCCGGTGCATGGGCCAGTGCTCAACCACTGAGCCACACCAACTGGGCTGTCCTTTTTAACCTGTTGCTTTTCCATGGGTAACTTCCACTGCTAATGTCATCTCATGGTCCTAAAAGGCTGCAGGAAATTCAGCCATTACATCACAATGTAATCAACGGAAAAGGAGAGGTGAAGATGAACATGGCCCCTCCCTTTGAAGTTGCAGTTCTACTAATGCCCACTGGCCATATACTAGCTGCAAGGGAGCCTGGGAAATATGGTTTTTATTTCTAGTGACCATGAACCCACCTAAAATGGAGGGGTACTATTACAAAGAAGGGGAGATCACAAATGGTCATTTCTCGATCATCTTTTTGATCTACCAGCCAGTAGCATTTCGCCACTTTCTGTGGAAACATTTTTTTCTCTTTGCTACTGAGAAGAAAATCACACTGCCCTGGTCTCCCTCCTCTCTTCTACCCTTAGATGTTGGAATGACTCGGGCAGTCCTGGGCACCTCTTTCTTTTCCATCCATACTCTCCTCCTAAGTAATGTCATTTAGTCCCAAGGATTTAAATACCAATTCAGATGCCAATGAAGTCTAAATCCAGCCCTGACATTTCCCCTTGATTCCACTATCATATATGCAGCTGCTATTTGACAACCCCACTTGGATGTCTAATAGGTATCTCAACTTTAACTCTTGATCTCCACCCACAAACTTGCTCCTCCCCAAGACTTTCCCATCACAGTAAATGCCACCAATGACTTAAGCCAGGAAATTCTGGAGTTAATCTTAATTCCTCACTTTCCCACACTCCCTACAACCAAACCATCTGGAAGCCATAGTGGCTGTCTTCAGGACATAACTCAAGGCCACCCATTTTCTTTCAAATCCACCACTCTACTCTCATCCAGAGCACCATCAGCTCTCCCTGGACCTTCAAATAGCCCCCAACTGTGTCTCTCTGCTTCCACTCCTGCTCTCCTATTATCTGTCTTCACACAACGATCACAGTGGTATTTTAAGTAAGAAAATCAGGACAAAGGTGGTCGATTCAACAGAGCTACTTTGCTCCCTCTTGAAACCCTTCTAAGAGGACTGTAAAGGGATTTTTTTAAGTTTTCTCTAAAGAACTTTAAAAACAGGAGAGGAAATAATAGTAACAAAAATCCAGAAGCTAGAAAACAGAACAAATACCAACTGACTTAGCAGACCCAAGAAGCTGAAACCTAACTCAGAGAAAGTAAAAAAGGAACATGATTTATACCATCAACTCCCCCGAAGTCAAGAATTGATGGTACCAGGTATCTCTGGAAATGGAGGTAAAAACAGGGAACTGCTCAAATTCAGTTTAAGAAGAGACAGCACCCCAAGTCATCTCCTTGACTCCGTGTAGTGGGGGCTGCCCCTCCCCAGCACAGCCAGAAGCTGGGGTGCTTTCTGTGGGAGAGGGTAACACTGGCGTGTCTGGGCCGGGGACACCAGGTCCAGTTGAGCACAAGAGTACTGCGCAGCAAACAGGAGAGCTGGCAGAAGTTTCCACACTGAATGCTGAGACGTCCCTGACCATTTTCTCCCACGTACTTCCCAGTATGCTGGTGGCCACAGTTCTTTCCAGCAAGAAACTGGGGGAACACTTTCCACGGAATCTGGCCTGGCCAGGAAGAAACACCCTAACAAAACCCACTCCCTAAAGTAAGAGCCCCACTGTATGGCCACAGGCGGCCTCCAACACCTCCCACCTGGGCCGATCTCCCTGGCTCTCAGTGCCCCTCTGATGTGGAAGCAATAGCAGCTTCCCAGGCAAGGCTCTAACACAAGTGGCCAAGACCAGAACAAACCAAGAGAAAAGCACCCGGAGGAAACAGCAGGGCGGGAGATGAACCGCATCCTGAAGCCATTGCTTTCCTCGGGTAAATCAGAGGTGGTCTGGCTACCCGGAAATAAGGACAAGCTATTCCCCCAGCTGCACTCGCCTTCCTGCCACTGAACACACCGAGTTCTTCCCCACTTCAGCACCCTCCGAACGGGGTTCCCTTCTCTAGGTCTTCACATGCTGGCTCCTACTGTCACCACCGAGAGGCCTTCAGTGAGCACCCACTCTGAAGAAGTCCCCACCAGCCACTGAACACAGCCAGCTGGTTCTGTAAGTGCATACGGTAAGTGTCTCAGGCAGCGCAAGCTGGATGTGCTGGATGTGGTCTCTGCCGCCACCACTCACCTGTCACAGCCGAAGGCAGGCATCGGCAGGACGTGCACCGGCAACGGTGGCAATGTTCCAGTAAAACTCTATTTAGGGACACAAACTCGGACTTCCTATCATTTTCACAAGTCACGAGTGTTATTCTCCTTTTGATATATTTTTTTCATTTTTAAAAACATAAAAACCATTCTTAGCTTCCAGGGATAAAAAAAAAAATAAGGCAGCAGTCTGGATACGGCCAAACTGTTTTTGATACATCATCCTGTTTTATTTTCATCAAAGCACTAATCACTTCCTAGTATTTTCTTATTTGCCTTTTTTATGGTTTGTTTATTATCAGTCTCCCCTACTAGAATGGACGTCATGAGAGCAAGGGTCCTTGCATTCTCCCCTGGCACCCTCACCACCATGCATAGTGCTTGGCATACAGTAGGTGCTCAGTGTTTACTGAGTGCTGGAATGATTGCTGTGCCACACCAGCCCCCAGCCCCGCCCACCGCAATCCCTCCTGGAAAGGCCTAAAAGGACAAGTCTTGGGGGACAATAATGGCACTCCCACCCTACTCTTTCCCTGCCCTTTCTGCTTTCCTGCTCCTTCCCCCTTTCCTGTGAACCAAGAAAACTCAGTCTAAGGCTGCCTCTTCTCAGTGCTCTCAGACCTATAGTTAGAGAATAGTGTCAGGTCACTGATCCAGCCCACACAGGGGGAGCTGCAGGTTAATGGGGCTTCAAAATTATCCCCTTCGAATTCCAAGCTAGTGAAGGGGACCATAGCACAGCAGCTAATATGTGTTCGGTGCTCTGAGGAACGCCAACCGACTGCATAGTCACAAGCATTGGGACTTTTCAGCATCATGTAATGGGTGTTGTGGTTACAAAAAAGGAGCCATCTCTAACCAATTTCCGGAGAAAAAAAAAGATTCCTTGCTCCTTGGATAGGAGAAATCAGGTCCCCAAAGTGGAGACAGGGGCACGAGACTCTCACCGCTGCTGGCATAGTCCTTTAAGCCCCCCCCCCCCCGTTGAACATATGCACGAGCCACCAGATGCAAACGATCTGGTTTCCCACGGGGGAGGAGGGTGCTGACGAGCACACACAGGTGCTCCCACGACCTGCCCCATGTGAGTTAGTGACGTGGCACTTGGGCTTATCAATCACACTGCTCTTCGTGAGCAAAGCGAGTCGTGTGGGCCTGCTCACTGCTGGCCAAGGGCTGCAGTAAAGTCCCTCAGATGCCTCGCCAGGACCACATCCTACCAGCCCTGCCAGAACCTCCTTTTGACCACGTCCAGATCCAGTGGCTTTTTGTGACC
This sequence comes from Myotis daubentonii, assembly GCF_963259705.1. Taxonomy (NCBI): domain Eukaryota; kingdom Metazoa; phylum Chordata; class Mammalia; order Chiroptera; family Vespertilionidae; genus Myotis; species Myotis daubentonii. Next base: position 94,466,358 of record NC_081841.1, read on the forward strand.
CTGTGTTTATATACCTAATGCTGTGTTTCTAAAAATGCAGAGCTCACAGAAACTAAGGAATTTACATGACCCAGGTGGCGGCCAAGGCACTTGTCTCTGACCCCCATGCTTGCAAGCACCCCCAAGTACTTTCCATTCTCTCGGGAGGGACTGGGCTGGCTGGGCAGGCTTCCGCTGGCCTGGTTCAGTTATGATGCCTCTGTGGCCCCTGCTGCTTCTGTTGCTCTATTGACAGATGACTTTCATTTCTATTAAAAAAAAGATCAGTCGACAAAAGCCTTTGTGTACATGGTAGACTTTACTGAAGATGTGGAGAGACAAAGGGGGTTTTCATAGCAAAAATACAAAAACTTAGTTGAATATTAGACATCCTTGAGCTTAGAAAGACCCTTAGCCATTTCCACCAAGTGGTCTCCAGTCACCTACAAAGGCACTTGACCCTGCCCCCACCCTTTCTCGGGAAGTAAACAAACAAATTCCAGACAGTTTCCTACTCAGTGACTTAGCCAACATTTGTTCTGTCCTCCCTTTTACCACCCTCCACTGGGGCCCTGGGGCCAGCTCTCTCAGCCTAGAGGCCTCCTCCCGCCTGTTTTGCCTAGAGCTTGTTTTGTTCTCTAAAAATGTGTGTGTGTGTGTGTGTGTGTGTGGAGAGAGCAGTTAGGTGAAATGTGTGTGTGTGTGTGTGTGTGTGTAGAGCAGTTAGGTGAAATGTGTGTGTGTGTATAGGTGAAATTTTTATACCCCCAAGTCAGTGATTTTCAACCATGTGCCGCAATAATTTTTAAAACATACAACATCTGACTATTTAGTCAGGAGCGCTGACCTCTTTTCCTTTAGGTTGTCAAATAAAAAAATGACAACAGGCAACACAATAGCCATCCGGTATGAATGAATCGAAATTATACCTATTCTTTTTTTGTCATATCAGCAAAAAATATATTTTTGGTGTGCCGCAGAATTTTAGTAGTTCACTTATGATGCTTCAAGGTAGAAAAGGCTGAAAATATCTGCCCTGAGTTATCAGCCTTCTCAGCGCTCACTGGGACTAGGTCCCAAGCCCCAGGTCACTCGGCTTGTAAGAAGGCAATTCAGCCCCAGGTCAGCCTGGCTCCAGGGTTAAGGTCTTAAAAACAACTTGTATAGATTTAACTGTTTGGGGAAAAGCTTTTTGTTTTCATCTTGGAGCTGACTTAACAGGTAAGAAGAGGTCAAACACAAATGGCCACTGGGTAAGGCCAAACACATTACTGCTTGACCTCACAATTCCTCCGCTATGCAGGTGTGGCCCAGCAGAGCCCACTCCAGGCCCAGCCCTGGCAGTTGTCAGAGCTACCTATTGTCATTACCCCTGCTTACAAGGGGTGTCAGCCCTCCTCCCGCTGGCCCTGTCACCACCCTGCCCACTGTCCTCTGAACCCTACAGTCAGGGGAAGGGAGCAGATATACGTAGTATGCAGGAGGCCTGGGCCAGGCCACACCATGGAAGCCCCTTGTTCCTCACACCCCTGGCTTCAGTCCTGCAAGGGCAGAGCCTGTGTCCACACACACGCTCACGTCACACTTGTGCACACACACCTTAAACTCCTTCTGCATGTGTCTCTCTCGTTAGATCATCCTACTCTATGGAAGCTCATTGGTGGCCACTGGGTCACAGGCTGCTCTGTCATCATTAGACCCCCCAAGACAGGCAGTGTTTCCACACCCCCTCTCCATGACAGTGCCTGCTAGCTCTAGATTGTGTCAGGAGGGCAAGGGCTCCACCCCAGAGGCCTCAGGAAGCCTACACACCTCCCCGGCCCCAACGGCCTGGATCCCACTGCCTGTACACGTGCGGTCACTCAAGCCCCGGCTAGGCTCCAGAAGTGGTGTGTGGTCTTCAGGAAGTAACAGACCAGGAAGGCTATACTCTCCACCCACAGAAGCTGAGTCTAGGAGGAAAGACAGACTCAGAAGCAGACAATTACACGTGCTTCTCGGTAGTCCAGGAGGCTCCAGTGCTGTTTTCTAAAATTCAGATAAAAAAGACTTACTCCCTTGCTTAAAACACTTCCAGGACCCCCTTCCCATGGAGCAAAATCGAGTGAGGGGGGTTGCCCTGCGGAGGAGAGAGCTGGATCACCTCCCCATCTGGATGGCTGGCCTGGGCAGGATGTAGCCCTGCAGCCTCCGCACCTCAGCCCCTGCGCCTCTCCCTCTGTGCCCCCGACACACCCTCCTCTCTGGCCTGGAACACACCAGGCACTGTCCTGCCCTTGCCCTCCCAGGCTTGAGAGGCTCCCCAGTGTCCCACCATCAGGACACTCTCCTTCCACAGCATGTATCACAGTTTACATCTTGTTTCCTTGCTCACTTTTTCTTCCTCAGTAAAATTTAGTAAGTGCCCCAAGGACCTCATCTGTCTTGGTCACCAACACATTCCCAGGGCCTGGCACAGAGCAGAATTTAAATAAATATGTGCTAAGTGAGTGAATATATGAATACTGCAAGAAAGTTAGTTCCCATTCTGTGCCCCCTTCCTCACCTTCAAAACGGGACAGCACAGTATCTATGGGGTGAGGGTTAGCAGAGATGACAGAAGTCCCTGTTTGCTGGTACATGTAACAGGTTCTCTAACGGGTCAGGACTGGAATGCCTTTGCCACACAAGAGGAGCGGCAAACCCTTCTGCATGAGGAGGTGACTCCACACTGGCTCTTGAAGCATGAGTAACCGTTCTCCAGTGGAGGCAGAGGCCCGGGAACATGTGGGGCCACAGCCAAGAGGCAGAGCCATGCTGGGAGGAGTGATTCAGAGAGCCCAGGGCTGTCAGGGAGGCTGCAGGAGAGGTGGGGCCAGGTCGGGTCTCCTGTCTACCCCAAGGGTCACAGTCTGCCCTACAACAGTGGGACAGGCTCTACAGCTCATCTGTGTTCCCCACGGCTGACTGGCTTGGAATTTAGTTATAAGTAGATGAATCTCCATTAGGCTACTGAGGTCAGTTCCTAAAGAAAAGGGAAAACTCACAGCCAACACTTGGCCCAGCAACACCTGCAGACTCCTTCCCACTCACAACACAAAAAGATCATCCCCTTCACTTGTGCATCTGTCCCACGGTCAACAGGCTGCTCACACATCCTTCGTGAGCATTTGTCTGAAAGTTCACAGTCAGCTAGCAGGGCAGGCACCATGAGTTCCCTTATCCAAACAGCCCCAGGAAAAGGGAAGGGCAGAGGGGAGAGGGCAAGGCTGTGCTGGTGACTGGGGGAGGGATGGGCAGCCTTACACAAACACAAACCCTCACAGACATGCGGAAACATGCCAGCCCGAGCCAGGGACTCGGGGACCCCACGCCCCGCCTCGGCCCCCATGAACAGTAGTGTTAAGCAACTTGGTATGAGATCTAGCAGTAGTCCGTGTGTTTGTTAAAGCTTTTTAATAAAGAGAGGGGTTCTGGCCTGTGGAGGACAGCGGGAGACTAGGTAACCCACCTGGAAGGAGGGCCAGTCTTCCTCCTGCTTGTGTAGCCAAACACTGCCCATCTGTTAAGGGGCAGCCCCTCTCCACTGGGGCGCCTTCCCTGGCTCATCCACACCCTGCTCACTCCCGTCTCTGAAGTCCACTTCACACACACATATCTCTTCCCCATCCGATCCCCAAGTCTCTTATTCTTTCGCCAGCCGGTAGATGTGGTGTTGAGCCCCATGCTCGCTGGCTGACACCTCAAAGACATGCAATGCACAGCAAAGTCTGAGGATCAGATTAGCCAGTTTTCCAATCTGACTCCTTTGACCGAAAGCTCCTACTATTAACAAAGTATATGTATCACACACATTTATGTGCTTGACACTATGCTAGGCTCTCTACATAAACGAGGTAGGTACTGTTATTAGACCCATTTTACAGTTGGGGAAACTGAGGCACAGTGAAATTAAGGAATTTTCCCCAAGTCACAGGGCTAGGCAATAGCTAAACGCCAGGATTCCAATCCTAGTGGTCTGACGCTTGCTCCTAACCACCACTCTGTACCCCTCCTAGACACTGTCTTCCTCATTTGTGTATTAATATATATTATCTTCCCGAGTGAGCGTGGGGCACAGTAAACACCTGTAGGCAAGTTGAATCCCAGGCACCTGGGATTGTGGTTCCCACTAGGGATGATACCAAAGAGCCACTAGATGGCAGCAAAGAGCAAGGCCTAAGCCTCCCTGAGGGAGGTGAGTGATAAGCTAATTATCATAACATTTGTTTAGAGCAGGGGTCCTCAAACTTTTTAAACAGGGGGCCAGTTCACTGTCCCTCAGACCGTTGGAGGGCCGGACTATAGTTTAAAAAAAAGCTATGAACAAATTCCTATGCACACTGCACATATCTTATTTTGAAGTAAAAAAACAAAACGGGAACAAATACAATATTTGTATTTGCATGTGGCCCGTGGCCGTAGTTTGAGGACCCCTGGTTTAGAGCATCTTGCACCAGGCACTTTGTAGACATTCTCTCTCCTCCTCCCTAAGGCCTTCTAATGTGGGTGCTATTGCCTGCCCCCTTTACAGGCTCAGAAAGGTGGAGACATCTGCCCAAAGTCGGGCAACTAGGAATACTAGGATGAAGCCAGGACTGCTGAAACCCAAAGCTGGCCTGTTAGCAGGAAATAAACAGGTGGTTGCCTCTAGACGCAGCGTTGGTTCCACACCCTTCTCCAGCCCCGAGGAGCACAGAAACTACAGTTTGGGGAGGGAGTGGATGCCTGGGCTGGCCCTGAGGTGGTCACCACCCGACAGGCATCTTGGCTGGGAGGGAGGTAAGACTCACCAGTCAGAACTGGATGGTCTCAGAGACCACTGGGTCACCACAGACCTCTGAACAACTTTCTTGGCCTTCGCCACCAAAAAGGGTGCTGCAAGACGCCAGCCTCTGCACAACTCGGCAGTCTGCTTCAGCACTGCCCCTCCTGTCGTCCATCTCGGGCTCCTCTGATCTGGAGCTAGTCCCCTCAACAAGCCAGCAGGGCCATGGGATCCACAACCACCAGAGATGAATAAAAATAAACGGCTCAGTGTCCCCTTCCAGCAACTCAGTCACCTCCACACCTAAAACCCACGCCTGGGTTGGACGGGCCTCCGTAAGCTGCGCCGCGGCAGTGGCAGCAGAGGTGCCAGGCAGAGCAGCTGCAGCACGCTCGGGGAGCCGCGGTGCACACTTGAGCACGCACAGAACGGGAGCCCACGCGCCTATCCTCAGGCCTCCCAGCGTGGCCAGCAGCAGTGTGCAGGGGCTCCAGGCAGCAGAGGGACCATCCAGCTTGACCTTCAGCGTCTGGCGATATTCCTGGCCGAGTCCACTGGAGCAATGGCTTCAGAACTGCCCATGATGAATCTCTGGGGCTGCTTCCGGCCCGCTTCCCAGACTGCCCCCCTTCTCCCACAGTCCCTCCCAGGGCTCCTACAGCCAGGTGGGGTCCTCTGAAAATACACATCTTGGGTTTATTTGGGGTTGGGCACTGCAGGTTGAGGCACAGTTTGTTCCTGGGTAGGAAGGGTCAGCTTTCTTGGCACTTCAAGGGGCTGTCCCTGCAGGTCCCCACCCCATGTCCCTACACACACACACACATCTCTTCCCCCGTCCCTGCTCCCCAAGTCTCTTATTCTTTCACCAGCCGGTAGATGTGGTGTTGAGCCCCATGCTCGCTGGCTGACACCTCGAAGACATATGCAATGCACAGCAAAGTCTCCTGTGTGTCTCTGTTGGTGACCACCTGTGGGTGAGAGAAAAGGTGAGGGGTTAAGGCCCCAGAAGAGGGCATGCCTTTTGCTGGGCCCTCTGCCCCACCCCTGCAGCGCCCCCAGCCCTGCCCCCACACCTGCAGGATGGTGAAGTTCTCCAGCACGCTGTTCATCATGTACTTCTCGGGCAAGTGCTTCAGCTTGTGGATGAAGTTGATCATGTACTCACAGAGCGGGGACCGGTGGATGCGGTAGGAGTAGTGGCCGTTTTCGTAGCGGGCATACTCTGTCTGCAGGACCAGGGGACAGCAGGGCTTAGGTTCTCTTTTGACCACATTCAGCCCAGGCCCAGCTGCTTGGGGAAGCTCCAGGACCCACTGACTCTTAAGTGGAAGAAAAGGCAGAAGGCCTAGAGGCTCCTGAGATCAGCGCCTCCCTCCTCCCTCAGTAACAGAGGTTCGAGTGGCAGCCAAGGGGCCATCCACCTTGAGCCCCGATGCTCAGAAGGTGAGCACTGGAGGAGGAGCGCTTCAAGACCGAGTAGTGGCAATAGGCAAGACAGGATAAATGACGACTCAGTCCTGACCACACACTAAAATAACATGGGGAAGGGTGCACAGGAATCCTTGTGGCCATGGAACTGTCATGTATTTGTACACACACACACACACACAAACACACACACACACACACACAAATACCGATGAAATCTGAATCAGATTATAAGTGGCATCAATGTCAATTCCTGGTTGCCAATAGTTATGCCAAATACTGCCCTCAGGGGAACTGGGTGAAGGGTACATGGAATTACAATTGCTTGAGTGTCCACAATTATTTCAAAACAAAAATATAATTTAAAATAAATAACTTAAAGTGCTTCTTACAAACAGCTACTACCCAGATTCCACCCTGGAGGTTCTGGGGTAAGTGTTGTGAAGTGGGGCTTATGCACTGGTACGTTTCAAAAGCTCCAGTGATCTAAGTGCAGCCAGGAGTGAGAACACTGGGAAGGGAGTGCCTCCTCCCTAGTACCAGCCCGGCATCTGGTGGTGATTAACATGAGGAGGGTTATCAATAACTAAGAGACAGTGAGGGTAAGGCTTCATTAGTTCAGACAAATTTGGGGAAAGCAGAGGGCATGAATGAAGACCAACCTGAAACAGCTTAAAGGTCTGGTTTAACAGTGCAAGGGTACTCCTACCTCCACTTTCTCTACCACCTGCTTGCCGAACGAGCAGACCTTGGTGGAGCAGGTGATTATCATGTTCTCGGGACTCTCGTACTGGCTGGAGACCCCGTAGAAGGAGCTGCCTTCGTCCTCCATGTTGGTGTTGAGGTCTGCCTGGAGGCATGGGAAAGCCAAGAAGCAGACAGATAAGTCAGCAGGCACATGATCGGGGCGGAGACATGGAGACCTCTGGGGCCCCAGTCCAGGTTCTAGGGCCAGGAAGCAACCAGGAGGCTTTAAATGAAACCTGGACAGTAGGAGGCTGGAACACTTCCATCTTTCTTCACTTGCAGGCCTGGCATAAGATCAGGTTCTGCTGCCTAAACAACAGAGAAAAACACTGGAACCTGCATTAGTTACAAGGCAGAAACATGGACCATGCCTGAGAAAAGAACCGGCAGGAAGCTCAAGTGCCTGGGAAAGGCAGGCACCTGAATGGGGGCGGGGGGGGGGGGGGGTTGGGAGGGGAGCACGAGGGGTCAGGGGGGCATCCGAGGGGCCATGCCAGGACATAAAATGATGCCTCTCAGACTTTAGCCACTGCTGGCATCCCTTTGATTAAGGCTACATTCATATACCACCTACCACAGGTCCTACTTATGCCCCTAATGGTTTCTTTTAAATCAACTCACTCTTATTCCCTAACTCCATTCTTAGCAATATAGTCATGAAATCAGGGATCCTATTTTTCTAATATACATGAAAATAATTGCATATTTTTAAAAAAATGCTTATTCATATGCCACCTAAAAAAACACTATGCAACCCTCTTAGGCTCTTCAGACTATACAAAGGTAGCACTGCCCCAGCACCCCCTAAGTGATCTGGACATGTCCCTCATCGGCCCCTGCTGGCAAGATCTGTTCAGTTGGCCTTGCCCCTTCCAGATGGTAAGCACCCTGGAGGCAAGAACTAAGATCTCCCCAGGGCTAGGGCAGAGGATGGGCCTTCAATAAGTCACGTGTGACTGTTCCACCCCTCGCCTCTGGGTGGCGCCGGGTGAGAAGAGAGAGGTCCCTTCATCCCAAGGAGGGACCTGTAATCTCCTGTTTATGAGGGGAGTCCTCTCAGCTCCAGCTCTGCCCCCAATTCAAATACACACCAGGGCTTCTGCACCAACTCCTCACTCACCTGACCTTCCAACCAGTCACCGTTTATCCTGCCCAGCCCAGCATAGGGAGAGCAGTGGGAGACCAGAGAGGCCGAAACACTGTCTCTGCTCTCAAAGAACTGAAACTTGTGGGAGAGCAAGTAGAATAAGTGAGCTGGTTGTTTAGGATGGAGAGAAGAGGGCTGGGGAAGACAGAGAGCCCACAAGTGACAATCCAACGTCTGCCCCAGAACCTGCCCCGTGGTGACGCTGCAGGCCCAGGAGATGCCGGCCAAGGATGCAGACAATGCACCCAGATGCCCCATCTCATCCTCAGTGCCCCTTCCTTCCGATTACAACCCCACCCTTCTCCTTTCCACCCCTGTATCCCCTACTCTAAGCACCTCCCCAAACAAGCTTGCTTCTCTACTTTCTCAGCCTAAGAAGAAAGCTGCCCCCCTACATTACTCTGAAAGGTGCCCCCCACCACTAGCCTTCCTGCCCTCAGAATGCCCCTTGTTCCCCATCCTCCACCCTATTCATAGCTGTGGTGCGGGTGGGCAGCTCACAGGCCATGCCTGGAACAGGTGTGGGGGATCGGGTGACTGACAGATGAGCTGGACAGCCGTAGCCTGGGTATGGGGGCTGGAGGGGCTCAGATTCATTGTCATGTGCTGGTATGTGCCTGGGAGAAATGTCAGGGCCCAGAAGGGAACAGCAGCCTGTCCGGGGTACTCTCCTCCCTTCATGGCCTCAGCTCAGCTCTGCCCAGCATTTTCAATTTGCAGACAGGCATTAATGGCCATCAGTGTCCATGAGTCCCCTCTCTCCCCACCCCGAGAACAGAGGTGGCCTCTGCGTCTCATATGTTCTGGGGAGGAGGGGAGGTCTCAGCTTTTCAGTCAGGCTCCAAAACCCACCGTATGAATCCAACAAAGCACAGCTCACATCTCAACCCCTCCTGCACCCACATGCCCCTCCCAGCCGGGAACAATTTGTCCTGGCAGCCCACTGAGCTACTGCTGCCACTCCTTCCCTAAGAGCAGGACTTTCAGTGGGAGTGGGTTGGGGATATCCAAGTCCTCCTCTCACTCCAGCGGGGCTCTGATCTCCCCAGCATGCCTGCACAAGGCCTGGGCGGAGCGGAATACTGCCAGGCAGGAGAAGAAAGGAAGACTTCAGGAGAGGGGCACTGTTTCGTTGCCTTTGTCATTGCCCGTGGCCAGTCTCACACCAGCTGATGGCTGGGTAGGAAGTGGGCAGGCCAGGGCCCAGGAGATGAGGGTCCAGATGTCTGCAGACGCCAAGCTGCCTGTGAGGACCCCATGGTTGACCAAAAGTCTCTTGGTTTGCGAACAGGAGCAATTCTTTCACATTTGTACTTCCCTGGTGCCTCTACGCTCCCCAACAAGAGGAAGGGGAAAGAGGAGATGCCCACCAAGATGTAGTGGCCACTGACATGCCCCCATCTCTGATTTCTCCTGTCTTCATGCTGCCCACGCCTCTGGCCTTCAGAGATAGCCCGGCGCAGGCACTGGGCTGGAGGAGGCAGGCATACTGCCTCCCTTCACTGCTGGCTGACATTTCGCCTACCCCCACTCCCCTCCCTCCAGGTCCTCAGAGACACAGCCTGGAGCAAGCCCTCAAAAATGAACTGCTCGTTTTTCAGATGGAGAAACAAGAGGCCCAGAGAAGATGAGATTTGCTTGTTGAGGCCCAGTGTTGCCCGCCTTGTGCCCCCGACACTCTGGAAGGGCCATGCTTGACCACCATGCTCCCCGGCACAGCAGTTGCTGCCCCAGGACCCTGAGATCCATTCTGGATTCTGCCACTTGGAATGTGAGTTCCTGGAAGACAAGAGCCACGTTGGGTCCGCAGAGCGCAGGTGCTGTGCACAGCCCACGGCCAGGGCACAAAGGCCTAATCGTGTGTCCTGGGCCCCCACACTTCCCTGCCTTCCCTTCTCCCATCAATCTCACCTCCAACCTCCTCACAGAGGCAGAAAGGAGGAGAGGGCGTGGGCCACGAGCAAGGCTACAAAACAGACAGGACAAGGGATGTGTGGGCTCTAGAAATCCAAGAAGCCCCACTGCCCAGCGCTACACTGAGGGCGCAGGGCTAAGACTGCTCTCTCTGTGCCGCCATAAGCCGTGTTCCTCATGGTCAGGGGATCCTTTTCCAGGCAATCAGAGCCTTCTCTGACAGCAGGGGAGCACCAGGACTCCACATGGAGGGCACCCCGGGTACTTGGCAAGGTTTAGTGTAACGGTTCTGAGCTCACACCCTGGAGCCAGACTGCCTGGGTCTGAATCCTGGTCCTGTCACTACGAACCTGGTGACGCTGGCAAGCCACTTCACCTCTGTGCCTGCTTCCCTGAGAGGGAATGTGGCTGTCAATCTGACCTACGTTTGGGGGTGTGGCAAGGATAAAACATGCTGATGTAGGTGATGGGATGCAAGCAGTGCCCAAGGTCATCTTTCACTGACCACCCCGACGCACCTTGCTGCGTGTATGTAACAAGACCCAGAAAGAGCTCATCCTGGCCGGGTAGCTCAAGGCCAGGCCCCTACTTGCTCCATGCCTCAGTCTCCCCCCATGTGTGGAGTGGAACCGGAGGCCTAGGATGGTCCTCATCTAGATGGTGGATAGAAGAATGCAGAATATTATCTCCAACTAAAGGAAGGCAGGAGCCAGTGAAAAGTGCCCCAAATATGCCACCTCCCCACTCCAGGGTCGTGTTCCCATAAATGCCTCCTACCAACCAGGCCTCCCTTCTGACCCTCAGGGTAGCTGAGGCAGCGGTGAGGAACAGCCGCAAATCACGTCACCCAAGCCCCTTCTCCGAGTCGAGGCGAAGCCTGGACAGGTTTGGGGGAAGGTGGACTCAGACGGTGTAGGCTTCTCAAAGGGAAGGCCGGAAGCCTCCCTAGGCCCGCAGCAGGAAGGGAGCTGCCACGCTGGCTCTTCGGTTGCCCAGAGCAGAGCTTCCTGGTTCCAATTCCCAAGGGCAGGGCAGGAAGGGAGAGTAGGGAGAAGAAGAAGTAAGATTGTTTGAGCCCTTTCTGGCTGAGGTCCTAAAGAGATTGCTGTCCCTCACTGGGCCTGTGTTATAGCAGTCTCCCACTTGTTTCCAGTCTGGACAGTTGATTTATCCAACTAAGCACAACTCTGGCCATGCCATGCCCTGTTCAAACACTTCAGTGATTCCTCATTACCTAAAGAGAAGGGACAGCAAATACACAGTAAACGTGCTACTGCCTTCCCCCGCTACAGCCGTGACAGGCATTACTAGTCAATCCAGCACTCTCTCCACATCCTTCTCAACGCAGCCTTCCAACAGCGATGGCCAGTCCACTGCAGCGACACTCAGGTTAAACCCATTTTTCTGGACACCCAGTTAAAATGGATTACGAACCACACAAGTTCATTTTCCCCTTCCAGACAGCCAACTAGAATGATAGTGAAGAACTTTTAAAAATGTGCTCCACCACAAAGGCGAAGAAAACAGAGAAGAGGCCATAATAACAGAGAGTTCAACAAATCTGAGGAGACAGAAGGCGGACCAGAACTAGAATGGATTCTGTGGGGCAAAGGAAGCAAAAGGAATTACAACCTAAAAGTGCTCTCTGAGGGGTGACAGACAAGAAGTAAACTGATATACTTCGGAGAAGCCCTGAGTGGCTTGGCACTAGAGGGACCAGGATAAAACACGAGGAGCTGATTGAAGACTGTATATAGGGTGAACATAGGGTGGGCAGGCCTCCAGGAGGACCTCTCCCACCCATTGGCAGAGGACGAAAAGATAATAATCTTTAGAAATTAAACAGGGCTCAGATGGGAGTGGGGGGGGGGGGGAAGATAAGAATGAAAACAGAAAAATAAAGTGAAACCTGCATAAGAAAGGGTAGGGTCCCCTAGCCCTCTACCCTGCCCCCCTTCCTAGAATTCTACTGATCAAGTATATTCCTTCCCAGGGTGGATGGAGAATTAAAGGAATCTCCTCTGGAGAAACTGAACCACCTCAGAGAAAAAAAGTCCAGTGACCACACTGACATTAACTGGTTTTCCCAATTAAACAGCTGGCTTTCAACCCCAATTACCTTAAAGTGAAGCCCACCAGGTGACAATTCCTGCCTGGTAAACAGCGCTCTGCTCATTATTAAAAATGAACAAAAAATGGCACAAACAACAAAAGAAAGAATAAACTGGACTTCATCAAAATGAAAACCTTTTGTGTTTCAAAGAACACTATAAAGAATGTGAAAAGACAGCTGACAGAATGGGAGATAATATCTGCAAATCATATATCTGATAAGGAACTTCTATCTATAATACATAGAGAACTCATCTATCTACACTAATAAAAGACAAAGATGCTAATTGACCATGCCTTCACTATGCCCTAAGTCACGCCCACCAGCCAATCAGAGCGACTATATGCAAATTAACCCAACCAAGATGGTGGCCAGCAGCCACAGAGCTGGAGCAAGCAGGAGGCTTGGTTGCCCGGGCGATGGAGGAAGCCAAGCTTCCTGCCTGCTCTGAGCCAGCTGTGGCCTCTGCTCATGGCAACAAAGTTTCAATTATAGGCCAAATAAATCCCAGATACCTGCTTCCAGCCAGCCTCCACTGGGAGCTTGGGTGGCTGGGGGTTGTGGTCAGCCTGCAAACAGCCATCAGCCCCTCACCCAGCTGGCCACATCCTCATGGGGTGAGGGTCCCCGCTGGGGGGCTTAGCCAGCCTGAAAACGGCCCTCAGCCCCTCACCCAGACTGGCCAGGCACCCCAGCGGGGATCCCCACCCTGAAGGGGCTGTGGCCAGCCTGCAAACAGCCATCAGCCCCTCACCCAGGCTGGCCAGGCACCCCAGCGGGGATCCCCACCCTGAAGGGGCTGTGGCCAGCCTGCAAACAGTCATCAGCCACTCACCCAGGCTGGCCAGGCACTCCTATATAATAAAAGGGCAATATGCAAATTGACCGTAACAGCAGAACGACTGGGAATGACTGGTCACTATGACACACACTGACCACCGGGGGCAGACGCTCAATGCAGGAGCTGCCTCTGGTGGTCAGTACGCTCCCACAGGGAGAGCTCTGCTCAGCCACAAGCCAGGCTGACGGCTGCCAGTACAGTGGTGGTGGTGGGAGCCTCTCCCGCCTCCTCAGCAGCGCTAATGATGTCTGACTGCAGCTTAGGCCTGCTCCCCGCTGGCAAATGGACATCCCCCGAGGGCTTCTGGGCTGCCAGGGAGTGGGCCTAAGCCAGCAGGTGGCCATCCCCCGAGGGGTCCCAGACTGCAAGAGGGCACAGGCTGGGCTGAGGGACCCCTCCCCCCCGCCAAGTGCACAAATTTTTGTGCACTGGGCCTCTAGTCTATATATATATAAGCCTCAGTGACCATGAAGACCGGTCAATCAAACGACTGGTCGACCAGTCACTATGATGTGCACTGACCACCAGGGAGCAGCACTCTATGCAGGAGCTGCCCCCTGGTGGTCAGTGCACTCCCACAGCCAACCTCCCGCAGCCAACCAACCTCCCACAGTCCCTCCCCCCGGCTGGCTGGCCAACCTCCTATTGTCCCTCCCCCCAACAGGCCCCCATCGGCCCCAATCGTGGGCCATGCTGAGAGACCCCACCCATGCACGAATTCATGCACTGGGCCGCTACTAAGTCCATAAAAAGACAAATAACCCAACTGAAAGATAGGCAAAGGCATCAAACAGTCATTTCTCCAAAAAAGATATATATATGAATGCAATAATCACAGAGAATGTCAAGTGTTGGGGAGGATGGGGACAACCTGGGATCCTTGAATGCTGCTGGTGGGAATGTAAAATGGTGCAGCCACTTTAGAAGACAGTCTTGCATTTCTTCAATAAGATAAGCATAGAGTTACTATGTGACCCAGCAATTCCAGAAGTAAGTATATACTCAAGAGAAATGAAAACATTATGCTACACAAAAACTTGTACAGAAATGTTCATAGCAACATCTATAATAAAAGCGTAATATACAAATCGACCAATGGCCAAACAGTGGAACAACAGTCCAGATGACCTTCCAGGCGACCTTCTGGATCAGTGGTCGGCAAACTCATTGGTCAACAGAGCAAAATATCAACAGAACCACGATTGAAATTTCTTTTGAGAGCCAAATTTTTTAAACTTAAACTATATAGGTAGGTACACTGTTATTAACTTAATTAGGGTACTCCTAAGGCTTAGGGAGAGCCACACTCAAGGGGCCAAAGAGCCACATGTGGCTCGTGAGCCGCAGTTTGCCGACCACGGTTCTGGACAAAGCCGGGGCTGTGAGGGCCGAGGCAGCTGGGGCTGCGAAGGCCTACCCTTGCACAACTTTCATAATAACCAAAAGGTGGAAACTACCAAATGGTCATCAACTGATGCACAGATAAACAAAACAAAATGCGATATATTCTTACAATGGAATATTACTCAGCCTTGCAAAAGAATGAAGTACTAATACCTACTACAATATAGCTGAACCTTCATTTATGCCAAGTGAAAGAAGCCAGATGCAAAACACATTTTGTATGATTCCATGTATATGAAATGTCCCAAAAAGGCAAAGGTATAGAAAAATAGGAAGTAGATAGCCGAGGCCGGTTTGGCTCAGTGGATAGAGCGTCGGCCTGTGGACTGAGGGGTCCCGGGTTCGATTCCGGTCGAGGGCATGTGCCTGGGTTGCGGGCACATCCCCAGTGGGAGGTGTGCAGGAGGCGGCTGATCGATGTTTCTCTCTCATCGATGTTTCTAGCTCTCTATCTCTCTCCCTTCCTCTCTGTAAGGAATCAATGGAATATATTTAAAAAAAAAAAATAGGAAGTAGATAAATGGTTGCCTAGGGCAGATGAGAGATGATGGCTCAAGGGTACAGGTTTGCTTCTGGGGTGATGAAAACATTCTAAAACTCACTGCCTGCACAGCTCTGTGACTATAGTAAAACCAATGAATTGAGCACTTCAAGTGGGTGAATTGTATGGTAAGTGAATTATATGAAAATAAACCTGTTTTAAAAAAATATGGGCCAAAAAACATGGCCAAGGATTATAGATATTTGAGAAAACCCTCCAACTTGAAAGACAGAGACCAAAACAGACAGAAAAAAAGGATTAAAGGGAAACAAAGACAAAAAAGGAAGAAGAAAACATAAAAAACATAAATTTTTTCACTTCATATTCCCAGAAATATAAGAGAAAAACTATATCCATCCAACAAGACCAGGATATAATCAAAGAACCAAAAGGAGCTCTTAAAAATTTAAAGGTTTATGGTCAACCTTTTAATTCAACATTGGAGAGGTGTGGCAGAGAATGCCACCATATCTCATTCATCTAATTCATCCTGAAGTGTGCAATGTGTCATGACCACTAAGAAAGAGAAATCCATCAATTGAGCCCCGATTTTATTTGGCAATTTACTCAACTAAGAGTACATTTCCCTGGCTCCTTGTTAGCTAGGCACAACACACAGCTAATTAAGTGTTGTGAGGACTTCCAGGAAGGCTCCTGGAAGGGAACTAAGTGGGCTTCCTCCCTCCTGATGCCTGGAATATGGGTGTGACAGCTGGACTCCAGTAGCCACCACCGTAAGGACAGAGGCCAGGCACTGAGGACACAGAGAGCGGTCAGCTCCTGGTGATTTAGGGAAGTGCTGACCTGCCCTGGGCAGCCTACCTCCAAACTTACTTTATCTGAAAGAAAAACAAACTATTTATTTATGCCACTGTTACTTTGGGTTTTATGTAATATGCACTTAGATATACTCTTAACTAATTCAGAAGAATTAGAAGAAAGGGTTAAGGAAATCTTTAAGAAAATGAATTTGAAAATAAAGAATGATAAAATAAGTCCAGTAGATCCAACATCAGACTAATAGGAGTTCCTGGAAAAGAACAGAAAGAAAAAGAGGGAAAGAAATTGTCACAGAAATAATACAAGTTTATTATACAATAATAATACAATAATGAAATTTCCAAAATTAAGAGATGCTAACCTCATGATTAAAAGTGTCTAACAAGTGTCAGGCTCAAAAATAGGAAGCAAAATAACACAAAAGCTCATCAATGTAAAATGTAAGAACATAAGGGATATGCCCTGGCCAGTGTGGCTCAGTTGGTTAGAGCATCATCCCATGCACCAAAAGGTTGCCAGTTGGATTCCGGGTCAGTGCACATCCCCAGGTTGCAGGTTCGATCTCTAGTCAGGGTGCATGTTTCTCTCTTCTCCTCCCCCGCCTCGCCCTCTCTCTCTCTCTAAAATATCAATAAAAATATATTTAAAAAATAAAAAAAAACATAAGGGATAGAGAAGAAATGCAAAACTTCTAGAGACCAAAAAATAAATAAATAAATAAAAGACACCCCACAACAAGTTACACAACAAAGGACAGAGAATTAGAATGCTATCAGACTACACACTGTTACAGGACAATGGAACAATGCATTAAAAAATTATTCTTTTTTGTTGTTGTTAATCCTCACCCAAGGATATTTTTTTCCATTGATTTTTAGAGAGTGGAAGGGAGGGAGGAAGGAAGAAGATGGAGAGAGAGAGGGAGAAACATCAATGTGAGAGACAGACCTTGATTTAGGTTGCCTCCCGAATGTTCCCTGACCAGGGCCTGGGACCAAACTTGCAACCCAGGCACATGCCCTTGACCAGGAATCGCACCCATGACCCTCTGGTGCACAGGTAGACGCTCTAACCACTGAGCTACTGGCTAAGGCCAAAAATGATTCTTCAAAATCATTTCTAGTGAAAATGATTTATGATTTAGATTCTATACCCAATCTATCAATCAAGTATGAAACTGACGTTTTAAACAAAGACTTAGAAAATGTACCTATCACACGACCTTTCCTTAGGAAGGTACTAGAGAATGTGTCCCAGCAAATGAGGAGGACACCTAAACAGAGAGAAATGAGACCTAGGAAACTGCAGATCTAGGAATGCTTCAGTAAAAAAGGTATCAGGCCCAGCAGGCATGACTCAGTGGTTGAGCGTCGACCTATGAACCATGAGGTCAGGGTTCGATTCCCGATGAGCACGTACCTAGGTTGATGGCTAGATCCCCAGTATGGGGTACAGGAGGCAGCCAATTAATGATTCTCTCTCATCATTGACGTTTCTATCTCTCTCTCCCTCTCCCTTCCTCTCTGAAATCAATAAAAATATTTGGAAAAAAATTGTATATGGTAGTTATAATGGAACAATATGTAACATTTTAATAATAGGGTCATTTAAAAATATGGAAGTGAGCCCTGACTGGTTTGGCTTAGTGGTTAGAATGACATTCCAGAGGGTTGAGAGTTCAATTCCCGGTCAAGGGCATGTACCTAGGTTGCAGGTTCCTCAGCTCCGGTAGGGGCAAGTGCTGGAGGCAAACAATCGATGTGTCTCTCTCATGTTGACACATCTCTCCCTCTCCCGCTCTTCCCTCCTTTTCACTCTCTCTCTAGAAATCAATGGAAAAAATATCCTCGGGTGAGGATTTAAAACAATTTGAAAATATGCAAGTGAGAAAGCCATTGATTTGTAGGAAAAAAACAAAAAGCTGTACTAGAAATAAAATTAATCACAATATATTTCTTGGCTTTGACTAAATTATGTAACTTATTAGATATAATACGGGGATGATGACGTCCTGGCCTAGTAATTCAGTTGGTTGGAGCATGGTGATGATAGGCCAAGATTGTGGGTTCGATCCCTGGTCAGGGCATATAATAATGAATACTATATAATAAAAGCATAATATGCAAATCGACTGAACGGCAGAATGATCAGTCAGCGAGGGCGGGGCCAGTGAGCAGGCAGCACCAGGCCAGCCAAGGATCATGCCAGTGGGCAGAGGGAGGGAACGGCAGGGGGGGGGGGGGGGGCGGTGACCAGCGGCACCAGAGGGGCGATGGCGGGGGTGGCAGCAACCTCCCCTGATTGGCCAGCCCGGTCGCCTCCCACAGAGAGAGGCCAGACTGCAGCTTAGGCCCACTCCCCACCTAAGCCACCAGTAGGACATTCCCTGAGGACTCCTGGACTGTGAGAGGGCCCAGGCTGGGCTGAGGGGACCCCCGCACCCCCCGCCACCCAGTGGGTGACTTCTTGTGCACCGGGCCTCTAGTATATAAATAAGTGGAACAGCAAATCGATGTTTCTCTTTCTCTCTGTCTCTCTCTCCCTCCCTTCCCCTCTCTAAGCTACTTTTTTTCTGACATAAGAATAAATATCTTGGTTGTGACATCCAGGTATGTCAGTATAAGCTTATTATTTAGAATTAAGGAGATAAAGCCAGAATAAACAGTGAAAATTTACAGCAACTGCCTCTGGGGATTGGGATTGGGGAGGAGTGGGACAAGAATCTGTTGCATTTCATTGTAAGACTCTTGGTATTAAACAATATAACATGAATATGCATTGATTTAAAAGTAAGGTAAAAGTAAAATAAATGATTACCTGTTTTTCATCCCAGGATAGATTAAAACCCAAACTTCTGTATGATCAGGGCCTCCCAGGATCTAACACCTTGGCAGTTTCATTTCTGTTATCCCCTCGTACCCCTGTACCTAGGACTTTCCCTCCAGAGCCCACTTCCTTATGCCTTCCCCAGGCTGTAACAGCCTTTCCCCATCCCTGCCTAATAGATCTTCCCACCCTAAAGGCTCAGGTCCAGCTGCCTTCCTGCTCCTGGAGCAAGCTGTCTCACAGAGTGCAAAAGCTAAGCACCTGAAAGATCAGGGCCGTGGGCTCAGTTCCAGCACCTGCCTCTCTGGAGAGAGCCAGCCCGAGAGTTTGTTGTGAATGAGAGCTAGACTAGGAGTCCAGCCAGGGCCCGGTAAGCCACCTAGAAATGTATACTGTATAAAATGTAGTGTGCATAAGCCTATTTCTGTGAAAAGTAAAGCTTTCAGATAATCAAAGTGTTCTGGGACCTTATAAAGGATACGAAACCCTGACCTGTCTCTGGGTGTTAACAAGGGTGCTAGGGAGAGGAATGTGGGAGGAGCTGCCCAGGCCTTGTGTCAGTGCCCTGAAACTATTCAAAGGCTCCAATCACAAACCAGAGGATTTCCTGCACTTCCTCACTGCTGGTTTAGTTTGCACTTGTCTGACTCTTCCCTGCATCCCTTTTCTTTTTTAAAAAAATATATTTTTATTGATTTCAGAGCGGGAGGGAGAGGAAGAAACATCAACGATGAGAGAGAATCATTGATCAGCTGCCTCCTGCACACCCCACACTGGGGACCAAGCCCACAACCCGGGCATGTGCCCTGACCAGGAATCAAACTGTGACCTCCTGGTTCATAGATCAATGCTCAACCACTAAGCCATGCCAGCTGGGCTCTACATCCCTTTTCTGTGTGTACTGGGCCCCTCAGAAGCAAGCTCTAGAGCAGGTATTAATTATGCCCCCTAGTCTTGAAGAAGATGTTTTGAAAGGATGGAACTCTACCCACATAACACCTGTCCAGGGGCGAGCGGAAGTGAGCAGCAGGGACCAAGTCCACAGGCTGAACTGTTTGTAAAGTTAGGTGAGTGTCTCTTCTGGGGTGACCTTTCCTAGCCCTACAGCCTTCTTCTCTAAGCCCTGTCCTTGGAGATGAGCTTGTAGGGACCAACTGCCCTGCTCCAGGCCCTACAACCAACTCAGGACTTGCCATTCAAAGACTCAGGTGACTAGGGGGTCCACGTTGGCTCTTCGCCTATCCCTCAGTATATCCTGTAAGTCTGCCAGTACTATAGCCTTCTAAAGGCTGTTCTTGTGCCGGGCATGGTTGCCATTGCCATGGCTTAGCAAAGGACCTTGTGCCGTGGCTGGTTTGGTTCAGTGGATGGAGTGTCAGCCTGCGGACTGAAGGATCCCAGGTTCGATTCCAGTCAAGGGCACATGCCCAGGTTGCGGGCTCCATCCCCAGTAGGGGGCATGCATGAGGTGGCCGAATTATGATTCTCTCTTATCATTGATGTTGCTATCTCTCTCTCTCCCTCTCCCTTCCTCTCTGAAATCAATAAAAGTGTATTTAAAAAAAGAAAAGGGCCTCGTACTAGCCCAACTCTCCAGCCCCACTGGCCCAACTCCCAGGCTCAGCCATTGATGCTCGCTCCTCCCCTTCTCACGGGCCCTGTGCTCCTCAAATTTCCACCACGACAAGAACACCGGATGCCACTCTCCCTCTTTTCTCCTCTTTCATCAAAGTGCTGGGGGTAGGGCGGAAGAGTCTATCGAGGGCTTACCCAGAACTTCACGAGAAAAAAGGCATTGGAAGGTCCTCGTTCAAAGAGCTCCTTGAGTCCACCCTTTTTCTCTGGGAATTTGTCATAGATCTGGCGGATGTCCACGGCTTCAAGGTAGGGGTCACTGTAGCTTGGGCTTGACTGGCCAATGTGTACGAACAGGTGCTTGTTGTACTGTGGAGAGAACAGCTGGTCTGAGGGAGAGGCAGGGGTAGCAGGGCAGATAAAACGGACCAGAGCTCAGATCCCAGCCATGTGACCGGGAGTGAGTAATCTCACCTCTCTGGACTGCAGTTTCCCCACTGGTAAAATGGAGACAAAGGATTGACTATAAAGCAAAATTAATGGTATACAGCATCTGGTGGGGTGTCTGGCACCCAGCAGGTGCTCAATAAATTGTAGCTATTATTTGTATTATTCGTAGTCTTGCCTCTGCCATGAACTGTCTTTAGGCAAGTGTTTTTCTATCTTTGGGCCTCTGTTATTTCAGAGATCAGACCACTGACCTAGAGGTGTTTTCAAATTGTGTTCCACCCGTGGAGACAGGGCTGGATGCCTCTGTTGCTACAACCAAGTGAAATCTACCTTTGTTGCACACAGTGGGCTTCTGAGTAGGAGCTTGTTTGACTAATGAGTCCCTCACCTAAAAGACAAGTTGGGAATGTCAGTGAGATGGCCACAAAGTCCCTCTTGGCCCAGCCTCCTCCACATGCTACTCTGACCTTTGCAGGTGACACTGTTCACCTAGGAACAAGCCGCTGAAGGGGGATGTGGGTCAGAGCCATACGGAAGGATGGGACAGCCTCGGGGTGAGGCTGGGATGAGCAGCTCACTGGGAGGAAAGAGAACATGGAGGGAAGAATAGAGGTCAGGGAGGGAGCAGGAAAGGGAGAGGACCTGAGAGAATGGACATGGAGCAAAGAAACCGTGGTGGGGGCTTTGGGATGGGAGCAATAGCTACACAGGGAGAGAGGGAAGGTGAAGTGAGGAAAGAAGAGGGAGGTGGCTTGAGGAAGGAAAGGAAAAGGGGAAGAGGTTCAAGGAAAGGAAAGGCTGCAAAGAAATGAGGAACCTAAATTCAAGCCCATAGCTGAGCGGGTGAGGATTGGGCTAGGAAGCCAGAAGCAGGTGGAACAAGAGCTGGAGAAGGTGGGGGAGCTCCAGGGTGAAAGAGCAGCCAGACAGGGACCAGGACCTACCGTGTCAGGGTCTTGCTGCTGCTCCAGGAAGGCAGAGAACTCCAACATCCAGAGCTTGGAGCTGGCCACGCTGCGGCCCTGCCACGGGGGTGCTGGGGGCGCTGAGGGCGATGGGGCGGCTCCTGAAGGAGACTCGAACCCTGCAGGCAGTGGGAGAGGCACATGTGAGCCTGTTCACACACGCCCTCCCTGCCGACAGCCTCTGTGAGGGCCCCAGGCCCACCGGTGAGACCGTGCTAGCAAGGGAATCACCAATCTCCCCTAAATGGGCTCTGACAGGGGTGGTGGAGGGCTCAGCCTGCCTGGTACAACTCAGTCCCCTTGCCACACACTCCAGAGAGACTGCATGCCTGCTGGACCGAAGGGGCTTCCAGGGCAGGCTCTGCTGGGTTCTCGCCCTCAAGGAGCTTCTGGTCCAGCGGAGCTATCAGACCATCATTAACCACAATGACGTAGCCCTGCGAGAAGAGAATGTCTCCTGTGGGATTCCCTGCTGTCGCTCCAGCACCGAGCAGTGCCTGGCCCAGGATAGGCACTCTGACACAGGTCTGCAGTAAAGGAAGTCATGAATGGGATTAAAATTGACAAGGTATACACTCAGCACCAAAGAGGAGCTCCTAGTCCAACTTGGGGTGGTCGGAAAAGGTTTTTCCGAAGGCGACGCTTGAAAGAAGTTATGACGGAGAAGTAGACGGCAGTTAGTGAAGCCAGGGAAAGGGCGTTCCGGGCAGAGGACACAGCAGAGGCAAAGGTCTGGGGGCTGTGAGGTGCTCCATGGGTTTGGAAACTGAAGTCTGTGGTAGAACTGGAGAGAAGGACGGGTTTGTACCAGGGGCAGGAACAAGGCTGAAGAGATGGGCTGGGCTAAGAAGTGTGAATTTTAGCCTAAGGGTTTGGGAAAGGGACAGGATTTTACATAAGCAGGGCAGGGAAATGCTCAGATCTGCATTTCTGAAAGACCCCATTCCCGTTTGGAGGAGGACTGGCAGGGCGGGCAAGGCAGACAAAAGCAGTCCTGCGGGGTCTAAACTAAGTGCAGTGGAGGGAAGAGGAGGGCACAGACGGACATGAAGCAAGGACAAGCCCAGGCCTTGGAGACTGACGGACGAGAGAGCAACGAGGCCGCCCAGAAGGCACTACTGTTCCTTCCAGGCTGGGAGTCAGAGGAAGGGAGGCCCCATGTGCTGAGGTCCAAGGAGGGAGATGGAGAAGAAATGGTAATCAGAGGGGTGGCTGGAAGGCCGAGCTGGACAGACACATTAGCCTGTGCTTAAAGCATCAGCTGAGTCATTCATTCATTTGTTCAAGCATGCTTCCCGAGGAACTGCTGAGTGCCGGCAGGACAGGATACTGGAGGTGGTGGACAAATCAGCCACACAGATGACCAGTCAGATGCTAGGTGGGGGTGCAGAGTACTCAGGTGCCAACAGCAGGGCACGTAATCTGGGGTGGGGGGTGGGTGCCTGAGCCACAGCACTGAGGCGGGGGGTGGGGGGAGGAAGATGAGGTTTAACAGAGGAGCCCTGCAAGTCCTACCAGTTCACATTGTATCCTGAAGGCACCAGAGCCATTATAGGGTTCCACGCCTAGAAATGTTGCTGAAATGGGTGCTTTAAAAAGATGACGAGGGGGATTACAGGGTGAAGAGAAGAGACGGGAGACTTACAGGGTGAAGAGAAGAGACGGGAGACCTGGAGCTAGTTAAGCGGCCACCGCAGTAATCCAGGCAAAATCTAGGAGGCCTGAGCAAGCACAGCGAGGCCAGTGAGGCAAGGACAGGGGAGCGGAGACCGCACAGGGCTGGGAGGACCCCAGGAGGCAGCCCCTAGAGCAGGGAAGGCCAGGCAGAATGTGGGCAGCAGCTACTCCCAAGACAGAAAAGGTGCTGAGGGCGAGGATCCTGTCTTGCCCTGCCAAGTGGAACATGGTGAGGGACCCTCATGAGAAAGACGCAAGGACAGAGCTGGTCACCTGAGCAGTGCAAGGGGGTGAGCTCCTGTGCTGGCCCAGCTGCTGGACCTGCGCCTGCTCCGGGCCTCTTCCCAGGAAGGGTTCCCTCTGCTAGTAAGGGTTCCCTTTCCAGCTGCCAGGCACCTGGGACCTGGAGGCGGGAGCTGCAGGGGTGCGACGGGCGAGGGAGCTGTTCACTGCAGACCCACCTGGCAGAGGCAGCGAAGGCTGGACAGTGTAGGTTTGTTGAGAGAAAGGTTTCACACTGCGGGAGGGGAGAGAGGAGGTGTAAGCCCTGGGCAGGATGCAGCCCCAGAGCCTCGAGCAGCGTCCATCGCTCTCTGTGTGGCAGGCCCGGTGGTCTGGTCATCAGTGGCCTTGGTGGGCTTTGGCCTCTCACTTCCTCTCCTGCCAACTCCCTCATGTTTCAGGGTTGATCCACAGAAGCAGCATGTCTACTGAAAAACCCATCCCCCCCTTATCCCTCCCTCCCAGGCCAGCCAGAGCCCTGGTTCCTAGCCTACTTCCCTTGGGGTCCCAACCCCTGGCCCTGCTACCCCATGGACAGACTGGTGTTTTGGCAAAAGCCACCACAGGGTGTCCACAGTGTAGACTGAGCTGCTGTCTGAGAGCAGGAGAGCCGGATCCCCAAGCTCAAGACCGTAATATAAGGTAGACCCCAAACTGCAGCCCTGTCCCACCCTGCGGCCCAGGCTCAACCTCTTGAGTTTATGCGCTCCAGTTCAGTTCAGGGAGCAGCTGGCAGCAGGCCATACTCACTCGTGGGATGTTCCGGCTTGGCCCGGCAAAGCTCCTTGCCAAAACTGAGGAGGCAAAAAGCATAGTCAGCATAGCCCATGTGCACAAGGGCCCTGGTGTGGGGAGATGGTGCTGTGGCCTCAGCTGGAAGGTGAGCTGGAGCCCGGACCAGTGGGTGCAGGGAGAGAGTTACTGCTACTGTCTGGAGCTTGGCTATAGCAGCATCTCAGTGTGTCTCAAGGCACTCTAGTCTGTGGACACGCCCTGCTGACACGGTGCTCCCTGGGAGAAGCACCCAGCTTGGTAAACAGCATCTCGTATTCCTCCATGAGAGAGGGATCCACAGTGCACAGCAGCACGTAAGGCTGTGAACAGTCCTACAGTCAGGAAACCAAGGCAGTTCTAAGTGCCCCAAACTTACTTATGCACAGA
This sequence comes from Myotis daubentonii, assembly GCF_963259705.1. NCBI lineage: Eukaryota > Metazoa > Chordata > Mammalia > Chiroptera > Vespertilionidae > Myotis > Myotis daubentonii. The sequence goes on from NC_081841.1 coordinate 94,490,974, forward strand.
ATCACTTTGTGTCATATCTACTTAAACATTCTGTGGACTGATGCTCTCTGGAACACCCTCTGAAAAATGATCGACATGAACTGCACCGAGCCCAGGACAGGGCTGTCACTGCCTCTACGGCGGCTCTTGAAGACCCATTTAGACCCTACAGCCAAGAAAACCCTGTGAGGACACAGCCCTGGAAGGGAGGGGCCTTGCAGGACCATTCCGAAAGTGTGAGCCACCTGGCCATGGCTGAGAGGCCAGTTCTTAGGCCGAAACATTTAAAATTTGAACAAGAGTTTGTTGATGGACATCAGCTCTGCAGCTGGAAGGAGTGGGGACCCGAGGGCAGAGTGGGCACCAGGCCAAGTGGCAGGGCCACTCAGGGTCACGCTGGTGCTGCACCAGAGGCCCAGCTTCAGCCCCCGTCCCCAGGACTTCAGCTTCCCCTTTTGTCCTTTAGGCCAATTCTGTAGAGCTTCTTGGGTGGTCAGCTAATGGGGGCGACTCTGTCCCTTGTGAAAGGTCTGCTGTGTTCCTGCCAATACCCCCAGGAAGGTAGTTCCAATACCAGCTGAGCTGCCACCCAGCATGGCCCTTCGGTCCTTGGTCCCTCCTTCCCCCTGGCTCGCCTGGCCTGAGAGGACTCAAGCAGGAGAAATTTGGTCTGGCCAGTGCTCTGGCTCTGCAGAAGGGGGAGGAGCGAGAAGGAGAGGCTGGTTTGGCCTCTGGCTCCAGGCAGCCCCACTTACCCCTGAGACTGCTGGGCAGCCAGGGCCCCGGGCGAGGGCCATTTTACTGTGGAAGGCTGTGGCGGAGATGATCTGGGCGGACGACATAGCAGCCATGCTCTGCAGGGCCTTGTCCTTAGCTGCCTGATCCTAGGGGAAGACAGTGGAGGGGAGGGCCTCAGCAGCGGCGAGGCGAGGCAGGGAGGGCTTGTGGTCAGGGAAGCTGTCCCACTCTCCGTGGCCAGAGCCCTGGACTAGGCAGGCCCCAGGGAACAGGCTTATGTCCTTGCAAAGCTATTACTTTGCTTTGTGACTGAGCAAGTCACGTGGTTTCTCGGATCAGTTTCTTCATCTGTCAAAGAGGCACAATACTTGCCCTGCCTATTTGACTAGCACTTAAAGAGACTTTGAAGACCATTCCATTTACAAACCACGGACCTGAGAACAGGGACCTTTTATTTATTTATTTACTTATTTTTCAGACTAAAAAACACTTTTTATTAAAGTATAGGTGGCATACAATAGTATATTAATTTCAGATGTACAAAATAGTGACTTGACACTTACATACCTTACAATACGATCTCCACACTAAGTCTAGTAACCATCCGCCATGATGCAAAGTTGTCATAGTATTACTGACTATATTCCTGTGCTGTACATTACAACCCTGTGGTTTATCTATTTTATAACTGGAAGTTTGTGCTACTTATTCCCCTTCACCTTTTCTACCCTCTCTCCTCCCCTCTGGCGACTACAAGTTGAGAATAGGAACCTTTCAGTTCTTGCTCATCCCCACACCACTGGTGGCTGGGGCTGCACCTGGCTTACAGCAGATGATACATAATTCTGTCGGATCCCCCTTGAATGAGCAGGGGGTCGTCCTTGGTCACCCGGGCTGTTTGGAGGCATGGACAGTCTCCTGTGACCTCACCTGTCTCAATCCTGCCCTGTGGGGTCCCCCAGCACGCCCTGCCCTGCCCTTTACAGGTCAGGATGTAAACACTGGCTGTCTGCCCTCCGGGGCCCAACCTGAAGAATGGACTCACCTGCACAGGCTCTGAACAGATAAGCACTTATGACACTGCTAATAATACTAACAGTACTAATAATGCTTTTTACCCTCATCTGAGGGTATGCTTATCGGGTACTACCTTGCCTAACCCCATTTACAGAAGGGGAGACTGGATGGGGCTCAGGAAGGGGCAGTGATTCCCCTAAGCTCATGCAGCACAAGGCAGAGTCAGGCCAGACCAAGCCCGCAACCCAGAGGATTTCTGCCTGACCTTGCTCTGAAACCCCTTTGAGAATATGACGAAATCCTCAGACCAATCTCCACATAAGTGTGAAAATCTGCATATTATTTAAGGGGCTCGTGGCTCCCTGATGTCTGCCCAGTGGTTGTTCCTAGGCCCCAAGTGAGAGCCTGTGGACAAGGAGAGGTGCAATTCCTCTAAGCAAATGTGAGCCACACAGCCAGGCCCCAATGGAACTAAAAGTTCCCCTCAATGACTCTAAACAGAACACTGGAAAGTCTGTTCCCAACTCTGGTCCCCGCCCAGGGTCCCAGTGAGTCAGAGGCAGACCAGAGGGGGAAACAAGGAACACCTGGGCTCCAGGACCCTCAGGGTGGCCTGGAGGGGCATGTGCCAGCCTGAGAGGGAGGCATGAACAGCTGAGGCCCAGCCAGCTGTCCAGGGACAGAGGGGGTGGGGGACAGCTGGGCTGATGGCTGGAGGAAAAAGCTGAGAGGCAGTAGGGTGTGGCTTCCTACGCGTCCCCACCCACTCATTCAGAACCTCCAGAGTCGGGATCATGAACTACTGGGCCACACAGGACTTCCAAGGTCATGTAGTCCAGGGCTTTTAAACTGGGTTCTGAGGTACTTTGCGGTTCAAGAGCCATGGGCATGAGAGGTGAATAGAAGGAGGGAGTCTCTGGCCTCTGGTCTGTTCCTCACCAACCTAGCGTTGACCTGAGTAGCTCCTTTAATAACAAATTGGGGTGATATTTGGGGGAAACAAAACCAAAGGGACTTACACTGCTTTACAAAAATTGTTTGTAAACTGCTGGTCTTAGTCTAATGCCCCCAAATGTTATTAGCTCTTCTTACCAAGCGGCTGGAGAGTGGAGAGGCTTAACACCTCCATGCAATGCTTCCTCCTAGTATTCACCAAAGGGCCCCCTGGCCAGGGTCAGAGAGGCCTGAGTCCTGTGGGGAGCAGGGCCGCCCCGAGGGGAATGCTGCCCTCCACAGAACAGTCACCTGTCACTCAAGGAGGGGCTGATCCAGGGAGGGGAAGGAACTGCCAGTCCCAGAGAGCAGGGCGTGGAAAGGAATTCCACCTGCTCCCACAGCAGCATCCCAACCACCCACAGCAATGCCTCCCATGCCTGACCACCCTGGAGGCGCCAGCTGATGGCACTAGCCATGGGGCTCTAGGAGGCTTCAAGGAGTGGGGTCTGGAGGGCGTTCTGCTGTGATCTGGGGAGGGCACTGCCCCTGGGGGAAGGGGGCACAGCAGGAGACTGACCTGTGGCCCCAGGATGCTATGGAGCCTGGCAGTCCACACATGGCTCTAAGGTCAAGTGTCCCTCCTTGTGTGGACAGGAGAGGCTATAGGCTGAATCCCACTCTCACCAATACCAAGAAGCATGCTGGCTCCGCACACAAGCAGCCAGCCCCTAAACACAAAGGGAAGCCTTTTCCCGCTGGAAAAAGAGCCTCAACTTCCCGAAACGGCCCCATCTGTGCCCTAGGTCCTTCCTCCCACAACTGCCATGAGCCTTACCTTTAGCTTGGCCTGGATCTCACGGGCTTTGCGACGAGCCAGCACCTGGATGTGGCTGGAGACCTACGGCAAGAAGAGAAGGCTCCTGACCCTACTTCCCAGACAGCCTAGCTCCCCATCCTGGATCCCTGACCCTCAGCCCTCCATGGGCCTCAATCCACTTCTGTGGACTAAAAGAGTAAATGGATGCATGAATGAATGAAAGAAAGGGTCAGTCAATGAGGGGCCCTCAGTCCTCTTATCCACAGTTGGGAAATAAATAGAAGTGCAGTTCCAGTGCTTTGCTTTCTATGCTCTGGTGTCTTGGAGAAGGATGGGGAGGGGGCTGCTGACTCCCCAGAAAACGAGGGATGGCAGCAGGGACGGCGGGGAAAATGAAGTGTCCGTGGGACACCAAAAAGAGACAACCTATCCAAGCTGGTCCCACCGAGAGCCCACACTTAGTCCCGAGGAGGACCTGGCCCACCTTGGGAGCAGGCTGGTGCTGGGGTGCCTGCCCGGGGACCCATACCCGTCTCCCAGGGCCCACCTGCTTCCTGGTGCGGGTCTTCCCTGTCCGGAGCTTGATGTAACGAGCAATCAGCTCATTCCGACCTGTGGAGAAACAAAGAGCCATCAGTGGGAGGAGAAGGACAAAAGGCAGGCAAATGAGGTGTCTGAGAGGTCCCTTCTGGCACCCTCTGCCCACCTTGAGTGGGTACCTGGGGTGAGGACTATGCAAATTCCCTCTTGCCATCCTTGGATCCCAGGGATCTCCCAGCAGCAAGAGGAAGCTGAGGCCTTGCTGATGGGCTGGTCACCTGAGAACAAGGAGGTGCCAGGGCCATGGCCTCCTGCTGGATGCACAGCTTGAGGCGCCCTCTCAGAGCCTCCTTATCACGTGGCCACCTCACCTCTGCCCATGGCAGCCTGACAGCTGCCTCTCTGCTTCCACTTCTCCTGGGCCTTCTGCACATTTGAGAGGCTGCAAGGAAGTGCCTGGGCCTTGGCCCTTTCCCTGTGCAACTCCCACAGTTCCTGCCACCTCCACAAATGCACAGGCCCTTACACGATGTCCTGACTGTGTGAAGCAGGGAGCCTGGGGAAATAAGTGCTGACACACTGACTATCCCCAGAGGAGGTCTGGGGCCTTTGTGTAACTCAGATACACAAACACAGGCCAAACACACTTCCACTCCATGGTTCTGAGGAGAACAGTCAAAACAGGTCTAGAGCAGGGGTCCTCAAACTACGGCCCGCGGGCCACATGCGGCCCGCCGAAAACATTTATCCGGCCCACTGGGTGTTTTTGCCGCCACTGCCTGTCCTACTTAGCATCTGACTGGTCCTGGGCCTGCAGTACGCATGTGTGGAATGTCTGAGGGACAGTGAACTGGCCCCCTGTTTAAAAAGTTTGAGGACCTCTGTCCTAGAGGCTGATGCTGTATCTGAGAGACCCAGGAAAAGTGCCCTGTTATCATAAATGAGATCATGAAAAGGGGTTCCCTGGGTCAAAGAGCTCACCACCTAGCTGGGGAGAGACATGTGTCCACACAATAGCTCCAGCTCATGCTACAGACAGTCAACACGCAGTGTGCTCTGAGAGCGAGTGGTCAGTTCAGGCTGGGTGGTCAGGTGAGCGTTCAGCTGGACCTGGACCACTGGGAGGATGAGACCATAAAGAAGTGCATTAGGTTGGGGACAGGGAGGGAGAGAGGGTTTGAGCGGCAGCTATCACTTCCTTGCTTCGACTCGGGGGCCAGAAGGCCCAGCCACCAGCCTGCTCTGCCCTGCTGGGCTCGCTGAGCCTGGGGGGCTGTGGCTATGAGTAAGGAAGCTGCTGATGCAGGGGGAGGCAGGACGAGTGGGCTATCTGCCACCTGGGTTGTAAAAAGAGAGCACAGCCAAGGCCACGCCGGCCCCCCAGCTGACCTATCCCCACTGCCAAGGCTGAATTAAGAGGCCACCCTCAGGAGGTCTCGTCTGCCAGAAGAACTGGCTGGCCTGGAAGCACCGGTCTGTCTGTGTCAGGGGAGAGGGGAGGGAAGGACCAGACCCAGGGGACACCACCCTGTGGGCTGGCTGGTCTGTACCTAAAACCGAGATCCAGCAAGATGTCTCTTCTCAAAGCTTTCCAGGGACAGGAATTCCACAGGCTCCTTGGGCAGTCCAGTGAACGTCGCACCCTATGTCTCACTAGAGCACTCACGCTGCAGTTAAGAAATGCTTTTCTTCACTGGCAAGAGAGCTAAGTCATCCCACTGGGGACTGAAAACGGGTTACAGAACTGGGAGGCGGGAGCCAGGCTCCGGCCCAGCAGCTCCACACGAGCTATGGGACCTCCGTACGTCTCTTTCCTCTATGGACCTTCAACTGCCCTCTCTCTTTAAATCTAGGCCCTTTAAAGGATTTCCCGCCAGACTAGACTTTCCAACCGAATTTTTACAGACTTAGGAAACTGACATTAACGTTGGCTTAACGTTAAACTGAGCTCTCTATAGCTCAGTTCCCTTTTCTGTAAAATGAATGTAAAATGCTTCAGGCCCCTGTAAGCAGTCTAATTCAGAGGCCAGTCTAGGGGTAAGGAAAAGAGTGGGGCAAAGAGAAGGTTCTGAGAGTTGGGAGGTTAGCTGCAGTGCTGAAGGATGTGGTGCTGAGAAGAACAAGCTGGAGTCTCGGGGTTGGCGGGCAGCTGGAGGGATGGGGAAGGCAGGGGACACTAGCTTGGAGACCATCTGGGGTAAAGTTCTAGTGCTGCTTCTCCAGCCCACACCTTGTTCACAGGGAGCAGCTTATCAATGCTCTGTATTTTCCTGTTAAATTCCCAACGCCTCAAAGGAAGGGGCCACATCTCCATTCAGGTCTACGTCTCCAATACCTGGCATGTATTTGTCAAATGAATGAAGAGGTGAGTCCACTAGTGAATCAGGAAGGCTCTATCTGAAGATAACTATATGTAGAATCCAGCCACTCCTCATACCTCACCCTGCATGGTCCAGTGCCCCCCACTCCTGCCCACTTTCTGGCATGGACTGTGATGAAAGCCTACCTGAATTCCCTGATCCCAGTCTATTCTCAACACAGTGGCCAGGGATCCTGAGGCTCAAACACCCTCCAATTGCTTACCATGTCCCTCAGATTAAAAGTGTCTAAGCCTCTACAATGTCCTGGAAGCCCCCACACGATGTGTCCACCTGGTCCCCAGCTCAGCCCCTCTTTGATCTCATGCCACCCACCATCGGGTCTCCTCGCTGTTCCTGCAACATGCCAGGCCCACTCCCACCTCAGGGCTTTTGTGCATCCTGTTCTCTGTCCCAGAGACCCACATGTCCTTGATGGCTTCTTTGCTCAGATGCCACTGTCTTGGGGACATCTTCCCTGAACACCCCACTGAAAGCTGAGATCACCTCCTGCTCACCCTTTATGCTCCAGGTTTCACTTAGCTCCATAGCACCTTCTAACATAACACATGATCAATATACTCATTTAGAGCACTGTCCATCCCCACTCCCATGGGAGGAAAGCTCCTAGAACAGGGACTTTTGTCTGTTTATTTACTTATTTATACTCTACACCAACCAGGCCAAACTCGTGGCCCAGCCAATATAATAATATGTAAGAAACATTTTAATAAAAATTCTGTAACTCGCCCTAACCGGTTTGGCTCAGTGGATAGAGCGTCGGTCTGGGGACTCAAGGGTCCCAGGTTCGATTCCGGTCAAGGGCATGTACCTTGGATGTGGGCACATACCCAGTAGGGAGTGTGCAGGAGGCAACTGATCGATGTTTCTCTCTCATCGATGTTTCTAACTCTCTCTCCTTCTCCCTTCCTCTCTGTAAAAAATCAATAAAATATATTTTTAAAAAATTCCGTAACTTAATTTTTACAATATCCTGTTATACATAATCCTATCTAATAAAGAGGTAATATGCAAACTGACCATCACTCCAACACACAAGATGGCTGCCCCCATGTGGTCAAAGATTGCTGGCAGGGGAGGGCAGTTGTAGCGATCAGGCCAGCAGGGGAGGGCAGTGGGAGGGACCAGGCCTGCAGGGGAGGGCAGTTGGGGGCAACCGGGCCTGCAGGGGAGGGCAGTTGGGGGTAACCGGGCCTGCAGGGGAGGGCAGTGGGAGGGACCAGACCTGCAGGGGATGGCAGTTGGGGGCAACCGGGCCTGCAGGGGAGGGCATTCAGGGGCAATCAGGCTGGCAGGGGAGCATTTAGGCAGCAATCAGGCTGGCAGGGGAGTGGTTTGGGGATGATCAGGCAGGTGAGCAGTTGGGAGCCAGCAGTCCTGGATTGGGGTCCCAGATTGGAGAGGGTGCAGGCTGGTCTGAGGGAAACACCCCCCCGTGCCCCGCCGCATGAATTTCGTGCACTGAGCCTCTAGTTATTAATAACGAACTACAATGTTTGCTCATGACTGATTACTATAATCCTGTTGCATTCATTTCCCTTACGCACAGACACACCATTTCTCTCCACTAATACTAGCAGCGAATATCTTGGCAGCTGACTGCCACGTCATTAGTCTTGTACTGACTTGTTTGTTGTGAGCAACCGGAAATATTTTGCTTTTGGAGAACAAGAAAAACAGGTTTATTTGCATTATGCTTATTTGTGCAGTTATTCAGTGTCTAGTAAGTTAATGTTCAAGAAAAAATATTAATTTTTATTAAAATGTTCTATTATTTTATGTTAATGATTACTCATTTATTTCAGCCCTTTGTATTCTGCATGTCTCTATCGAAATAAACCTACGTTTCTATGAAAATTGAAGCTTTTGTTTTTTTGCGGTCCACATAAACTTAAACCTTGTTTATTCGGCCCGTGTTAACCTTTGAGTTTGACATGCTTGCTCTACACCTAGAAACTGCCTGCATTAGTAGGCTCCCAATAAATATTTGTTAAATGAATGACAAGGGAAGGATGATGAGATGTTGGTTAGATGCTCCATAAAGTGCTTTAGCTTCTAAGGGAAAGGTGCGAGTTAAATAAATGAAATAACCCTTTATAGTCAAGCCTCATTTCTCTAATGTCTATATAACAAAAAGCATCTCTCAGGCAACGAGCAAAAGAGAGAATGCTTTAGTTGCTGGGGAAATCAACTATTAGCACAATTTGAAAACATAAAGAGGCCATCAAGAATGCTAATGTTGCTAAGTGTGTGAAAGAAACAATGATCACAGGCAGTTGAAGGGGTAGAAAAACTGTTGTTGATTTGGATAAAGGGAAAGCAGTTAGCCAGTGACAGCCATTTCGGAGGCTGCGATACATGAGCAAGCAAAGATGCTGCATGCTGACCTGAAAGTCGCACCCCCGCCCCCGCAGGTCCAAGTGCTGAACGTGATTCCTTTAAGACTAATAGGGGATGATTCAGTAAATTTAAGAAAAGAAGTGTTTATTTATAGATTAAACAGTACATTACACATATCCTATATAATAAAAGGGTAATATGCAAATTGACCCTAACAGCAGAATGACTGGTCACTATGACACACACTGACCACCAGGGGGCAGATGCTCAATGCAGGAGCTGCCCCCTGGTGGTCAGTGTGCTCCCACAGGGGGAGCTCTGCTCAGCCACAAGCCAGGCTCACGGCTTCCAGTACAGTGGTGGTCGCGGAGCCTCTCCCGCCTTCTCAGCAGGGCTAAGGATGTCCGACTGCAGCGTAGGTCTGCTCCCCGCTGGCAAGTTGATATCACCCAAGGCCTCCCAGGCTGCCAGAGGGATATCTGACTGCCAGCTTAGGCCCAATCCCCCAGGGAGCGGGCCTAGCCAGCAGACGGTCATCTCCTGAGGGGTCGCAGACTGCGAGAGGGCACAGGCCAGGCTGAGGGACCCCCCGAGTGCACAAATTTTTGTGCACCGGGCCTCTAGTATTATATATAAAAAAGGCTAAAACAGGGAATCATTTGGGGGTCTGGGACAGATTAATTTACATTATTTCTAACGGGAAAAAATGATTTGGTTTTCGAACAAATCACTTCCCGAACAGCCTTCTGGAATGAATAAGTTTGAGAGCTGAGGTTCCACTGTACTTCTGATTAGCTAGACAGAACTTTCAAAGTGCTTTCTTACTCTGGTCTCAGTTGAGTCTCTCTATACAGGAGCAAATCCAATCTAAAAATTGGAAGGCTCTCTTTGAGAAAAAAGAATTTAAAATACAAATACAAAATTAAGTTAAGATCACTTTAGGTTAAGATGGGGATATTCACACTCTTGATGGTGCTGATGGATTCACAGGTGTACACATCTGTCAAAACTTATCAAACGGTCCACTTTAAATATGTATAGTTTAGTGTACACGGACTATACGTCAATGAAACTACTTTACAAATTAAAAATAGTTTAGGGATTTGGAAGAGGCCCATGCAAGCATGAGCCTCATTTAACTTCATAGAAAACCCATCTCCTCCCTACCAAAAGGCACGCAATTATACCTGTTTGCCAGAAGAGGAAACAGGTCAGAAAATCTCACCCAGACCACCCACCAGCAGGTCTAGGACTGACTGCCTGGGTGTGAGCCCTGGCTCAGCCACTGCAAGTGACACAGAGCCTTGCACAGAGAAGATGCTTGGTGAATGGGAACTCCTGGCCCGCCCAGAGGTGTCTCCTCTGCAGCTGAGGAGCCCATGCCCTTCACAGGGGCTGAGACCTTTCCTCCAGACATCCTGTGCAAGGAGCCCCAGAACATGAAGACGGAGTCCCACTCAACCCCACAACTACCTCTGCCCTCAGAGCAGCATTCAGGAGCTCTACTACCCCACAGGCCACCTTGACCCTGGGAAAGAGGTCAGCAGTGGGGCCAAGGAGCCAAACGCAAGGGGTTTAAGTCTGGCTAAGCTGACTGTGGATGTTTCAGATTGTGTTTCTTCCCTTCCTTTCTCTGGAGCTGCACTCTCCGCTCCCTTGCAGGCTCATCTCAGACCGCTTCTATCCAGTCTCATGCTACTTGTTGGAAGTAATGCTAGCAGTTGAGAATTCCCTCCTGGGTGGGATTGAAGTGCTGGGTTTCTGTGGGTATACTGTGCCAAGAGGGACCAAACAGCTTCCTTCCTGCAATCAGAGTTCCTCCAGAGGTCAACCCAGCCATTCTACTGCCTCCAGGCCAGCTGACATCTAATCCAGGCTTAGCTCCTCTCACCCTTGTAATAATAGTAACAATAATGAACACGTATTGAGCACTGACATGTGCCAGGTACGTGCGCAAACAAAGAATGTATACTCTAACAGCTTTATTTGCACTTGCCCTTTCAATCTTTACAATGGCTTTATGCAGCTGGTACTGTCACCTTCTCTTTACAGACAGGGAACCTGTGGTGCGGAACTTGTTCAAGGTCACAGACCAGCATGTGTTTGAGATTCAAACCCATGCAGTCTGGTTCCAGAGTCTGTCTCTTAACTAATGCACAGCATTACTTCTATTTAACATGGGATCGAGGTCTATCTCTTGCAGAAGCAGGGGCTGGACCAGGTGACCCCAGATGGTCTGTCTAGCCTAAGGAAGAATAAACTGAAGCCCATAGAGAGAATGTGATTTATTCAATGTCACAGTTTCTTAGGGTCCCAGGGGCCACAAAATATCCATTTCTAAGGCTTCACAACTATTCCACAATGACTGCTTTTTCCTATGGATGCCCGCCCCTGGCTGGGATGGTAGCTTCCTCTGCAAGACACCATTCTGTTCCTCCTCTCTGTACCAAACCCCAATTCTGTGGGACTCTTCATGAAGTCAGTCCTTGGTGATGTCTGACTGCCCCTCGCCCTGACCCAAGCCCAAGAGCCTGCCCACCTATTGTCACTCTCTCATGGAGTGTGGTACCCAGAGCTGACGGAAGCCAATGGGCTCTAAGTAATGTAGACATCAAGAAGCCCAGAGAGTCAGGGGTAAAGGCAGAGAGAAGTAGGGAGCATGTACTCAGAGGTAGAGCCCTGAAACCACAGTGAAGGCAGCCAAGAAGAGCAAGGACAGTCAGAAACTAGTAGAAAATCCAGGAGTCAGTGGGAGGGAAAGACACCTGTATCCTGACCCAGCTCTGCCACTAGATGTAAGACCCCAGGCCTTCTCCCCTCTAGTGGGTGAGAGCACATGCTGGGGCAGCAGGAGGCCAGCCTGGACCTTGGTGGAGGCCAGTTGGGCAGTTGGGCATTGCAATGTGGCAAGTGGCTTTGGCCAACCCCAGAGAAGACCTGGGTGGGGCTAGGAAGGACACCCACCAGACCCTGGTCCATCTGTCAGAGGACATGTGTCCAACAATCCCCAGCTCACATCCACAGCCCCACCCTACCAGGGTGAGGACTGCTGATGGAGAAGGGAGCCTTGGCCTCCTCACAAGCTGACGGTAGGGTGTTCCCAATGTAGGATCCACAGGTCACCACCACCTTCTCCCAACCTTCCCCACACACCCTGCCAACCACCCCAGGCTTTTCCTCAGCCATATATTACCACTAAAATTGCTATCCCACCTGCAAAATCCTGTCTTAGTCATTTCTGTATCTCTTTTCCTCTGTACCAACTCCCTTTCTATATCAGCCCTCCCTTGCCACATATTAAATGACAAAGTAAGTAAAGCGCCTGCCACTTAGCAGGTCAGTAAAGAAAGCTATTAGTGTTCATATAGTTAATAAGGTCCTGTTATAACTGATGTTATTTGTTTTCAAAACTGGAATGGGCTGAGAACTTGTGGGCAGGAGCCTCATCACCCAATGAGCTCTCCATCTCACCTCTGCAGACTAGGATGGGGAGGAGGCTGGCCCTTCCTCCACAACCAGCCCAATCCCTATGTCCAGGGATCAGCTGAAGCCATAAACACCTGCAGGAGGAGGAGGCTATTTGTGGATAAACTTGTGCCTGAAGCCTGAGAAGGCAGTGATTAGGCCTGACATCTGAGCTAGTACCACCATTGTCCCTGGAGGGCTCTGAGGCTCCTGGTGAAATCTTACCCAGGCTTCAAGGCAACTGGCCCAAGAAACTCCCTGGATTTCCCCCCGCCCCAAGTGGGTGTGCCCACTCCTGCCTCCAAGCCCTGGTCATGGGGTCTGCACCTTTCTCACAGTACTTGTCCAAAGTCACTGAGCTCTTGTCTGACTCCCTCAATCAAATGTGAGCTCCTGAGGGCAGACATGTCCCAGTCAGCTCTATACCCAAGTACCGTTCACTGGGCACCTCTTCCGTGCTCTCCTCCCAGGAGCAGCACTAAAAGGTAGTGTCTTCTTCCAATAAACATGTGAAAAGAACCTCAACATCACTAATCATTAGGGAAATGCAAATCAAAACCATGAGGCACCACTTCATGCCCACAAGGATGACTCTTTAAAAAAATGGAAAATAATAAGTGTTGACAAGGATGTGAAGAAATTGGAACCCTTCTGCATTGCTGGTAGAATGTAAAATGGTGCAGCCACTGTGGAAGACAGTGTGGCAGTTCCTCAAAAATTAAAGAATTAGCACATGATCCAGCAATTCCACCTCTAGGTATATACCCAAAAGAACTGAATGCAGAAACTCAGATACCTGTACACCTATGTTCATTGCAACAATATTCACAACAGCCAAAAGGTAGAAACACCCAAGTGTCCATCAACAGGAAAACAGATAAGCAAAATGTGGTATATCCTTACAACAGAGAGTACGATAAAGAATAGATATACGCTACAACACAGATAAACCTTGAAGATATTGTGCTAAGTGAAATAAGTCCAACACAAAAGGACAAATACTGCATAATTCTACTTCGATAAAGTACCTAGAATAGTCAAATTCATAAACAGAAAATCGAATAGAAGTTACCAGGCTGTTAACTGGTTTGGCTCAGTGGATTGAGCGTCAGCCTGCAGGCTGAACAGTCCAGGGTTTGATCCCAGTAGGGGGCATGCAGGAGGCAGCCGATCAAACATGTCTCATCACTGATGTTTCTCTCTCCCTCTCCCCTCCTCTCTGAAATCAATAAAAATATATTTTAAAAAGAGAGAAGAAGTTACCGGGCTGGAGGAGAAGGGAAGAGGGATTTAGTGTTTAATTGGGTGTGGAGTTTCTGTTGGGGAGCATGAAAGAGTTCTGGAGACAGATGGTGGTGATGGCAGCTCCACAATGTAAACGTATTTAATGCCACTGAACTTAAAAATGATTAAAATGGTGAAATTTATGTAACGTATATTTTCCCCACAATAAAATAAATAAATATACACCCCAAAAGGTAGTATCATTATCATCCCCATTTTACAAATGAGGAAACTGGTGCTGAGAACACCTTGCCCACGGTCACACAGGCTACTGGAGCAGAGAGCGAACTGGCAGCTCGGCTCACATCATCACGCCTCCAGAAGCACAAGTCTGGGTTCTAAGCCAGAAAGGAGAGCATGGAAGGAGCTGGAAACCGAAGGTGACCAAGCAAAGGGGAGGGAAGGATTCAAGGAACGTGGCGAGGGGGTGGGTAGGGGAGGAGCTCGGCTGAGGCTCCCTGGACCTGTGTCCTATCGTCACAATGACAAGAGCCCCAGTTGGGTCCAGTCCCTACTCTACCTCTCATTAGCCGTGTAACACATCCAAAATGAGGATTCCCTTCCCCTCTGGCAGTCCGTTATCACAGTGCTTTGTCCAGCTCTCCCAAAATCACCATGCAAAGTCCCGTCTCTGGGCCAATGCTCATTCCCTTCTGTCTGGGCACACACCTCCCTCCTCTACCAGCTCAAGTGCCACTTCCTTCCATTAAAATTCCCTTTGGTTTAATGGCTGTGTGCAATGTAAGTGTCATTAATTTACTTTCCAAAGATGTTTCTCCTGCCTCTCCCCTTAAACTATGAAATAGTTTAGACCACAGACCTCAGGCCAAGCCTGGTTCAGAGTGGTGGGCACGTGTTAAGAACTGACCGACTGCTAACAGGAATGGGCAGTCTAGGCCACAGGCACCTGGTCAAAGAAGAAAGCAAGGAGAAGAGAAGCAGAGAGACATACGGAGAGAGAAGAGAGGCAGAAAGATTTAAGAGCAACCGCCAGGAGGGCAAGAGGCATGGGGGGCAAAAAGGAATGCAGAGGAAGACAGAGCCAGCCACAGGCTCTTGCAAGCAGGAGGGAGAAAGCAAGACAGCAGGGCCAGGGCAGAGCTGTTGCAGAGGGAAAGGCAGAGTGTGAGGGCAGATGGAGGAGAGAAGTTTGCCCCATGCTCACCTCCCCACCCCTGCCCATGGGGCCAGAGGCCAAGGCCTGGCTGAAGGCAGTAAGAATGACCAGCGTGTGTCAGTGCCAGGGCAAGGGTTACACAGTGACAGGGCAAAAATGAAAGCAGCCGTGAAAAGGAGAGGGCTAGCAGCCCTGGCCTGGAAGCCAGTCCACCAGTGTGGGAGGCTGGGCTCGGAAATAACAGGCGTTAATCTCTCCTGCGGCTGTGCACGGCATCTGCATGTCTGCCTGGCCACTGACAGTGTGCTTCTCTGGGCGCCCAGGACCAGGGCTGAGAGCAGGCCTACTCCTGTCCTCAGAGTTGGCAGGTCTAGAACCTTCGTCTGAGCACCCTAGAGTCAGTTTGTCTTTCTGCTGAGCCTTCCTCCTGCTGCTTGTTCTCAGCTCCCACCCTGTGCCCCACTGGGCCGCCACCTGGAAAACCGCAGATGGCCTCTAGATGTGGGTGAGTGTAAAGACCAGGGCTCTCCGTTGGCCTGCGGACTGAAGGGTCCCAGGTTCGATTCTGGCCAAGGGCACATGCCCAGGTTGTGGGCTCAATCCCCAGTACGGGGCATGCAGGAGGCAGCCAATCAATGATTCTCTCTCATCATAGATGTTCTGTCGCTCTCCCTCTCCCTTCCTCTCTGAAACCAATAAAGAAATATAGTTTAAAAAAAAGAAAAATAAAGACCAGGGCTCTCAGGGGCTCGGGCACAGGAGGATCCCCGAAGGGAGATGAGAAGACGGAGGAGAGCAGCCTCAGGTAGATGTTTGAGTCAGCTTGGCAGCTTGGCCCTCTGCCTCTGCCTCCCTGGGGTCCATCCCACACACTGGGCCTGAGCTCAGAGCTATATATACCTCCCAGATGGACGGGAGCCCCTCCACCAACTCCCTGCGCAGTCCTTCCTTGGCCCAGACCTCATGATAGGTAAGAAGAGATGAGGATAAGCCCACGTCTGGACCCTAGCAGGATCTGTACTCACGTAGGACAGGTGCTGTGGGGGCTGGGTGAGTCAGCAACACTGCCAAGCAGCCTCTAGCCCGTGCCCAGAGCCTGACCCACCTGGGGCTGGGCTAAGCAGAAAGCTAAGCAGGGGTGAAGACAGGAGCAGGTGGGAGGCTTTGTACAGCTCACAAAGGCCACTCAGGGCAATAGGGGAGCACTATATGAGGAGGCAGGAGAACTGGGCTCTAGCCCCGGCTCTCTCGCTTACTACCTCAGAGACTCTGGGATAAACTCTGGCCTCTCTGAGCTTCCCTCTGCATCTACAAGCAAAGTTTATAATTCCTCCTTCCCTTGAAAACATCAAAGGGATAACTGATATTAGAGGCCACTGAGTGCTCCTGTCTTAGCATAATTAGGTGGCTCCTGGGCTCTCTCCTCCTCCCAGGTTAATCTCTGTGCCATCCCCCCACCCTGTGGCCTCCTGGTCTTTCTGCATAGGGGGCACCAACATGGCCAGGACAGTTTGCCAAACACCCTTTTCATCCTGCTCCACCGCCACCCCCCTTCTCAACAGCTCTCCTCCTGCCAAACAATTCTAACCCAAGGCCTGTCTGAAGTCCACAGACTTGACTTTACTAAACCCTGGCCCAGCCACCACCATCTGGAGACGGAATATAAAGTCTCTTAACCCAATTCTCTTACAGGTAAAGTGAGAATAGAAATATCTACCCATAAAAACTAAATAAAACTAAGATCCACCCAAATGTCCATCAACAGATGAATGGATAAACAAAATGTGGTCTGTCCATACAATGGAATGTTAGTAAGTAAAACAAGCCAGACACAAAAAGACAAATACTGTATGATTCCTCCTCTATGAGGTACCTAAAACAGTCATATCCACAGACAAAGAAAGCAGAGTGGTGGGGCTGCCAGGGCTGGGGAAAGGGCTGAGTGAGTAGTATTTAATGGGTACAGAGGCTCAGGGGAGATGATAATAAAGTTCTGGAGGTAGATGGTGGTGATGGTTGCACAACAATGGGGATGTACTTCATGCCACTGAACTGTACACTAATGGTTAAAAAGGCAAATATTATATACTTTTTGCCACACACACAAAGAAACAGCTCAGCACCCAGAGTCTGGTGCACCATAGCACTCAACTAAATAAATGTCTGCTGGTTCTGCCACATTCCATACCTCCATGGGCCTTCCCAGAGGCCTGAAAGCAACCTCAGCTCATTCCCTTTGCTAAATGCTTCTTGCACACTTGTTTGCCCAACAATTTGTCCCTTTAAAGCACAAAGACGTATCCTGCGAAGAGTCCCATGCACAAGTTATGGTTTTCCATCCAGGGACCCTGACAGCTCTCCAGTTAAACTACACGCCCCCCCCCCCCCGCCCCCCGCCCACCCCTTACCCCTTCTCACCTCAGCTCATGATCAATACCATCCCACTCTCCACCAAAGGAGTGGAAAGAGCCTATGGTCCCAGAGCCTCTGTTTCTCACCAGCTCCATGGGAGTGACCTATGGAAAGCACCCAATCCGACAACTGGCACCCAACAGGTGCTCCCTACATATCAGCGCTCACCTCTATGAAGCTTCCACAGGGGCCAAAAGTAAGAAGCAATAATCAAAAAAGGAAATGGTTAGAGTAGGAGTGGTACAGGGGGCTGACCCAGGGCATGGGAGCCCACAAAAGTAAGAGAGACTGTGGGAACCAAAGCATAGCCATGATGATGGGCTGGTAAGAAGAGATGAGTAGCCCTAGCTGGATTGGCTCAGTGGATAAAGCGTCGGCCTGCGGACTGAAGGGTCCCGGGTTCGATTCTGGTCAAGGGCACATGCCCAGGTTGTGGACTCTGTCCCTGGTGGGGGGCATGCAGGAGGCAGCCAATCAATGATTGTCTCTCATCATTGATGTTTCTATCTCTCTCTCTCCCTCTCCATTATTCTCTGAAATAAATAAAAATATATTAAAAAGAAGACATGAGCAGTTTACTGGTGACTGCGGAGCAGACCTAGAGTCTAGCTCAAAAGGAGCTTGCTTCCCAACAAGCAAAAGAAAGAGAAGACCTCAATTTGGCCTTGTAGGGAAGGTTAAAGCATAGAGTAGAAGGGGCTTGAGAGCTCCATGACTCCCTGGGCCAGTAAACAACCAGATTTGAGTTTAGTCAGTTGAATTAAGTTGAATAGTGTCCCCCCAAAATTCTTGTCCACTGAGAACCTCAGAATGTGACCTTATTAGGAAACAGGGTCTTCATAGATGTAATTAGTTAAGATGAAGTCATACTGGCTTAGGGTGGGCCCCGGTCCAAGGACTGGTGCCCTTATAAGAATATGAGAAGATACAGAGACAGACACAGAAGGAACACGGCCATGTGACAACCGAGTCAGAGGTGGGAGTGATGCAGCTAACAGCCACGGAACGGCAAGGACTGCCAGCAAGCACCAGAAGCCAGGAGAGAGGCATGGAGCACATTCTCCCTCAGACCCTCAAAAGGAACCTGCCCAAGGACACCTGGACTTCACACGTCTGGCCTCCTGAACTGTTGTTTGAAGCCACTCATTTGTGGTAATTTCTTACAGCACCCCTAGGAGACAACACAGCAGCCCCACGGGGGATCTGCGCTGAGAAGGAAGAACCTGCGTGGAAGCCCCCAGGGTGGGCTCCTGGACTAGAGCCAGCTTGTAGGAAGCCAGGGTGGAGCCCTCTGTTCTCAGGGGCTTTGGCCAGTTCCGGGGACCCTCTCAGCTCCAGTGCTTCAAGCTGAGGGTCCAGGGGGCTTTCCAATGGGAATGAAAGCCTGACTTGGGCCTTCCAACAGCTGCTCAGTTGTTGTCTTACTTTCCCAGATACCCTTTCTCCCATCCAAAATCAATCCCACGTGGCTGCTGGACAGAATTTCTATACCTGTACATTCCGCATCCTCAGGCGCTCAGGAAGACCGAGCCTTCCTAGATGCCTTCCAGCGGAAGGGACCTTTCCTGAGGAAGGTCTGCAGCGCTCTGCTGGATTCCCTCCTGACCCACTCCGCCTGCCTGGTCGTCAGCTACATGTGTGGCCACGCCTCACCCACCATATTGAGAGCAGGGACTAGATCTGCCCACCACACCTGGAACACAGAAGGCTCATGAAGGAGGGAATGAGTCCCAGAACCACCTCCATGACCACCCTTCACAGCCAAGGTGGGGAGCTGGGAGATCAGGCATTTGCCTGAGGGATGGCTTGTGGGATGTTTCCAGTATTTTACTCCTTTCCCAAGTCTCCCACTACCCCAGCTCCTCACACACTCAAAGGCTTCTCCTCAGATGCCCTCCCATCCCTTGAGAACCCAGCTCAGAAGAAAGCAGTGTCCACCTGTTAGAAGCACCAAGAGATCATCCCCCTCCCTCATTGGAGGGGACCCCAAGGTTGCTGCGCCTCACCCCTTGCCTAGATTCTATCTCCAGAGCTGGACCATGAGGCCAGGGGCCTGCTGCCCCACCCCACAGGGTCCTTACCGTACATCTTGCCCTCATCCGACAGAATGATCTTGCGCCGGCCACAGGGTGGGTAGATGGCCAGGGCCTCCTGGAAGCTCTGCTCAATGTCCGGGCTCCAAACACCCTCCGCATCATTGTCGATGGGCTTGTCCAATGCCTGACTGCCCCCAGAGACGTTGCTCCCCTCAGGGGAGTTAGGAGAGCTCCACTCGTTGGAGGTAATGGTGCCGGCCTTGCCCTCCAAGGCTCCGCTTGGAGGAGCGCCTGTTGGACCTGTTTGGGCAGAAACCACAGTATTGGTGGAAGAACTAGGTGGACCATGGGACATGGGTAACCAGGGAGTGCCAGGCCCACGACCAGCTGCTCTTCCTTGACAGGCCACTCACCACACAGGAACTTGGAGGGAAAGGGCCAGGGATTCTAGGAGACAAAGAGTAAAATGCAAGGTCTAGGATGATCAGAGGCCTAGGATAAGGCAGGTCACCTCCCCTCTGTAGACCTCAGCTTCCTACCTGTCAAATGAGCACAATGACCTGGGCAATCTCTAATCGCAGCTCCAAGAACCCAGACAGGGCTGGGAAGTAGGAGACAAGGATGGTCTGGCATTAAATCAATTATGGACAAAAAGGATGAAAAACATTGTGTGCTGCCCCGCCTGTGTGGCTCAGTGGTTGAATGCTGACCTATGAACCAGGAGGTTACAATTTGATTCCTGGTGAAGGTAAATGCCTGGGTTGCGGGCTTGATTCCCGGTGCAGGAGGCAACCAATCAATGATTTTCTCTCATCATTGATGTTTCTATCTCTCTCTCCCTCTTCCTTTCTCTCTAAAATCAATAAAAATATATTTAAAAACAAAACAAACACTGTGTGCTGCTGGCAGGAATATCAAATGATACAGCCTGTGGGAGACAATATGGAGGGTCCTCAAAAAATTAAAACTAGAACTATCATGTGATCCAGCAATCCCTCTTCTAGGTATATATATCTGAAAGAACTGAAAGCAGGGTCCTGAAGAGATATCTGTACACTCATGTTTATAGCAGCATTATTCACAATACCCAAGAGGTGGAGCAACCCAAGTATCCACAGATGGATAATGGATGAACAAAATGTGATATAGACATACAATGAAATATTACTCAGCCTTAAAAAAGAAGAAAATTCTGTCACATGCCACAACATGGATGAGCCTTGAGGACATCATGCTAAGTGAAATAAGTCAGCCACAAAAAGACAAATACTTGTCCACTTATATGGAGTATCTAGAGCAGTCAAATCCATAGAGACAGAAAGTAGCATAGTGGTTGCCAGAGGCTGGGGAGAGGAGGAAAGGAGAGTTGGTGTTCATGAGTATAGAGTTTCAGTTTTACAAGAAAAAATGTTCTGGAGATCTGCTGCACAACAATGTGAATATACATTTAACACCACTGAGCTATAGACTTAAAAATGGTTAATATGATAAACGTTATGTGTTTCACCACAATTAAAACTTTAAATTTAATTTAAAAAGTATGTAAAGTAAAATGCAGTTCACCATTCTCTATGACATCCAGCTTTGTCTGTTTTTATTTTTTATTTTCGGTTAATCCCCACCAGAGGATTTTTTCCCCCCATTGATTTTTAGAGAAAATGGAAGGGAGGGAGGGAGAGAGGAGGATAGAGAAACATTGATATGAGAAAGACACATCAACTGGTTGCCTCCTGCACGTGCCCCGACAGGGCCGGAGGATCGAACCTGCAACCCAGGTACATGCCTTTGCCTGGGAATCAAACCCTCAACCCTTCAGTGCATGAGTTAACACTCTAACCACTTACCCACACCAGCCAAGCCTGGCTGTTTTTAAAGAAAGCTTTTGGCCCTGGTGGATTCTCACATGTTGGGGCTCTGGCAAGTTAACTTGCTGGTGTCTCCAGAAGCTGACAACACATCCCTGCCCTTGCCATCAGCATAAGACAAATTCAGTGACCTTGGCACCAACTGTCCAAGCTATAAGTTTCTGGACACAGTTCTCAGGGATTTGGGAAGGAGCAGGACATACTAGTAATCATAAGGCAGTTTTTAGATTATGAATACCAGGTGGGTACCATTTACCTCCCATGACCCTCCCTGAGCCCCCAGCCACTGAGCACATCTGCAAAGGAGGGTCTCTCCCCATCACACAGATCACCCCTTTCTCCCTCCCCTGTTAGCCATGAGGACCAGTGTAGCCCAGCAGCCCGAACCCAGGGGTAGGAGTCTGAAGACCTGAGTTCCAACCCACTTCCATCCAGGATCCTCACAGATAAGACCTTCCCAGAGCATCCCTCATGCTTGAAGTCTCTCACCCCCAACCCAGACATGTTAGCCCAGTGGTTCTCAACCTTCCTAATGCCGCAACCCTTTAATACAGTTCCTCATGTTGTGGTGACCCCCAAACATAAAATTATTTTCCTTGCTACTTCATAACTAATTTTGCTACTGTTATGAATCGTAACGTAAATATCTGATATGCAGGATGTATTTTCATTGTTACAAATTGAACATAAAGCATGGTGATTAATCACAAAAACAATATGTAATTATATATGTGTTTTCCGATGGTCTTAGGCGATCCCTGTGAAAGATCCCACAGGTTGAGAACCGCTGTATTAGCCAAACATTTCTTCACAGAGAGGTGGGTATGAGGGTCAGTGTGGTCACCATCCAGTGAAGGAAAGGGAGGAGCACAATGTGTGTGTGTGGGGGGGGGGGAGGGGGGCGGTTACTGGGGGGCATACCCTGGGAGAGAGTAGAGGTTCCAAGGAACTTAGACTGCTGGCCCAGTCCTGAAGTTAGAAAGAGGTTAAACCATTGAAATTAAAACAGGAACCCATGGGGAAACCTAACCCAATCCGTTCAACTTGCAGATGAGGACACTAAGGCCCAGAAATGCCTAAAGACTTGCCCAAGGTTATATAACAAGTCAACAGATCAGCTGGGTCTTGATCTCTGCCCTCACATCCCAGGCCTTTTAGCATAATTAAAGTTGGCTTTCTCTCTGTGGCTGTTAAAATCATTTTCCTCAAAGTGTGTCCAAGAGGGTCACCTGATCTGAAAAAAACTAGCTTATTCTCCACCTGAAATTCTTGTCTTGATGCTATCATGAACCCTGAACTCTTTTTCTATACCTTCCAAAACAAAGTTCTTAAAAGAGATGGAACTTAGAAATGACAAATATAACAACTACTTTTTTATTTATATTTTAACAACAGCCATTTTATTTATTTATTTTTTACTTTTAAAAATATATTTTTATTATTGATTTCAGAAAGGAAGGGAGAGGGAGAGAGAGATAGAAACATCAATGATTATAGAGAATCAGTGATCAGCTGCCTCCTCTTTCACGTCCGCCCCAACCAGGGACAGAAACCAGGGCATGTGCCCCAACCGGGAATTGAACTGTGACCTCTTGGTCGATAGGTTAATGCTCAACCACTGAGTCACACAAGCTGGGCAACAGTACACTTTTAAATACATGGCTAACTTCAGAAGAAAGTAAACCCCAGAAGCCCAAAATGAAAAAATGCTAAACTACAGAAATAAGCAGATGAGCTATTACTATAATAGCTCTAGGAGGCAGGGCATGAAGCTAATCTTAGTAATAAGACCACTAATGGTTACTCAGAGATGAGACCTTAGACCTGAGAGATACAGGGAGGTTGGAACTGGGAACTATACCTCCATCTTCACAGAAAAGATAGAATCCCAACAAAATATTACAGGGAAGGTTATCTTGGCCTCAGCTCTAGGTATAAAAAACAAAGGTCATGCCTAAGAATTTGTAACAAAAGGCCTACCAGTAAGTGGATTTGAGATTTAAATTTTATATCACTCAGGAACTTCTAGCCAATTCACAAAATAAACAGTGGTGTCAAGCTGAAAAATCTCTGAAAAGACAATTTTAACCCAGACTGGGGAGAATTACCAAAGGTAATGCTTTGCTAACGAGGGTCTCAAAATCCATAACTACAACATATAAGAAGAAATAATCTACCAGGATCAAAATTAGATCCCCAAGGACTACAGATAATTAAAATATCAGATTAAATATTATTCTATTAATTGTGTTTAAAATACTTATTGACTTAAAGAATTGGAAACATAAGAAAGAATTAGACACTATCAAAAAATGCAAAGTAGACTGGAAAAAGGACAAAATAAAACATTTAGAAATAAATATTTTAGTCACTAAAATTAAAAACTCAATGACTGAGGTTAACAGCAAATTAGATACAGCTACAGAAAAAATTAACAACCTGAAAGATAGATCTGAGGACATTATTCAGAGATATATTATTTGTAAATGACAGGAAATTGTCCAGAATTAATGAAATACATGAATTCTCCAATCCAGGAACCATACTGAATCCTAACCAGAATTAATTCAAATAAAATAAAGACATATTACAGGTACACTTTAGAAAAACAAAAACAAAGAGTAGATCTTAAAATCATGAAGAGTGAAAAAGGACAGAGTA